>NC_073733.1:14680100-15305100 GCF_023634155.1 Falco peregrinus
GAATAAGATAACTGGATATCACATCATATATTAACTGCCAGTTACCTGCAACCACACAGATCATTTCCCCTTGCCTCTCCTTTCTGTTTAGGCTGCAAACCCATGTGTCATGGAGTGTATCTTACTGTGACCTCTTGCCCGCACCATAAATCAGTGGTAGTTTTGCTGCTGAGCTGCTGTGCTTAAATCAAGTCCTATGTGTATTAATAAATATAAAATCACATAGCAGCTTGGTGCTGTAATCCTGACAGGACTCTGAGGATGCTGCCATCAGAAGCATTGTAGCCTGGTAGCAATTGCACCCTGGCACCCAGCATGCTCAACACTGGCTAGAGCAAGACTCCAGTTTGCTTCAACTAATGTAGATTAGCCCTCTTTAATCTCTCCTGGTGATATTTTTACATGCTATTTTTCAGGGAAGGTATCCCTGTATCACAGGGAGAACACATGATCAGCCTTCCTACAAGGGCTTGCTCTTGCAAATTCTTCACTCAGCGAGACGATGGGGTACCCGGTGCAGAACGCGGTCTGGCTGCACTAAACCAGGGATAAAAGGAGCATCTCAGGGAAGAATTGTTTGTCACGTCCCTAAATCTTTCTAAGCAGAGTGGGAGGCTGCAGCAGCACAAGCCCAGGCTGTCAGAGAGCAGAAATCACTGCTCTCCCAGCGCAGCACTTGCTGTAGACACAATAACAAATACAATGCCCAAGTCTGGAAGGACACCAGATTGATGGGGATTTACAGGCGGAATTGAACCCCTGAGAGAGAGTTGTCAGCAGCACCTCAAATACTTGCCGCAGAGACCAGGTTTCCTGCAGAGCCTTTTACCTCTTTTCTGAAAATGTAAAGACATAAACCAAATGTTGTCAATATGAACATCTCATGAACATGGGTGAAGCACCCTCTGCAGCAGCATTGCCACCCACTCAAGCTGGCATGTGGCAGGACAAGGCACAGACTGTGCTCCAGCTACGCCGAGCTCACCCAGTGCCACGGAGCCCAGCACGGTCACCCAAAAATACCACTTGGAAAAATTTATGACTTACTTGAGCTCTGCTTTGTCTCTCGGAAGTATTTTTTGCTGCTGAAAGTATACAAATTTATATTTTTATTTTATAAATTTTTATAGATTTTAAGAGTAGAAACTTTGCAACTCCATCTATTTGCTTCAGATAGAGGACGTATCTCTGAACGAGTGCAAAGAAGAGACTTCTATTTGATTCAGAAAACAGTATTGGTACCTTTCTAAAAGAAACATTCAACTGTGTTCAAATGGGATAAAATGGTGCTAGAAGTTCTTGTCTAGATTTATAATTTTAAACAAAAATAGCTTAAAGCTCTTCCTTAGTAAACCCAACAAAATAAGACAACTTTGATGGAAAAACAGGCAGAACTGTGGTTCTATGCAGTAGCAAAAGTACATTCAGAATTTGAAAGAAAGAAAATACCCAACTTATTTGCAGTTTTTCTTTTAAGGGAGAAAAAGTTTTTTGTCTCCAGCTGTAGAGCAAAGAGCTATTACCAGTCCATCAAAGAGAGAAACACGGCACAGACCTGGTCAGCCATGCAATCAATTTCCATTATTATTTTTTTCTGAAAGCAACAAGCTTCTGTGAAGCTGTATTTGTTCCACTTTTTCCTCAGTGAATGATTTTGCATTAGTAACGAGATTATCATAAAACTGATGTACATGCCGATTTCCCAGAGCGTCCTCTGTGCCTGTAACTGTGGGGTTTCTTTCCCTTCAGATGCAAGAGATCAATAGGGAAAACGGTGGCACATACGTGATGGTCACCTGCACTGGTCAGTAGAAGACAGCGATGAGATGAGAGAGAAAATATAGATGAGAGGAACCTGCACAGCTCTGTAAGCCAGTAGGCAATCTTAAGGGTCTTGCTTAGTTTGGATGAAGATAGCTTCCATCATTGCTTTAAATATCAAGATTCGGTTAGGATGCTGGCAAGTTTTACTTCCATATGCTGCCCACGATCCTGTCTGAATTTAGCCAATAGCAGCATCAGTGCTTGATGGAAGACCTCAGCAGCAGTCCTGAGGACTTACATCTCCTCCAGCCAGAGCTACTCATCACGTACCGGCTGGAGAAGAGCTCTCCCGGCATATGGGACCGGCATGATGCTACAGCCGAAGCACTGCAGGCACAGCAGAAGGTCCTGTCAAACCAATATTTTACTTTCACCCAGAGTCTCGGGACGTATTTGGACCACTGCTATCTCCATGGCTTGCCCTTGCTTTTTTGGAAACAGCAGCACTGGTTTACAACCCCGCGTTGTCTCCCCTCGGGAAACAGATCAGTATTGCTGCAGAATGGGGCCCATCAGCTAAACCTCTGCTGCAGGGCACAGCTCAGCTGGGCCGTTGAATTTTCTGTGCACCCCCTCAAAAGCCTCTGGGAAGCCTCAGGAAACTTAAATAATGTGAGGGCACCGAACACCAAACCTAGTCCCTTTATTTTTTGAGTTCAATCACTTTGTCTTTAGCCTCGTAACCCAGTGTGGCGAAGAAGAGGGAAGCGGTGTTGGCAAGGTTTGCCTTGCAGTGGGTGACAGCAGGGAGAGGCACACAAAAGGCATAGGGAGGCACTCCAGTGCATGGGCACGCTCCTCAGCAACATCCATTTTCTTCTTCTTCTCACTTCTCAGGGGCCCGGACCCCTCCTGAGTCTGGGCGTGTGGCAACTGCATAAGCATATTTTGTTTGTACAGTAACTTGCAAGGACGAGAGACCCAGCAGGGCACACTGCAAAAGGGAGCCAGGAGAGTATTTCGTGCATCGAGGTGATGTGGGCTGTGGTTTTGCATCTCTACCCTTGCTGGAATGAAGATACAGTAACTGCTTGTATCAGTGGAGAAGAAAACCATGGCAACAGAAACTTAGTTTGTACTTTAATTTATTGCCATCAAGATATTTGCCAAGTGCTGACTCCCTGGGAAAAATGCATTTTTCATCAGTACTACACAGAAATTAGCATCAGAAGAATTAATGCACTTAATAACTGTCAAGGGACACCAAGAAATGTGCCTGAGACATGAAGACAACTGGATTTATGAGTCCCTTCAACCTATAGCAAACATCAGCTAACTGGATAAATGTCACTGCAGGTTTGAATCATGATTTGGTGTCATTTTAAATTTAAGTGAAGCCAGGATTTTCTTTATTTAGCTAACACTGGAAATGACATAATGAATAAAGGGCACAAGCTCCTGTTTGTGTCAGCCTCAAACCTAGAAAAGGGTGAAGGTATTTCCTTCAAATAGGTCAAGTCATAAGTTAGCGTGACTGTTTTTAACCAGAGGAGGAAGGTTGTATAATAGAGATGGAACTGGTCAGACAATTAGCCAAACAGCCTCGAGACTTATCCCATCTTCTCCTCCTCTGTTTTCCTCCTCCATCTAAGCAAGGAGCAGCTGAAGCCCACTGGCATTACGGGGCAAGTGCCCCCCAGCCAGGAGAGCTCTCAGGAAGCCTGTGCAGCCAGCCTGCTGCTGTTTCACAGGTGGCAAAGCAGCAACGTATAAAATTTAGGAGTGGTTATAGGAGACCCAGGGCTACTGGGCTCAGTGCTCCCAGCTCTGCTCTGCTGCTTTGTTCCCTGGCTTTACTCCAAGATTATCCTCCTCCTACCCCACACTTCCAACAGCACAACTTCCCATCACTTCGGTATCTCCCCTTCCTCCATGTCCCAGCCTCCTAATCTGAAGTGACAGAAAATAAGCCACCACCTTCCCAGAGCATCTCCAGGCTTTACATCTTTATCTCAAGAGAGTCCATGTCTTGGTTTTGGCCCAGGTACAGTAAGAAGTAACTTTTTTCCTCAACACTAATGTTGAATCACAGCTAATGCATTGAATATAACATACAAACTTCAAATACAACTAAGATGACTACAGGTAGCATCACCATATTTCTATGAATATTTCTGGAGAAATGTCATTCTCTGCTTCTTTTTTTCTTTTTTTTTTTTTTTTTTTTTTTTTTTTTAATATACTGCCTCATCAACCCATAGCAACACCTACTGTCAGACACATACTGCAGAACTGAGTTTTGGGTTTGCTTTCAGGAACAGAAACTTCAGGAAATTTGGGTTGTGATGGGCCTGTTTTCCCACCTAAAGCAACAGCTTGTTCATACATTTCTAGATGATGGTGTTTTCAGACATGTCTTGATCCAGAGCCAGACTTCCTCCTCCAAATTATTAAACACCATTTGCTTGCACTGAGGGCTGTATTGCTGAAATTCATTCTGTTATTAATCTGTAAGCTGGTAACAAACTGACCACTTTATTCAGCCTCATGATTTTAGCAGAGAACATTATTTAGCACCACATACGAAATAGCATCTTCACTATGAGAAAAATAGCAACTGATTCATTGTTCAGCTGATGGGAGGAATTACCTCCATCACAGTGTGATTCATCATGATTCATTCCACGCCCGGAATCACGAAGGAATAATTTAAAGTCAACTCAACATATTGGTAAGCTCTAAACTAACTGCAGTCACTGGGCATCGCTATGGGCAGCTGGGGAAAGCCTGTGCTTTGTACATATTGCTGATGGACAGAAGCAAAACGTGAGGATATCTCAGCTGTGGGGTAGCAGTGCTGTAAAGATGAAAGCATAGTTATAGAAAGGGATGATGTTCCTTCACCTAGGGTTCACTGTGAAAAGGCAGCTCTAAGGTAGAAAAAGAAGCAAGTTAGAGAAAAAGAGTAAAAAATTTATTGTAGGCAAAGCAAGATCTGCACAGGGAGAGTGACGAAAATTGAGCTGTTACACAGACTGATGAGACAAATAGGACAGGACACGGTAGATCGTCCTAAAATAGTGCAAAGCCTGGTGCATGCCTGCTTGCACACAAGACAAGCAGAGGACAGGTAACAAGGAAAAGCATGCAAGCCAGAAGCAAATATGGGGAGAAGGGAGTTGGAAAAGTAGCAACGCAAAGTAGATACTCCAGGGCCCAGTGACATTGAAAGACAGGGACAATGAGAGCAGCCCAGAAAATAACTCAAAGACCAGAAGGATTCAGGTCCCCTGAGGAGTGAGGGTAACAGGGGTGTCCTTATAGACAAATTGTGGGGTATTTATCTGCTGCAGAGCACCATTTCTTTCAGGATCCTGCTACAGCCTGGACAAAGGGCCGCGTGAGACGATAAGGCAGCGTGTATCGTTCCCACTGCACAGCTTTAGCGTGCCCAGAAACAGGGTGGGGGTTAACACTGCTCTAGCTCGGGCTAGCAAGCATGCTGCGCTGCCGAGGGGAACGCATGCGGGGCAGGCCTATGGAACGGACCAGATTATAGATTCACTTAAGTGAATTCTCTGAAACGCTGTAATTGCTGCCTGGGATGCATTACTGCAATATGAGGGTTTTAATGGAGAGTTAAGAGCAACGCTGACCTTTAAATACTCTATGCATTCTAAGGCTGCACTAGATGATTTTACACCAATTATTTATTAGCATTATAAGTAAATGAGTTATTATCATTCATGAATTCTGTAACAGTCAATTTGTTTCTCTGCCCAGAGCCTTGAAGTGTCTATTTCACAATTTCTTAGAGATGTAACCATAGGAACTAAGCGGTTGCCAACATAAACCTTCATAATTAATGATGATAAGCTTTCACCCTATTGAGTGATACTGAAATGTATACAGAGTCAATAAAATGCACCTCAAGGGCCATGGGACCCTGAAGGCAGCGGTACATCGACTTACTGTATGTAACACTTACGTGCTGCCTGAGTGAGTACATTGGCTGAGCTGCGCATTTTTTAAACTCTCACACAAAGAAGCGTGCTGTGAAATGGAAAACCAAGGCGGCAGATTTTCTGCCCTGGAAAGCAGAGATCCCTCTGAGCTGTAATAGAGAGCAAAGGCAGTGCCCGTGACCCACGGCCGGAGCATCACAAGGGATGGGAAATGGCAGCAGAGAGGGGCCAGACCCCCCTCCCCGGCACTGTGTCGGCAGGGCAGTGCCACGTCCCGTGCCCCGGGCTGCCAGGGTGGGTGCAGCACGGAAGGGTTGGGCTCTGCCACGCAGTTTGAAGCAGCCCCCAGACCTGGAGCCAGCTCCCTTCCTGCAGCAGAGCGCTCACCTCAGGGGAGGTATTTAACTGTAGATACCTCCTGCAAGGTCAAACGCATAAAGGCACTCAAATAGCTTCTGTGGGGATCCTACCTGTCCCTTTCACACTGGGATGAATATTGCCACTCTGTTCCCCTCTAAAGAGGTTTTTTTCCCCCTATGTATCTAGTGCTGGAGGATAGACAGCTCCGCTGAAGATGATCATCCTCAAGTGGGTGTGTGGTTTCCAAGCAATAGTGTGACTTTTGCTAAGAACATATACAGAGACACAAACAGTCCACCTCTGGAGGTGATAATTTTACATACCTATATACCAGGCCAGGGAAGAATGTTTTTGTTCTTGCTCACCTGTGGCTGGGAAGGCACAAGACCCTCTTACAGGGAAAAAATTTCCGTAATCCCACAAATCTGGCTGGCAAACTGCTTTCTTGCCAAGGACCGCGTATTGACCAGAAGTGAGGCAGCACAAAGTCAGGGAGCTTTTGCAGACTGAGCCTGACACTATAGGTCCAGAAAGCTCAGCTGTGGGTTGCCAGATGGCCTGACCAGCCGAGGGGCCTGCCTGTTCCAACATGCATTTCACAAACGCAGCCCAGCCAAGGAGCACTGTCTGGTTGTAGACTGGCTCCGCAGTTAACTAGCAACAGATCATACTAGTTTTGGGGGAAAAGGGGGAGAAACCTACAGGGTTGAGATGCAAGGGACTGCGTGAGATGATGGGATCAGCCTGCAAAGGAACAGAACTGACAGTTTGCTACTTAAATGTTTTCTGAAGGAAAACATACAAAAACGGACTCAGCAATAGCTTTTTCATCTTTGGGGAGTGCTACTAGAGCAAAGCAAAGTGATTCAAGAGATAGTATAGGCTGGGTACACCTCCGCGCATAGATATATACACACACATCCATTTCTAGCTAAGCTGTCTCTATACAGCACCTTGCATTAAGAAGCCCCCATTTTGCTTCTGCAGTGCAATAACCCTAACAATAAAGAAGCACATTGGAATATTTGACTTCATTAAGTAAACTATCCTGATCGTCTAAGCAGGTTTTTGGTTATCTTGATTGTCAGAAACACTCCAAATCCTCTATGTTTAAATGTATCTGTCTTCAATTTGATATAGACACACAGTCACTGGCAGATAACATTGTCACACAAGATAATAGGCTCCTGCTGCTAGATAAACACTTAGAAGAAGATGCACATTTGAATTTCTATTCCGTTTGCTTTAACAAGATTGCCATCAGCTCAAGTTTGGCCCTGTGTTTAGATGTCATTAAGAGAAGCTCTATACAATCATAACAACAATAAAAATGTTCCAAATAATTTTTAGGATAATTTCTACTGGAAATAGGCTTTGCTCGCAAACACATTTCTTTGCAGGCTTCACGCAGCATTGCGTTGGCAGGTAAGGAACCACGTGCAGCAAGGATGGACGGAGAGAGCTCATGGAGTGACCCAGGGCTCGGCCACCTCGTGTGGGCCAGGTGTCCCCCCCAAGCAGGGATGCAGCCTGTGCGCTGTGGTAGCCACGTCCTCTGTCCAAAGCCCTGGTGTCAGTGCATGGCATGATGCTGCTGCAGTTATATTTGGCACAGACATAGTGTGCAAAGCTGGCCACCCAGCCACACGGGCAGGAGAGGTGCGGGCCTGCTGAGAGCCCTCGTTTACAGTGGTTTGAGCTCCTTCGTGCTCTGGCACACAGGACACCATCCATCACTCCCCAACAGGGGCTGCTCTCTACAGCAACAAAAGGCTCAAGCCAGTTAGGTTTACTACTTTTCCTCTCTTTGTCTGCTTCATGTGCTGCTGGATTCCAGTGTGTCCACCTCTACATCCCATTCTTGGTGACCTCTGAGGATTCTAACATCTCCCAAACTCATTTTCTCCTTTGTATTCCAGCAGGGATAACTTGGAGGAATATTAATCTGGCCATATATATATTTACATCCTATCATATTATACGCTAAACAACTGCCTCTGGGTACAAGAAACCACGTTAAAATGCATGCAAACCAAGTTAACAAATGTCAGCTAGAGGTCCCAAATACTAACTGTGCTTCTCAGCCCCCAGGCTAGGAATCTGAATAAACAGATGTTCTTTGCACTGTGCCCTGAAGGTTGAATTTAACCTTTGTTAGACAAACAAGGACACTGAGGTTCTTTTCTAAATAAGAAGTTTATGCATATATAATTGAGGTTTAGACCATTTGACATATTTTAGGTTAAGGAGTTTAGCAAAGGAAGAGAAGTTACAATATTTGTAGGAGAGGAGAAGCACACAGATTTATTGTATGTAATATATCAATAAATCTAGAGGTCAGAGACATCCACTGAGAGACACTATCTCCCTGTTTCCATACCTAGTTTTGTTGCAGTTCAGGGTCCACACCAGCCAGAGAGATGATCTCAAAGTCCCCTTAGATGAATGGCTCCTCTCCGACACCCTGTTCCTGGCATGTTTTCCAGGTTTGCTCAGAGCAAGACCCAAGTTTTACTCATTCACATACCAGTGAGTTAGGGCTTGAGATCTGGATGTAATTCCACCAGAGAGAAACCATGTCAGAAGTACTGTTATCCATAAGAAGCGCTTCAAAAGCCAGACCCGTGACCATGTTGCAGAATGCCCAGCTCACGTCCTGGGCTTAGCCCACTGATTAAAATCCATTTCTAAAGTCTGGCAGGTTTAGACAATCGAAGCATCCTATCTATTTTATGTATACCTCTCCCAAGTCAATGCATGCTAGCAGCATCCCACCTAACACAGGTAACAACTTAAACACAATTAAGAATGATGTAACCTTTCCAAAGACTATTTTCCTTATTAGCTCAATATGATGTTTACCTGGGAAGGTATGTCCAGCCAGGGTTTTGCTGCTTCGTTGCACCATCTGTATCTCTCCTGAGCAGCACAGATGGCTTGCACCATGAGAATGGGATTCACAGAAGTACACAACATTTCTGTGGGCTGCACAGCCAGTGGATGGTGCCTCTGTGGGCTCAGAAATGTCCACACCTTTGAGAAAAGAAAAACACCACAACCACATATTAATTTCCACCTAGCAAACACAAATTTATATAAAAATATGGCCACATGCAGCTGCTACTCACATTTATATAGCTTGCATAGAAATCGTAATCTCTGAGCTCCTCGGTGCTTCTCCACACACAAGTGAACTGTTAAAGAAACAGTTTATTGAAAAAAAGAAGAGAAGCTCTAAGGGCCTGGTGGTGCCTCTAGCTGACAGAGGGAAGGTTTACAGTCTAATACTCACAAAGAGCCTCAAAGAAAAATCCTGGAATGACCTATAGAGAAAACTGTGCAACATCTTCCCATGAACAAAAAAAAATGAACAGAAAGCCGGGGAGAATCCTAGCTATTGTCTTGGTTTCCCCCCATGGAAACAGGAAAACTAAACATAGTAAAAGGCCATTTGCTTCCTCACAGGCTGGTCAGTAGGGTTTCCACATTTTATTGGGCTTTCTGGGGGGTTTGCAATATGAAACAAAGCACATGTTCCTCTTGCTTTTGGGGCTGTCTCTATTGCTTTACACATCTCTAGGCTGTGCTGCTTTTTCTTAGTGCTTCCATTCTGTTCTAACCTATCCTGCATGTCTTTATCTATTGATTTTTATTTTTTTTCATCTCAAAACTTCTAACCCGTGAACATATCCATTTTTCTAGTTCATCAATAAATAATGTCAATATGAGCAGTCCATGTTCCAGCTGTAAAGTGTTGTGTGTGGTCTGGGCTGCCTCCTGCACTTGGTTCCTTTAATTGACCAGTTTGATTTATCTTCACGTAACTAAGTGAATGCTTTCTCTACCCAGGCCATGCTTGCTGACCTCAGGGATTATTTTTTTTTCTGTGGTTCTTTACAGGATGCTTCAAGGTCTGCTGAATTAGTTCCAGATTTTCTCAGAGTCTACCAAAAGACATTCTTTTAGCTTGTATTTGGCAAAGCGAGACAGGCTGCTTTAGTCTACCTGAGTGCTCTGCAGGTGAGATACAAGAACCCCATGGAAAATAGAAACGGGTGGGCCAGCTCGGCACAGCCGTGATGGAACAGCAGCCCCATCATAATCTAAAGGAAGGTGTTTGGGACATTCTTCTAAGAGCAGGTGAAACTTTGAGGCAGGTTTAGATTTGAAGACTATATGGGCTTAGTTCTCACAGAGAACCAGAATAAAATATATACCCCAGTGCTGCTCTCCATGAGGGACCCTGTGGCCAAAGGTCAGCCAACCCTACAAGAGCAAGGGTTGCAGAGCTGGGGAAGCAGTTACTTACGTTCCTTGCTTTGCTGAGTTACACATCACTAGCTGATCTAGAAGGACTTTCAAGGAACACTGTTATTCAACAGAGGGCCATCAAGAGGACTTCTTCACGTTTTCCCATGTTGTTTCAAGAATAATGGGTTCAGGTGCAGAGACAATGCCTTGTGAACTGTCTGCAATAAGATGCTTTGTATTAGCAAAGTACAGAACTGTGATTGTTGATCATCTAATTAAATTTCAGGCTAAGTTTGCTGTAATTTGATCTACTGATGTGTTCTGAGTGAATCACAAACATTTTGAAATAAGAGGCCAGTACAGCAACTGCGCACAATGATACAGAAAATAAAGGCCTTTTCCATGCCAATTGGAAATAAATCCACTGTTATTTGAATATATGCATGAATTATTTATGATATTTCTGTAGCACAAATATGCTGATGCAGACACTATCATAACACAGAATATAAAAGCAGAAACTAAATATGTGACTTAAATGCCAATAATTCTGTATCATGTCTAAAGAAATATTACCTTGTTTACTACAGCAGAGTATTCCCCCCAACACAGAGTGGACATGAGTTTTTCTATATTACATTCATGCAATCAGCCAGACTACATTAATATCCTCATACTAAATATTCTCTTCCTAAAGCTGACTCTTATTAATATTATTATACAGAGAAAGTATCTGTTGAATATATCCAACCAGACATGCCCATATCCTTCATAAGCTCTGCAACAGTTTTAATGCCTCCCACTGAAAAGTCATCATTTTACAGGAATTTTTAAAAAGGGTTGAAAACAATGAAGAAGTAAAATATCATTGCTATTTTCCATGGGAACAAAGTCTTCTATATTGAGGACAATTATTCCTTTTAAAGCAGAGCTTCCACTGTTCTGTTGCAAGTTGCACTTAAATAGGGACTGAACTCATTATCTCATCGCGTAAGCATCTGTAAAGAGTCTAAATACAGGATATTAGATCTGGATAAGAAAACTCTGCAAAAACGTTCATTGATATTTTGTGCAAATCAGAGCTAACTCCATTTTGTACACGACAGCATCAGAACTCTCTGCTCCTCACAAATGATATGGAACAGTAGGTATTTCTGCTAAATGGTGGCATTCTGGCTGCCTTGAGTGAAAGCTGAGGGAGCATGGCTGATGTAAGTTGTAGTTAAACATTGGTTAAAATCAGTAACAAGAGCTTGGTAGAATCAAAACAGAATCCATGGAAAAGGGTGTGAACCGCACTACCCTGCTTCAGAGACCCCCTGATAGTGTTGTATTATTTCAATTATAAGCTGCCCTGCAGGTATTAAAAAGAAAAGATAACCTAGAGATGTTGCACTTGCTGCATCTGTAGCATTAATGATGGTCTCACCCCATCCGTAACAGGTCATAACTTAAATAATATCCTTTTAAAACACAATTGGACTCTCTAGTCCTAAGAGATGAAATCAGTCCCCTGGTGCTGACACGAAAGCAGAGCTGCCACACAGAAACACAGCAGCTAAAGATAATTTCCAGAGGAGCTCTTAATTGACTGTACTTGTGGAAGATGCATCAAAATGTCCCAAAATGAGCATGTTGTTGCTTTTTTAATTTGCTGACAGTTTGCCCCCAGGTAAACCTCTAGCACACTAATAGTTTTTCTTGGCCAGCATAACCAATATAGTATCTTTCTTTGCTAAATAAGAGGAACATTTACAATAGCTGCTGGCTAGAAAATTAACCAAGTGAACTCTTCAATTTGTCTGTCCCTGTCTGTCTCCCTCATTAATTTTTTATGGAAATCAAAGACTAATTCTGTCTCTCTGCTTGTAATCACATTCAAAACATGCTCATGACTCAGTAATCTGCTTATGAACATTGCCGTTCTCTGCAGTAACTCTGCAGACACCCACATTTGGGGCAGCCTGAGCGCTCACACAGCTTGCGGTTGCCAACACATTTTTTTTATTTGCTGTTTTTGTGGTCTTAGACTCTCCCCTCCATTATGAAAGGTAACAGCACGAACAGGAAACCCATCAAGCTGAAGTCAGAAGTCGTAAGAAGCTATTTAGCACACTGCAAAACCCTGGTAAAGCAATTTCTGATGGCTTTATTCAAAAAGTGAAATTGCTGCTGGTGCCTTATCAAAACAAGCCCAGCCTGAAAGGCCAGATGTGAAATCCCACACTTATTATCTCAGTGCAAGAGAAGTCTGATCCAAATTTGATATTTTGGCTTGAGCAAATGCAAATGCCACAGTTCCTTTGCATACAGAACACACTGTGGATTAGGTTTTATTTTAAAATTAAACTAGTTGCCAAGATGTTAACTTTCCGAGCTGTGTTCAGCATCATAATTACCTGTTTCAACCAGTAATCGGTTGCCTTCATACAGCGGGGCCATCTAGTTATTATCCCTCATTCTGCCACAGTCAAAAAGCCTCTGGGGAGGAACTGTGAGCCGGTATCCGTGTCACCTTCCCACCAGCTACTGGAACAAAAAGTGGCCAAGGTTAATCCACATTTAATGGCAATACCATAATTTCCCTGTTACTGGAAGAGAAGAGACAAAAGGCAGCGAAGAACAAAGGACAAGGAGCGGCTTGGTGGGAGCACAAGGTACACAGCTGGGCTGATCATTGTTAGCCTTTTAGCTGCGTTCTGATGGCTTAGCAACCCGGCTGATTTTACCTATGAGAGAAATGGTGAAGCAAAGCGATAACAATTCTCTATTAAGCAAATGCACTTTTATTTATAGCCAGATTTTGGATCACAAAAAAAAAAGAAAAGGAGCACAGAGCTTCTTCTCTATTTTTACCTATCATCAGTATATGTGGTTTTCCACTGTCAAAATTCGCACCAAAATCAGCTGTCTTGCAGTGTGCAATTTTTTTTCATGACTCTGTGGACAGCACAAAGACACTGTCAGAAGAGCTTGTAGCAACATGATTAGAACATCAATACTTAAAACCTTGCTCTGTACACAGCAAACATACATGTATATATTGTACAGAGCTATGGTAACGTATACTAATGCTCCCTCATGCTCCCTGTGAACATAGTCCCCAGAGCATATTTTGGAAGAAGCTAATTGGTCATATCAACTGAAGAAAACAAGCACAATCTTCCCAGCTTTGCTCACATGACAACATATAAAACCAGAAAGGATTTCTTTATTCCTAAAGAATGAGCCATGAGTTGCCTAAAAATAAGCTTTGAGAAGCACGTAAAAATAAACACCACAAATATGAATGAGACGGAATTCTAAATGAGACATTTATTAGATCCAGGAAGGCAAAGGAATAATGAAGCAACATGTGCCTTCTCTTCAAAACTAATTCTGTTTGATTTGACACGTTCATTTCTGTGTGTTCATAGCTGGGCAGGGATTTGCTGAAGAGATACGGTCATGGGGACGTGCAAGTGGGTCAGAATGACACATTTCTGTGAGCTGAATCACATCATTTTTTAACAATTACCTCCTGTAGAAAGTGTAAGGATAAAAACATGCCACTGCCAGCTAAGCAAAACCTCTTCTGAAAGTTCTTATGCAGAACATACTGTACTTCTGCTTATTTACCCCATTTCTTTGTTTTATTTTGCCAGCTACAGTATTTCCGTATTCATCTAGAGCATGCTCATTTTAGGCTTTAAAACTGGGTCAACACACCCAGAAAATTCACACCAAACTGCAGTTCTTGAGCAGAGATAGGCAGAGTTGTCAAAATATTCTCATCACTGAGTAAGTTTGTGCTTAGAGCAAAATCAACAGCCTGGAAAACACAAGTGCCCTGCAAGCTATCAATTAGCCCCTACATCAGGACAAACTTGTGTCAAGAGGAAATTACTTCCATTTTACATGAAGAATTTCAGCTGTGCTCTGGCTTACGGAAAAGGATAGCTTAGGAAAGACTCCACTTGCCTCAAGAAAGGCTGTGTTTTTGCTGTGCTGTTTGGTAAGATCCTATAGGGTAGCTCCTATACCCTCAGTGGGGTACGATTTAATCTGAACATCTTCTGAGAATTTCAAAGATTTCCCATTCCTCGTCAAGATGAAACAAAAATGCTTTCAGGACATGTTTTCATAAAACCCACAAAGTCTCCCCAGAGCACCCAAAGCTTTGTGGCTGGGGCAGCAGTTTGGATGCTGGACTTTCCACACAACCCCCTGGTCTGAATCAGATGCAGTGGGGCGATAAAGCAGTTCTCCCAGACCTCGTGTAACTGCCTGCCCAAGGCTGTTTGCAATCCAGGGAAAAATGCTGTATTTCAGGGAATGGATATTTTCCAGAGAAAACATGCCTCCAGACATCGTATTGCACACGGTGCTCGCAGCACCTTTAGATGAACCAGGGATTGCACCTCATCCCAGCGTGCTGGCCAGGCTCAGGACAGGGCTACAGGTTCATGGGGATTTCTGAGAGTAGAGAGGGGTTTCTGCTCACACTGCCTGTGCTGTACTGGACCTTGCAGTTTCAGCAGGAAAATTCAATTTGCCATATATCGTTAGCCTCAGTAACCCTGTTTACAGATCTGTTAGCGTGAGCAGGGACCCAGTGTTTCTGGCGATGTGAATGACATGTAGGAGACCAAAGAGCAGCCATAAGGGAAACCTCAGCCTTGGTTGTAGTATGAACTGATCTTTCTGGGGTCGTGCAGGTGAGAGCACCAACACAAACTGTTCCAGTCCACCCCAAAGTCCTCTGCTTTCAGCAAGGGTCACTGATGCAGCGTGCATTCTTCTCCAGGGACACATGCCTGGAGCTAACAAAAGCTCTGCAATGCCAGTGCAACCTACAGGTTAACTGTTTTTCAGCGAAAACTGATCTCCACAACAACCTGGATGGCAGGGAAATCCACCTTCCTACAAATACTCTGAAGAGTCCCCTTTTTCCCCTGCTGGTCTCTCCTTCCTTACAGCCTCCTAGGTCCATGACCCCTTTGTTTCAGAATAGAAAGATGAATCAAAAATACTGAGATCTAATATAACTAAAGCTGCAGGAAGAATGCAATATTTTTAAATTTTTGATGTTTTTTTTCATTTGCAATGGCTCAAATTGGGCTTTCTGTCTTGTTTAAGCTTCTCTTACTGTCTCTACTTTAAAAATTAATGTATTTGACTAACATATGAAGAGATGTATTCCATAAAACTGTACCCGAACCACATTTTTTCATTAACTTCAACAAAACTAACATCTGTTGGGGTTTTCTGATCTGTGGAACAGATCCAAGATAAGAAAACATTCAGGGTGCCGTTATCTCAGGTTATGCTTACCCACCATGCTTCTCAGCTCCATGTCAAACAGAGATCCAGGTGGCCACAAGCTGGTGAGCTTTTCCTTTCCCGTAGACATTCATGCAGGCCCATATGGGTAGTAATGAATTCTACTTAGAGCACATTAATCTAATAGTGGGTGGTTCAGACGCAAAGATAAAACCTTTGAACTAAAGGGTAGGTAGAAATGTATTCAAGACTCTTTCCTTACCTCCAGTTATGGGACGCGTATCGCTAACTACCGCAAGTTATACTTAGATGGAGAAAAGCATCTTGCTCGTGATTCAGAACATGGCACCACAAGCTAAAAGGCAGAAAGGTCAGCTCTATAGAATTCAACAGGAAAATTCCCATAAGAATGGGTGAAGCCAGGGTTTCCTCCCAAAACAGTGGCCACATTTCCACCTTCCTGTGCTGACATTTTCCTGCTCTAATATCACTTTATCCTCTTCTTTTACATGACACCCTCTTAACTTAATCCTTCTTCCATTTATGATGTCTCTTTTCAAGGCACCACCTTGCCCAAGTACATCTTTACCTGCTTCTCTTCCTTTTCTTTTTTTCTTTCTGTATTTTTTTTGTAGCAACTTAAAAAAAATAAAATAAAATAACCTTTACTGCACAGTGCCTTCCCAGCCAAATGAGGCAAGAGAAGTCCCCTATTTTTGCCATCCAAGGACCTTTTGAGAGTTTTGGTCCTATGAGGAAGCTGAGCTCACACACCTGAAATTTGCTCAGGTGTATTTTCCCACACCAGTCCTAATTTAGTGTTACTGGCTGTGTGTGGCTCCCAGTCCCAGTGCTGCCTGTCTAGACTCCAAATAACACTGCAACATGTTTCTGGCTGAATGGCACAGGGGCACTCTGTCTTAGACTCCAACGGGATTTAATGAACAGGAAAATATCCCATTTGAAACACTTCATGGCTTTCAGGCTACTGAATGGCATAAATGTAAATTGAATGCTGAAGACTGGTTGATTTTTAAAAAAAAAAGTGTAATGGATAAACTGATTTCTAACAAGATAAGTTTTCTAATAAGCATATATTCCTCCTCCGGTTTCCGTACTGCCAATATAATGCTACATCTATTAGTATGGCACACAGGATGGATGGGTCAGAAGAGTTCAGTCTTAAATTTGTAGGAAAAATGATGCTGTATATATTTTCCAGTTCTTGTCTCTGCTAAACTCTCAATCTTGAGATATGCAACATTTACCAGCTTACACGTTTGACATTTCCCACTTTGACTGAATGCCCATTCTCCTTCTGCTTTGGACTGTTTCAGAGCCTGTTAACAAGAGAAAATAGAACTGGCCAGGAAAATAAATTACGTTTTGAAAAAAATCATAATAGTGCAGACATGTTTCTGAGTAACTGCATCGAAAAATGGGACAGCAATTGCAAACCATATGCTTAAATGTACCTGGACAAATTGACTTTGCATTACAAATTGGGCTTGTGTTATTCAAAGGCATCAATCTGTCTTGTGTTAATAGTTAACAGTTAATACTTAATTCAAGTAGGAGTTAATAATATGCCTTAACAGTTAATAATCAATTCAATACAAATTTATAATAAGTAACAAATATTGTTTATGAAATATTATTTAAAATTATTGTTTAAAACAAATATAAACCAGTGAAATTTAGTAATGGTTAATTGTCAGTTCAAGTCACCTGTTCAATGCTTAACAGACCTGAGTAAAGAGAATTTGCTTTCAAGACTACATCAAGGAGCTATTGCAACATCATGGTATTCCCGGGAAAGAATTTACACCAGTGCTAGAAAACTGCTCATGATGAAGTCATTACAAAGATTCAAAACCTTCCTAACTAACTAACTAATTAGTATCACACCACTAATTGATATACAACCCTTTCCATTCATATCAGTGAGGATTTCTGCTTTAAAATGCTCCTGATTCGGTCACTGCTAGAAACAACGAACCTTCTGCTGGTGACACTGCGAAGCTCTGCCAGCCCGGTGGCATGACATAAACCCGAGCCCTGCGGTCTCCACGTCGGAGCGCGGGTGCACTGGGGACGGGGCTGACAAACACCTCCCGTTACATGGCCCCTGACCTATGCTGGTAGCTAACGCTTGTGATATGGGGCTCCATATTTTAGAGGAACGTTGGCCGGGTAATGCAAGCTTGACACATGTGTTACAGCCTTGTGCTGCATCCCTGTCAGAGCTTTGTCAGTGATAGAAACAAGGCTTACCTAGAAAATAGCCCCTGCAGACAAGGGGCAGCGCATGCCCCGCTGGAAGCGGCTGGGGCTGCTCAGCTCTACTAAAGAAAGTTTCCACCGTGCCTGCCGGTGGGTGATTTTTTTAGCTGCCCAAGGGGCAATTTTAAAAACTTAAAAGTAAATTCCTAACTTTACACTGTTACCCGAGAAGGCAGCCCTCTCTTGCCCACTGACCAACACGGCACTGATCTGATTTTAAGGAAAACATTCAGCATGCATCTCCTCCTGTCAGCAGAGAAGGAAACGAGATGGTCCACGCACAGCCTTCCCAGCTGTTAGTGGGGAGCCAGGCAGGATAATTCGGGCTGAGTCCTCTCTCTCCAAACCTCAGAGCAGGGTGGTGTGTCTGTGCTCCAGCAACCTCCCTCACTTGCCCTGGCATGGGGGCAGAGATGTCTTGGGTGATGGGGTTCCCTTCCTCACCTCCTTTCCAAATACCTGCTGGGCAAAGCTCACCTCTACAGGCTCCCCCCCTCCCACAAGCACTGGAGCCAGCCTACAGTCTCGTGTACACAGCTATGTAACAAAAACAGGGAGAAAGAAACTGCCTCCTGCTGAAGAAAAAATTGCAAGAGCAAAGAGATTAATGTGGAACAGCTGCGCTGTGGATTTTATGAATAATTTGCTGAAAATAAACTTTAATTGCAAATTAAGAACAGAGATTAGCTCCGCGGTTCTGTGTTCTCAGTGGGTAATTTGCTTGCACAAAAGTGCACACCAAAACTTGCCACCACGAGCAGCTCGGCCAGCAGCATCCCCCCAGGAGCAAGGCAGCGATGGTGTGCCGGGGCTGCTGCCTGCCGGGATGGGCAGGGGGCTGGCAGGGGCTGGCTTTCCCACTCCCTGCTTGGCTCTGGGCAGGCTTTTGCTGTTGGGAGCTCTAAATGCAGTGAGCTCATTCAGGAATGAAAAAAAGAGATGGTGACCAGGTGTATCAGCTCAGCTGCTCCTCTCCCCTGCATCGCTCCCAAGAGGTGATACAGTTTTGGGCAGCGGTTGACTGCTGTTGTCCCGGGCAGGGAAGCCACTGGCTCTGCCCATTACAGCCTTCCCTCTCCTGGATGGATCTATTTTCCCCCGTTGCATTCAGGAAGACATCACCAGTTCGGAGACCCAGCTGAACCAACGTCAGGCCTTTCAGGTCTCTCCACCAGCTTTGGTTCCCACCCCAGGTGCTGTGGGGAGCCAATAACTAGCAGGCAGTGGGCACCCCACTGGCCTATTTGGATGCATTTTCTTGCCAAGAGCTTGCCAAAAACTCAAGTTCTTCAGTTTGCATCTCCTAAATACTCAGCAGCACAATCCCCCAGGCTCCCTCCTGCTTTCCACTCCTACCCCAGCTCTTCAGCCCCTTCACCAGTAGCAGGGCACCAGGAGGTGGGTTCAGTGGTGCGACACCCCCTTCCCCTGAGCAGCAGGATGCGAGGTAAGGCACGCTCTGCCCAGCTTGTGGCATCTCTGCTATGTCCATCAGTGCCCATTCCTAGGATTGCTCCTGGCTCAATTTGCCCAGCAAACACCTCCCTGCTGGAGCCCAGAATTTGGGATCCAGCACTGCCAATGCAGAGCGTGCTGGCTCCGCTGCTGCTGGCCCGTGCCCAGGGCCAGACACACGGGAGGTGCCTCCCCGGGAGCGCTGGGGGTCCCTGGCTGGGAGACAGGTGGGGGCTCTCCCTGTGGGATGGACCTTTCTCTGCTGCGCTATTGTGATCTGTGAATTACACCTCTTGGCTCCATTATCAGTTTCTCCCATAACGGCTGGGCACTGACAGGGAGAGGGATGAAAACACCGAGCCATTCCTCATCCTCTGAAAGGATAAAGGCCAATAAAAAATGGATATTGGCAGGCTGGTGTGAATTACCACACAGGCTGGCATTCTGAAATGTCCCAGCTTTGCCAACATGCCTGACTGCTTCATGGACATTGAATAACGTGACCCCAAACACAACAGAAACCACTTGTGTCTGCAGAAACGATGGCAATTCATTTCGTGGTTCATTCAGCCAGCTCTGATCACCGCTTTTGCTTCAGTTCAGAAAAGGCATTAATCTGCCTAATTTTTCTCTCTGTAATTCAGATCAGACAACCTCCATTTACTAACCATGATTGATAAATGAATTAATTGCACAACATTCATTCCTGACACTAGTTCAGAACACGCAAACTGGAAATAAATCACTAGGAACTTCTATATATGGAAGATAAATTATGGATCGTTCAAGTTATTTTCAAGCTCAGTACAAGGGAGGATTGAAAGATTGTTTAACCTTGTCCAGTCCAATTCCTCCTCATCTTACACCTTCAGCAGCCATAAGAGATCACTGGAGTTGCACAGCCAAACACCAGGGCCTGTTTGGATGGATGTATTGCATCTGACAGAAAAATTTCCCCCCATATTGCTTCATGCTTTTCTCAACCGTGTCCTTACTCCAACAAGCGTGAGAAGGGTTTTTTTTTTTTTATTATTATTTTCCCTTTTTGAAATGATAATATCCAGCCAGCAAGTAAATAAAAAATGTTTTCTTTTCAGTACTAAATTTTTAGGTTCTCTTTTTAGGTTTGCTTGATTGTTAAAAGAGAAAATTTTGAAGAGTTACATATTCTATAACAGAAGAGATCATCGCTGGCAAGAAGCAGTGGAGGAAGGCTGGCAGCAGAGCCAGGCTCACAAGGAAATGACACTTGCTCCTTTACTAACCCACACAGACACACAGGGCAGGTTGTGGTTGAGCTACACCCTGATTAATGGAAAATTGCTCCTTAAAGCTGATGAATTGCTCATCAGGAAACACGAAGCACATCTAGTTCCTTCCGAGCGGGAGGACGTTTACTGGCTGCTCAACAGGCTTTATTACAGTATCTCCTACAAGTTTTATGCGTGCAATCAAAGCGTCTACATCAAGTTCTGCACATTTTAAACACCCCCATAAAGCAATGTAATGACCGCCACAAAAAAAGTTAATAAAGGCCAATAATAATCAAGTTTTACATCAGTGAGGAACAAATATTAACCATATGCAAATTGCACTGATAAATTTGAAAGGAGCAGGGGACATCCAGCACTATCACTGGAGGTACTGGGACAAGAGACAGCATCAGGAAAGACTCTGGCTGCCAGTACTGCAAGACAAGACAGAGGGCAGGCACGCGTCTGGAGTGGGGAAAGTAGATGCAAACGTGTTCATAGACCTCTACTTAGAAATGAAAGGAGCAAAGTGGTAATTCAAATGTCACTTGATTTTTATGACTCCAACAGCCAAACAAATGCCCTTTCCCAGGATTGGTTAAAACTCCTCTAATGGCATACAATTAGGAAAGGCATTTAATAAATCAATGCCACCCCCTGCACGCCTCGGGCTGACTGGCACCTCCATGCAGGTCCTTTACAAACTGTCCTGCTGAGAGATGGAGCTGGGATCGGTCAGGGGACACAGAAAGGACTGTCACGGTGAGGAGAGCGTGGCAGGTACCGCTTATTGCATGCTCCTGCTGAACACCCCTTCTCGCCCCAAGCCCTCGCAATCGATCACTAGTGGGAAAGCCTGGCAAAGTGCTCCCTGTTTTTTTTTAATCTGGAGTGATTGTATAAAGATGTACAGGTAATCCCACAGCTCTTCCACAAAAAAGGTTTGATATATCACTGTATTCGCTGGCTGTCTGCCACTACACAGCAAAGGACCTGCACTCTCACGCCTTCATGCTTTTAATACCTCATGCGCCTAACAGCAACATTTTGGCTGGCTTTCTTTGCACTGCACTACAAGCTCCACAACAGGGGAACGGGTTCTACTTCTTTCCTAAGTATCAATAAAGAAAAACTGAAAAAAATACTGTCATTGCATTATTATCCCCTTCTCCATCCCTGCTCCTTCTCCCCTCCTGCACTCCGAGGATGCAGGCATCTGTCAGAGGAAACAGGTAAGCTGCAGCAAGTTGCTGTGACCAGGGCTGAGGCTCTTGCCTCTCAAACCAGTGCTGAAACCACAAGAGGGGTAAGTTGCAACAGCAGAAGCACCATCCCGTCAGCCCACAGATCACAGAATCGTAGATCAGATTTAACCTGCTTTGTCTTTATGTTCACAGCCATGCCACAGGGAACATGCAGTCACAGACCCACCAAGGGCCATCCCCGGGCCAAGCTGCTCTGTCCATATCCGAAGAGGACACTTCACGTGCATTTCTGCTCCTTCTGCGTGTTGTCGTGCGCAACGCGGCAGGAGCCTATAGGACTTAAATAGCTAGAGCAAGGCAAGCAAGGCATTGTCTCTCCTTCCCTTGCAGAGAAAAGGCAACCACCCACCCCACCCCACCCCCTCCCATCCCACCCCACGGTGAGGATGCCCAAGGCAGTTGCCATCTCCGTGCCTTTGACAGTATCAGTAGATCTATACAGTTCGATGCTGACAGCTTGCACTCAGGTCAGGGGCTGCAGAAGCAACCCAGCATTTTAGATAAACAATTTCCCAGCCTGCCTCTAATTCCAGCCCATGCCCCACTTAAAGATGACTGAGAGGTGACACTTTTGTGTCACAAACTGGAGAGCAGTGCTTCCAGAGGCCACACCGCCTGCAATCACAGCACAGCCACAATTGATTTTCCTTAGGGGTCTTCCGTGCTGCTAGTATAGTCCTATAATTACATTTCAAAACAAAGTTGCCTGTCAAGATGAAGTCTGCTTTCCTAATGATTTTCTCTTCCTTTCATATTGCAAAATAATACAAAGAGAAGAGAGCGCTTTTTTCCCCCCTGATCTTTTGGTTTTTTTTTTCATTTAGGCTGTATAATATTAACCTCCAAAATAGGTCAGCTTAAAGAGGGAGCATTTAATTTAATCTGTTACAGTGATTAACAAAGCTGTTATATTGTTAAAGATTAAATGTGAAAGGTTTACCAAAATATCAACCACTTGCCATAAATGTTTCCTAGATAGTGCTAAGAAAAACCAGCCAGGATGCAGAGGAAGACTAAAGAAAAGAGCCTGACAGAACCCCAGCAGTCTGAAGCTCCTCTATTTTGGGCATCTTATCACTCCCTGGGATTTGAAATGGTGTTATCCCATCCATTAAGAAATTCAGCACATTCCACAGCACACATAATCCTAATGCATAACATCGGTGATGGGTCAAGGGTGAGGAAAGCCTTGTAGACTCCAAGATTAAATACAGCAGGGCTTTTATCTTCTGTTGTTAACTTAGATCTTTTCTAAAATCAATCAGAAAATGTAGCATCCAGTCCTTTAACATCAATAAAAGTGGGAACAAACCCCTCTTCTCCCTCCCTCTCTTCCTGGTCTTTGTGTTACCTGAAGATCCAACCCTTGGGAGGAGTGGTTTTGGGGGTGCTTGTGAACAAGTCCTGGCATCTTTATTTTTGCCTATAGAGCAACAAGCCTCAAGCATAAGACCACCAGCTGGAGACATTTAAGGAGGCTTGGGGTCCTGGCTGGGGCAGGAGGCTGCCCATCAGAGGAGCCCTGCTCACCGCTGCTCTTTTGCTTTGGCAGTGCTTTGTTTTGGTTTGGCAGTCCTTGTTCTCTGGGCTTTTGCACTTTTTTTCTCACGTAAAAAGCAACGCTCCCTGTCCCGTCTGTGGTTCCGGAGGGTCAGGTACAGGCACAGACGGACGGTGCCTCTGCCTGCAACCCTGGGAGGCTGCCCGCAAGGACCAGAGCACACACCTGTTGTCTGCATCCTTGACTGAATTATGCTAATGGAGAAGCATTTTATTACCCTTTTATTGTCTTCATTAAGAGTCTCAGCAAGGGAAATGAGCACTTTTACGAAAAACTTCAATACTGTGCTCAGGTCAGGAAAACACTTGTTGCAGCAGACACCCGTAGGTGTCTGTCCATGCCCCAGCCTCTGGTCAGGTGCAGTATTTGCTGCCTTGTCTCACTTGCTCTTCTGACTCTCCTTACTGCCTCAGCATGTCTGAAATGCTGGAACAAGTGTGCTGAGAAGAGCCTGGAGCTCAGTCTAGCTTCCAGTGAAACACAAACCTCCATCGACTTCAACAGGCAAAGGAGCTGACCTTTAAATCTTGTGTTGCATTAGGCTTGGAATAACTCAGAGCTCTTTCTGTACAATGATTTTCAAGTATATTAATCATATACAACAGTTCATGGAGGTTTTGCGTTAGTTCACTGCTTTATTTCCCCAAACCCCTGGCAAATAATCTCCTCTGCATCTGGTGGTGTCTGGAATACAGATGCTCTTCAGGTGCCATCCTCATTTCTTGCCAGGGAGTGGGGGATGTTTTATACCTTGCACTCAAGGATTTTGCTACCTTTGTAGACATGTTCTGAAAAATCCTCAGCTTCTTTTTAGGACTAAAATTAAGCCTCCTTCATTGTGCGTTTAATTAACTTTTATTTGCTTGACATTTTATTTTTATTATTTTTAAGCAGTCTGCAGTTCTTGGCATTTAAATTCACATGTAAACTAATCCAACTGATAGACCATCTTCACAAAGGACTTTTTTCTATCATGCCACTAGGAATATTTTTCTGGGGAAAGAAAGCGTCTGCAAAAATTCACCTTGATTACCTTGGTACAACTGACCCCATGCAAGGCAATAACAGGAGGGGAGAAAGTACCTGCTGAGAACATGTGGACACTAAATCAGCCACGTTATGCTTCTGGTTGAGCTCCTCCAGGTACCAGTAAGGGAGTGGAGTGACTGCAGAATATTTATTTTGTCGGAAAGAAAACATCTATTTCCTGAGTGTTTTAAAACCTGATTTTAGCCAGGTTCCCTGAGGGATCAAAGAAAGAGGAATAGCTCTGAACTCCTCCTGGTTACTTCCACGCATCTCCCCCCTCCATTCCCATTTTGGGCATATTTGGGAAAGGACCTGGCATCTCTGAGAAGCCTCTTCTGCCTGGGTGGACATCGGTGGAGCAGGAGCAGGAGCCCGTCTTCACTGTGTGCACCACAGAAAGGAAGCAGGGAGCAGCCGGGCTCTGCCAGCATCCACACATCTCACCCAGCCTCGCTCGAGAGGAAACCTTGCACTGCAACAACCCCCTCCCTCTCCAGTGGTCCCATCAGCTTCTAGCCTGAGCACAAATGACCCAATGAAATCAAACAAAAAAAATCAATCAACATGAAGAGTAAGCCTGAGGGGAGCACAAAATCTACTGCTTGTCATAATATTTTTATGTATATATACACACGTATACATATACACATATATAAACACACACATATCTGAGAAGTAGAGGAAGAGTTTAGGAGAAATGCTGCATATCATTAAAAAAATGAATCAATTAATATATGGGGCATTATCAAGACACCAGCTTGCTGAAGTGCCCTCATGAGAGTCAGGAAAAAAACCCTACTTTTGCATTTACAGATCGTCTCAACCCACAATGTTCTCCCTATCCATTTCAAAGAACTCATAATTCAGCAAAGAGAGGAAACCTGGCACTTACTACACATGAAATATTTCTGCAATGGCACAGTTGGTATATTGGTTCCATCACTTCTTTTTAAATATTTTAACACAGTCTTTGGCTAATGGAGTGTTTAATTAAAGAGAAATAAACATTAGTTTTCAGTTTATGGGTGAGGAATGCCCCTACCAGTACGGGCTGCAGGATATGATCTTCGCTGTCTTTGCAGATTTACCACTTGTACAAGACACGGAGGATATAAATAACATCAGCCTTAGACTGGTGGCACCCAGTCAGTCTTCAACACTTCATAATAGTCTGCTGAAAAATCAGTGTTCTCTGAAACTGTAGTTCTGAATAGCAGGCAACTACTTCTCAGCAGAAATTAAAAATTGTTGGGAGATGAGCAATGGGGGTACAGTCATTATTTAGCCTTATAGACAGCATCGTCTATTTGGATGATAATAAAGCCAAAATGCTGTTTCCTGAAAATAGAAAATAATGTTTAACAAGCACTGGGTTTGCAAATATCTGTTTTATTCCTGGTTTTAAAATTCATTTTTGCTTCCATTTTCTATAATCTGATGGATCCAAAGTGAAAAATTCAACTTGAAAATTCCACCCCCTCACCAAAAAATGATACCCCAATCTGCATGGAGGTGGAAAAGAAACTTTCATATGCATGACTGCAGACAGATGGGCTCTTTGGAGCCTTTGTTGCCAACAACTCCACTCAAATCAAACTAGTAGGGGCCAACCAAACTTTTCTGCAGGCTCACAGTAACTTCAGACCTCACCAAACCCAGAGGAGGGACCTCACAGAGCAGGGATGCCTCCTCCTTACTACAGCACTTGGGGTGGAAGATAGAGCTGAGCTCTAGAGAAAAGAAAGAGACATCAAAAAGCAACTTTGGGCAATAGAGAAAATTGAAGATGATGAGCCACAAAGATATTATCTGGGTTACTAATGGTATTTTAATGCAAACACACACTTACACATGGTTTTTACAACCTGACGAGGCTGACACAGGGAAGGGACATTCATGGTCTGAGGTGGCTCAGATACCCCCGTGTAGACCATAGGAAGGAGTCCGAGCCCTCAGAGCTTCAGCCCTTCTCTGGTGGCTATGACCCAGGCAACCGCAGCTCCCTGCCCCTTGCCATCAAGGTCCCCATGAGTCAGTGGCCTGCGCCAGTGCTGAGGTCATTAGGCTGGGAAAGCTCAGAGCTGGGGAAAACAGGAAAGAGAAGAGTTACATAGAGTCAAGCCAGCAATATCCACCTTAAAGACATAGCTCTTTGCTCTGAGGCTGTTCACAGAATGACAGAGTGGTCGGGGTGGGAAGGGACCCCCGGAGACCATCTAGTCCAACCCCTGCTAAAGCAGGGTCACCTGGGGCAGGTTGCACAAGGTCGTGTTCAGGCAGGTTTTGAATGTCCCCAGAGAAGGAGACTGCACAGCCTCTGCCCAGGGATCTGTCATTCTCAAGGTAAAGAAGTTCTTCCTTGTCTTCAGAAGGTATTTGCAGACAGGGGTAAGGTCCCCTCTCAGCCTTCTCTTCTCCAGGCTGGACAGGACCAGCTCTCCCAGCCCTCCCTCATCAGGGAGATGCTCCAGTCCCCCCATCATCTTCATAGCCCTGTGCTGGCCCCTCCCCAGCAGCTCCCTGTCTCTCCTGAACTGGGGAGCCCAGCACCGGACCCAGCACCCCAGATGTGCCTCACCAGGGCAGAGCAGAGGGCAGGGTCACCTCCCTCGACCTGCTGGCCACGCTCCTCCCAATGCCCCCCAGGGTCCCGCTGGCCTTCTTGGCCACCCGGGCACGCTGCTGGCCCATGGGCAACTTGCTGCCCACCAGAGCTCCCAGGTCCTTCTCCTCAGAAGAAGAAAGAAACCTGTGGGTTTTCACCCAGCTGCTGACAGTGTGGTCCAAGCATCTGCAAATAATCTGGAGCTCTGCGCCTGCAATTCAAACTATTCTTTTTCTTGTGCAGCACTTTGCAATTGTCAACATTGATTTTAAATGCTTGCAGTGCCGTGTTAACCAAAAGCTGCTCTTTCTAAGGGATTTCTGCTGGCTGTTTTTCTTCTCCTTCTTTATTTTTCTCCCCTCAGACAGACCTTTGGGAGAGAGTGCCTCAGCACAGAAATACTTTGTTTGGGTGCCAAATCCTCATCGCAGTGGGGTGTAGCCAGAAGGCTCGCATCCCTCTGCCAGAAAATCTCTTTGCTTTTCAGTAGCTCTCAACACCCAGCATCCCTCTGGCAGCCAAAGGCAGGAAAGAGCAACCTTATTCCCACCCCAAAGCCCTTATTTTTTTCCCCCTCCTCTGCAAGCTCCAACTCCACAAGACGCATCCCAGCTCACAGGCATCACTCTGGTCCAGGTCTCTCCCCACAGTGTCTTCACAAAACTGGCCTCCAATTTGCCCCTCGAGCTCTAAACATAGCTTTTACAAATCAAAAGGAAAGCAAAGGCACGGAGGGAGAACAAACAACCCAGCTCTCAATCTGAGCAAGCTGCCCTGCACAGCCTGCCCAGCTCTCAGCACCGTACCGGGGGACACAGGTCCCCCATGCCTGCTGGCTCACTGCCCTCCTGTAAAGCAGATTAGGTAACCAGAAACAGAAGAGACTTTTTATTTGCTACTTCTCCCGAGAGCTCTTGAGTTTCTCTCTGAGCAGCACTCATTTAAGAGCTGGCATGGCAGCCGTTCGATTTCTTTTTAAGCAATCAGCAGTGGAGGCAATTTTAGAAGAGGAACGTAATTCTTGTAAGAACAATTTCTGCCTGGGCAAATGCTGCCGTCAGCAGTGGCACAAAGAAAACGAGGAAAAGAAACTTCTGCCTCCTGGGAGGGGTGAGAACAGCAACAGTTGCACCAACACACTGTGTCCCTCAGCTTGTGATCCCCCAAGGACCGCAGCCACGCTCTCAGGACATGGGAGATACCCGAGACATGGAGGTGGCACCTCATCTAACAAACCCCACAATGTCCCACAGGTCCTTGCCCTCTCGGAAAGAAAGCAGATTGTTTGCCTTTCTTTTCTGTCTTTCTTTCATTGCCATTTCTTTCCCGTTTTCTTCCTGAGAAAGGAAGCAAAACCTTCACAAGCAGTGCATCAGGCCAGAGGGTTTTACCCGGTGCACCATGGACCATTTTCAGTGATGATGAATGCTCAGATACCCAAGGGAACAGCTTGGTTGCAGACACCCCACCCCACCCCAGGGCTCCCTCCAAAGCACTTCTCTCCAAAATGAGACTCGCATAGGGTAATACAGCACCACTTCTGCTCTAGTAGCACTTTCTTTCATGCTTCGACACAAACATGCTGTTCCCTGTTTCACACCCTCCTCGTTCATGCGCCATGAGCTGCTAGCTGAGTCCAGCAGAGCAGCTTGCTGGTGGAAGGGGTCTCCATGCAGCAAATACACAGATTTTTAGATGATTAAATACTCGGGGGATTAAGGAGGCATATATACATATAGTTACCTATTTTCTTCATTCTTTCACATTATTTTTAATTAATACCTATACATACGTTGAAAGACAAGGAAAAGTAGAGGAGAAAAAATTAAAACTGCAGGAAAAGCTGGGTGTGGCATTCATGGCACAAGAAGGGACTGTGCCATGCAGCACCGAGGAGAGAAGCAATGCTAACAGCAGCATGAAGCCCAGCAAGCTCCTCCACTGGGGTCCTGTGACCCCCCAGGCAAACAGCCGCAACAGCTACTACCTGCAGAGCTGGAGCCAGCACAGCAGCTTTCTGAGAGATGTTAATCCAGCTGCTGCAGCTATTTTCTTCTAGAAACAATACAAAGAGATTTTTAATCAACACATCCACCTGGGAGGGAACAGGACAGGAAAGAAAAATTGCCCCTGCAGAATAGACATTGATGTCCCAAGGGCACGGACCCCGGTACAGCCAGACCTTCTTGCACTTGCCAGAGACTCACTAAGTAACCCAGTGCCATTTTTCTTTGCTTTCCTTATTTTCTGCTTTCATGACAGAAACCTCTAAAGGACAGAAGGTGAGAGGAGAACAGAGGAGAGTCTGGCTGCAGTAGAACACAGATGTGCAGCAGCCCCATCCTATTCCTTCCTCGAGTTCATTCCTATCCCTTCATCATTCGACAGTTTCTATTTACTATTAATTTCAGCAGGTAAAGGAGTACAGGTCCTCCCTCCCCCTGTCCAAAAGCCTGACTTCTAAAAATCTGCATAACGAGCTGAGAAAATAAACCTCAACGCATCACACACAACTCTGATCTGGGCTATGCTTTAAGAGCTCTGCCAAGGGCAGTGTTTCTCCTAATAAAGTTTTGTAATGATGCATTTGCAGCAAAAATATATGAGACCCCAGGAAAGCACCAGAACCCTTTAAATCACTGAGTCTCAAGCATCCACATTTTCAAGGATAATAGCTCTGAGAAATGGAGCACGCTGCACCATAGAGCAGACAAAAATGCCTAACTCACAAAGCCCAACAATGAAAACCAGCTTGAAATTTCCTTTTCCAAAGGGGTTTGGATATTGCACTCAGCAAAAAAAAGCCAGGGGAAAAAAATTAAGACCTTTTCCTTCCCTTTGAAATGTATGGCTCTGGGGATCTGGTGGCACCTGGATCCGTCCAGCAACAACAGCAGAAGTTGATGGAGGCACAAGCCTTGCCCAGTCTGCAGTGGCCACCAGGCTCTGGACCCCGTTCTAGTGTGTTTTGGTTGTGGACACCTGTCCTCTGCCCCCAGGCCCCCAGTATAGCAGATATACTCCTAATCCCACATGGCAAAATTGGAGTTTGCATGGCGTTTCCTCTCCCAGACGTCTCTGGGAACGAGGAGTGCTTTGGCAGGGAGTTTGAAAGGGGGTTTGCCTCTGCTTAGTGCCTTCATTAAGCTTATCAGTGAGTCCAGGAAAGATCTGGTGTTTGCTTTAATCCTTCCCCTTGCACTCCAAGGGCCAAGAGAACTGGCATCTCATGCCAGGTTTGCACCAGGCCCTGCCAAGCTCTACTAGTGGTGGAATTTTGAGAAAATACACTTGCTTCTATCTGCCACATTTCTCTGCTGGCAAAATATGTAGCAGAGATGTGTAGCGCCAGTCTGAATTGCATTTGCCAATTGAGCTTATTTTGCTCCCTAAAACAGCTTTGAAACTGTGTTTGTGTTTTGCTACAGTGGCCAAACTTCTCAGCACAGACAAAGCTGAATTCCCCGCTCTGCTGGGAGGCAGGAGGGGGTCTGGCTCTGCAGACCCTGGAGCAGCCCGGGAGGCTCTCCCCCTCCTGCCTCTTGCACGGCTCCTCCGTTACCCGGCTTCCCGACCCACGCCAATGGGACAAACCCACCTCAGATAGGGCCCGTTGAGAGATGATTCCTCGCACCGCGTATTTCATCTTGCACTTTGTATCAGCTAAAACCTGCCCTTCTTGCAGTTTTGAGAACTAAAATACTACCCAGCAAAAGCCAAACGTGACTCTCTGTTAGTACATTCTAAGGCACATTATCTTTTTAAGGAAGGCTTCGAAGTGAAGATGTATTTCAGTTATACCAGCAAGGACAGTTTTAATCAATGTTGAACAGCTCAGTTTCTCCCCTAACCCTTGATTAATGAGCATGAAATACCACCTACCTTATAACTACTCCCAAACACCTAAGTATGTTAAACAGCCTTTTGATTCTCTCCAGCTTTTTGAATGTGTGTGAAGCTTCATCTGAATCCAATTTGTACCATCAGCAACTGGAATTATTCTGCATTTGTCACTTCTGGCATTACATTTCTCTTAACCATAATGAGGTGACACTGAATTATAGAACTCTTTATACTGGTTTAATACTGTGATCATTCAGGTGTTATGAATCTGGAGGAATGTTAAGGCAGTTAAGCTATACATCTGCCCAGATGAAAAGGCAATAGTGTTCCCAAGGAATTTTTGACCAGGTAAATTTAATCACAGTTTAAGACAGAAATGACTCTCATGCACCTCCCCTGCAGGCAGGCAGGAGTGTGTCTTCTGAGGGACTTGTTAAAACTTTTCAAATCAATCTCAGCTATCAATGGAAGCAAGACAGACCTATGGAAAACAGCTTTTGTCCAGAGACACCCAGGTCTAGCAAAGCCATGAACTCTGAGGGTGGCTAAAGACACCTCCCTGACAAATTTAGGATCCAGTGGCTTGCTGAAGGTGTAGAGTGAAGCATTGCTAACCCCCCTACACAGATCCAATGGCAACTGCATCCTCCCACCCACCTCCTCCCAGCTTCTTTCACCCTTTGGGCTTGTAGCAATCTCAGGTTCTCATCCCTGCTCTGGTCTTCAACCTGTGATCCCCTTTTCCCTGGCATACATAAAGGGTCAAGGATTTGGCTTGGACCACATAGCCAAAACATCCTACCTACCACAACAAATGCAAGATTTCTCCAGTGCAACTACAGTCCAGGCTAACCACCGTGTGCTCACAAAAGAGCTCTTGGCATATTCCTGTCCCCTCCTGTGCTGTCCTGCAGAGACAGTAATATGCAGTACACCAGGTCCACGTGAGCCAAAAATATCAAGTATTTTGACAGTCAAGTGATGCAGACATGTTCCAGAGTAGAGACAGAATGAAACGGTGGACAGGCATGAACATCTGGGCTAACCTCTGGCCACAAGCACAGCACACGCTGCACATGGAACACGTACGCAGATGAATGGGGTCACTTTTAAACCTGGTGCCAAGAAGGAAATCTGTGCTGCTCTCTTACCTAGAGGAGAATGAAAATATTCATGATAAAGCATGAATGAAAAAACTACTAAATATTTTAATCAACTCAGTCATCATATGAAACAGAAGTAATTTTCCCCTCTCAGGGCCGCATGGATGGGTGCACACTTGCTGCCTGATGTAGCAGCGATCATCTATTTAGGCTGCTTTAGCTTAATAGCTAAAATTCAGCTCTTTGACTTTCTGTGCTTAGGAAAGAAATTGATACACATTTTTAAACCCTTGAACTAGAACAAAACTAGTAACAGCCACAAAGAGGGGAGAAAAGAAGAGCAATTCCATTGCAAAACCTATGGGTTTTACCAGCCTACGGTAATCCAGAACAGGTTAGAGTGTTTCCCTTCTTACTGGCCATTTCTTTTACTCATTTAAAATCTTTGAAGATCCCCACTGTCCTTCCTAAATCGTTGTGTTGTCTACCTGTTGGTTATATTCTTCCCTATCCAGCTCATTAAAACAGGTGCTGAACAGCATGGTACCTAAGGCAGGGCCTGGCTGCCAACCTTTGCCATGAAGAAAACTGACTCTCTTAGTTCAACATTCACTTGCCATTTCCTTCTGAATTTTTGATGTGTGTCTTTCACCCTATGGGCTCTTCGCTTCTCCAGCACTTCCTTGCCGGCAGGGCTAAACACCGACCTCTGCCATTGTCCTTGTCCAACAGCAGCTCAGGGAACACTGGTCCCTGCTACCCAAGATATTTTCCTCATAAATTAAAACACTGGAGCTTCTTCCCTAGCTTTTTTGCTACTCTGATCTAGCTTTCCTTAATCTCTGCATGCATTTTCTAATATTTACCATGTGTGCATGAACAAACAGTCTCAGGTCTTCTTTAAAAGCATTAATCTTTCTGTTAATCTAACCTGAGGGGTTTTTGTTCTCATCTGCCTTCCTACTGCCCTTCCATCACCGAATAAAGAAAAAGACTGAGCAGGAATCTGCCACCCATTAAATGATCTTGACAGCAGAGAGCCTGCAAACGGAGCATCAATCCAAATGCAAACTACAGGATATTTCATTTTCATCATCTTTTAGGCAAACCTAATTTGATTCTTAATGGCGAATCTTAACTATTAAATCTGTGAAACTACTTAAGCCATAAATGAGAGTGGGAAAGCAGAGATAACAGGAAAAAGAAAAAAAAAAAAGTATTTTCAGATGAGATACAAAAAAGACATAAACTGTTCCCTAACTCTGGGCTGCTTTCAGAGTTGGCGTGTACAGCAGAGCCACCTCAGCTCGATTACTACCCTGCTGCCCCCCTAGCTCCAGAGACACCCCCTATCAGCCCTTAATGCCACAGAAATACAAGGTAGGAATCACTTTTCCAAAGGGCAAGGCACTGACTTGCATGTTTAACTGGCTGTTCCCCAGTGCAAAGGGCAACATAGAAAACGAGCTGCTTATCTAAGGAGAGGATTTCCCTTTCATCTTAAAGGCACACATCAGACTTTATGTTTTACTTGCAGCATGGTAAAAATTTCCACTGCAGAATCACAGCTACCAACAGCTTGAAACGAGCTTAGACAGCCATGGGCAATTAGCAATCTTACATTCATTACCAGGTTCATGATTTGTCCTATGACTTCTTTTTTTTTAATTGTCTCTTTATTAGTGAATTCAAGTATAGTTAGAAAATGCAATCAAAACAAAACAAAACAAAAAAACCCAACCCAAAACACTGCAGGCTGTATTTAGAATAAACAGAAACTGGATTTTTAGACCTTCATTTAGACAAGTGCTGTGCATAAATATTTGTCTACACAAAACGCACACAAACTTTCATCCTCTTGCTTTGCTGTGGATAGGAAGAATGGGGATGTCGTGGGATGTGTTCCAATTATATTCACCCAGAGCTCACGTATACCTTACCACTATTACTAATTCAGATTTGCAGTATTATAATAGCACAGCCTAGATGGAAAGTACTTCTGGAGTTCTCCAGTCCATCCACTGCTCAAAGCCAAAGTCAGAGTTGGACAAGGTTCTCAGGGTGACACGCTCAGCCAGAACATTTCCATTTGAAACCCTGTTTTGGGCTGTATTCAGACAACCATTTACAAATTTCAGATCTGGCAGATGTATCACCAGTCCAAGCAGATTTTCCATCTCACTGCTATGTTCTTAGCAAATTTCCATACAGGTTGAATAACAGAGCAGGGAGAAACACATGACTGTCACCAACTGAGACACTTTTTGCAGACATGAGAAAAAAAATACACCTGAAATGGGTCTTGCCACAGAGCCTTTGGAAAGCAGTCTGAAAGGGATTTAAATACCAATGGGGAGCCAGATTTAATGCCCAGCTCCATAAAGATAAGTGAACCTGAAAGTATAGGTAATTAACTTCCATGCAAATGAGACATGACAGCAGCAAATTTTGGCTCAGTCTGCCTAATCCTGAAATCAATCAGCACTTTGCCATTGGCTTCATTGGCAGCAAGACCCAGTTCTCAGCAAAATGTGAAGCTCCTTCTAACTCCCCGAGGCAGGCTGTGCCACCAACGGTATGTCCCGTAACAGCCCCGCACGCCCGGGCTGTGAAGCTGTGCCCAGGGCAGGCTGAGGACCGTGCCACACACAAACATACATTACACACCACTGGTCCTTTGCCCTGGTGCTCAGCATTGCCTGGACCGGTACAATTCCCTCTCATGGGGTCTCCTAGGGCACTTACTGAGCCTTGGACAGAGGTCACCAAGTCCCTGCAATACCCTGCCTAGGAACACCCCAGGTTTGGCACCTGCATGGCAAATCCTAAAATGCACAAATATCCAAACCAAAGCAAAGCCCTCCATCCTTCAGATGGGAAAAAAAGCCCCAAAACACAGCACTTTTATTTGTTTCCACATTTCCTTTGTACATTTCTCCTTGGCCAATGTCTGCAACATCAGTTTTCCCTCTCAGATTTTGCATCAATCTCAGTCCCCACCAACAGCAGCCAGACCAGCAGTCCTTGAGGGAGCTGGGACTGAGCAAACTGAGCAAAAAGCACATTTAGGGCCGTGCCTAAAACTGGATGTTTCCCTGGCAACATGGAGAACTTGGTACATCTCACGACTTGCAGCATGCACAGTTTTCCTCACTGTAGCATCAGCCCAGGGAGCTGCAGCGAACTGGCTGGAAACAGCTATTCCTCCAGCTGCCGCAAGCATCCAAGCACCTCCAGCCCAGCATGGGTCGAGGCTCACTGCTAAGCACTGAACAGCATTTTGGGGGACACCCAAAATCGCCCACCGTGATGGCTTGTGTCCTACAGAAGGACAGGGCAAAAGCCATTATACTTGTAATGCTCGTTGTCCTAGCACAGAGCAATGCCATCAAGTGAAAAAAAAAACAAAACCCCACCATAGTAGTAAAATGCAGCTTGAATTCATTTCCACTTGAAAGAAAATTATCTATAGTTTTACTTTAAGGACTTTGCAACAACCAGCCAACTTGGCTTTTAGTAGAGTGAAGCCTGTAAGAAACACAGACTCCAAATCCTAAAATTATACAAATGGAAAACTCAGGCATACCCTCGCTAGGAAATTTGCCCCAATTCCCACAGCACAGCTGGGAGTGGAATGACATCTCCTGACCCAAGACAAATTACACAGGGGCTTTGATCCTTGGTAATGAGTATCTGCTTCCCAAGCTACAGTCACAGGCAGTGGCAATAAATGTGTATTTGGAGTCAGTGTTTGAAGGGAAAAATGCGTGCAGTGCAACCATATTAATTAGAAAACATAAGAACTGACATGATGATGTACAAGAAATGAACAAAAAGGAATCCAAAATCATCTCCTTTGGTGCTTCACGGTGAAGATGTTTTAGCATATTGTTCTTCAATACAATTCAAATTATCAGCTGGTAAAACAATTACCTAACTGAAAGGTTTAACCATGATTAAAGTCTAAACAATCTGCTGAACAAACACCTACCCAGCCTCGCTTGAACTGAATTTTAATTCCCCGTGTGTTTAGTGCTTTACCCATGGATTTTTCTGGTGATCTTACTAGGCAGCATCTTTTGCCCTCTAGCACACAATTTACAGTTCATGGTATCATTACCAGGGGGGCCAGTGCCTTGGTTGCATTTCTTTGGCCTGGCCCAGCCTACGCAATTAGCTCGTAGCATGTTTCAGGTTCCCATCTGTATGCAGCTTATTTCTCTCCCAGTGTAAAATCCAGGGAAGCCTAAAACCACCTTGCTACGTACACAAGACAAACTGCAACAAAACAAGAGGGCACTCCAGCTATTTCTCTTAGAGGCGCTGCAAAATCCCCCACCAATGCCTTTACAAATACCATATTCAGCAGACTGAAACGGAGGTAAAGAGCACTGAAATCCTATCGTCAGATAAACAGCAAGAGCAGACAGCTGGGAGAACAGGGAAAAGGGTGTTATTACCGTGCTGGGGAGAAGCAGTGCTCTCGGTGACACTTTGAGACGAGGGCAGCATCCCATAGCTAAGCGATGCTCGCTCTTCCATGCCCAGGGCTTCCATGTCTCCACTCACCTCACCATGCTGATGCAGCAGTATTGACCATTGTTTCCATCTGCCCATAGCTTACAGCTGGATTTTGAGTATTTTTTATTTTTTTCCTTTTTTCCTGATAACTTGCAGATTAATGAAACGTCGATGGAAACGCCTGGGGAGAGCAGAGAGAGGGAAGCAGGCTCACCTTTGCAGTAGGTGAGGAAAAAGGGCACAAGGGTGATCAGCAGCGCAGCAGGGCATCCAGAGCCTGGTGGGTCTGCTGAAAAGGATGTTTTAGGGACCCAACCCTACTCTCACCACCTTTGTGATGCCAATGGCACCCCAAGTACAGCAGGTCCCCTCCACAAAGCCCCAGATGGTGGAGGGGTCTCAGCAACATCAACTGGAAATTGTCCAGAAGGTTTTCATTGATGTTCTGAGGTTTAAGTTGCTGTTTTTATTAGAAGTGAAATGGGCAGAGAACTGCCCAATTTCAGCCACACACTATTCATGCTGAAATTTTAAAAAGAGTTTGTTTCAAGGAGTGTGAAAGGTCCCAGTCTTTTCATATGGAATGTGGTAATCTTCCATTTTAAGGCAAAAAATTATTTTTCAATAAAAAATATTCTATAAATATTTCTAAATCTTGCAGTTCTATGAAAAATATTATTTTTTAAAAAAGTTCATATAACAGAAAATTTAGAAACTTAGAGTTCATTCTGCTACAAGAAATTGTATATTTATTCATCAAAACTGAACAATTAATGAAAGAAATCATTTCGGTTTCCTTTTATTAAGATCCTTAATAATCAAATTGTGAATTCAGGAGACCTTGAAATGAGGTGGTATAAGCTAGACCTGCTGCTCAGAATCAAAATCACTATGCTCACTTTTTACACGTTGCACATTGTAGGATTATTTTATTTCTTTGTTTGAAATTGAAGGCCAACTCCATGTCTTGTAAACTCTACTTTGCTTTGAGTCATTCCAGCTGTTCATTTACCCGACATATTCACAACTCCTATGCAAGTGCTCTGTCATCACGGAAGGAAGAAAGAAGCAGCAGCAAAGACAAATTTTCCTGTCCTTTGTATTCAGTCATGTCCAAACAATTAGATGTATTGTTTAGGTACTCGCTCCTTACTACTATAAACATGACAGAGTATTATTACCCTTATGTTAGCACACTAATTCAAACAGGATACATCTGCAATAGCTGTAGCCAGGTACCATGTCTGATACCTAAATTTTATGTTTTCTTTTTATTTCGTTTTCAATAAACAAATTATAGGATAGAACTCTTATAAGTAGGCCACTATTATACACCGGTGAAAGATAAACCAGTGTATTAACTGCATGGACTTAATGATGAGTATTACTACAGAAGTAGTAGTTTTTGCTAACTCCACTTGATTTAGCAAGTAAAGCAGCACTTACAACGGATTCATTAGCTCAGCTCACAGGACATGTGTCCACACGTATTTTGTTCTTTACAGTGCAGAAAACTTAATCAAATTAAAGGATCGATAAGTCAATAACAGGAATGACTATCTTAGGTTTTTAGCTAGGTATACTCAAAGACTTATTTGTATTCTTTAGGAAGTACAAGGAAACAATTGGCTTAACTCCACTTTGATAAAGTCATACAGTAATTTTTCACTACTCTATTCAAAACTTGTTTTATAATGCTTTTAAATTATTTGATGAAAAAAATCTTAATTAAAACTGTTAAATCAGAAATAAACTTCTGATAATGCATGAATGCGGTTATATAAAATTATATAGTACCACAGAAAGGAAGTGAGAAATCTTCAAGCACACAAAATTTTCCTTTCATTAATGATGGCGAAATCACGGTGAAGGGGTGCGATTCACGATGCATCCCACCAGGATGGAGAACGATGATGGAAAATCTCCCAGTCCCATCATTACTGAAGCAGTTACAGCAGCCTCACACTTAAACCTTCAACTCCACAGAAAATAGAGAGCTGTCTCCCAAAGCTAAAGCCCCGTGCTAAGGGACTGCCAGGTTGGGGAGGTACTTCCCAGCAGTCCAAGAAAAAACTGGAAAACCTTTTAAAGAGCCCATTATAGACCACAGCCCTCTGAGCTAGATCCAGCTAATCACTGGCAGGTACATAAATACCAGCGGCTCCTGCAGAGCTGGCACGCAGGTGTCCATGCACGCCCCTATCTGCCCGGCATGAGGCAGCCGACCTTAGAAATCTTATTCCTATTTTCAGTTTAAAACCTGTCAAATGATAAAACTGGACAGGTAAGTGCAGGCACACTCAGGCATCCGCTCAGGCCAGTTGCAGATGAGAAGAAACCTTGTACTCAAGTAGGTGCCGCACAAGACTGCAAGTCAGAAGACTGGCCATGCAGCCAGTCTTTCTTCAAACGTCTTTTCACAGAGCCACCGTGAGAAATTTAAATGGAAACTTATTCACAGAGCAACAGAACTCACATTTGGTGATGCCAGAACAACCACACACCCCAGCAAAGCCACGACGCCAGTAGCTGCTTGGCACCGTCGGTGCCATGCAGGGCACCCAGCTTGATCAGCACAGCTGAAACAACGCAAGGGTGTCACATGCAGCTGAGGTGACATTGTTCTTCTCATGGAGAGGCTGCACCGTCCCCTCTGTCCCAGCTAACAGCCCCCCATGGCAGCTGCCACGTTCAATCACCCTTTTCCAGAGGTCCGATGGAGATGCGTGGATCCTTTTGGGAAAGACTAATGTATTTTAACACACTATTTCTGCAGAAAGGGCCAGCCTGCCCAGCCAGGGCCTGAGGCAGAAGACAGTTTTATAACCCTGTGTAGCAAACAGTATCCTAGTGAGTGATGGCAGGAGATGAGAGCAATTGCTCCTCCTTGCCACATGCCAGCCTTCCCCAGCGAGGCAGACACAGCTGACCTTTCCATGGATAACAGGTGAATGAACCCATCAATTTGTCTGTGATAAATGATAGAAAGCATTAAATTAAGAATTTTACAGCAGTGAAATGTCAATATGCCAATAGGCACTGGTGGCTTTCCATATGACTAAGCAACACGTTCGCATCCAGAAAATGTCACTATCTTGTGGCAAGAACCGACAGGCATTCAAGAGACATTTTTTTAGGGAACCATGCAGGCACACATCAGCACACTCGTCATCTGCCACCACACACGGTTCAGCCTAGGAAGAACCAGCAAAGAGCAGGGATAATCTACTGCTGAGGGCAATAAGAAACACAAATGTAGCCTGGGCTTATTGCAGCCACTGGGCTAACCTGGAAGCCTTTTAGAAGCTCAAGGGCTCATAGCAACACAATGTTATGCCATGAGTGCATCAGCTGAAAACAGGGAAGATTAAACTGACAGTCTATATTCTAATTTATGACATAGAAATGGCAGGATCTTTACTTATTGGGTTTGATAAATAGTTATGCTGCTCGACTTTTTAATTAAATTGTGAAGACTATTTATTAGATGACCATAAATTGTTTGTATAACTAGTTATGGTATTGAGTGATCTGAGAGCAAAGGCCAAATAAAATAAAAACCAATAAAAATGGCGGGTTTTACCATAAAATCAATAGTAATTTAAGCATGCTAGGGGTCACAATTCTATTTGAGAAATATTGATCATCTCATAGGAAGAATTTTTAAATATTTGGCTGATTTCTTCCATTTTCCTAGAACCATGTCAGTTTGGAGAACCAAGAGCAAAATGTTAAAATATGTTGATTTGGAATGCTGGGATTTGAACATTTGTGCATATCAGGCAAGCGATGGGGAATATATATCTAAACAAATCTACCTGTAAGCTTTCTAAGAAAGGTGAAACACACCACATTGACATACTACATAGTCATACGCAGCAATGAAGGCAAGCTGTAATACTCATTTCCCTACACATGAATTCAATACCAGGTAATAAAAAGCAATACATCATAGAAGAGGATCTGCAGGCACAATTACAGATCTGATTTTGTACCACTGGTATATAAAAAAAACAATCTGTTAACTTTCAGTAATGTTAGAAGACTTTCATGCCAGCTGGATGACAGAAAACTGCAAGGAAAAACTACAGCTGAAGGAAGTTAACTGTGGAAAATACTGTATAACGTAACACTGAACACAGAAGTGAGTATAGCATCCACACTTTTCTGAATTACAGATGTACAGATTTTTTTAGGTAGATATTCCGGAGTATTAAAGAGAAAAGTGAGCATAAGAACATAAAATATCTGTGAAGAAAATAAGAAAGAGCAAGGTAGCACTGGCTGGGAATGCCTCCCTTTCCATCAGCACGTCCTCACACATAGGCAGGGATCTTCCCCACCAGGACCACGTCTTAACAGGTTCAATATAATTTCTTATTTATGTGCACAATAGGAAGAGCTGGGGAAAACTTTACATCTTACAAAATATCAGATATGCAAGTCTAGGGAGTGAATCTTACAGGGTCTCAGCTCATTTAGTCTTTGACAGGAACATTGAAATCATTACTGCACCTGAAGCCTGGAAGCTATTATTTACAGGAACTGCATTTGAAAGCAAACCAGCTCAGAGCACTCACCTTTCCCTGGAACCCATTTCTTGAGTTTGTCTAATACTTTCTATTAGAAATGAGACCTGCCACCTATTTCTGAGAAGGTCTTACAACTCTGCCATTTGCTGCCAGACGCTGAATTTCAGTGGAGGGAAAAGCCCCCAGCCAGACAAGTGCTTTTTCTTGGGTTTGTTCTGTTTTGGGGCTGCTCATGTGCCTTCTGCTCCTGGCACCAACAGCAAATTTTTTCTGCAGCCTGTCAAAACAGTGGTTCAATCCAAGACCGCAATCTCAAGTCAGCCCTCAGCAGCCCCAGAGAGCACCTTGCACTGGAAGAGACAACTGGAAAGATGCAGGGAGCAAACCTCAGCAGCACATCCCATCCCCTCAGTGGGATTAATGCGCTCCTGTAACAAACCCATCCGAGGGTCTTGCTTCTCCGTGGGCGCTGAACCTGCCACGCTTTGCACCACAGCCTCACCTCCCCTGTATGGCTCGCACGTGTTGCACTGCTCTTTACAGATTCCTGCCTGAGCCACATTGCCACAGGGAAGCCCTAGCCATGCCCAAGCAGTTTTCCCAGCTCACCCTCCATGGGGAGGTGTCTGAGATGTGAAGGGGAGCGGCAGCAAGGCAGCATCCCCCGTAGGGGGTGAGGGAAGAAATACATTTGCCAGTTGAACCTTCTTCAGAGACAGGCAGAGGAGGATGCTGGTGGTAGCTCGGAGGAGGGCTGCACAAGGCAGATGCAGAGACAGAAGTACCCAGAGGAATGTTAATTTACCAGCAGGCAGAGGCAAAACCTGCCACTGGGGAGACAATTGTTATCTCTGCATGAAAAGGAGAGTCTGGCACTTGTGAATGTCTGGAACACACCTTAGCAGCCTTGCAGAACATGCCACCCCATTATTTGCCAAGAGCCCCAGCGTACGTTGTAGCCCAGCCCTGGGTGCTAAACACACCTGACCCCTTGGGCCCGTGCATCAGCTCTGCACTGTTGCTCTTGCACAGAGATGTCCATGAAAGCAAATGCACCTGGAGGAGGTACCTTTCCCAGGCCACAACACTCGGAAAGCCAGACCTTGTCACTATCTCTCCAAGGTGTTATTGCAATAACAAAATAAAGTGGAAATTTGCTTTTGTGGAAAGTGACCTGAGTTTTATTGCAACATCAGAAAGCATTGACCTCTGCAAAGATGAAAAAGCACTGGCCTAACTGAAAGCGATGCTGTGACTTCCTGAGCTTCTCTGATGTTTGTGATTCCTCTGGCAGAACCTGGGGAGAAGGCAAAGATTTTGCATTATGCAGGCCATATTCTTCCTCTAATATGTCTCCTTAAAGGCAAATTGATGTATTTCTAGATATTTTGAAGATATTCCTATATCCACACTTGCATTATTGTGCATCCTTCTCTTTACAGGCTTAATAGTGCAATTAAGTTTAAAAAGCTGTGCAAGCTGAATTGGTGAGGCTTAAAAATGTTTTAGCTGATTATGTTTGGAAAGATGCCTTGCTTTAAAAATATTTTCCTTGTCCCTGTGCATAGAGCCAAAGGTGACTCCACTTTGTAGCATATGCCAGCTAAGCTCCAGAGAAGTAAGTGTGCTTCTAGTACAACAGGAGCTCCTAGAGATGACGTGCATTCAGCTACTGCATAGCTTCCTTTCCTCCCAGCCCCTGTTTCACTTTCCTTACACATGCCAAGTCATGTTTGTGCATGGATGAAGTCCCACAGAGGGACTTTTCACTCAAGGTTTGCAGAATTTTCCCTTTACCACCTGCTACAGATGTTTAAAAGGATACGTGCAAGCCAGGATTCCAAGGGAAGTGGGTGTAGAAACTCAAGTCTCTCGGCATGCCAGCTGGCAAAGCAACAAGGAAGGGTCACACAATCCTGGCAAAAGTTCTGTGAAACATTTAATTTTCAATGAACTGGCATTTTCAAAGGAGAAAGTGCTTCATCAGAATATTCCCCTTTAGCTCTAATGTGAAGATACACCACAATAGTCTGATTTGCCACAAATCCCTCAATAAAAAGTGCTGAGCTAGCAGCGCTGTTTGCCTGAAAGGTTATAATAAAGATTTGTACAAACACTATCAAAGATGAAATGATGTGTTAACTTCTGGATTATAACTAATCCCTCTGGAAAGAATCATTTATTCAATGAACAAAATAAGATCAGTTACATTAACCTTGAAAGATCTACTAACAGCTACTCTCCAGGCTTCACATACGCAGATGATGAGGCTTAGCACCGACAGTACCCAGAATCTGTTTCCTCACTCTATTTTCACCATAAAAGAGTGAAAAATATCCTCAGGCTTTTATACTGTTTTGCTTACATGGAATGAAGTAATACGGAAGCTAATTTTCTTCTCACATGCCCATGTTTATCTCAGGCTCAACTTTCAGCAAAGTTGCTGCACTTCATGTAAACGTAAGTGGGAAAGCACCGCGGGATGCAATTTCTCCATACGGCACTATGGATTTTTAGAAAACCTCATGCAAAGTGTATACTGGAATTGGGTCCCGGTTTGAGACACATGTACAATTTTTTCACCTGTTCAGGAGACCTTCCCAGATTTGGGCATTACCAGGTATCTCCAGTCAGACAACTGGCACAGGTTTTGAGCTCCTTATGCCCCAAAGCCACCGTGGATGAGAGACTTGCAGTGTTTTCAGCATGTGTTGCTGAGCTGCAGAGCAGATGGACAGAAGGCTGGGAGAGGGACTTCTTTTATTTTCTTTTTTTCTCCGTATCATCCATAATACAACAGCACCATGCAGTGCGGTGTATATTTTTCTCCAGAATAATTCTGACTGGAGATAACTTCCTATGGAAAATGTCACGCTGTGGTGTCCTTTGATTCATGTTGTGCTGCTGATCCCTCTCAGGGAATGCTGTGCCTTCCCACACTGCACCAAGTGCCTGCAAAACCAGAGGCTTTGCAGCAATCCCAAGCTCAGCATGACCACTTCGGGAGCGTGGCCATTCCTGGTGCTGGAGCACTCCTTGAGGACCAAATGGATGAGCGCCGAGAACTTGGACAAAGCCCACTTTCACATGAGCAGCATACACAGCTGGACATTCCCTCAGCCATCTCCTATGTTTTCGAGTCCTTAATTTTTTTCTCAGAAGAGACATTCAGAACAAATGAAACAGAAAAGGTGATTCAGAACCCCTAGCACATAAAAACCACAGGATCATCAGAGCTTTTTGTAAATCCAGGTCTGCACCCTTCCAGAGCTCCACAAGTGCTCCAGAGGAACAACCAGCAACAGAAATTGCCAAGAAGGGATGGTTCAGGAAAAGCCAACGATCAGCTGAAAGGCAGCACAGCACCGTGGTGTTCTGCAGCCAACTTGAGCTACACGCACAAAACTGCAAGCAGTCAGCTTTGCTCAGTATTCCTGTAAAGCAGTGGCATTTAGCTGCTGGCTCTGAAGAGGCACCAGGATGGCAAGGTTTCCTGGGGAGCTGAAATTACCTGGGAAATGGTCACCAAAGTCCAGATCCGTAGAAGGGTTGGAGTGCTGGACTCTGTTTTCAGTGGGGTACCTGAAAAGAGCGGGTTGCCACAGGATGGTTTCCGCAGCTGATGCATGGTCACATGCAGGAGCTGCCCACGAAGGTGCAGAAGAAAAGCAGATGTCCCCTGTTGGCAAAAACTTGGCACCAACGTTCACGTGTCCAGATGCAAACTGTAAATATTGAAAAATGTTGCATCTACAGCCTGGCAGTGTCCCTGGAGATGGGCAGCAGCTGAGCAAAGGCTCAGCTCTTGGGTGCTCAGCCAGCTCTGGCTGAAGCCGAAAGGGAAGTTAATTCCAATGCACTAAGGAAGGCATTTCACTGGTGTTTATAAACATAAATGTATAATTAATATTTCTGAAAGATTCATTCCAGGAGGTTTGGAGAACAGCAACATCAGAAGAAAGCAGACTTGAAAAGGGAAAGGAGAGGATGAGTCAATAACAGAGTGTCTTTATTATCCGTATATTTAACAACTGCACCTTTCTGTGCTGTTTTTAAAAGAAATCACCTTCATTTGCTATCTGCGCATTTGTGGAAAACCTTTACCCTGCAATCCTCTAGCAAAATACTTACATTTAATAGAATCCACCTACGTTCTAAAGCCAAGATGGAAAATACTTATATTTAATAGAACCTACAGCTTCTAAATGATTATGGTATTTAATTTGCATTCTCTTTGCTATTTTAACTGCAGCTTTATTAGAACAGCATTGTTGGCAGCAGTGTTTATCTTTTACCACCATTGTCATGATAAGAAAAACACGGAAAGCAGATGAAAAACAGGGAAAATATAGAAAGACAGAGCACAAGCAGAGTAGGCTGAATATTTGTGTTTGGGGAAAAAATATATCTTAGATCTCTGCAAAGCTCAAATCCCCATTCACCCTCCCTTTGAGCTTCCAGGAAGAGAAAAGAACATGTAGGATGTTGCTGGCTCATTTCCATACCAATTAAACATCCTTTTGCTCCGGCAGAGAGGGGCAGACAGGCAGCAGGTGAAAACTCAGCCCTCCAGCAAGCTGCGCCTCCTGGCACCGGTGGAAGAGGCTGCTCACAGCCTGACCGCTTCCTTGGTGGGACCAGAAATCCCCTTTTCTTTCCCTGCTCAATCCCAGGACCCACCGAGCTTTGTGGGTTGGACCCAGTGCCAGATGTCTGTGTTTCTCCGGTTCGAATCCCCAGCCAGAAGATTACGCACGTCTGCACCGAGACGATCGTCTTGAATTTCTGTTAATGAAATCATCACACACGTCAAGAGACAAGGTTGTAGCGCCGGGCCCTCACCCACCTTGGCTGAGGTGAATCACAAATGGGTGAGAAGGGAGACAGCCAACAGTGGGTGAGACAGGACCAGGGAGGTGCCCAGAGCCCCCCCTGACCCCCTGAACCCAGAGTCCTGCTCCAGCCCCGCCAGGCTCAGCCAGGGGCGTTAGTAGGAGTCAGAGGATAAACTGTAGAGGGGGAAAGGTGGGCAGAAAAGACAACCTGATCCCAGATCCCAGTAACCACTTTCTGAGCTGGAACCACTGAAGTGGTGAATAATTGTACAGGGTGATAAAGATACAACGCCAACCGAGCTGCAGTCTCACCACCCACGATCCCCTTTGGTACCAGTTCAGTACCATTGCCCAGATATTTGTTAGAGCTGCTCTGCCAGCTCCCCAGCCTGTCCTTCCTCCTGCACCTCTGCCTGCTGCTGGCAGCATAGCACCAGCCCTGTGCAATGCCTGCGGAGCTGCTAGGTAAGCAGTATGGATCAGGCCACTTGCCGAGAAATCAGCAAAATTCAGTGCTAAGGAATTTTGCCAGCATCAGCCAGCATCCTGCAAGCCTTCCCCAGGCAGACAGCAAGGAAGAGATTTAAAGAAGGAAGCTGAGAAGACTCGGGCACCCATCGCAGCACGAGGCACTGGTGAAACAATATTTTTAAGTGACCAGGACACCCCGACAGCATTCACAGCTCAGTTATGCGGGATGACCCATGTGCATGCAGCCACGAGATGGTCCCTGTCCTGAATCCCAGTACAGGAGTCTGGTTAAAAAAAGGAGGGAGACAAGAAGCAGCACACTGGAGATACTCAGCTCTTCAAATCTGAAGGAAACGTGATATTGGACAAGTGAAATGTCATAAATGAGCCTTATTTCTGCAGGTTCTGCAAAATTCGTCACTACATTCTCCTCAACGTTCATAGGTGGGGATTTGCTTGGATTCACTTAGTCACCTTTGTTGCTTACTGGATGGAGCAAGGAGCACCAGCTGACCTTCCTATAGGTGCCACTGAGCTTATGGCCCCATGTAACCACGCTAAGCAGGCAAGGCAAATGAAGAAAATACTACATCTCCATTCGCTAAGAATTCAGATCCACACAAAAAAGTAATAAAACAATGATTATTTTTTTACGGTTTTTTGGTTTTTTTTTTTTAGAACAAAAGCTACTACAGTGAACTCTTTCTGATGAATAACAGACTTATTGGGAGAATAACGTACCCACTGGTAAGATTTTAAGAAACGGGACACGGGTTTTTTTAATGTTGCCTTTGGAAATGTCAGCCTTTTGTTCGCTGCAATCACAGGTTCAGACAAATCCCCACCAAAACACAAACTTTGATCCAGCATAACACTTCCCGCACCTGGAGCCAGAGCCAAGGACCCCTGTGGTTTCAGGGCAGCAATATGCCTCTGTCCTGGCATTCCTGCACTGCAACACCTACCAAACATTTCAGACAGAATAATTCAGATAGAATTTCAGAGAGCATCATTAATAACAATTCTTTTAATTAATCCTTGTCAAACAACACAGAACAAAGCACTGCAATACCATCACACAGGGCTGGTTCAGCTTTTTTAAGGTTTGCTCAAGCAGGTTGTCACCAACAGTTCTCTCCTGGCAGGGAGTTCAGAGAAGAGGGTAACCGGAACATTTATGCAGACACACATGAGCTTGCAACTATTCAATACACACCTAGCAAAGAGCTTACTAGAAGGGGCAACAGAGGTTCAAACCAGAATTAGCCCTTCTTGCCAACTGAGAACAGTTCTTCAATGGTTTCTCTGTGCCTACTGGATGTCTGTCTTCAGCCTTGCTCTAAATATATTCTATGTCATCTTGGCAGAAATATTAGAGAAGAAAAAAGACCTTCAGTAGTTGTATTGTTTCTTGTGAAAGTGCTACTACCACCTCCAGTCCCCTTCTTAGATCTGCTGAGCAAAGTGGGTCTGCTGAGGGGCTTTGCGTAGCAAAACTTCTTCAGATGATGATGCCAGAGCACAGAGTGCAGCGAGCACAGCCCTTCACGTGGCAGCAAGAGAAAACAAGGTGGCTTGAGCTTTCAAAGTCTTCTTTGAAGCCCGCCAGTTCATCTGATCAGAGGCAGGCTGGCTACTTGGGAGCAGATTTTGTAGGAGTTTATACTGGCGGAGAAATAAAATTTAAATACACCACTTAAATTTTATTAATTGTCTTGCAGATATCGAGGATCTGCAGTTCTGCCAGGATGGGACAAAGCATACATGGGCACACCAGCGACAGACACGTGTGGCCTCAGGAGTGCCCACACTGGCCCCAGTCAGTCCCAGCGACTGAACCGGGACCCAGTTCTGTCAGAACACAAACCTTGGGGAAACACAAAAGGGTTCAGATCCTCATGGTGGCCCCTTTCCAGCACACAGTTTGAATACTGTTCACGTGGGGTGTGCGTGGTCAGGTCGAGTGCTACAGCCCATTTCTGATCTCCGGCAATGCAGCAAATCACTCCACTGCCACGAGTGAAGCCAGGGTTACCGTATGTGAAGATAATGTCTGGAAGGTACCTTTGATCCGGAAGAGATGCTACAGTGCAAAAAAGACCACCACATCCCGTTGCACACCATTGCCCCAGTCCCTCACCAAGTCCCTGGATCATGGCTGCATCTATCAGGCTCCAGCTGTACCTTGCTCTTTTCTAGCAGCAGCTCAATAGCTCACGTTCCCTTCAAGGTGAGCTCTTCCTTCAATTTTAATTTGACCACGTCGGCATGTTTTTGTGTTCACGTTCAAGTGAAGCTGATTTTACATGGCAATATGCCAATTCAGGAAACCAATACGCAAATTCATAATTATTCATGCATAATTCAGGAATTATTTGCATACAGTAAACAGGCCATCATCCTGATGAAGTGTCAAATTATATAAAGTGCTAATGAAAGAAAGGAGAACAGACAAGAAGAGATCATGAGACCGAGAGAGAGAGAAAGTGAGAGTGGAAATATCTCCTCTAATGAACTTTCCAAAGTCTCTCCAGGCTCTTGTGCATGACAAGAGATACCTAAAACACCTTTAAGCACAGCCCCAGGAGCCACCCCCTCTCCCACATTTGTGTCCAGTACCAACATTTGGCACTATAAATATTCCCAGCAAGCAAAGATACATTTTCAGTCTGGCCCAGGGTTCATCTGGGTATAAATCAGATCTTTCCAATCAAACCAGGAATTATTTCTTCCAAGACCTGCAAATTCAAAAGACCCATTTTTGTCAGAGGTGAAGCGTTTCATTATTAAGGGGTTTCTCAGCTGTCTCAGGAGGGTACCTACACTCTTATTATGTATTATGTATGGTGAGATTATTTCAATCATTTCATTGCTAGAGCAAACATTTCCCAGCCTCATTTAAGGCTCTTTTGCTCTTATTGTGGGGTCTATGAGTGAGACAGAGTCCCCACCACCAGCAACTGTGAAATTACTCTATATTATTATGAGTGCTTGTTAGAAACAGGTTATTCACTGAGGAAGAAAGGACACTCTGATACTCCGGCACTGGATTCATTCATATTGTTTTACAGTGAGTGTTACACCCAGTGGAGAGACCCAACTCTTACTGAAAGCATGCTATTCGCAAGGAAAAACAATCAAAGGTTTTCGCCAACAGTAATTCCTTCCTTTTTAAATATGCAGACTTCATTATTATTACCTTGAGCTTTAAAACGTAAATATTTCAGAAAAGGGCTTTTAGCTTTCAAGAATCAGAATAAATGTGCCTTGTTGTTAATGTGGTTTTTATGTAGATTAATATTTCTACCAAACCATAGGTCTGAGTAGTTTCAATATTCATATTAATAAAACCCTTAGAGAAAAATGTTGAAAATTGTTGTGAGAATTATTTTTAAAGCCATTTTTAAATGTTTAATTTTAAAGCCTTATTTTTTTTTTATTCATATTTGCTAATGAACAATTTGACAGAGCAAGGAACAGTACAAAAACAAATTGGGAAGTGCTGTTCCTGTCCTGCTTTACGGTGTATGACCCCGTTGCTTTGTGCGCATTGTAATTGGGATAAAATGAAATAGAAGTGATAAAATATTACACCTGGTAGTATCCCCTGCTAGACTGAAGGAAGTCCAGCCAGACTGGTGTAGGCTCATGGGGGCTGTTGGGGTTTCTAGCACTTTTTGTCCGTACGTGTTATTGGGTGGTTTATCATTGATTAAGTGTCATAAAAGACCTGACTTTGCTATCTGCTTCCATTGAAGTGGAAATCAGTGGTATCTACCCAGACTTGCTATAGATTTATCATACTTCCACTGAACTGCAAACATACCTATTATTAACGGAAGGGCAGTCAACATTGTCACTAAATACAGGTACCAAAACACTCATTATGCTTAAGCATTTTGATTATATTACTATTTGTTCATTTCTACTCTCACATCAAGAGCAGCAAGGCTGCATTCAGAGGACAAAAGGAGAGACAGGCTCTCTTTGTGTGCATTTTTGTTTGTTTGCTTGCTTTTTAAGCAGATAATATTGCCTCTCCACAAAACCTATTTACAATCAAGGCTTCAGTCTTCCTTTCTTGTTGGTTTTTATTTTTCCCTGTGAATGGACTGCCAGGGGGAGCTGAGATTGGGAGATAAATGCATCGGCTGCAGTAACTCTTGAGAAGAGCTGACGATCAGCGCGGCTCTCTTTCACGCTGCTGTATGCATGATAAAAAGGATCTTTTCTGGTGAAGATGCTCTAGGAGAAAATGTTCTAAGCGTGGTGCACAGCAGAGAAAGGAGGGAGACAAAGTCTGGAAGAGAAGGTAGGAGCCCTTTGTGCCATAAGAAAAGATTTAAGCTTGTCAGAATGAAAGACAGGCATTTTCAAAGTGCATAATTTCCAGAGAATTACATGGGATGTGGGTGGCTTCAAGGCTACAGCTACAGCTCTGCCACAGATAGGTTTCAAGGTCAGAGTCTAATTTTATCCTGTGATATAACAGTCTGTGTTATGAAGCTGCTGAGGCATGCCTGAACGCCTGTTGCCCACAGTGATTAGCGCCTCGGTTTCCTTGTTTCTCTGAAGCTGCAGACGGCATGGGAACAGGGCGATTTGGGATCGCTCTGTGACTCCTCGCATGTTGGGCTCGTGAAGCGCGCGAGTGACATGGTCACAGCCACAAACGTTGCCCTGAGCAGCAGCACAGCCACCGTTGGCAGCTTTTAAGATGAGCTGAAGGTGATAAAGGGGAAGGAATGAAAGCAGAAATTCCTGCAGTGGGCGCAAGCTATAGAGGAGGCACTTTCCCCCCCCCCAGTTATCCCACAGAAGCCTCAGCCTGAAACTTAATCACTTCAGTGCACGAACTAGAAGTGCAAGGCAAGGAGATAACATTAGCAATGATTCTGTGCTCATGAATTCAAGAATTAGTCTCAAATGAGCTTGGCATCACCCTGGGAGAAGCGCTGGGATGAAATTTGATTTCAAGCAAACTTAATCAAAAAAAGAAAGCAAAGAAAAGGCAAATTGAATGTCAGCAAGACAGACCTTGAGGAGGCTGACAAGAACACTTTTTGATGTCGGTTCCTCATAGAGGAAAGGCAGGTTTGTCAGAACCGCAGGGCTGGATGGTTGTGGTCTCTGGAAATCGGTCTATCAGGGTTCCTGGGATAGGGTCCCTGAGCGATCTTCACGTAAGTGGTTGCTGCCTTGGAGCAAGCACAGGACAAAATGACTTTCTGCATTCCCTGCCAGCCCTGCTATTCAATCATTTCTTAATATCCACAAATTCTCCCTAATTTCTCTCTTGGCATCTGCAACGCGTCCTGAAGAGACACGAGATGCCCTGTGAAACAAACTCATAATGCTTTTTTGATGCTTAGAAGGCTTTGTCTGATTCTCTGAAGCATCTCGTGAGATAAATCATGCTATTGTTAGCGTGGTTTCTAACAATGCATTGACAATCCCTTGGGAGATAGTGGTCCTGTCAGCCCTCAGAATACAAAAAAACCCAAACACCAAAACACAAAAATATCTTGATTCTGGGAAACTTACTGAACACCAGCAGAGAGATCAGCAAGGGGCTTGTGTTCACACCCATTATGGATAGATCTAACTGAAAAGAAAAAATCAATAATCCCCTTTACTCACATAAAAATGACTGCTATCAGCACATGAGCTAGGAGAGCTGCGTGGAGCAATTAGAAGTGAGAAAAAAACCCGAGAAATAACTTCTCCCTTTGTTACTTTTCCTATAAATAACAGAGACACGTGCCAAAAATGAACACCATCTTTTTAAATTTTTTTCACGAAAATAAACTTACAGGTCACAGGGCTGCGCAGAAAACGCTGGAGAGATGAACACATCCCCGCAGCCCAGGGCCACTGCTCTGCCATTGTCAGACAGAAAACGTCAGGTTTTGCTGTCACAACCATGTTCTGGGGCCAGCAGCCCTTGGAGGGGTCTGCTCTGAGCACCCACCCATAGCGGTGGGCTGAGCCCTGTGCCTGCAGCCTCCAGACACGTGCAGGTTTTTTCATGCCTTGCAAGCCCTTCCTCACCTGTAGCAACATTAAAGCTGTCTCCTAATGACAAGCTCAGAGCCAGATTTTTTCCTTGCCTGTGCCAATTCCACCCACCAAAAGTATTGACAACCACTGGGATGCGGTCACACCTGGGGCAGCGAGACAACAGAGAACTGCAAATTGTAAGAGGCAAATTAAGTCTCCATTGACAGTTCTGAGCACTAGCACAAAGAAAGCTTTTCCTTGCAGCATAAGGCATTGTAAGAGTTTGCTAGATTCTGAGAAGAAAACCAACACATGGCAACAACCACCTTTGGGCAAAGGAAGAGCCAAGGAAGAAGCTGTTGCATCCGTAACGGCCAGAGGAGGTGCAGGATGATGCTGTGGGAACACCACTGGTGCAGAGAGCTGTGCAGCCACCTCTCACTTCTGCAGCACAAATGACAGAGATCAGCTCAATTTTTTGGCTGTAACTGAGCTGACATCAGCCTCAGCCCCCTAAGTTAGAGACCCAGGGCCACTGCGAACACTAAAGCATCTGCCAGCTGTAAACCATAAATTCTCGGAAACACCCTGTTAAAGCACTCTCTTTCCAACACAGCCTACATTTATTTTGCCTTTATACCTCACCTTGTATTTAGCTGTAATAAAATCAGCTTATTCTACCACCAGTCCAGTGCTGACTATAAATTATGCTGCTGCTGATTATAAATTCTTCATGTTATTTTCAAAGCAGGAAAGATTCGCAAGGTGGGAGAGTCTCTCCTATAATCCTTTTACCTTAATCAACCAAGCTTGTAAACTCATTATAAAGAAAACAATCAGAAAACCAGTATCAAATTTGTCTGACAAGGTTATTTTACCCTCCTTTAATATTTTACTGGTTATGAAGTAGGATTTAAAGTAAAGATGCCTTCAAAGTACCTTCACCTCTAGCAGATGGCAGAAGTCACAAGGCAAGAGCTATAATTGAAAAACCAATAGCAGTCTCATCATTTACTGCCTCCTACACCAGTGCTGAGAAGAAAGAGAGGAGTACCTGTTTACTGATGTTGAGGGTACTCATTTTCCAGTTTGATGCTCCTTGCCTATGACCTCCACGGAGGACGGCCAACATCCCACGAGTTATTTTGGAAATCTCCAAACTGCTCAGTTGTTCCCAGGACCGAAGCCAGGGAAAGATATGTCACTTTGCCTGCTAATAAGTCCCCAGTCACTATTTCTTAATGCCTTTGGAGCTGATTCATGAGGATCAGCAGGGGAAGGGCACTTAGGCTGGGACTGTGCCTTTTGCATCTCCCTGACAAGCGACCAGGCTCAGCCCAGAATTTCCCTAACGTTAAAGTGAGTGTATGCAGAAAACCTGCATTCTGAGAAATACTTCATATGCATACAGGTTAGACCAATTTCAGTTACATGCTTTCACACTATTTATCCTCCCGCAGATTCCCAGGCTCATGCAGGACATACTGCAGGGCTGGGTCACAATCCACACATTTAGAAAGAGCTGTATTCGTAAACCGTAAGGTCAGACCTGCAACCTCCAGGACTGCTTCCTAAAGTAACAAATCCTTAGCAGCAACATGCAAAGCTAAGGAATGAGTAGCATCTTGCCACACATTTCAGCAAGGGCTGAGAACAGCTGGTCTGGCTCAAAAAAGATGCAGAAGTACTCAAAGCCCTGGCTGTGCTTTAGCTGCAGTGCTTCCCCCGGCCACAGGCTCCTGCATCGCTGCTTTTTGCAACCAAGTCCTACCCCCTTGCAGGCCTCCAGTGCTTTGCACAGCAGGCTGGAGGGGTGGGAAACCAGCCCCCAAAAACCAGTACTGGCAAGCAAAGAGAGTATCATGTAGAAGGGAATAGGGGAAAGGCTGCAGGGGTACAGGCAGCATTCACTCAGAAGCAATTTTGGAAACATCCCACAGAACAGATAAATGCCATGGAAGAATATTTTCTTTTAACAGCCCCTTCATTTCTCTTTTATTGCATGTGAAGTATGCAATAAAAGGAAAAACATTTGAAGCCATAAACAGCCACAAAGGAACAGCCTGGCATCTCCTGAAATACTGTGCAGGGCTGGACCCATGCAATTTCAGGAGAGAGCAGGGTGTTGGTACAAAGGAATAATATCAATGAGCCCATGCTGGGGGGGAACCTCATCCTCCCCCAAGATGTCCACCAGAATGAAAAACCCAAGCTGTCTCCTCATCATCACTTGTTGTGCTCCAGCACACTTGCCTGCAGGCTTAACGCTCATCACTGGGCACCACGATGCTACCTGGGGAAGTGGCGCTGGTGGATAGATGTGGGGGTGCCGGCAGCGGGCCAGCCCTGCAGCAGCACCACATGTTGCAGGTCCCAGAGGTGTGCCAAGAAAAGATGGTCAAGGACAAGGTGTGTGCCACCACGCCACAGCATAAGGAATCAAACCAGCAGAATTCCACCTCCAGGAAGAGTAATAATGCAATATCAGAGCATCCCTAAGTGAACTGCACCTCACTAGCAAAATTTTGGCCCTATATCTGACAATACCAAGAAGAAACGTTTGAGGTTTTTTTAGAAACTAAGGTGGCACCAAAAACCTGCACTGTGCGGGATGCTACAGAGCCCACCTGGGGGGTTAGGATACCTGCTCCAAGCAGTACCTGGAGCAGAGCTGCAGGATGGGAGCATGCTGCACTGCAGATACCGCAGAACACCACCACTAGGGCTCACTGGGGACAGAAATTTCCCAAACCGAACGGTTTCAGATGAGGCTTTCAGTTTCAGGAGTCCATGCTGAGCTCCCTAGCTACTTGCAAGAACCTCATTTACAGGAAAGACATGATAAGCAATTTCTCTGGGTATACATGTGGGACAGCGCTGCGTGTAAGGCATACCTGTTCTCTGTAGCTCAAGCAGACACATCTTCTGGAAAGATCATACTCACTGCAGAGCTGTAAAAGGCTTTTGATTTAGGGAAATGAAAGCCTGGCTCAGCTGTGCTAATGAGCAGTTATTACCTGAAGATGCTGGCATCAAAGGAGAGAGATCCTGGAGCAGCGTGAGAACACAAAGGGGTGTCAGGGAGAAGCACAACTGCCTCCCCTTCTGAAGGAGGGTGCTCTCACCCGAAGGCTGCCACAGTATATCCTGAAAAGCAGGTAAAATCAGAGAAGTTACCAGAGAAGGTAATGAGAAAGTGGCTGAGCTGGAGATGGAGCAGCTACAGCTCAGCACTTCCAGTTCCCTGGCTCAGCCCTGCCTCCAGCTCGGAAGATGCTCACCGGCTGCAGGACGGGGGGTAGCTGGCTTGATGGCACGCAAGGATTTGATCGGGGTGGCCCTGGTGCTGTGAAGTTTGAACTCCCTCCTTAGCTAGTAGTCTGTGTAGGCTCTCGCTGCCACATTTTCCCCTTCCAGCAGCTCTTTCACCAACAGGTAATTTATCTGTTACCCAAAACTCCTTCTCCCTCCTACCCTTTAAGCCAGGGGCTGGGGAAATCACAAGCAAAACCGACCTGCCACAAGCTAAGATGGAGCTGAGATACCTGGTGAGAGGCAGAGGCGTTGTGCCAGGCGCTCAAGCAGAGCAGGCAGGGAAGGGAAGGGAGGAGCGGGAGAGCCCTGCCTGGGGGGCACGGAGGCAGCGGGAACAGTGGGAGAGCCCGGAGTGGGCTGAAGAGATGGACACCTACCCCAGGGATGGCCGTGGAGAGGGCAGGCTACTCACTGGGGCTTTCTGGGAGAGCCCACGCACCCGGCTTATTCAGTCCTACTGATTTTTGCTGCTAAAAGAGCTTCATAAATCCAAGACGGGAGCAAACATAATTAGCAAGCAAATTACACATCACAACATGATGAAGACTGAATAGGGGAGAGGTAACTCATTGAGATCTCACTCTGCAAATAAGTCTCCTGTTGGAGCAGGCTACATAAACAATTTCTCAGAAACTTATTACATCTGCATGAGTCAGAATTGGCTTGGAAGCAGGAAAAAAAGGTAAAAGTTCACTGAATCCTAATTGGCAACAAACATTTGATCAGCCTCAGAACTAGTATCATAACTACAGTAATATAAACGACGCTGGCTTTCCTATAAAGTATGTAACGAGATATTAAATAACTTCTACTGCTGATTTTAATTTAGCTGGATGCTGTAAAATGATGCCAAAGTAAGGAAAAAAAAACCACAACCAAAAACCAAAACAACCCAGAAGACCAGTTTCCATCAGTGTCAGTAACCAAGGACATGAAAGAGTTTAATAATTATACTTAGTCCAGACATACATTATGCTGTTAGTTGTCCAACCAGCAACACCTAATTGAACTAAAATTATTCGTTCTGCATACCTAATTAGAAGGCACAATCTCAAGGCTGTGATATAATCAGTCACTCAACGTCAGGCTTTCATATGAGACACAGCGGATGACAGCCACTTGTGCACGGAACGGAGGAAATGCCAGCGCTAGAATTGCAGCTTTCGTTTCCAGCAGACACTACTGTTTATGATAACCTTGATCTTTTTGCCATGAATTTACAGATCCCACTACTGTGCACAGACATCACACACGAGATCTATCAGAAAACATTACCCAGTATAGCTCTTGGCAACACCAACTCTGCTATGTCGACCAGCCAAAACAGGGCTCTAAACCAGAACAATTTGGATCATATGTTTGGCTAATTATGCACAAGAAGACGATGTAAACAACCTCCATTAAGATTATTATGCATGAGTTCATGTTTTTGCACAATTCACAAATTACCTATAACCGGTCTTTTCAGACAAATAGTGCTGGAACAATAAAGCTGACATTTTGTGCCGAAGACTATGACTTCATTGTGGTTTTCAGATAAATTACCCTTAGATTTATGGTCTTATTAACCCATGACCCTGAAAAATGTCTGATGAAACTTGTTTGTCATCCTACTCTGGTCGCTGAAAACAGTCATTTTCTTGATCCAGATGAGTCAGTGTGGAAACGACATGGCTCTGAACTGAATCCCTAACAAGGTGGTCTGAACAAAAATCCAGCCTCAACTGTTTACAGGCATGGATGTCCCTGTTTTGCCTAGGAGAAAACCTGTCTCAGGAGGATGAGCATGTGGGATATCTTTCCTTTACCGATTAAAAATGAATCATACACAAAACGGGAACGTTAAAAATGACAAGACTTCTAGAATGCATTTGTTCAGCAGTATCCTCGATCCCCTCAAGCTCATGATGCTCCTGCAGAGCAATGCATGGAGAGTCTGCAGGGCCAGGATGGACACACAGGGCTCCTCTGCAAGCAGCATCTCCATACCCTGGACAAACACAGTGCCAAAGGCACAAAGCTGTGGCCTGGCCCTGGGGCTTAGATCACAATAAGCATGTTGCTTTGTGATACCATTCCCTTTTTAAACTGTTCAATCCCCAGCGTTTCTGGCTTCACTCCTAACCATATGCTTGTTTGGGGTTTTCTGTTGAAAAAAGGAAGCGACTGCACTCAATTTCTCAGTACCTTTGGGGTTTTTTAACAGTGCATAATCAGATCAGGGCAGACCCGTGATTTTTCAAATTAACCGTATTATTATTTTGATACTATTTTCTTCTGGATTTTTAGGTAACAGGAAAGCATTTCTAACTCCATGTTACTCTGCAAATTGCTTTACTTTGTACCTGCTAAGCACTGGCCCACTGTTCGACACTAGAAAGAATAAATCTGATATTAAGAGATTGCCTGTTTTTCTACAGTATCTCCTGCAGAGCTAGAAGAAGTGCCTCCCTGGGATGAGAGCAGCACAGGCTAAGTATGTAGTTTCAGCCAGCACCACAGACATCTTTGTTGGAGGAGAGCATCAGTCAGCTGGCTTCTTCCATTGACTGGGCTCGTACACATGCAGAAAGCCTTGACTAACATGTTAGATGTGTAAACCCCTAAATGACCTTCGTGTGTCTCTTCAAAATAGTTTTGAAGGACTGCCAGGTTCACCAGCCTTGCATCATTTCCAAAATGGTATTCAGAGCCTTTGCTTAAATTGGTAGTGGAGTAAGAGCACCTTGTTCCAGCTGCTCTCTTCACATCTAAATGGCTTTAAAAAGATAATTTGAGGATTTCTGCAGAAATCTCACCCATCTTCCAAAAGTGGCCATCAAGAGGGACACAGCTGCTGTAGTACTGAGTGCCCAGTGGACTAGAGGGTAGAGCAAAAGTCCAGATGGACCCAACAAAACCTTGGTGTTAACCCAAAACTAACCCACACCTCCACGAGCTGCTGCTACCATCGAGTCAGAACAAGTGTGTGTTTTCCTGCGAATGTGTTCAGGCATTTGACTTTCAAATCCAGCTTGCTCAGGGGATCCTGCTCTATGTAAAACTGCACCTAGACCCTGAACATAATGTTTGCTAGTGGCATCCGTGTTCTCCTTGACTATGACATTCATAGCCTTTAACTACAGGTATTTTAGAATTATATTAATGTCTCCTATATTATGTAAGGCAGATTAGAGTTCTGTTCCATTTAATCTTGCTCATCCATCATTTATTTAACTTTGCACATTGTCATTCAAAGCAAGTGTTTTAAAATCAAGGTTCCATTAAACCTATTCAATTATCTGTTGTTCTGGGTAACTGTTATCACCAGGTGCAATAGCTTTTAATAAGTGAAACAGAACACTATGAAAATAAAAATACTATTGTTAACCTTGGAGCATCCCCAGGCCCTCGTTTTAAAGCAGCTCAGGCGTTAATCCTACAACTTATAAATAAATGATTATTTAAAAAAAGACTAGGAAAAGTTGTAGAAACAGACAACTAAGCAATGTCTTCCATCATTGATTTTGCTTTTTTAAGCAGGTAGGTCTTTTTTCCATGCAGCACACAGAATGGCTTTGATGTTTTATGTAATGCTGTCGCTCACTGAAAGGTAACTTGGAGTTCAGCATGAAATGCAGACTGCACGGAGGGTCTAACCTCACAGCCCCTGCACTTCTATTTATGAAATACTTTGTATTTAAGAGTATTAATACTGCTTGAAAACTATGTTCAGAAGACACACAATTGTGGTGACTCAGACTTAATCACTTTGTAATTAGATGTGGGTTTAGTAACTTCAAAGTAAGGGGAAATATTGGTCTATTTCCGTACTATTCTTACTCTACGTCGTGCTTGTAAAAACTTCAAAGTGATTAAAAAAACAGTCTGATTTCATACATAATTAGTTATGGAACTGATACTTCCAAACAGAAGCCTAAGACAATAGCAACCCACTTTCTAGCATTTGGCAAGGAACAAAACAAGGCAGAGAGAACAGCAGGAATTAACTGATGGCGTAAATCGCCCCCCTGCTTTCCAGAGGGGGAAAGCTTGGGATCAGGCAAACCATGTGGGCTGCACATCTTTAGACTTCTCGTTTGTGCCAGGAAGTTAGCAAGGAGCTCTTGTGGACTGAAACATATGAAATGGTCAGAGGTAGGTGGCTAGATCCAGAAACATGTTTGAAACGTGGACGTGCAGGAAAGTAACACACTTCGAGGGAAGATGCTCTCAGCTCAACTCTCCAGAGGCCAAGGGTACCTGGTACAGCATCACACAAAACAGCTAATAACGTGGAAAAATTGCAAGACTGCCTTGTGAAATTTCAGGATGCTTACAGTCATTAATTTTGTCCCTGCAGATACATTAACCCAGACTTCCTTGTTACCCTCTTTTTCCCTAACACTGTCCAATACCACATCACCCAAGTAGCCCAAACTGCTCTTCCATGGACAGCAGTGCTTGCCATCATCTCAGCAGTTCTCTGGTGCAAGAACCAATGCAAACTGCTATTAAGGTATATTTTTTTCTGTTGTTCTGCATCGTAGTGCAGAGAACCAAAAAATGCTTTTGAAAAGATGTAAATATAAGATTAGATGAATTACTGGCAATATGAACAAGAAACGTATGCAGGTATTGACTAACCTTATTGCTCAAAGTAATTATTGAAGGCTACAGTGAGGAAACTGCAGTCTCCCAGATACCTTCAATCATATCTCATTTGGCCTACAGCCAGATCAGCCTGCAAGAATCTTTTGAGTCATACAATCTTATAAAAAACAATTTTGTTTCATGATGATGATGAATCTGTTCTCTGACCTACCTCATTATTTGCTTGCTTTGAGAAGACCCAGATCAGACAGCTTCAGATTTATCCACACATTTTCAGCATTTTGTTAATCATTTTATTGCTTTATCAACATTCCCATATTGGACAATTACCTCTGTCTGAAGAACACTTGCCAATTGTCAATACTTGGGAGGCCGGGCATTGCGATACATCTAATTAGGGGAACAGCACTTCTGCTGTTCTATCAGAATGTAATAATCAGCTGTAAGACAGCAGGAAAAAAACAAGTGGAAAACAGAATGAAACGCCTTGTGTTCTCACCCCTGGGAAATCATGCCAGACCAATAGCACATCATTCCTTGTTGGAGCAGGGAAACACACTTGTCCTCACCTACCCAGCGTGCGGCAGTCAGTGAAATGTCCCTGCACAAGTTACTGCTCAGAGGTGGAGCAGCTGAGGATTAACAACAGGAACCAGCTCCGTGGGGATCACTAGCAGGCTGTGCTGAAATGAGACTTCTCAGAGCAAGGACATTATCAGTGATGACAATCCTGTTCATGGTGGCCATTAAGGATCCTGGTCCACGAAGCAGCTGGGATGGTCAAGGAACATGGCAGGCTCCCGCTGAAGGCAATAGCTGTCTTACAGAGGAAGGCATAATACCAAATTATGTAAAACTGCAAAGTACTACTTGTTTTAAAACCTTGAAATGCTCAGCCTGAGAGTCAGAGAGCAGGTGGTGGTATCAGAAGGACTAACACAGCTGAAGAGCAAGAGTGCATCGCACAGAGACACGGCTCGCCGCTGCTCTGCACCGGGCTCTAGTCGCTGCCCCAGCGCCCTGGGAAGGGAAGCACTAAGAAACGTGTTTCATCTCCTGAAGAATCAAGATTTGAAAAAAAAAATAAAAATAAAAAGTGTAATCAATGGTGCAATTTGCTTCTAATTCAGAAACTTTTGAGGTCTCCTGCTGTGAAATAGTTTATAATGAAGCAATTTCTCCCACCATGCTGAAGAGGACAGACGTATGAGCCAGGAACAAATCGAAAGCCACTCCACCAGAATTATCCCTCTTGAAGAGCCATCAGTATTGCTGCTGAAGTGCCTTCAGTGCATGTGACTTAGCATTTATTACCCATGTTGATGCTGAGCTAAGGAGCCCTGCACAGGTCGGTGCAACGCCGGCTCATCTCTGCTGCCCGTGCCGAGCCTGGGGGCCCAGGTGGCATCTGAGCTCCTCTGTGCAAGCAGATGTGCAGGACATGGAGTACGAGATGCTCCCATTTGCCTCCCAGAAAAACTTCACATCTAAATAATCAAGCACTAAAGGAAAAAAGGGGGTTTGGAACACCAGCTGCTGAAGCCCATGTCTGCAAGGCCTCTGCCCCACAGGGAGCACCAGCAAAGGCTCAGCTGGTGCAAAGGGCTTAGTCCGCATGGGGTGACAGCAATTCCTGCACCAAGCCGGGAGGCCTTGCAGTGACCTGCCTCTGGTCACCAAACACCAAGCCAGGATTCCCTCGGCTCAGCAGGGACCACTGGAGCACGGGGGTGAGCAGGAGCAGTGGCACAGCCAGCTGCCAGGACAGGCACGCAGGGACGGGGCTGCCAGTCCTGCCCAGTGCTGGCAAGGATCAGCCGGGGCAGCTTCTGGACCACAGCATTGTGACGAGGCAAGCTGAGCACTCACCCTAATGAGCTACCAATTACATGAACAAACCGCATTAATTTTAATACTCTCCCATTTGTGCCAGAGCCATTATGCTTTCGCACTCCGTTTACCTTACGGTGTCCACTGAGACTAACAGCAGCTTATTCCTAAAGCAGTAGCATCTCCATACCCCCATGAGCTGGAGGACCAAAGCTCAGGCAGGAGCTTGCTGAGACCCAGACGCAACACAGGGGATGCACGAGAGGGTGGACAGGCACCCTGCTCACTGCCACCGCCGGATTTCCCCAGGGCAGGAGCAGTGTTTGGCAGACGGGAGGCAATATTTTTGCATCCAAAACCATCCCAATGCCTTCGTAACTGGAGGGTGGCTGATGGACCTGAGCAGGATCCCCAGTGGCAGCACGCTGGGCTGGGCAGAGCCAGCCCTGGGCCCCTCCATGCAGGGCCACCCAGCCCTTGTGGAAGCACACGTCTGGTAGAGAAGGTCTGCTCATCAGAAACTGGGGGTTTCACGAGGGAAAAAAACCAAAACACCACCACCACCACCCACCCCCCGAAAAAAAACCCACAAAAAACCCACCCAAAAAACCCCACCCAGGTGTCATTTTTCACTCTTTCCCATTGAATTTTTCAACTGAAAGTACCACAATTTTCGAAGAAGGCTAAAAAGAAAAAAAAAAAGCATAGTACATAAACAGAAATTAATAGAAATACATCCACAGAGTTTAAGCATAAAAAAGATTTTATAAATATCTATGGAAAAATTACTGCTATTTCGGATCAGCTGTGGAGTCAGCAGTGAGCAACGGATTCGGATTTTGTTGAGCATCCACTCCTCTAGAAATGCTTCCCAGGATAGAAAGCAAAGCTCCCAGACTTCTGAGCACATTCAAAATTTTGCCCGTGGAAATCTACCCACTAAACCGATCTCTTCTTCTTTCAGACAGAGCAGTCCCAAGAAAAAACAACAGCACTGCAGACACTTCAGAAAAGTGTCAGAAAATAAAAAGAAACCAAAAAATAATTAAAAATAAAGTTAGCAGGTCTTTAATACTACATGCTAAATATAGCAGCTAAATATAGCATCATTAGACCAGTATTTTAGTCTTCAGCAAGCTTGTTTCAACAATTTGTTTTCTATTTAGCATCCACCTGAAATTACTCGGTATCTTGATTTTTTGAAACAAAAACAAATAGTAAATTTTTATCTGTTTGAAGAAGCCTAAATCATGGTGGGCTGAATGCAGAAAAGGAGAGTGATACCAGAGAATGATGTAAAACCTAATTAAAGATCTTTGGCTGCCTCAGAATTCAAAACCAATTAAAAACCTCTTTTTGCCTAGAAAAGCCCCAGAAGAAATTCCTAAATCTTAATTTGCTTCTGTCCTTATCTCCATTGTGACAGGTCTCTGAAGCCTCTTCTGCCAAGCCAGGACTACAAAAGAGAAGCGAGCAGCGGCACGGAGGGTCTGCCTCCCGCTCCCCGGGCAGAGCTGGCTGGACCATGATCTTTAATTATGGAGCACGATCGGATGCTCTATCCGAGAAAGGGCTTCTAAAACTCTATTTAAAATTTGATACGCGAGCCTCAGTACCTTGCTGCTAGAGTACAGCTCTCAGGAAGGATGGAGGATGATGCTCAGCCCCAGACACACCTTGAACCCACCTACTCCTGCCAGCAGCTCCAGCTGCTCCCAGATCAAGCTTCAGAGGGTCTCGATGGCCTGAGACCTCTGATCCACGTGCTACATGCTCGGGAGGCCAGCTGCTGGGCTGGGGGGGCACGCAGTGGGCAGGTCGTGTCTCCCCAGTGGTAGAACGGGGAGCAGAGCTGAGCCCACCGGTTACCTCTGGGCTCTGCAGCTGCCGTGGCTGTGAATCTCAAACCCCAGGTCGTAATGAGACTGTCATACACAACAAAAAGTGGTATTAAAGGAAATTAATAAATGTCAAAATCTGTGTAAAAAACCCTATAGTTCTCATTACTCGCATGCAGCATGACACCCCCAGAATTCTAATTTCCAATTTCATCTTTGGCTGACCACAGATAGGAATTCATTCAAATAGCAAGGAAGGAATTAAGCATTAATTTAACAAAAAGGAAAGGCTACTGAAGGATTAGATTAGATTCTTAAATTAAATATAAACCTGTAAAAAGGCTTTCTTAGTGCTCCCAGCCTGTCTGCCTGGTAATTCTCTGCAGTAATAAAACAAAATGGTATCAAGTCTCTGGCAAAGTGCTGAAGCACTACCCGGAAGCAGCAGGACCGAAGTGTGCTGATCTTTATAATGACTTTTTGGTGTTTTTTGTAGTGGTTTTTTTTTTTATTTTATTTTCTCCTGCACATCTTCCCCTTTTTCTGAATGCTCCCTTACTCCTGTTACTGCTCTCCTTTTTCCTTCACCTCTCCTTCATGTCTCCTTTAGACCTCTAACACGCTCTGTATTTTCCTTCCCACCAAGCCAGCCTCTGTGTTCCCTGCCTCCGCTGAGCCCCACGGCCAGCTCTCCCCACTGCAGGCAGCTGGTGACCCTGCTCACACCGTCCCTCTCACAAGCTCTTGTCTTCTCAGCTGGAGCAGGGGAATACACATTTTCCTAGCAAAACCCTACGAGATGACGGATGACTGACCACTGCACTTTTCCCCCTGGAGATCCCACAGGCGATGCTTGAGCTGGCAGCTTGCTGGATTTTCTTGTTTTAGTGTATACCCATGAGTTTCCCAAAGAGCAGCTTGGGCAGTGCAGGTCCTTCCATCATTTTTCCTGCTCAAGCCCCAGGCTCCATCCAAGTCACCAGCTGCAGGGAAGCAGCCTGAGCCTGTTCTGACACAGGGAAGCACCGTAGCGCTGGTATTTACCAGCGATTAACATAGAGCAAACTTTCACCTTGAGAAAATACTGACATTGTTTAAAACTTGTGCTCCGGGTGACTTTGCTCCATTTGCCTGTGCAGACCAGGACGGCAGCCGTGATGGCTGCTGTGAGCATGGCACCCAGCGGGGCTCCGCTTTCTTCTCACTCCAGCCCCAGGGCTCTTGTTCCCCACAGGCAGGGCTGTGCACTCTCCCCTCCACCCTTCAGGTCTGCAGCTCCTAAAATTACTTATGCGTTTGGTCACGCAGCTCAAAACCCTCAAAAAAAGCTGCTTTCTCCCGCTGGAAATGCCCGCGTTTGCTCAAGTACCTTCCCCTCATCCTGGTTTTGCAGCATGGGAAGGGGCTGTCGGGGACCGCCTTGCCAGTGCCCACCAAAGCAATGCCTGCACGGCCTCAGCACAGGGTGGTGACCCCCAGATTCCCTGCAAGCTGCTGCTCAAAGGAGGGAGGATGGCAGGAGGGGGCGGCAGCTGTAGCACAGGGGGACACAGGGGAACACGAGCACCAGGGCCCAGAGATCCCAGCCCTGTAACCCATCTTGAGCAGCTAAAAATCTCTGCAAAGAACCAGATAGCAACCTGGGCTCTTCCCCTACACACAAGGAAGAGGGTTTTCTCCTCCTGCAGAGGTCCACAGCCCCTGCCATTGTCAGGAACACGCACATGGGGCTCACCATGCATGGGACCTCGGTGCACGTGTGAGCTCAGCATGGCATGGAGACACAGCACGCCAGCGGGTGCGGGCTGGGGCCCCTCCACATAGAGCCCGTGCAGCTGCAGAAATTTGCTGGGCAGGTGCTGCTGTCTCAGGTCCCAGTCACTGAGCCAGAGGCAGCGACGTGTTGGCCATCAGCAACTGTTTTGCTCACACATAGGTGTCATGCACAGAGATGAGCGATGAAAGCTGGAAAACCTACCTGCCCTGGGAACCAGCTTTAATTGCAGCATCTTCCCCCCAGGACGTGGGCCTTGGAGGGCAAAGCTTCTCCTCCTTGGAGATCAGCTGTGGCCCTGAGCTCTCACCCTCTGGCATGCTGGGCAATGTGCTCCAGGGCTCCGGTGGTCCTTTTGCATCAGGTGGGCGCACTTGTCATCATTTCACATTTGCAAGCAGCCCTCAAGGATCATTTCTACAAACCAGGGCGATGAGTCATCTGATCAGTTTTGCTTACCATGTCGGTGAGCTTTGCTGCTGCACTCCTTCCGTTTAGAAGCCAGCTTTAATTTGGGGAAAGCAGCTTTAATCCTGCTGGAGGAGAAAAGCTATCAGGAGTTCATTTAGTGCAGTTCGGCGGGAGCGCTGCATGTCAGTTCTCACGCCATCAGATGCTTAGTAAAAGGCAACTTCAATTGGGAATTAACCCATTTTGCAGTTACTGCTAAACCTCTGGGTTTAATTATTTTAGAGAAAGTATTTTAATCCCTATTCCTGGTCTTTCCCAGGCTGAGAGATCTCGCAGCCTCAAACCAGGTTCCTTTCTACTATGGCAACTTAAGGACCTTCTCAAAGGTACATGGGATCCAGAGCTCAAGGGACCCTAGACCATGACACGCACCCAGGCATCCCAAGATCATCACCCTCAAGGGCTCTTCTACACATAGAAATAGGCTCTTCTTTTCCCACCCCCCCTTCTCTCCATTGGTACAGCTAAACTTTATTTTCCTTTATACCAAGCCATTATTCCAGAACAACAAGCTGCCCTGAGAGAAGCATGGAGAGGAACTGTCTAGAGGCTTGTGTATTGTAAGGTCACAGCAGGCTTTCCCTGACGTAAGTCACTAATAGCATGGCTAGACACAGTAAATGACATAAAAGTCTAGAGTGGACAATTAAATATAATTTCAAAGTGATACTTATCCTACTTGGAAAAAGCATTGGATTTACAATGTCTAATCCTTTGCAAAATGTCTGTATATTAAACAGCAATATTTAATGCGACCACATATCCTCTTGGTGATCTCATTAGTCTATCCCCTTGCTAAAAATACTCTTGGTTTGTCTCTGGGAATACAGTAATTCTCATTAGAAAATCATGGTTAGTCTTATCTAATACAACAGCACAGACTAATATACATGGAAAATACATCAAAGAAGCTAAACGATGGCTCGACGTCTTTAAGGGGTAAAAATAGTCAAAGCAATCAGTTATTTTCTTGTGAGAATATAGCAGAAAAAAACCCTCCCAACCACTACATGCAAAAGCTTGCAATAATCTTGTGCATTTATCAATTAGACCATACACCTCACCGTGCCCAGACCATGCATATACCCACAGCTACACCCTTTCATTCCCTTTATGGCACCTCTTGGAGGTCCTTGATACAAGCCATACCAACCCAGCAGGGCTGTGTGCCAGCTGGAAACACCACCTCACTGAAGCGCTCTACATCTATGCCAGGCTCATTTTGGTTTCTCATGTCGCAGCTTTCCAACATCTCTTCATCACAGGAACTTGGCCCCCTGTAATTTTACAGGCAGTTCCTTGCTGAATTTCTCCAAATGGGGTGTTGCTTTCATGTCAGCCCTGCAGAAGTACTCCAGCCTGCAGGATGCAGCCCCAGCCCTGTGTTGTCCTTTCACACAAAGGCCAAATTTGCCAAAAAAAAAAAAATAATATTAAAAATTTTAAAAAAAAATTTTGTTTTACAGAAGTGTTAAAGCAAGCAACTGGGAATTCTTAAAGAGTATACAAAGTGCCTCCCATGGATGTGCTGATCGTGGGACTGCTTTGGCCAGTTTGGGCTCAGCCACACTGCCCAAGTCAGAATCTTCTCCCTCCCTGCTCCTCAAGGTCAGTTCCCTCATTTACCAGCAATTAGGCTGTTCATTTAGAGGACTTGCAGGCAAGAGAAAGCATCTGGTTAGCTTATGAAACAGCATCAGGAAGACAAACGCACAACCACACCCACACGTTTATTTTTATTGTCATAACAAAGATCACCCATCAGGGAGGAAAGGTAATGACACTTTATGAAATACAGGACAACTCTTTGGAGGTAAAAAAAAAATAAAAATATGTAAAAATAAATCCCCAAAACCATGATGTATAGATTTTGCCTGGCAGCAGGACCCTCTTGGGATCTGGTTAGCCAGCAAATACCACTTTGTATGCAAGAACTCGTTTGCCTTCTCTGTTTCATTTAGCTTCTATATTGAGAAAATGAAGTGACCAAAGCAATTCTCATATTCTCCAGAAAGCATCCAATTTGGAGATCACCCACACAAATAGCACGGCTGAGCGAGGAGCCGCCAGCAACAAGAGGCAGCCCGAAACTGCTGGGCAGGTGAGTGCTGGCTCCTGCCCCTCTCACGGATGGAAACAGAGGCTGCCAGGCAGGAGGCTGAGCACGCCTGCAGGAGAGACGCTCCCTGCCTGGAGGAAAGCTGTGCCCCAGGAGGGTGTTGAAGCTCTCAGGTACCCGGCAGCCTTGCAAAAAGGCACGCACAAGGTCTGGATGCTTCCCTGGCCTCCACCACCCTTAGGCAGCAAAACCCTAAGGACCTATCAAACAGGCTGAAGGGTAAACAGTATTTTAAAAATCACTGCAGCTTTCATCAAACTTTCATTTTACCAGTAATGTTATCATTTTGTTTTGGTAAAAAAAGCTCCCTCGCTGCTTGGTGACAGGCACGAACAGAACTCACCCCACCCTGTGCCTGTAGCAATGCCGGGAATACACTCCAGATTTTCTTCCTGAGCCTAAAATTACTTGCAACAGCTTTTCATCAAGACATGTAAATCTGATCTGTGACTGAAACACCAACAGCTCAGCTTGTTCCACATTCACTGGAGCTGGAAGGAAACTGGACCTTAAATGACATCGCATCTTTTTCAACTGAGGGAAACCAGTTCCCCTGTTACATCCTTCTTGTTTTTCACTTTATTCAGCAGCAAACACGCAAGAACTGGTGATGGCTATCCTAAGAAGCCACTAGAAAGTTACTTTTAATTGGAACCAAAGTTATTTTTACTAAGTAAAGCTTTCTTGTGTGCCTACAGAACATATTTTCTCTCATGTTGTCCGCATTCATACTCCCAGAGTCGTCCCACTAAGCAAAACTAGTAAATGAAGCACAAAAGTATCGGGCAATTTGCAAGATCTGAGTAGGACAAACGTTGCTGGCAAAATCGCTGCTGGGGCTATACAGTTTTGAAGAACAAGTTGTCACCAAACTACTGCACTGCTTCTCAGCGTCTTCACGATGGAAAGCAAAGGTGGGAGCCTGTTGGGAGGGGGTAAAGCACTTCCTACAGGCAAGGAGGGGAAGAGAAGGGCTGAAACCGCCATGTATTTGCCACTGGAGTGCACATTTTTGCAACCAAATGTTGATGGATAAACCATTACCTATGACGGAACAAGAACTAAAAATGGAAGAAAGAATATTTAGCTATTGTTCAGGCACACTCAAATTTTTTATTCAGCCATTCAAGGTGGTTTGATTTTTTTTTGCCTTTTTTTATGAAATAATTCATCCCACTCCACCTTGACAGCTTGTTTACAATATATCTCTAGCCACAGACAGCTGACAGATGTGATGTGATGCTAGCAAGACGAAACAGCCTAAATACAGAGCAGACAGCACAGCAGAAGACAGCAACGGAACTGCAAGCTACTTCACAGGCTTTGACGTACCTACCAGTCCTGAAGCTTTCATCTGACAGTAGCGATGGGCACCAACCCCTGCAATTCCAGGCAAGGGAAGGTTCCAAAACCGACTACATTTAGGAGCTGCCCCTGTTTCTGTTGAACAATACAGGAAAAAGTAGGTGGCTTTCAGTGGCTCGACTTCCAGACAGGAACATTTTCAGCCCAGTTCCACTATTGTTAGCAGAGTTACTACAATAATTATTGCAGTTCAGCTCGTGCACTGGTGACCTTCTCCTTGATGCCACCTCTGCAGCACTATGGTAACGTCAGCGCACGTGGCAGGTACTGCAGAGTGCCACCCTGATCTGCAGGAGCAGAGGTGCCTGTGAGGAAACGCTCTCCTCCAATATTCAGAGCAGTCAGACACAAAGTCATCCATGTATTTTCCAAGCAAAGGAGTAGGGACCAGGAGGAAGAGGAAAAAAGAAATTGCCAAGTGAGTATCTCTAATATTAGTAAATTCCGATACCTGGGGTTCTCCCTTGCCAGGGTCCTGACATTGTATACTTTGCCTTCTGGATAAAAAACCAAACAAACAAACAAAAAAAACCCCTACAAAAACCAGTCAACAAGTAACACATTCGGATAAAAAGCCACTTTGCCGGTTTTTGACTGGGCCCTTACATATTATTACTGTCCAGTTCTGAAGGGCACACGAGGGTACCCGATATTCATACCTCAGCGTAACGCATCTGAGAACGTGCTGTCCAGGATCCACAGACAGTGAGGTCACATGCCTGGTCAGAGCGCTTTACTTACTAGTCTGAGTACTGTTACTGAAGGCTGTCAGATCACATGGATCAAGTCCACAGTTAGCAAGTAGACACCAACAACGAAGCACAGGGCGTACCACCTCCTGCAAGAGCAGCACAGGTAGGTTCAGGGGCTGACGGTTCACATCACACAGCAGCGATGCGCAGCACTTGGCAGAGGCATTAACCAAAAAGGACAAGCATCTCTTGGCTCAGAATACAGCTGGCTGAGATGCCACCGCACTTTTTGAGCGGTTACTCATCTGGAAGATGGGGAAGTCCCCTCACCCTGCCTGCGGCCGTGGGATACCCAGCCAGGCTGCAGCCACCTCCCACACTTGAGCAGGGATGGTTCAGAGCCAGGAAGGGGCAGCCTGGTACCATGTTGAGACATTTAATCCATACCACACCAGACTTTTAATCACTCCTGCAATGAGCCCAATTGCTTGCAGCAATTCAACAGCTGTTTTCATAAAACCACCCATGCTTCCTCATGAGGTTCTCCTATGCCTTCCGTGTGTGGTCAATACAGTCACTTGACAGCATAGTCTTTGCTGTTGACATCAAAAAGGTCTGAACCTGACCCACCATGTACCTTCAGGCAGGTCAAAAGATGTTAGAGCTTTAGAGAAAAAAAAAAAATAGTATCAATAAACAGAAAGAGAAAACAAGTACTTCAAACCTTACATGATAACCAGCATCAAAAGTACGTCATGAACTATTTGCTCCCATTTCACTCATAAGGGAAGACAGACTTCCCAGGTGGCTTCGAAAACAGGAAAAAGAAAGGTCTTCCTTTTGCAAACAGGAGAATTAGGAAAATAAAGAGGTATTGCACCTTCCTACCAAGACCCAGTCCCTGAACTCAGCTCGTGAACAGCCAGGGCCAAGGGTGCCCCTCCAAGACTCTGGCCCTGCCCTCCCCAGGTCTCCATGCGGAACCTGCTTGCGGGGCTCGGACAAACAGCAGTGCCAGTCGCTGTGAAGCTGAAGAGCCACACGGCTGGGAGGTCACATACTGCCGCAAGCTCGTGATGCTCCCGCTTCCAGGGCACTGGTTTTGCCCACTGGTTGCAACATTCAGGGCTTCTTCCAGCAGGTCCCTCCCTCCACTCCCCGTGAACGCTGTGCCAGTAAGATTTAGTAACACAGAGGTTTCCCTTGGCTGTTAGCTTTCATATTTGCATCTTACATGTTGAGCATTCCTCTGCTTAATTCTAACCCATTCCCAATGGCCTAGTAGTAAGATGAACACAGTTTAATGACTTGATACCACAAACTCAGCTCCGTGTGGGGCACGGGGAGGAGGAGAAGGCTCAGACTATTTCTGTATTCTGTAATTCAGATTCTGTAAAAAGAAAGTCCTGTAATTTTTAATTTGTTGCCAATTGATAGGCTGATTTTATACTGCTCAAAATAGTAACTGCTATTTCCCTTCAGCCAGTGGACTGTTAAGCTGGAATTTGTCCCAGCGACCATATGGCACATGTCATCTCTATCAAGTTATCTAAATTCCAGAAAGTCCACGTTTATAAGTGTATAAATATGGAAGAGGAAAATGAAATGCAATTCTTTAAGTGCATTTTTGGAGTAACCCTAAACTGCAAGATACAGCTGCTTATTGAATGGCGTGGTTTCTCCTGCCACATGGTGTTAACGGAAGAAGAAATTCATCCTAATTTGGAATAGACAGTAACAATGAGGAATGACATGGAGAACATAAGACATCTTAAAACTCTCGGACCTGATGCCTGGCTTAATGAAAATGTATGTTTACAAATAGGATGGGTTTTCTTTGAGGAGGAAGTCGGGAGACAGCAATCAGGGCTGCAGCTTTTATCTCATCAGCATCCCTAAGTACAAGATGCGCTTGGTGATGCGAGGTCTCAGCCACATTCCTGACTACTTAGCCTCTGTGTGCCCCAACATGTCTGGAATCAGACACACAAAACGTGTGAGAAATACTTCAAGCAGAAAATGGGAGGGGGAACAACCCTGACCCTCTTCAAAAATCAGTGGCTGCTGAGTATTAAATCCGAGTGATCCCATCAAGACACCCTCTTAGAGTGGCCGCTACACACAAGGGCTGCAGCTCAGGCTCGCCCTGCGCTTTGGAGAGCCCAGATCCACATTCCTCCCACGAACACCCAAGGATAACCAAAATACCCTGCTTCCACGCAGTGGGATGAAGTTGTTTTCAGGGCTCCGCTGCCTGCACAAGCCACGCTGTGAGCCTTCCTGGCCCCTGCTCAGACAGGCACCAACACCAGCCCCCCGGCACGCACAGCCCCTCACTGCCCCCGCAGCCCCCCGGTGCCACCGGCTGTCCCCAGGCTGGTGGCACAGGCACGGCACCTCAGCCTTGGCATAGACAAGCGTGCGTTGTTATTCCACAGCACGGGACAAAAGTCACAGCTCGGGGAATAACGCAGAGATTTTTGATTTTTTCTTTTCCCAGCACTGTGTCACTGCAGGCCAAATGGAAACCTCCTGGGTTATTAAACAAGATAAATTTGACAGGATCATAAATCATAAAATTGTCCCAAATTGCAGAGCTGCTGACAGCATACGCTATAATCCAGTTGGCATCTGATGCTTCCCTTTTCCTCGTTTCTTCTTGCCACAGGAAGAAACATTCCCTCCTTCAAACTCTGCAGCGAAAAGCAGCAGCAGCAATTCCAAAAAACCTCAACGATTAAAACAAAGCCTCACATTTCATGTTTGCTGCATTCAACTAAATGCAACAGAGCTGTAACAGCTAGATACAGAAACTGGCTTTAAAAAAAACCAATTAACACACCCACACCCCAAGCATATCCTCTAATATTCTCTATAATTTTAAAACATTATTCAGAATCGACTAAAGAAAAAGTGACTCAAGGGAACCAGGGCATCGTTCGTGTGATTACAGCAGAAAAGTGAGGCGTTTGTCATATATGAGCACTTAAGACATCCCATACATAGACACAGCCAAATGTTAATAGTTAATTGGATATCAACGGGCACAACCTGTCTCTGTTTTGTGGACAGACTCAGCAATTCACTTAATTGTTTTTCTTTACAGCAACAATCCTGTCATTGCCAATACCCTGAACTCCCAACAAAACATGCCTAAAGTACAGCAGCTTTCCTCCCCTTTCTAGAAACATGGACATTGATTTTTTTTTTTTTTCTTTAACTGCAATTAAGAAGCTGCTTTGATTTTCCATCCAAGTCCAGTTCTCCTGTCGCTGGTGCAGTTTCTTCAGTTACACAGGGCTGTTCCTCTGAAGCGGGGAGCACATGCACTCTCTGGGCAGACAGGGAGCCTTGCAAGCAGAGGCTGAGTAAATCTCACCAGCCAGTGCTCTACCCATCCATTAGCAAGGAATACACTTGCTATTCTATATATCTATAAATCTATACAATCTATAAAAATCTAAAAATTATTTTAAAAAAATATATAAAAATACCTACACAGGCATTATTTGCAAAAACATACCTGAAAGGGTAAAATATTCAAAACTAAACAAGCACACGCCCAAATAATTTGCATTTAAATGTCTGATCCAGGGCACGCTTGTTCCCCAAAGTAAGTTTTTTTTTTTCCCCCCAGCAGTATTTACGCAAAGGGATGAGCCCTCTTTACCGTACGTAACGCAGCACAGGAGCCTGCACCCATTACCAGGCGTTCTGTGACTCTGTAATGATATTTATTGACAGCTGTTAAAGGTTTGGGTAAGACTATGGAAAGACACACTGGCAGGCACTGCGTAAGAAACATGGGGAGGGGACTCAGGTGATCAGTGGTGTGTTTATTTCAGTGCATAAAACATGCAAGGAAAATTATTTCCACAAAGAAACCAAGCAATTTTTTTACAGTGATGTTGAACAACGGAGGTAAAGGCAAAGTTGTTAATTCAACAGAGGCCAAGTACTTTGGAACAATTCTGGATGAGGAACGCACGTTAAAATGGACCCGCTTAGATATTTTTTCCTTCATTAACTGATACTGTTCCATGAGTCAATGTTTAAAACCTGAAGTGTTCCTACAGTTCTTTTTTTCCCCACACTGTTGTGCAGACAGATGAGAGTCAACAAGCTTGCTCTCTGCTGAGACCTGGAAAACATGCCCAGCCCCTGATCCTCCCTCCTGCAATTTCCGTACAGGCACAGAAGGAAGGAGGGGCAGAATCCATGGAAGAAGCGCTGCACACCCGAGAGTCACTGTGCTTACCCGCTTCGAGAGGGCTCAGCACCTCTGGGGCACAGCCCTCCTTGAAAAGTAGACCAGGAGATTCTGGTGGTCTGTAGATGCCAGGGTAACTAAAATTTTAGGTCAGCCTTAGAGATTTGCTTCCATACACAGATCTCAGCTGGGTTTGGAAACATCGCGCGGGGCGGATGGGTGATTAGGTGTCAAGAGCACGGTCCTCATTCCACAGCTCCACAGGATCTTTAGCATGCCAGAACCATAATGTACTTTAGATGTAAAAAAAAAACCAAACACCTCAAAGCTCAGATTTATTTTGGAACTCAGTCAACAGGCAGCATGGAAGACAGCAGGGGTGCTTTTATGCTTGCCCAGAGAAAACAAGACACCAGTCAGGGCAGAATGCTGTGGTCTAAGGCAAAACACAGCAGCAGGCCAGCCCAGAGTGCAAGCAGGTAGGAACAACTGAGCTCTGGTTCACCTAAGCCAACCATACATTATTAAAAAAAAAAAAAAAAAAAAAAAAAAAGCTGTGGGAGCTCAACGTCCAAAGGAGCCTCTGAACCATGCCAACAAACCCTTAAAAAATGCTTTCCTGCTTAGAATTGTAATTTTATTCCTCAAGTTTAATTGCTTTATGTATGTTTCCAATACCAAACACATTTTCGTCTAAGATGTTTTCACATTGCAAACTGAATTCTTCTAAATGCTTAGGAAACAGAGCCCTGGACAGAAAACATTTTAATGAATACGTGGATAGCCTGACAGCACGTAGCTCAAAAGAACCAACGGAACCTTTCACTCCCACTACAGATTCAGGGAAGCATTCCTCATTTCATGAATAACAAGTGAGAAACCCAAACAGCAGCAGCAAACACTCCCAAGGATGAGGGGGAAAAAAACAGCATTCAAGAGCCAAAATAATACACGGAGGAGGAGACAATCCCCATTCCAAATCATCCCTTCTGGAATGTCAACCATGCATGGCTCCTGCTGTAGCACCGCTCCCAGATTACTGGGCTGCATTTTCTACAAATCACCTAGTCATTAAATAATTCTGGAGGATTCCCGCGCATCACTGATGCTGGAATCCCTGAAAAAACTAGACACGTCTTACTGAGTAGCATACATTGTGGAACAAATCCCATCTAGGGGATCAGCAGGTCCAACAGAGCCGGCCATCAAAAGATAAAGCCTATGGACTGAAAAAAGAAGTTCACTTGATGTGTAAAAGACTGGCAACAGAAACATGGGAAGTAGTGTCAAGTCAGTCAAGTCACCCTAGTTCCCTACCTTGTTCTCAATACCGCAATCACCTTTTCACAGCTGAATGGGTCCTGCAACACCCACGGGACCAAAAAATTTATCATTAAGCAAAGCACACATAACTTTGCATTTTAAGACTTTTTTTTTTTTCCTGACCACATCTGTACACAAAGAACTATCATCTCCAGTTTAACTAAAATACGAAAGAGAAAAAATAGCTTGTAAGCTACGTATGTTGTGCAAGTAAAGAACACTTCCACAGAGCATGGAAAGCATGAAGTGCTACATAAAAGAGCTTGACTCACCCTCCAGATCTCTGGGTAACCTATACGCACAACCTAAAACACCATGTAAGGTGCAAGCCAGGAGGAAATGGGACACGCGTTACTCCAACACACAGGCACCGCTTACTAGGTTAAAACTGCTTATCTATTTCCAGGTATGCACAAGCTGAATGATGATTACATTTATCAAAAGCAGGTTACATACCAGCAGCGGGCTATTTTCTCCTTTGACATGAGGAGCATGCCACTAGGAAAGCTTCAGCTTTATCGATTCCAATTAGGAACAGAGGAAGTGACAAAGACGTCAGCTACAAAAGGGAAGAATTAAAAAACTAGCAACCAGCAGTGTCAGACACCAACACAAAGATGATGTAATTACCAGCTGGAAGATAAATTAAGAAGGAACAATTCTAGTAGGTAGAATGACATTTGCAAAAAAAAATTAAAAAATATCCTTTGATCTTTCCAGATCAGATAATCCCCAAATCTTCAGCTACAAACTTCTCCAGACATTTGTACTGCACTCACTGCTGTGGCATCAAATTATTTTTTGATGTCCAACCAGTCAGCAGATTAAGACTGTAAGCTTTTGGGGAGAAATTTATTTATCTGTATGCAAACTGCCCTAAGCCAAGATTTCCATTATTCCGCTAAAGAATCAGACTATTGGTTTGAGCTTGACTGTTACTAAAAAGCTACTCCTTGAAGAAACAGAATGGGCAGTTTGAAAAGAGCGCTGAGGTATGAGAAAACAACTCTCTTTTTTTTTTTTTTTTTTTTGTCCTGGGAATAGGTTAAGACTCACAGTGATTCTTCAGCACACGGCAACTCTAGAGCCACAGGTCAGGCCACCAGCTGCCTTCTGCTGCTGTTCCAGTTCTCACCCCTTCATGCCAACTCCATTATCCGAAGAACACAAAGACTGCAAATGCCCCAAGGTAGGTTGGATTCTACCATGAACTACCTTCCCTGGGCCAGACTCTTACACTTTATACAACTTTCTAGGGGAAGGGGAACCACAGAAAACCGGGCATTTGCAGATCACCGGCTCTTCGATGTGAACAGGGCAAAAAACTTCAAATAACCTGAGTTTTCCCAGGTTTTCTTCCCCATCATACTTGTCCTATTTCAAAACACAGCACAAGGGAAGTGTCATCCCAAATGTCTCATCTTTCAGTTTCTCTGTAGGGATATCAGCCGGGCCTTGTGATAAGTTAAATACAGAAGTGAGCATTTTTGACATTTGTTGCTAATTGGGCACCAAAAAAAAGCAACGTCCAAATGAATTCTGAGACTGGAGCGTGGGTCTGCGGTCACTGGGAGAGGGCAGGCAGCTCCAGCAGCAATCCCAGCTAGCACACTAATGTAGTCTTATTTGCTCTCATGACAAATATAGACTAAGTGCTTTTTATCCAGGTGCTTTTCTCATTTAGCTACCATAACTGCAAAATGAAAGAATTCAAGATGTATGAAAAAACCAGGGCTGCTTATCATCAGGACAGATCATAAAGGCAGCCCACTGAAAACAGGGATTGAATATCTGCTGTATCTACACGTACACCTACAGTGGTGGATTCAGAGATGGAAAGAGTTTCTTATGCTATGGTTAAGAAAGATGTAATAAGCATCAAGTCATTTTACACTGCATTAACAGAAGAATTTTGCAGGTTTTGGCAAATCCTTGAGGTTTGCTTTTCAATCCTGGTAAGCAGGTGTTAACTAATGTCATTATGAACACCTTAATCTGGAGAGAGATAGAAGAAAAAAAAACCTCAAAGATTAATTTGATTGATGCACTACATTTAATCCACTATGCTGTGTCCAACACTGATAACAAAATTACGTTCAAAAATAATTCTTCCATTTCAAGTACAATAGATAATGATACACTAAAAAAAAAAAATAAAAATCTCTCTACATCGTGGCCATATACCAGCTCCTGGGCTACTCTCAAGGCCCGTCAGACACAGAACTTTGACATCTTGACTTCCAACCATCTCATAATGGTTAGAACCCACCCTAAGCTTCTTCTGAATTGAGAATATCAGCAGGATACCTGCTTTTAAACAGGGTGCCTCCTCAACTCCAGCACACAAACAGCAGGATATATTTACATTATCCAAAAGGTGTTACAACTACTTCAACTACTTTTCCGTTTAATTAATAAATATGGATTTCAAGGGACTTAAATTTAAGCAGGCTCTAAAATCTGGTCTCCGAGCTGGAAAAAAAATATATTAGTAGCATGTGACGCTTAAATGACTGGCACATACTTTAACGACAGAGCAACCTTTTCCTATGTGGTGCTTTGCACAGCATTAGAAGAGTATTCTTAAGGTGATGAGTCAGTTCATCTTCACTGGCTACTTTCCAAGAGTATCCACTGGTGCCACTATTCCACCTATAACAACCTTGCACAGCTACATGGAATTCAGGTATTTTTTTAAAGAGGAAGAATTGCTTTTGGTTTTAACCAAAACAGTTATGTAGCCTAAAGCTTACACATACATCTTGGTAGTGATCATTACTAGTAAATGCAATAAATTACCAGTATATGCAATAAATTACTAGTAAACTGCATAAAGAATAAATATCAGTACTTCCAAAAGTGACACCATAGTAATGTGCTGCTTGATGCATCAATCAGGGACAAAATACAAACAGCACACTCCCAGCAAAAGTCTGTTCGGCTTTACATGGTTATTGCTAACAGGTAGCGCAACCAAATAAGCTAACTGGTTTAAAGACTTCCCCAGACAATGCCCCTCTGACTGTGTTCATTAGCAAAACCACTGGTAACACGCGACGGGAAGTTCAGAACAAGCACGATGGTATTAGACTCCTACAAGCACTCGGAGCTGCAATGTGCCAGCAGCGCACTGTATTTTGGAGCAGATAAAGATTTCTGTAAATTTGCACGGCTGCACACATAAGCAGTAGTTCTCCAAGAAAAAAATTAAGACAGTTGGTTCTTTTATCAGTCCTTAACAATAAAATGAACACATCAGGCCAAAATAGTTTCTTAAAAGTAGGTCAAAATACCCATTCATGATCATTCTGCATTGGTTTCCTAGCAAGTTAATCTACCCACACAGATATACATAATGCGTATCCTGGAGACAGTGAGGAAGAAAACCAAATACATTAATGAGGTAGCTTAGACTGAATAACTGCAGTTAAAAGTTTTATTGAACAAAAGAAGGTAAAACGTGGTAGTCCAAGTTCACTGAGCAAAAGCAGCTCTCTCGCTGAAGCTGCACTTTGTGCTAAATAACCTTATTAACTGAGACTATACAGAGGACACATTATGCAAGTTATCTCAACAGCAAAGGAGAAAAGGTAGATTAAATTTGTTTCGATGGAATGACTTGGTCAAATTCAGTGGCTTAAGTTATGTTTCTAGCCCTTCTCTACCTATATTCAGTACAGGCATACAAGAGAATATACAACTGCACTGAATTCCCGTTTGTTAATAGTGTGTGCTCCCATGCAAGTGGAAGCCAATTCCTCAAAAAAACCAAATTAAAAAACCCAAACATTTTAAATCTTTTGTTTGAAGCATCACTCAACCGACTCAGGAAAAACACTCAATAACATGTTATAAAAAAACTCCCGGCCTCTACAAGGTCCGCTTCCTGTATAGTGTTAATTTTTTAAAATTTTATTTCTCCCCTCTGCCTAAGAAACTTCATATGCTCTGAAAGCACCCACAAAATCAGGTGGGTAAACAGATATGTCAAAAATACTCTGTGAAAAGAGGGAGGTAGCTCAGGCCCCTTGGCAACCTTCTGACATAGTTCACATTGATGTGGTCTACCTCCCCTTGTTATCTGCAGTCAAAAATGAAAGGAAAAAGGATTTCAACTACGAAATTTAGTGAAAGAACATGTTCAATACAAAGTCTTCAAATCTGACTCATTTGGCTTCCAAATGTAACCTATAAGATACCTCACACCCAATACACAACATTAATAACGTACCTAGTTCATACATTTTATAGACAATATCTTCTCATTTGTTAAACATTTGGCTCGGGTGAGTACATCTTTTTTTGTTAACCACTTGACAAACATTCTAGGCCAAACAAACAGCACAAATAATGTCAAAGTCTTTTTTTTTTTTCCCCCCAGTAACTGTATGAAATGCTGTAGGCTAAGCCTAACAGAAACTATTGAAGAAAAATAATAGACTCCATGATGCAGTGCAAAGGTGTTACTACAACATCATAAGTCAAGGGATGTTTTTTAAGGTGCTGAAAGAGGAGATTCTCTAGACGGTGACCCTGTATTGTCCTCCGGTGGGAAAACAGTAAGAGTGCAGGCTCGAATGCCGCCAAGTGATTCTGGAAGGTCAAATACTTTATGCCACTCATCTTTTTCTGGATCATATTTCTGAACTATTTCCACCATACACCGATTATTCCAAGAATATCCTCCAACAACATAGATTTTATTTTCAAAGACAGCAACCCCAACATCACTTTGCCCACGTAACATGGCAGCAATTGGAGTCCACTGGTCTAGAGTTGGTGAGTAATATTCACAGCTTAGAACATCATCGTAATCACTTGTTCCTCTGAAGTGATTTCCACCAATAACATATAGCTTGTCTCCTACAGTACACATGCAATGCAGACCTCTGACTGTCGTCATTGGAGCTTTCTGAGTCCATTTGTCTGTGTCAGGGTCAAAACACATAAGTTCCTTTTGGAAAGTATCATGGGTAATTCCCCCTAAAGAAATAAAACAGATATTAGAGTAGTGTTCACCCTAATAAGCACTCAATAGCAAAAAATACATTAAAGTGAATTAATTACATCCTCCTTAAAACTTCTGCACTTCAGCTTAGATTACTACCACGTATGTACTCCATTTCAAATGATATTTTTAACGTACCTTGTTCCTTTAAATCCAAATATGAAAAGAAGCCATGGCTCATACAGTACTTACCAAAGATGACACTGGCAGAATAAAAGAACAAAAAAACCTGTTACCTACGCTTCATTTCAGCAAAATTATTTCTTTGCTTACATTTGGTTCGGTTTGATAGTTTTGTTTCTCACCACGAAGAAAACCAAAATCCTTTCAAGTTTTGATACTATGCTGTTGTGTTTCAAGTGGTCCTATCACTTAGCAGATTTTTCTTCAGAAAACTCAACTTGAGCTAAAGAGAGAACACAGCTTTCAAATATTCTTCTGTTAATAAATACCTATGGTTCTCTCTGTATTTACCTTCCCCATGGCTCCTTGCAAAAGCAGTTAAGAGAGGCTTCAGGGGAAATCACAGGGCTACTTCCCATCAGGAGGTGAAATAGTCCCACATTTCCGCAAGGTCACCAGGCAAGGTCAGAAAGCAGTCACGCCAGTTTCAGACACCATAGGCTTATTAGCTATGGTTTAAGACCATAACACAGCCATATTTGAGGTGCTAAAAATTATGCAGAGAACACACTGCTACTGAACAACCTCCTGCAGGGCTAAGCGTTCAACACTGAATTACCACGCTTGGATTATTAGCAGAGAGAGATGGCGTGGTGTCTATAGGAGTGATGCAAGAAAGTGCCCAGTTCTTCAGCTAGACAGTAAAAATTAAATACAGAAAAAACACCCAAACACAGGGGGACTGTCCAGCCCTGATACTTAATGTCAGCCGTAGTAGGGTGGCAGTGCTTGGAAGCCTGTCAGAGAGAAAAGGTTTTAGTGACAAAAGGAACTAATCTTCACATTTTCAACCACAAAAGTGTCTGGACATGGGGATATCATCTGAGAGGACAGGAGGTAAAGAAAAATTGCTGGGAAATACAGAGCATCTACATGAAAAAAATACAGCAGGGAGCATAAGTACGTGCTGCCTGCAGTATAACAAGCAAAACGGGCAAAAAAGTACAAATAGCAGCACAATGATTAGAAGCTAGCTTAATGGACTTGCTCATAGATGAGTAAGAAGCTGTACCTTATGGCATTCTGGTAAATTTTAAAACAAACCCCTCCTAGCCTACTGGCACAAGGGCCCCTGATTCAAAACACCTGCTCCAGTGCATCTCCCCACCAGTTCTTTACAGCTATGCAACCTCACCCCACCTCTCACCCTGAATTTCAGCTCAGTTCTTAAAGAGCATCCCTTAAAATTGCAGTAGGAGAACATACACAGAGGTCTGTGATCTCTGTGGAGATCACCGACAGACAGATTGAATCTTCTTTAAAAACTGACCGGATACCAGATCTGCAGAAAACCTACCGCCCCCAGTTTGGAAAAAAATGGAATGAAACTATAACCTTGACACCATGGGACTGAGCATATTATAAATGAAACATCAGTGAAAGTACAGACATCATTCATATATTGTGATTAACATCAAAACTTATCCTTTTCCATCAGCTCAATGAAGGCTGATGCTCTTTAAAGTACTAAAATTTCTAATGCTTTCCAAAATGTATCAAAAAGGATGTGTTTAATGTTTATTGCTATATAAAGGTATGTATGTAGTGCTGCCATAGAAAAATGTTTTCTGACAAAGTGAATAACTCCTTTGGAATTCAAAGTTGTCATTTACTGTGTAAATGCATAATATTATCTAAAATAATCTTCTCAGACTCTGCAATATATACCCTATTTGATTGGCTTCAAATGAAATTGCATCACTGCTTATACCGTGGCAAACCTACTGCAACTAGAAACTGATTTTTATTGTTTCCCGCTGAAACAGGAAAAGTTAGGTAGGTAATTGTTCCACAGAGATGATATGATCATAGGAGTTGTTTACCTGAAATATACATTAATCCCCCATACACGGTTCCAGCATGACCATAGTGGGGTTCGTTCATTTTCGCGACATAGCTCCATTCATTCATTCTGGGATTGTAACATTCCACAGTAGCTGTTTAAAACAAATGAGAACATAAAAATGTTGAAGCTAGCATGGCAGTTTGGTTTTGAGTGCAGTCCTAGTGGCAGTAATATATTCATAAACAGAGCAAGTATCAATGAAAAACATTGTTCGACTGAGAAAGTGTCAAGGGAATTATTGAGCATTATGTCCACAGACAATACAGAAAAACCTCAAGCTTTGTCCCGGAGGAACAAAAAGGAAGAAAAAAACCATCTTGCATTCTTGTCTCCCACTTGTCTCATTCCCATTCCTGCTTGACACAACCTGCCCCAACTCACGAACCCTGCCAGAGGTACAAGCTGTGGGACATCAGAGAAAATGGCAACAAAGCTGGGTGAATTCAGCTTTTCTGCCCTTTCCTCTCGTACAACTCCCTCCATTGTCTGCTGTAGAGAGAGGGGGAATAAACTTCAAATTATCTCAAAGAGGATCTACACATCTGGCAACCAGAAAAGACCCAACTCTTCAGCAATGTCCCATCCATGCAGAAAATCAGGCTGGATCTTCTTCTTGATATTTCACATTGAAATGGTCCTATGCCCTCAAAATGGAGCAGCAACTGTTGACTAATTTTCTATTGTCTTGCAATGTGTTATTAAGCAACTGCACAGCATATACAAGTCACCAATTCAAACAGTTTACAAAAGCCAAGCTTTAAAAAATTCAAGGTGAAACACCACTGAACCTTGACACAAGCACTGTTGCTCTCTATCCAATACACAGATCCATTTGTGCAGTTTTTGTGCACTGGAATGTTAAAATGATCAAAGGATTTATCAAATTGGAAATTGTAGAGGCTAGTAGTAAGTTAAAAAGAAACCCTGAGACCAGGTGTCCTTGCAGAAAGCATTTCTGAGGACTCCTCTCTTCAAAGCATGATGGAAGAGATGAGGGGTTGCAGGAAAAGGGCTATTCAAAAAGCACACAGAATAGAAACAGAAAACAGATTTAATAATGGCCCTGAGCAAGCTTGATCAGTACAACATGACCAAGGGGCTAGAGATCGTGAAAAATCCTGTAGAGTGACCTTACGATGCCCAAAGCAGTTAATAATTGTGTTAAAGACAAATTAAAGCTCATCTTAAATACTTAAAATTAAGAATCAGACTCTTATGCTTGTTATACAATGCTTGATCTCTGAAGAGAGATGTTTACAAACTGTGTGTACAAAATTGAATCTGTCTCTCAAAGTGGCCTTTTACTTGCTCTAGAACAAGCTTTTTATTCAATCAAGGGTAGAAAATCTGAGTCAGCTCTATGGAATCTGTGATGGTGACTTACAGTCCAGGATTACATATCAAATAAAAGAGACAAAAATACTTAGAAGCTGAGAAACTTGCCATTTTAAAGGCAGAAACTACTTAGTATAAGCCTCCAGCATTCACAGTACTGGCCAGGCCAGTAAAGTATACCAATCAGTAACACTCAAAACAGTGACTGTCGGGTACCTCACCCTAACTCCAAATCTGTCTTTTAAAAATATCCTTTGGAACATTTTGGAAGAGTAAGGTATATCTATGGTGTCAGACTACCACAAAAAAAATCCCCTAGTCACAGAAAAATTTAGCGAAGACCACATTACAGCGACCTTCTGAATTATCTTTCAGCTGCTGTAAAATGCACAGCCTCCTGACAGTTGCAAAAGAGGACGATATTTTCTAATTCCATGCAATTAGTATCTGAAGTAAACACACTCAAAATAAAAGATTCCAGTTCCAGGAGTACTGTTTGACAACCAGTTCAGCAGCATCCAAGATTAAAAATTAGGAAAAAAAACCCCAACCCCCAAACTATATCGCTCATAAGAATTGCTAAATTGTTATAGCACCCTGGATTTTCTTCAGCTTTTACCCAACCAGGAGCTGAAATTTAAACTTAAGAAATACAGAAAAGTGTTGGTCTAGAACATTATGTTCATGATATAAGGCAAAACACACTAAATTCCTGTTTCAAAAGACATTATATTCGTTTATTCACAGGTATGAAATGACTAATTTCATATTCTTGAAACGGTTTAAAAATAGTAGTGAAAGCCTGAAATGCTTCTGGTTTTGTAAAAGTGCCTTGCATATGGACTCCCAGTTATGCCAGCCATCTCAGGGCTTTATAAGATGGACAGAAAATAAAAAATCTGATGCAAAGTAACTGAAGTCAAGTGTGTCTTAAAAACTCCTGTTGACATGCCACATTTGTGATTTAAACCTGCTCAATACGGGCAAGCTCCCAAGTTCACTCTAGGAGATCAGTCCTTCACTCAAGACTTCTCCTACGGTCCAACCTTGTTACTTCATTTCCTACCTCGGCCATTTGAAAGGAGCCCCGAGCCACCTTTCACATTACACACATGTACAGTTAGAAAAAAGTCTGCATAAGAAAAGGTATGAAAAGGCATTCAAGCATACATCTGCAACGGCAATTTTTAAAGTCAGGCTTGAGTTCCTTTAATAAAGTAAAAGACTCTTTAAAAAATGTTGGTGTTTTTCCCATTTGATATCCTGCAACCTTTGTACATCCATGAAGGACTTACATACCATAAAGGCAGTGAAAGCTGGAGACAGCCTCTTCCCCACATAAAGGTACAGGCACAAAGAATTCATTCCAGAAGTTACACCTATAACTAAATCTGCATCATGTTTCTATGCATTGCCATGTTGACACCACATGCAGCATCTGCCCAATCCCCAAATAAATCCACGCTCTTTTTTGTATAAAATTTATTCTTTCATTTCAATATTCTTTTCTAAAAAAGAAAGCTCCTTCCTACTCTGTTCTATTTAGCAATCAGAACAAAGATGCGCAGAAATTTCAAGAACAGGGAAAAAACAAATTTGACATGCAAGTAATTATAGCTGTCCCAGTTCTACCGACAGCAGACCCTTCTGACCTGCTGTTCACTGCTATGCTGCAACGAAATCATCATTCTACTTGCTTTCACAAAAACAAAGGCATCCTCCTTCCCACGGTGCTTCCAATCCATGCTGAGGTGAGGATCTTACCTTACCAGTACACTGTGAGGACAGGAAGAGCTGAGTGTGTGCAAAGCAATCACAAAGCCAGCAGCGAACACATTAACATGACATTCAATGCTGGACAACTGTTTATCTCGCTCAGCAGTTCAGATTGCATTTAAGAGAGAAATCCTTGCCAAAAAATCAATTTAGCAAGAGAAGATAAAACATGCAGAAATTGGTATACATTGCCGCCATCACTATCATCGCATTGTAAAGACATTAGTTATCTGAGAAAACATGGAGTCTAAGATCACTTTCTGATGTGGCTTCAAAATTCTCTCAAACATTACCAGTACAGCTAAATACCACCTGACAGTATTTCAGACAAACCATCTCAACTCAAATCTCAAATCTCCTGTGCTCTGAAACAAAGCTAATCACTTCCCAGATGAAAAAAATCCTACTGTTCTGTTTGGTTGTTCACACATAGCTGTCTCTCCATCGCCTTGCAAGGTCATTCCATTTCTCTTTTTTAACAAGGTCTCCCTCTGTGCTGAAGGAAAAAAAATATTCAAAATTCCAGCTATTAAAGGTGCCCATCAATTTAAGAGAGGAGTCAGGATGTTCTAGATATCATCTGCAGACAGAGCACAGTTCACAAACACTCAAAAGAACTGCTACTTCACTGAACCTAAGCATATATCCTATATAATATAGCATGAGACTGATGGATTCATTCTCCAACAGCATGAATGACTCAAATCAGGCTTTATTTATGTCTAACTGTGGAGCTTCTGACCCGTTCATTACCATAATCCAGGGAAGACAGGCCTCGTTTTAATAGAATTAAGCAATCTCAAAACGACACGGAGCTTTGGCAGTCCCAGGGGACGATCAGCCTGCACTCATTTTATAGTGCCATCTGTGATGCTATTTGAGGAGTATACAGATATTTAGCACTTCTCTGTCAGTAGCTTCTAATGTGTCTTGAGGTTTATTACAGCAGCACTTAGCAAGTGTGTGTGATGTCCCAAAACCCAGGATCTTCATTTTGTAATATTATGTCTATAATACAGCTTGCTTCTGTGGAACTCAAAGCTGACTTGGTTAAATTACGCAGTCCTGAGTAATTCTGTCCCTAGGACAGCAAAGAGCCACTCCAAAATAATCTCCTATGCAAGAGGTCCTCCAGTTCACACTTTGGTTTGATGTTCACAGTACTACACAGACAGCAAGCAGCCCAACTGGGTAATGATGCATATTCTTTTCCTTAACCAACAATATTTAAAATATATATATTATATAAACTCACAAAAGAAGTTTTTACATAAACAAGAAGTTGTTTGAAATGAGGTTTAAGCATCATAGAAGGCACTGGGAAAATAAATGCCTTCCCACTTGCTGGGCAGGGGGTCTGAAGAACACGTAACTGTCCTGGCCCTGGACTACAAGGCATCTCTTTCTGTCTTTATTGCAGCATGATGATGGTGTCAATGAATCTGTGGTTGAGTCACAACCCAACATCCCTCAAAGTGCTTAGGAAAAGCTCATATACAAAAACGTCAAACTGCACTCAAGCCATCAGCAGCAGAGCCTGAAGTATCTGCAAGGTACCTAACTGCACAAGCTTTCAAATACTTTCAAATGCACAGCTTCTACCATTAGCAAAAGCACCACAACTGAAGTCTTTCAAAAAGAGCTACAAAAATCGACTTGTCTGAGAAAACAGTATCCAGTGCCCTGCACAACAGCACAGCTGGAAATTGCCAGTGAGCTCCGCTCCATGAGTATCTGAGAGCCACACCTGGTTGTCCCTTTGTCTCCTCTTCCAAAAAGCCTCACCTTTTGCACACCTGCCTTCTCCAGGCTGGTCTCCTCCTCACGCCAGAGTGCTGTTCTCCCTGCCTACTGGGAACACTGTGGCAGGTGCCTGCCTTGACAGTGAAGAAGAGCCAACCACAGTTACTTACAATACTTTTGGGAGTGGTGCATGCTTCTGCACAGCCCTCCATCGTCATGGGGTAGAAAAATCTGAATTATAATCTCATCATTCAGACTCTTTCAAAGACATTTACCACATTGACGCATGTACCATATATATATGCAAATTCACCCATCCTTAGCAACGAACTAAACTTTTCTCAGCAGCAGGCACTGTTAAAACAGCAGCAGTTTGTTACTGCTAAGCCACGTACTACTGAGGTAGAGCATGGTATTCACAAAGTTTCAGAAGATTAAAAATTTGAAAACTGTTTTGGTAAGGCTTGATAGAAAGTCTCAAAAAATATGATTTTTATTCCACTGACTGTCAGAGGAGAAAAAAACCCCAACCAAACAAAAAATAAAGAAATTCATTTTACTAACTTTAATCCTTTGGCCCTTTTCCATAAGAGCTGATCTTCCGGAAAGCTGAACGCAGGTTTTGGGAATTCTTCCTTTCTAACAACAGACTGAAATTAGTTTGAACCCAAGGGCAACTTCTTTAATACCTGTCCAACACATATTTGACCTTCTCTTCTATGAAAAGCTTGAGAGTTTTTCTCATCTGAAGAGAATGGGAAGTTTAAGGTGGATTTCATCTCTCGGCTGTCAAGGTTTATGAAAGAAACATGAAAATGGAAAGTGACTTGCCTCACAATTAACAAGAAAAGAAACTGAAGCCCCAAATCAAAGCACTGGACAGCTACAATATTTGGTATTTATAGAGTGCTCTCCCCACAGAACGAGCCAATGACAATTTTCAGGTCTGTGCGGAAATTGCTGCAGCATTTTAATGATATCTTCACAGAAGAATTTTAGACAGGTGATAAGATTCTGTATTTTAATTAAAGCTGCAGAAGAGCTGAGGTCAGCAGAACGATACTGCTTGATCTAATTTGAGAAAAACACTGTGCTTACAGCCTGCTCTACAGACAGGTGGCACTGGCTTAGGGACAGTTATTTCATATTTATTTTGTTAGACTTGCAACTTTTTCACTGATATTCTTATAACCCTACTCTGTTTAGGTGGTACAATACACAAGGACAGCAATCTGATTATCTGCTATTAATTCATACCATTAAAAAATAGCTCAATGAGAAAGTCAGGTTTTCTGATAGGCTAAAGAGCAATAAATATTAGTTTGTACATTTGGTATTTTACAGGGTATTAAGCTTGGTTTAGAATGTATTTTCAGGTAGGCGAAATGACTTTAAAATAACTCCAAAAACCTTGGGATCTGCATCAGAAAATGGCTGTCTAGGGAAAACAAGTTATTGCAAAACAGTTTCCCAAATTTTTTGGAAAGAGAAGGCATTTTTAAATGTCTTTTTTCACCAAACATTAGAATGTATTTTAAACTTCTATCAAACCCAGCCCAGTCGTGTGTAGTGGAAATAACGTACTATATGTTTCCTAGGAAAGTGTGAAATATAATCATGAAAAACTACATGTGAATGACTGAGATGCATTGATTAAATAAGGTTACAGATGCCACAGCGTACGTCAGGGTTTGCATTGTTTCAATTAAACACGTTTCTCAGCACTTAAAGACATTTGTGCATTTCTAAAAAGCAAAACCTTAGCAGCAAGAGATACTGCCACAAAAACTTACAGGACACTGTTAAGTATTGGGCTGAAAGCAAACAAAATTATGAAATGTTACACCTGGTTTAGATGTAATATTATGCTAAAATGCCAAGCATAATCACTGTTAACATTTCGATTTTAAATCGAGTGTACACTCTCTGACCTGACTGCAAATGCTAGCCACTATGGCTTTGGAAAATGCAGTGCATTAATATGGACCGTCCTCTACGGACTTCTGTTAAATTAAAAGTTACATGTATTTATTCTTTTTTTCCAACCATCTTATTTCCCTGAAATTGATATTTTTTTAGGGGGTTGGGGGTTTTTTGGTCAAGCAAAATGAAACATCATTTATAAAGGGGAGAAAAAAAGGAGACAGCAGGACAGAGTCATTCATATAAATAAGTTAACTACATAGTCACAAGACCACAAGCAAAATATAACATTTTTAGTAATTAAAACATCCAGACTGTCAGGAGATCTGAATCTCACTGATCTGTGAGTGAAATAGATCACTCAGTCATTAGCCCACTAAGAAAAAAAAAAAAACAAACGAAAAACCCCACCAAACAAACAAAAAAAATTCTAGCATTTCAAAATTACTATTCCAGAAAATTTGCATCTTTTACAACAGTGAGTTTCAGTTAGACAGTCGTGTATCCCTTAAGAGTGGAAAGAGCTGGTTTGGTTGCTCAGCTTCAGTAATGATATTTTATATATACATAGAGAGAGCTGTGTTTATATGCATATACACACTTATATAAGTAGACACACACAGATTTAAAGGTGAAATCATTTGGTATTATGCATCAATACACTAGATACATGTATTTGGAAATTTTTTTGTGGAAGCCCTTCTAAAAGCAACTCCTAACAGTATCCAGACAAATTTCTCTAGGCGTTTACAATATTTCCAGAATGAAGCTGCACGCCCACAACTTCAGCTCGATTCTTCTCCACCCGTTCACAGGGCAGCACGGTATTTCAAGGCCTAAAAAGCAAGGCAAGAAGCTATGCTGCAGGAGAAGCACTCACCTAGCTCACCCGCTGCATTTCGACCACCGACTGCATACAAATGTCCTTTGAGGGCACTTAGGTGGAAGAAGGTGCGCTTCTCATTTAAAGATGCAACTTGCATCCACTTGTTGTAGCGAGGATCAAACCTAAAGACCGTGTCAACCGCCGTCTTTCCTTTCGTGTCGTAATTGCTCTGGCCCCCGACTACATACAGAAAGTTCCCGATGACGGCGATGCCATGCTGGTACCTTGGTGCATCCATGGGAGCCAAGGATTTCCATTCGTGGGCCTTCTCGTCGTACATCCGTAACTCCTTGCTGACAACCAGCTGCTGCCTCAGCACTCCCCCCAACGTCACCAAGTGAGTGCTGTCCGACCGAATGGCAGTTCTCTCCGACTGCATCACTGGCTGCATGTACGGCATCATTTGGTAATTGCTGGCTTCCAAAAGCAAGTTTACGCAGGTATTGTCCGTTCTCATGAAGTCCACTGTTTGAACGTAATTAATAAGATCCTGGGGTGTCATCAGTGGAAACCTGATGTTCTTCATCAGCTTTGCAGCATACTCCATCCGAGGCTCCTCATACCGCAGCCAGCGACAAGCCGCCTTGAAAAGTTCAAGTTCAGTGCAGTGCTTAAGGCTATTACTTGAAAGCACAAAGGCAAGACGTTCAAAGGGGAGTTTCACAAATTCACCAGTACTTAATAATGCAGGGAAGTTCTTCAGGATGAAATTATTAACATATTTATCCACTTCCGTGAGATTGTATGTGTTGGCAATTCGCCCAACCTCAACACAGTTTTCCAACGAAACCTATTAAGGAAACAGAAAGAGGAATCAAAACACTGTCTTAATTTGGTATCTAAATGATAATGTAGAATTTAATGAATACTATAGACTCAGCAATATTTCATCCTTTTGCAGTGCTCAAGGTGATTTACACATGAGCAAATAAATGTTTGACGTGATGTATATATTCATGACTGCAAGGGGAGACCCAATGTATTCCTTATTTTGAAGAAAGAAATGAGACAAGTAACAAGCAGATGGCATATATTAATTATGTCAGATACATTATACAATGATGATACACAGCAATTATACAGCAATTCATCTTTGAAAAGCTCTGCAAACATCTTTGTAAGGAAGACGTGGAAAATACAGTTAAGAGAGAGGTGATCAGCCCAAGGTGACAGAGAACAACCCAGAAACAAGTCTCACCATTAGACATTCTCTAACACCGTTAAAAACATATTGTAATAATGCAGCCAAAGAGAATGGCACGGCTACCTCTCCAACGCTGCGTATCTCAGACAATTTATTTAGTGTTCAATCCCATGAATGCATGCCATAGAAATGAACAAAATTGGATCTTTAGTAAATCAAGGTGGTGCTCTTGCAGAACATGCACAAAATTAAATACACTTCAAAAAAAGAATGTAGTGGGTTTATATAAATATATATATACACACATACACTTTGTGAATCTCATTATATTTATAATGCCAAAAGAATTTAAGATTCCAAATCTCATGGGTATTTTAAGAAAGATTACAAAGATTGAGGACTACAACCTAACTGCAGCCTAAGAATTCAAAAACCTTCAAATGACCTTCTGGTCATGACAGAGATTACAAGCTTTTAATACCGTATAACTCAATCTGATCACTGCCCTTTAATACTAGACAATTCAAAAGTTTAATGAGTATGGGAATAGGAGACATTTTTAATTCACTAGAACTGATCTAACTTGCCCTAGAGTTAAGATCTGCAGTCATTCCAAGTCTTCATTCACACACCCTGAAATGCCTTCATACGGGCAAAGGTTCCGAATCTATTTCTCCATCTCCAGGAACACTAATCCTGTAATCAGATCCTATCTATAAGAAATGCGTGGCAGACTCTCAGGAGTTCTATTATAAAAATATCCATACAATATACACATGGAAATTATGTTTGTATTACAAGACAGTCCACATTGCTTATATCAAAATATAATCACATCAGCTAGCAGTGACCTATAAAACATGCTCTGATGATGTTAAGAAACATCTTTTTTCTTCTTTAGACCGTTTTTGAGAATCAGCATCAAAATAATTTCGATAAATTTCCTTCTAGGATTTTTATTTTGCAGAAATTAATTGCATAATGGAAGTAACAGCATACCTTAAATTAAGTAAATTAAATAAAACATTCTGACTTGTAAAATTTCTTTCAAGTTGTATAATAAAAATAAAGCCATGGAAAAAAACCACTCTAATAAACAGCTGACTTGCAGTATAACACAAATCTTAATTCTTGCTCTACAGTCATTGTATTTAAAAATTACTTTGGAATACATTTACTGGCATCAAACTGCAGAGATGCGGAACTTTCTCCACATCAAGGTAAGCAGACGGAAAGATACTGAATACAAAGAAGGCATGCTTGAAGTAAAAGATCAAAGCAAAAAAGGTACAGATCATGTATAGCTGGTACATGGTGTTCAGGTTGCAATGAAGTATTTAGACCTACTGCAGAATACATGCCAGTTATCAAGTGCCCACCACGCACGCATCTAGCTGATGTATTACCAGAATCACGTTACACTGTAAATCTATGCAGTTGAATGCATTCTTGGAACGCTTACATTTGAGAAATTTATAGACACATCACACACTGTTCATGACTGATGAACCAGACACTGGCAGTTTTCAGTCACCCCCTAATTCTCAGAAAATTTACCTTATACTGCCTTAATTAATCCACTCGGATTGTACTGCACTCGGGGTTGGCTGGTTGCTGGGTTTTTTCATGCTACGATTGCAAGTACTCCCCAATATGCTTATGAAATTGTGCACTTTGGCTCACTAAAAAAAATTCCACTCACTTCAAATCAGGGTACCATATCGAACATTTCCTTAAAGTTTACTTTCCTTGGCCAAAGTACTATTACCTGTTGTACTCTGCGCTAAAGATAACAATCAATGTATGAGGCTAAATTTCTTTGCAAAGATTTCAGTCATAAAAATATGTACTCTAGAGATTCTTAAGTCCTGAGCCAAAAAGCAACCCTTCAGAATGAAGTGATAGTTACTTCTACTGAAATATTCAAAATTGGGTAGCATTGAAGTACAATAACTCTATTTAAACACTTAAATACGTAAGTTACTCAACTGATTTCCAAAAAAACCAGCTAGTTTGACTTATGCTATGGTACTTATGAGAGGCTCAGAAAAGGTTTTCAATGGAAGTCAACCAGGAGCTCGTCAACAAACAGAAGGAACTGCTACTTCTGGAAATCCCACTGAAGTGAACAGAAGGAATGGATATATGAAACAAAAATGTAAGACTGGCCGTACAGTGAATCCAGTAACTAGTAAAGATACTCACACAGAAAGAGCTAGAAAGAGCTAAAAGCTGTAATGGGTCAAAGAGCTAAGCAACTTCTTACAAAGTCAGGAATTCTAAATAAACCCCATTTTACCTGGGCTTTGACTATTGAGCAGAGCTGCTTATTCACACTATTTATTGTAATTGCTCATTACAAAGCAGAAGTAAAAGTTCCAGAAAATACTAAAAAGCTTTTCAAAAAAAGGGCAAATCAAGCACAGCCTGAAAAACCAAACGCAAAAGCCAAAGCACTTTCTTGAGAAAGCAGCTGACAATTCTTTGAAACTTTGAAGCAATCTCTTCCCAAGTTCTGGTAAAAACTTAACTGACTATAAAGTAATATAAAACTGGACACAGAGCAAAATGACTGCAAGTGTGAGAACCCTGGAGAACAACTCGGGAGAAATAACATGCACAGAAAAATCAGGTCCTCAAGCCCAGTACCACAAAACATTTAGGCGTCTGACCTTCTTTTGTTTCAATGAGTGTTAGACATTGAAGCACTTAACATGGTGTTTCAAAGGGTCTGAGTTTAAAAGAGCTTGCATTAAATCCTCAGTTTTTCTGTGGGCTCCCGTATACAGAAGTCTAGAAATAGCAGCACGGAAATTTGACCGGCTCAGAAAACAGAATCAATCGTACACCCACATTAGAACAGGTGAGATTCTGGGGGCTGGCAGAGCTGGCCCCGGCTTTAGATCCCACGCTCCCGCAGAACTGACACCATCTTGCTCCATCCCCAGTTAACCAAGTTCTTGTGACAAGACAGGACCTTCCAAATATTGAGACCTCAACATCTGACAACTTGGTAGTTGTTACAAAAATGTAAAGCACTGTATTATAGAAGGAATACAATTTTCTTAAGCAGCTATATGACAGGTACAGCCAAGATGTTCGTTTTCAGTGTTTTGGAATGCTGTCTTTAATGACACTATAACATCCCCTTCCCCATTACCCTGTGATTTTCCCCCGAGTGCTGTCATTTACTTGACTAGGTTTCCCACCCTTCTCCATTTTGTACACTGCTGATACTTTTGCAAAAACATTATTGTGCGTTCTCTAGCACTCGCTACTTGAAAACATTGCCATGGCATTTTTATTCATTTTAATTACATTATGGCTCATTTAGATGTGAACCTGGGAGTAGTCCTAGTCTATTGTATAGCTATAAATATTTAAAAGTAAGACTGAAAACATCTTACATTCCAGTATTTGCAGGGAATCTGGCTGTAGAGCAAACGTTATGAGAGCAATAGGCTATTTGACAGGAGTAAATACAGAACAAATAGAACGCTTAGAAGTCAGCTCCAACATATAACCATTCTATGAAGGTCTCACTTTTTTTCCAGAAATTAAGCTGTTTCCTTAAACTTACACTTTCCTTTGTAAGTATTTCCAATATCCTCTTATGAAGTAACACAGTTGCATTATGCTTTACATAAACTGACTTCTATAATCTCTTTAATAATGGACTCCCTAGACAATTCAAATACAATTAAGTATTTGACTGGGAATGGTTACATCAGCTCTCAGATGCTGCTCTCAGCTAATTTCAGTAGAAATAAGCACAAGACTTCCTCAGAAAATTCATTTAAATTACAGAAATGCTCCTTCAAAAATGGAGCAAAACTAGTATAATGGGGAATAATCTTTGTAAAACTAAGACACAGTAATTAAAAAAGCAAAAAAACCCCATTCGCTCACCACCTCTGGTACTTGTTCCAACAAATTCAAGTCAGTTCAAAGTAAGTGCACTCAAAAGTTCATTCATATTTATACAAGGATGCTGAGAACGTAACTAGACTGACAGCACAAACTTAGTTTTGTACTTCCTCTACAGTTATATGATGATCATCTAAGGGGACAACATTATCGGTATGAATGAAGTATTTCAGAGAAGAAATTCAATTAAAAAAATGAATGAAGTCTTCTGGATTCTTTCAAAATGTAGTATCAAACAGGACATTTCTCACTTGAATAAAAACAATGACTGAGTCACTGTAAGTGAAGGAATCTTCAGAAAACAAGCATTTTAAACAATGAAAAAAATTCTTTGAAATAACAAGATTTAAGATGAAAGAAGCTCTTTCCCCAAGAAAGAAAAATAAACAAGCAGCTGCCCTGCCCTACCCAGAAAGGGAAAAGGGCAACAGAGCATCCCTGGGGCTCACCACCCATCAAAGGGAGGCCACTCCATACCCCTGATTCAAAAGAACACTGAGACCTTTTTCCAAGTTGGCATTTATAGCAACATCAACCCCGGAGAGAGGCAGACTGCATCGTTTTGGAAGGTAAAAAAAAAACAAACCACCACCAACCCTGAGCAACATAAAACAGGCAGTGTGGGATTTAATGTTTCATTTAATCTTAATACTCTTATCACAACATTCTCAGAGAACTGGTCAATTATATGCCAAAATTGAAAGCAAAACAGTAGCGTTATAGAGCTTCTAACACTTTGCTTATGAAACAGATTGCTGTTATTAGCAGCTTGGAGTCCTCTTGCTTACATAAATCCCAGTTCCCGTCTCCATTTGTGAGGTCACATCTCTGAGCTCGTACTATGAGGAGCAATAGGAATTCCTGCTTCTTTACTTCTCATTACAGACTATCAAAAAGCCAAATCCCAAATAATATTATAATTCATGTAAAACACATCAATTTCCTTGTTACAGGTAAAGTAAGATTTCTAGTCAAGTATATAAGCAATTAACATCAGAAAACCGCCACGTAACATCAGAAATAATGCCCAAGTATCTCTCTAGGCAGAACTGCTTTGATAGGACAGCTCATAACAGCACTCATTCTGCCACCCCACCAAGCACGTGCTCCTTATTGCTGGCGGGACAAAGAGTTATATAAATACAAGACAAGGCAAGGACTAGGGAAAGTATGGAAGCATCATATATTGGCATTGCTTATACACTGTGTTTAAGTTAGATAACTGCACCCATATTCTGAGATTGCACTGTTTTTACTATAGAAATAACTATGAAACAAAATGTTTGCAGTAAGTTAACAGTAAAATGAGTGCAGTCATGCAGTGCGACGCTGAAACCTCTGATACCTAAGATTTAAGAAGGAAAGGATGTTCAACAAATAAAACCTCTGAATAATAACCCAAGCTGACTGAACGTGTAGCCAAGCTATCCTTAATAAACAAGATTAAACAGAGGAATATAAATTCAATGCTTTTAACGAGAGGTTGGAGCCAGAAGAAGTGTTTTCATGTCACATCTCACATTAGTTTTCCCACCCAGGAAAAGCCTTACACAAGAAGCCAGTTACCACTTCACAAGCTGAATCTGTAACAGCTCTCTTGTTTTTGCAAAAAACCAGAAATGTGTTTTTAATACAGAGAAAACTGCAAAACTATTTGACATTCAACTGGAAGGGAGCATGGCATTCTCCAAAGCACAGCCTCAAAACAAAACCGGATACCAAGTCTGAAAAACAGAAGGGAAAGAAAGGAGGAGCAAAAAAGGTTGTTATCAAAGCAGACCCCCTGCCAAGAGCGGGTTCAAGATGTGAGAATTTAATCTCTATAATAAATAAAAATCAGCAGGGCAACTCTAAACCATAAATAGACTGTACTACGTTGGAACTACTGTGTACTGCTTTGCAGGGCAAACTTTTTATTTGTTCCAATTGCACAAAAGCAACCATGCTACATAAGTATTCCTCTCTTGACCAACCACTACTGGTAGGAGAGGCTGTCCCCTCCTTACAAAAGCACTTATTTTTGAGATTGTGAAAAAATGTTTCCCAGTAGGCATTCAAAGCTATTTTTAGTTCTAGCAAAATATGGCAATCGACACAAAATCCTTGTAGCTCTTCTCTCAATAACCAACATTTCTCTAACGTCCCTTTTAGTAATCCTTTTAGAGGATACATTATTCTAAAGGACTGTGACCAAGTTCACTGGTTTACAAAGAGGATGTAATGGTCTCTGTGACAATCACTACAATTGTGGGCTTCATTCCTCTAAACAAAAAGTTTTCGAGAAAGTGTATTAACAGACAGCAACAGCAGCTTGCTCTTTATTATTTGTTTTCAGTTTAACTCGCCAAGTAGCTTTCTTATGGAAAGATACAGAGTGCGAGGGCATGAACTAAAAAAATCCAGTAATGAATGTGGGAACTATGATTATCATTGCTGCTATCATCACTGCAATACACTTAGGAATTAGAAGAATTTTAACATGGTATAACATTTATATCAAACTCACACTGTACATAATAGGGAAAAAAAGATTTTCAAGATAACTACAAAGCAAACTTTTTCTCTGTGAATCCAAATTATGAATAATGGCAAGTTTTAGACTTAACGTTGACTATTACATAGTCATTGTTGTTATAAAAGGAAAAACAACACACAGAAGCCTTAATCGTTGTAAGCATGAAACAAGTCGTAAGTCTTACCCCAGAGATAAGAAACACTTTACAGAAATCCAAAACAGGTAAAATCTGCAAAAAACTGGCAGCTTCCAGAGTGTCCTGAAGGTTGTCCATGTTAAGGGAAAGTTTTGCAGTATAAATGAAATCAATGATCTTCTTTAGGCCTATTTTGTTCACACCATGAAGCTTAATGCACATTAAATCCTGTTCCTTCATTCCTCCTGAAAGAGACAGGTAGGTAAGTTTGTATGATCATTTTGATTGGGTTGAAATAATTTCATAAACTTATATAAAATTAAAATAGAGCTTTAAAATTTAACTTGAAAAAACAGATGCAAAAGCAGAGAGAGCACAACAACACGGAGTTGTTTGTAGTCCTGGGCCGATTCAAACTGTGAATCAAGTGTTTTACTGGACATGTGTCTGAGTGACCAAACTACGACAATTTGGAGATAGCAGTATGCATGACTAACAGAAACACCACCTGTGAACATGGCCTTGAAGTAATCACTTGCAGAAGCCATCATCGCTCTGTGCACAGGAAACACTTCGTCACCATCTCCTGGAACAAGCGTCACATCACAAAGCAAACCTTCCACTCGCAGCTGGTCAAAACCCTGCAAGAAAAAAGCACAATGCGAAGCATCCATTTGATTTGGGAATAGGAAATTATTTCTTTTCCCTTATTTACATAAGTATTTACTTTCATGTACATATGTACTGTAGTTCCAAAAAGTCACTAAGAAATAATTTGTCATCTTACAACCATTATCTCTAGCATATTCAATGACAATTATCCATTGAAAAACAAGCAGCATAATTATTACTTTCCAGTAATGGCTTAAGAACTCGAAGTACAGTGGGCCTTAGAAAGTAGCTTTCTTCCACTAATGAAGTTATTTTAAGGAAGGAGTTTGTTTTGTAAGCTTGAGCTCCAGCAAATGCTTCAGGTAGGTCAGACTGATAACTTTTTTGGACCTACCCTTTTCAGACAAATGTATATTCTAGATATAATTCTGTTCCACACCAGTTTAAGTGCTAAGAAGCTGCAAAATACTGCAGCCTGAAAGGAAAGCTGTCACCTGGTTCACAATTATCAAATTTATTACCGAAGTTTACACAGCAAGAACTCCAAAATAAGCTAACATTCTATATCTGACCTTCTCTGACTTACTTACAATGGCTAACTGTAACAAAAAAGTCATCCACAACAGCATCCTAGAGAAAGATTTTCCTCTAAACATATGCCCAGCTGAGGATACTGGAGGATGGGTGAAATACTCACCTCCTTCATGCACTGCGGAACAGAAGCTCAAATATAAACCAATTCCCTTCAACCAGGCATGTCTGATGTTTTTCTAATACTAACAGGGATGTAAATATTGTCTTTATACATTTAACACTTACAGAAATCTTGGCATCAGCCCGCATGGTTTAAAACTTAAGGTACCTTAAAAAGCAAGGCTGTATTTTTAAAACTGCAAATGTAAGTAGAAATGAACATTCAAATTTGTTGCACAGAAAAGAACAGAGTGCAAATGAAAAAAATGAGTATGAGCTCTAATAAATCAGAAGCCAAACACAGGATTATATAAAACTAATGTATTTCAACGATCCAAACAACTTATCTGTAGTTCATACAAATAAGGCTTTACAACCTACCAGTTCTCCATTCTACCAAATTTTCAATCTACCAAACCTGGCAGGGCTTTGCCATCTTAGGGCACTGAAGAAGGAACATGAAGCTCTCCTCATCACATCCCTAAGGCAGCTTTCACGCAGGCACCGGTACAAGTGTTCGCCTAACATAATTACATGATTATATTCAAGTGCACTTCTTTTATACAGCTGTCACTTCACAGTTTAAATGATACTACCTTTTAGAAATTGAGAGTGGACAAGAATACAACCCAAGGAAAAGGCCAGAGGTTTTTTTCCAAGTTGTTGCTAAAAGTTGAACTGTTAACTGGCAGAAAAAGTTAGAAGCCATGCATGCTTGTGGGCATTGTCAGCACAGCACACTAACGTGCATTTTTTGAGGCTTTTTAGGAATTACTAGCTTGATAAGGTCTGTTGAGCAGAGGCATTATTTAGAGCAGCCAGAATTCTCAATACAGATCAATGACGACACAAGAATATTTAGTTACCTGTAATACCACAGAACTGTGAGTATTGCTGGTGAAAAATCTTGTGGTCCCTGTCTTCGAAGACTGTAGATGGGCAGAGACGCCCATATCGCTGCTACCAAGAGACACTTTCATATGAGGATCCTCCTCTTCCACCAGAGATCTAAGAAGATTAGAACAAAGAAACCTTAAGACCAAACTAATTTTCATTCAGTGCTCTTGTGTACTAAAACCAGTCTCCTGGGATGAAATGTAACAGCATAGAGGCTACAGGTTAAAAATCAGCAGGTGACAGAATCAGTCCTTAGTCATCCCCTTCAGCTAATCTAAAGAAAACAAAGCATTAACAGTCTCTAGAATAGCGTAACTTCAAAAACTTCATTTTCAGCAAATTTTTTTTTTTCCTTCCACCCCTACCTCCCCGATTAAGACACTGTGCTTCCAGTATCATAGGATACTTGCAGGAGTTTCATCCAGTTTTCAAAATCAAGTATCTTACCAGATTGCCAAGGAAAGCTAAAAGACTGAAACTCTTCAGTGTAGTATTAAAATTCAGTAATCTCATTCTTACGGCTTGCATTATCTTGGCTCAAGTATGAATATAATAGAAAATATACATGATGGAGAGTCAAGCTGTAACTTCAAGCTACCTTTAGAAACACACAACTAGAAGGACACGATACCCAATATTTTGCTATTGCAGGTGACCAATTAATAATTGTAATTTAATATTTGGTAGTATGAAGTCAATACTTATGGTTTTGATTCCAAGCAATTAGTGTCCAAATCTAGATAGGAAGAGCTAATTTCAGGTAGAACTGTTAAAGAATTACTGCATTATTATTAGCTTTCCATTTTAATCCTGAAATGTAAATTAAGTTTACATAAAAAGATATGCATATGAGATTCTAACTACCCTAACCTGTAATTAATACAAAATGTAAATAAATTTCGTCTCCAGAAATATTAACAATAACTAGTTCCTGTAATTTCTGTGCTCTAATGTACTACCTATTAGCATGCATAGGGGTATAATGCATATATACACAATATTAATTAGCAAACAAGCTGTTAACCCTCAGATGAAGGCATCTTCATTATTAATAAAGAATCCATGTTTGAAACAAGATTCATAGCAGTTTGACATAATTGCTGCAAATCTCAGACACAAGAAGTTTTCCAAATTTTAAATGTGCAGTTTAAAACATTGGCCTCCAAGCCAGTTTCAGAAATTACTTTAAATAAGTGACAACAATGTGCTTAAATTCCTCCCCCTCCCCTCCAATTTTAATTGCAATCACTATGCATAAACAAATTGGGAATCTGCAGATGAAAAATATATTTTTTCCCCCAAAAAAAGTTTTGTTCATTTTTAAAAACTAATTTACCACCACCTTCTTTGGGTACATGGACTATGTAGAACAGTTTCTGAAACTCACGTGTTACCCTGATAGTGCCGATATGCCTTGTTCAAACCCATGAGTACATAAGGTCAGCTACAAAAACATATTCAAAACAAATTCACCATTCAACAGCGTACATGGGTTTGAAACAGTGAGGTTTTATGCACACAGACATGATGACAGATTGTAGGAACAAGGGTACATCAAAATAGCTTTGACTTCTAACGCAGCAACCCAATACTCAAGACATTTGAAAGAATTAATAAATGTGGATGTACTGCAGCATGCAAGAATTGTGTCATTTTTGAAACAATTATCTCTATTTTATAGAGCAAATCCGGAGTGCAATTTAAATAAAGTTTGACAGGGTATACCTTCAAAAAGTGCTCTCCAAAACTTATCTTTGGCATTCAACAACTGCATATAACGATGTAAGACAGCAGCAAAGCAGCTGCTAGCTCATGACCCAAAATTATGTTGTTCACTTTGTTCTAGGGTGTTCTGGGTTTGTTTTCATTTTGTGCACACATGCGCACACGTGTGGGTTTTTGTTTGTTGGTTTAGTTTTAATACAATCATATCAAGGGAAAAGGCTAGCATAATTTCAAAAGACACTCAGCCTCTAAATTTGTACATGTCTTTCTAAGAAGAAATATAAAATAATGTGGGGAGACTTGCAAGCGTGGGTGGGAAAGAACCACAGAGACAACTAGCATAAATCTGACTATTTGCTCTTGAAAGATCTTACTGAAATGTCAGATCAGATAGCCATTATACGAAGGGGTTTAAAATACTTTTCCTAAACTCGGAGGAAAACAGAAGATGTACGCATCAGTCAAAACCCTTAGGAAAAGAAACGTACAAGTAAACCAGCCTTCTTGGTTGTTTGGAGTGGGCTATTTACCATGTTTGCCACCTACAAGATGCTACTTTGTTTCTTAACAGCCAGCATAATTCATAAGTTTTACAAATGAAGGCAAAGACCTTGACCACGATTCATTTGTTCCAAGAATGGCAGTGATAACAGAAGCGTTTTTCTGAACGGGACGTTACGTACACCTTCCCAAGCTTTGTCCAAAGAGGTCCTCTCCAGCACGAGGCGCCTTGTTCTAATTACACAGCCAACAGAGAGGATATGATGTATTTCAAAATAATTTGCAATGCTTAAAAGTAGGCATTAGACATGCCAAGTGTGGCTATAAACAGTTACTTGCCCTGCCTGATTTTCAATACATAATGGGGAGTCGTCCAATACCTGTATCACACATACAAGCTCAGCCGCTCACAACCTGACACTCTTCTGCAGAAGATTTTCACTCTCTTGCAAATTTGCTGTTATATATGTACAGAAACTTGCATATGCAAATTAGACATTAAAAATTGCAACCTTACATATTATAAAAATACACCAGAATATAAATGCTACAGTTCTAGTCTCAAACCTTAACGTGGCAGCATATGACTCTATGAGAATACATGTATTTAAAGATAAGAAGATTATGTTATTCCTGTTCTGGGTTTTGCTTTATATCTAAACAACGACTAAAAAAAAAGGTTTTGTTTTGTTTTTTTTTGTTTGGGTTCCTTTTGTTTGTTTGGCAGGTTTTTGGTTTTTTGTGGGGGTACATTTTCTTGTTTCGGTTTAACTTTCTTTTTCACTACACCACCTTTTTTACCTGCAGCTTTACAGTTTCGGAAGGCCAAGCACCCTCTCCCATTATGCAGAAAGTGACCTTCAGGAGCTGGTTTTGGCAGAAGTTACAATGACAGTCAGCATTAAGACTGGGCAACAGCACACTGATCCCCCGAATCCCAGTCTTGTGACATTCATCGAGAAGGAAAGAGCACTCCCGGAGAGACCAGAAATTATGAATTTGTCATTGGCTTTGTACCAGTTTCAGGATTTATCTTCGCACAACAAGAGAAACCTGACTTTGTAAGACAATGCGAAAACGCAAGAGCTCTTATGGGTTGCACTGATACCAACGGACAAAGAACCAGCAAAACCCAAGCACTGTATCATATACAATGAGAGTAATTAAAAAGTACTCTGCAAAGAAATTTTAAACTAATCAGTTTAAGTAACTTAAATATAGTTCTATTTAAACTTCTGTTTGGAGATCTGTAAAGCGAATATTCAGAAATAACTCTGCCATTCACAGCCAGAACAGACGGGTAACACGCTTTGTATCCAACCAAATTCCCAACAAAAACATAGTAAGTACATCTGTCTTGTTTGGACACTTACCAAAAGCATTATTTACATTCATTAACATAGGTCTGCTAAGCACTATAATTAGGTAATAATGAATGTAAACATATTGATATTTTTTTACTGTATTGTAAATACAGCATACCACAATTAAACACACTACCAAAGAAGAAAGCTATTTCATTTTCTAATTAATTTCATTGTTCTGATCATAGAAATCATTAAGCAAGAAGTGCAGCAGCAGCATTTTTAACCAGGGTTAAAAGAAGTTGGAGGAGACTGCTAAAACTACAATAACATGTAGCGATGATAATTCACAAGTTGCTTTAGATGTGGGTGCTGACACCACTTTCAACGTATACACCTGGACTGGAGGGGGTTGAGCATTACAGTGTCAGGAACAACGGAACGTCGGAGTGTAGCATGAAATGAGTATTAACACCACAACAGCAAGGCGGAGGAGCTGCTGGACTCTGCAACCTCTGGGAAGCAGCGACTCGCCGTTCAGGGGACAGAGGTTAATTAGTTGCTATCACAGAATAAGCTGTCGGTCAGAATTTTCCTCCCAACCTTATGTTGATTCTTTCATGCACAGCACAGGTTTTTTCCTAGCTACTGGAACCAAATGTGCTTCTCGCATTACTCCGAGTTAAACCTCCAAGTACTTCCAAGTGTTAATTCAGTAGCGATGAAATACGGAGTATGCATTATATAGATATTACTTATATATCCATTTTCTGCATTCCTGTCAGTGCTGAAGGAAGATAGCTTTGCTTTTTACAGAGATGTTAAGTTTTCTGTCTTTAGGTGACTGCCCACTAGAACCATTTTCTCTCTGGAGATATTTTTAATCTTGTTCATCTACTAAAAGGTACCTGAACACACTCTTTGACAATCTATGCAATTAGCAGTTACTTTAGAACTAGAAAGAAGACTCTAAGCCAAATGTTGAGCTATGACAAAAAATATGACAATAGTTCCAGAGTCCTGCCAAGCTAATGTGAAGCTACACTGACTTTCTGGGGTTTGAATGTTCTGAGGCTTTTTTGTTTGGGTGGGGTTTTTTTTTTCATCGCACAGGCAGAGGAAAACCATAGCTATGCACCACCCCAGCAGAGGAAACAGAGTTCGAATTGGAATGGTTCAGTAACATTATTTAATATTTAATTAACTGGAAAGATACAAGTTCAACGGATTTTAAATATTATCAGGTATATAAATCCCTAAATCTTGTTGCAAAGCAGGACAAAATATGGTGGGATAACAAGAGCAGCTGACTTCTGTTAATGAAAAGAAGGTTGGAAATCATCTCAATGGATCTTCATGAGCTTCTAGGTTTAATTGCTGGCCCCTGCACACAGAGAAATGGCACAACTGGGGATCTAGACTGACACAAACATTAAGGAGCTTAGTATTCCAGGAGAACACTAAATAAGCAATTTGAAAACACACAGAGTGATCAAAGTATTTACAAGACTTCTGTCCGTTAGTGCTCCCAATTCTGTATGCAATCTCTATAGATTACTTACAGGGAATTATGGAAACCGTGAACCGACTTTAAAGGAGAAACTGAAATACGGATATAGGGGAAGAGCCACTAACTCTGTGACCAGGACAGGACACAAGACCCTGTAAGCCTGAACCAGAACCTGAAATTTACTCAATCCTTAGCTGAAGGCTTGCTGGCAAACATAGCTGCCCACATCTCTAGCATAATTGCTATTTGTACCTTCCTTCAAAATAGGCTTTACAAGTACTGGAACTTTCCAGCACATACTGACAAATACTTTTTAAGTGGCTGGAGTTACAACAGGACTCAGAGAGGCAAACTGCTTCCCAAAGCACTTAGCAAATACTAACCTGTTAAAACAGTTCGGAGGCACCCAGGTGACCCACGATAAGCAGGGGTCTGTGGAAACTGTGACAAGTTTTACTCTCAGCTAGAAGATTCAAATTATGGAGTTGCCATTTTGTATAGAGCTCAGTGGCATGAATGAAATATAACAATATGCTGTTACTGTGTTTTCTTCAGAAGTAGCTGAACTCAGTCTGGTGCAACAGAAACACAGCAACTACACGCGTTATTGGGGATTTGTTCATTTACATCAGTAAACCATTGATCTGTTTGTCAGAGCATAGTGCAGAGTCTTTGAAAACAAAGTAAGGAGATCAGCCTACAGCTACAGATATTTTAGAGTGCATGTTCTCCGATTTATTTAAAACCCACAGTCTTTACATAACTCAGTTTAAGCTTGCCAAAGCCATATTGGCCAGATAGTGAATTCTTAATTTGGTGAAGCTCAATAGCTTGTTTTTGAAAGGATTATAACCTTATTTTCTCTGTCAAATTACTGTTCAATGAACCATGACTGCAAGTGTTCTGGTCACTGGTAAATGGCATCTTCAGCAATCACTCCTGGCATGTGCCAGTACTCTGGTATTTATCAGCAGACAAAGAACCAGGTTTCAATTTCATACAAAGATATTCTTATTACAAGACAAGTCTTTGCTATTTTATGATCTATCAAAATAATCTGGTATATTACAGGGCTATCCCTATACATCCAGCTATGCATGTGATTTGCTAATGAACCTATTAATGAAAAGGCCACTGAAATACAATGAAAAACTTTCATTTGCTATTAGATAGAGTAATTCTTTACTTTGTATGCATAATCTGCCAAAAAGTATTTTAGTATGCTTAGTCTGCCAAAAAATAATTTAAGTATTGACTGCCTTACTGTCTTCCCATTATGAACAGATGTTCCAGCTTCGTGAGTAATGAATTTAGGAATTCCCCAACAAATTACATGGCCACCTAGGAGCTCAATAAGCATAACTGATATGGCAGCATTGTATAAAAGAAAATCTCATAATGCTTCTATTAAGAAATTCAAATATTAATATAATTTAGATTAAAAAATTACACAATCATGGTATTTCATATTTCTTCCATTCTTTATCTTCCACCCACGCAATTTCAGGAAATCCTTTATTCTGGCAAAGAAGTTACTTTTACACTTGTCTTCCCCTAAAATAACATCTCATCTTTTTATTACCATTTTTTAACAGGAGTTTCTAACTTCATTCCTCTGTAGTATATATTAGTAGCCCAGTAAAACTAGATAGTTTTATAATTTTTAATGGTTCCTTATTATAATAATACAGCAAAAGTTTCTATAGAAAATGCAATTTTACATTTTAAAATAGATACGTGACTCCAGCTAGAACACAAAGACAAAATATTTTTGTTCCAACAGGTTGACAGAGCAAGTTAACTCCCCCCTTAACCAACATGTTCAGCAAACTTCAGTTCTGGCTTTGGCAGCACACAGGTACTGACACAGGCTGCTGTTACAGATCTCAAAGCAGGATGAATGCAACAGCAGCCCTGGGAAGGCAGGACCTAAATCGCTTTGTGTGTATCGTCTTTGTGATGCAAAGCATCAGCAGCAGCAACCATGCCTTTTTTTCCTTTCTTGTTCTAACCACTAGTCCCATGCTATCAGCTTCAGATCTCACTGTTTTTACAGAACAATTTAAAGGCTGCATTTCTAAAAATGAACTAGCTGCCGATAACATAACTATAAACACTTTGCATTTATCAGGTTACTGCATTTCTTCAAAACACCATTTTAATGCTGTTCACTTGAAAGGGGCCACCACAAGTTTGCAAACCTTTACCCCAAGTGAATTAACATTGCATTTTAACTACGGTGGGTGTGATTTTCAAAAGTAGCTACAGCAGCTACTGCAGAACACTGCTCACCTGGGGCAATGCTCTGATCTTCATATTTTAATATCTCACTTTTTATACCTGACCTTGTTTATAGATTAAGGACAGCAGTAACAGCAGAATATTTACACATTTGTTTAGTAGCTTGATACCGAGCTCTTCTGTATCTCCACTCCAGGAGAAAGGCATTCCCATATCCATTTTCCACCTGTCCTCTAAGGGCGCTCTGTGAAAACCAGGCTCTATACAGCAGAGCAAATCAGTGTCAAGTGGCATATTACTTCCACAAGTCTCTGGCCAAGGACAGCAGGAGAGGAGGATATAGGCCTTCCAAACCCCCCAAATCAGCAGGGAACATCAAAGATTGTTTCTGGACACGTGCTGATGGGCAGCAAGCAGAGGCAGGTATTTTGCCAACTTTAAATGCCGTGTGGACACAGCGACAGCATGAGATGCTCACTGCAATGATCAGCTTAACAAGGTGTCTAAAGGGGAAATCAAGGGGAAATCAAGTTCCGAAGCTGTGTAGCCCTGAGCAGCTCTGCAGGCACAACCACCAAAAGTAGTAAAGCCACAAGAGAAACAACATATACAAACCGACCTGATGGACAGGGACACCGAACCTTGTTCGGCCAGAGTCAGGTTGTAACTAAGCTACTTAAGCTACTCTAGAAGCAAAGTTCTGGAGACTAGTGTGTAAGTGTCAAGCCTTTGACTGTACCTAAAAAAAAAAAAGTTAAGTCTCTTTGAACTTCAGCACAATCCCCATCTTGACAAAAAGGTTCTGCCAAGCAGAATGTCAGCAGAAATGATGACAGCTACTAGAAACACTCGGATGATTGAAGACACGACCACTGTTCCAAGCGCCAATGGATCCAGGTGGAAAGGAGAACACCACAGAAATTAGGATATTCCCACCGTCACTTGAACCTTTTTATTTCACTTCCCAGTAAGGCCACACCATGACCAAAGCCAGTACAAAATTAGATCCCACAAAGCCATCACAAGCGGACCGAGCATCAGCAACCATTTCAGGATGATTTCCTAAGGATACACACACAGAAAATACTCTCCTCAAAATTCCTTCTTAAACAACTAAACTATCAGAGGTCTCAAGCTGTTTGTGGCATAATTACAGCCTGCTGGTTAATTCAAATTTGTTTTCCACAGAAACAAAGCAGTATTTGGCTCAGTCGCTGCTATATAGCTTTTGTTCCTAACAGTATTTAGTCTCTCTGGGAGCCTTAGTGTCACATCCACATTTATCTATTTGACAAAGGGTTTACATTCATTGAGCCATTTGTAGCTTAAATTTGCAGACTCAGATTGTTTAATGATGTTAAATTAGAAACTGTTCTCTAATGACTTTTTGCCAAAGTCAGTGTTAGTCTATTGATTCCGACTATTAAAAACAGAAAAAGCAAAGCAAATACACACGCTTTGTAGCTTTTCTACAGAATTAGAACTACTTTATTTCCTTGAAGTCCAAAAGGGTAAAATGCAAGTCACTCAGGGGTTTCACAGCTTAGGTTGGACTGACACTGCACATCCGACTCCCTGCCCTTCCTATTTGGTCTTAAGTGTTCAAAAGTCAAGTCATAATTTAGCTAGGCAGCTGAATACTTCCTATGCATTATGAAATACTTAAAACACTTTGCATGCACTAGCGGATTACAGCTCTACCTGATGTGTCTTTAAAGTTAGTTTCCATACACTTACCAACTGTTAAATGTGCAGAATGATTCCTTAGATGAAAACATCTATGTGTCTAAGGTGGCACCTGCACATTCAAGATTTGGTCATAGGACACATGCCACTGTACTCCTTTAACAGATTTAGGTACAACTCCTTTCCAGAGTATTGGCTTTTTTCTTCCCCCTCTATATACTGCACAGAATAATTCCGATAGCTTAAAAGCCAGCAAACAAGCGAACAGGATTCTGACATTAGATTTTGGTAATTAACCCCTGCTCTTTCTGCTGCCTAGGTCTGCTCGACTGTTCTTCTTGCTTTGTCACTTCTCACAGTTGCTTTGGCATTCCTTTATTACAATCTCCTGGGGAAAATGTAGGGGGACATTAATTACTTTCAATTGTAAAGTATTTTTTCCCTATATGACAGTTTAAATCTAAGCATGCCAGATAACAGGTGTGGGTGACCTGTTCATCCCATAAAAAAAATATTTTTGCAACTTTGATACTGCAACAATCTCAGTCACTGCTCGACAAAATATTAAAGCAATAATATAGGTGTGCACTTCCACTTTAGTGTTATAGCTATGCTTGATTACACTACAATTCCCACTATAACCATTTAGAACAAGTGACTTAGTATTTTGAAAACCCAATATTCACCAAGCACTTTATGAAAATCTGTAGGTATCTCCATCCAAACGTCACCAAAAAACACTGCAAAACACTAGAAATCCCACTGAGTAGAGACTGGGCAACAAGATTTTTCCACAGTAACAAGGAAATTACGGCAAAGATGACAAACCGGCAGAACTGACACTCTGGCAGAACAGGCTGAGTAACATAATCAAGACAATTCAATAAAGATTCTTCAGCATGTCACAACATGTCAATATTGCAGCATCATGCTACATAAGGAGGAGAAGGTAATTATGGGGACCTGTAAGCCACAGCATCACCTGTAAAGGTCTGCCCAGAAAAACCATGAGCACTGGGAAACTTCAAGACAACCAGGTTTGGTTTTTTTCTGTTGTTTTTGCCAGTTTATTACTGCAATGAAATTTCACATTTCAAGAACTTAGAATAATCTATCAAAACACTTATTTAAAAAGCAAAATTAAGATCTACAGGCACAAATGATAACTCTATGTACCAAATTGCTGGGATAAAAAGCAATCTTCTATTCATAAGCCATAAACCCCTTCTATTCCACACCCACCCAATTAATCTGTTTGCATGCATTGCCAGATTAGTTTAAGAAAAATATATATTTGGGATGACCTGCACACTTTCAACATGTTGAAATGTGAAATATCTAGGAGGTAATTGCTTAACATGGAAACGCTGCCAAAGGCAGGCGAGCATTCCAGTGTGAATACCATGTAGTCTGTTAAGGCTCAAGAGCCCAAAAGTGTTTATTTACTAAAAATGACCAATGAAGACAGAAACACATAGGGCGGTCTCACAAAAGAAAACTAATACAGATAGTCAGATGAATTATGCATAAACACCTTTTCCCATTTAAGTATATAAGATTGTATAGCATAAATTCAAAGAGCTCATTGTAGAGCAAATCGGAGATTTGAAAGAAGACACAAAAGCATTAACCTATATAAGCAGCTAAAACTAATGCCGATTACTCCAGAGTATTAAGAATTTATTCTGCTTTTCTGCACACTAACTGATTTCCATTACTGCAAAGCATTTCCTATCGGACAAATTTCATAACCACATGACTCGGGATAGATATGCTGCATTGCAAATCCTTTGATAGCAATAGATTTGGAATGTCACATTTGTTTATTTCTCTTAACATTAGTCCATTATTTATGAAAACACATGTGAAGGATAATTTCCATTTAAAATATCAACACACCATTCCACGTAAAAGGATAGAAGGCAGTAAGTTTACAACCGAATTATTCTGCATTAATAATTTTTTTTAATTTTTCTGATTTTTAAACATGGCATGTTTAAACATATAAATACTTAACTGAATATTTAACTTGTCAGAAAATATAGATAGGCTTATTATATAAGCATTTTATATATTTATAGGCTATATATATAAGAATAGCATTTCTGAAAATAGTTTATTTGCATTACTGGATTCTTTGTAGATGTCCATCATAGTACTTCAATCTCCAGAGTTTCCACAAACATTTCCATTCGTGTTAATGGAAGATGTGCACAACTTTGGAAAACAATATAAATGGCATTGCTAGTGCGAATAAGAAAGAATTCTCTTCTTCGTTCTTAACGTATGAGATGATGTAACCCGTAAATAATAATCGGGATGCATATTCCTTTATACCTCAAAGCTGAGGTGTAAAATTCTGAACCATTCCTCACCCTCTCTGAAGTAGTGCTTCTATTCTTAACCTCTGCTTATGTCAGTCACTGGGGTTGGGGTGGGGTGGGATTTTTGTTTGTTTTTAACAGGGCTGTTAATACACAGCTATGATGCCAAGGAATACCACTTCTCCAACTCCATATTATTCACTCAGTCATTTCCTCTAATTCACTTGCTGAAAGTGCTCACCTGCCCACATAATACGTTACGTCACCTAGGTCTGTCCCGACATAGTCAACACAACCACAAATATAAACATGATTTCACTAGTGGTGCATAAACTTGCTGTAACAGCTTTCACAGTTAATTTGACAAAAGGAATCTATATTCCAAACCCCAACACAGCGTCATGAAAGAAAATGTAAAGCAGCTTGACAAAGGCACGTGCATGCACACGTATCTTGCACATTCCCAACTCATGCAGTAAGCCAGGCTGCATTACACCTACATATATTGGTCACATGCCAGTGCTCCGATTCTAATACTACCTAATTTTCCCTATGCAATGTCACCGGATCTCTCCACCAACCTGGGGGAAAGCTCAAGCTACTCTGGACCAGTTCCACCAGAAGCCAGGGGATATCTGCATTTCCCTTCAGAGGAACCCTTCACCCTGTGTATAACACGAAGCGTTACTTCTTGCAGTCAGAATATTCTGAAAATATCCCTAATAAATAACTGGTGGTAAACAAAACCACCAGCCAAGAGGCAGCATCTCACTGCTGCTCCTTCCCATTGCCAGGAAAGCACTACCAAAGCCAGCAAAACCAGCAGACTTCCCAGTAAACAGAACCCTGTCCTTGCCTACCAAGTCATCAGCTCAACTTCAGCAGGTCCTTTATTTCATGTACTACCCAGTCACAAGTTTCCCGCAGCAGAGAACTCTCTGGGACAAGCTCTCTGTACTCATTCCCCACCTCAGGAACTACCACAAACTTTTCCAGCAGAGACTGCAGCTAAACCGCCCCAGCTGCACGGCTCGCAGGGCAGTTACCCGTTTTACAGCGGCACTTTGTACGCCGATCCTGGCTTCATCCAAACCAAACATGCTCATGACCACCAGTCCTGGCATTGCGATGCAGGGAAACAAAGGCAGAATTCAGGTATCGGGTACACAGACCAAATAAAACACTAATAAAATCTGCCTCCTGACCATCAGTTTAATCTCTAGGCAAGTTACTTCTAAGTCATAAGCAGGATGAAGCTTTTAACGTTAAGGTCAACTTTAGTAGAAAAACCTGAAAATTTGGAATTTCATTTTAAGTACAAAAAACCCCACACCATTAAGAGCTCCCTACTTCACATTCCAAATTATGCTACAAACCTATAAGATTAAGATCTCAAGTATTAAAAGGATTAAAAGCTTAATTATACCTTTGTATACTCCAGATGCAAAATACCAAGTACAAAAGTGTTCGTCTGTGAATTCAAGAGTTTTATGGTCATTTATTTTACATCAGTACATGTTCCATCTCACATGCCACTTATTCCTGAATCTTTTACTCAAAACAAACCTTTCGCCAGTGTGCAGAGTAATACTTAAGACAGAAAACTTACACGTATCAACATGAAAAATATCGGATCACATAAAACAGAAGCAAATTTACTGTAATCTCTGCAAAGAAGATAATTCATTCCACCACCTATTTTACTGTTCAACCTAAATTACAAGGGGGTTTTTTATCAGTTGATATATACTGCCTAATCAAATAGGTGCCATTTCATAATATTTCTCATTCTTTATAAAGTACACGAATAATTGCAACATTAGATTTAAGAGTCCTGCTAATGTCAGGACTGTGTGCCAGTGAAGAAATGTCTCTATGAGCAGTGGGATACATTGACTCATTATAAAAAGGTGATTAAGGCTGCTGATCACATATTTCTCATGCTCCAAATAAGCTCGGCATCATATAGTTAAGCATGATCACTAAACCTGTTCACATACTTTCAACACACACTGAGATAATCAGCTACATGATCCCCATCATAAAAGCCAGAGCATACAGAGAGCTAGATTAGCAATTTAAAGGTGACACACAAAAGAAGTGCTCGGTTCCAGCAGCAGATAGATCAAACCAGGCTATTTCTGATTTTTCTTGCATTTAATAAGTACTAGAGTTTAAAAAGAAAAGCACAGCATACAACACTAAAGACACTATTCCTCTGAAATAGGTTCAAAAACCTCACAATTCTTATCATGACACTTCCTTTGTATTAGTTGTACTTTTTTAAAAACTCAGAGTAAGTGGCAATTTATTGGAAGCAGTTTATCTTCTGGTAGCCTTAAGCATATTTGATGCATCTAGTAAGTGAAATTGCTGAAGCACTTCCATGAAAATTAATCTTAAATTGGAGCGTGCACAGCATAGGTTCTATACAGCCAGGTTAGCTCCTTAAACCCCAGCCTTCTTCTTAAACAAAGAACACTAGTGACCACACATACGACGTTGTATTGTCTCAGCTCCACTGTTTAGCAATGCAATCCTCAGCAACAACTATAAAAAGATGACATTTAGAGGACCTGTAAATACCTATTTCTTACAGCATGTCCCTACAGTAGCTGAAGCAAAAGACTATCTGTAAGACAACAATACAAGCGTAAAAAGCACTAATATTGAAGGTATTTGGCTGGAATGCTATTGGAAAGGAATAGTATTTATAGTAATTTCCAGATAGGCAAGTCATCTATACTGCTACTTGTGCATTTTAAAGCAACTGTTCCTCATTTTGAAAAAGCTGCTTCTTTAAATAAAGGCAGAAGCAATTCAGTACCCTACGCTTAGTTTAATTTCTCTGAAGGAAAAAAGCCACCTGTATATGCTAACAGAGAACTCAGAGCAACAAAAGGTGAACAAAAGCTCCATCAAGATTTGGCAAGACAAAGGCATATTGTTTCCATGTGTATTAAAATACTGTTTCATGTGAAGCTACTTTACATGGACAAAGTGCGTAACTACATAAGTACTCAGATATGAATGATTTCTATTTGTTTTAAGCTTTTACTGTAACTTTGTAAAAAGACATTCAATCTGTATTCAGGCTAAGACTTTCAAGAATAAAACAAGACCAAATCAGGATGATTTCTTTTATATGAGAACTTACATGAACAAAAAGTGCAGTACAATACAGCAGGTGATTTCATGTTTAATTTCAAAGTGTAATAGTCAGGAGGACAAATTGTTAGCATATACACTACAAAGGAAAGCCTGCCTCAAAGCTTAACTTGTCAATTCAAGATCAGCTCTACAAATTAACAGCAACATGAACTTTTTAAATGAGCACATAAGATATTATTATGAATACGGCTTAATCTGCACAGTTTCTCTACGTTTCAACAAAGAGGGAAAGACTCAACACAACATCCATCATGAAACATCCAGGATAAAATCTGGGGGGGGGGGTCTACATAGAAAACAAGGTAAAATTCTGAGTGCCAATGTCATTCAATATATAACAGGGTATTTTGCCACAGGGTAGTCTCACGAAAGCAATCCCACCTTATTATCCTCATTTCTCTCACTTACATGTATGCTGGAGAAAGTGGCGATGACCTGGATGTTTTAAGCACAGGAACTGGGAATTTCCAGATAGCAGGAGAGCTCGTTTTCCATTTCAATGGCATGTTGTCACCACGGTACTACAATAACAGTAAACAGCGTTTCCATAACAGACTACCAACTAGGACTTCCATTCCACACACTACTGACACAGCAGTGGCTGCTGCTAAGAACAAGGAAATGATTCTGCCAATGCCCTTAAACCGATGCTTCCAATCTGTAAAACAGGGCTGCAAGGCATCTCCTTTTAAATCCTGCTGTCCCCTAAAGCAATATGATGATTCTATCCTTCTAACTCAACAATAGTGCCACCTCGTTAGGGAAGCGCTGACTGCAGTATATGTTTAAAAAAAAAAAAAAAGAAAGACTGCACTGTGCACACCAGCACAATGCAGCTTTATTTAATAAAAGCAGCTAATTTTTAAAGAACTGTTTCTGATGCTATTGTTCTACCTTAACAGGGACACTGCAGCACTGTACTATAGTCTCTTCCTATTATAACCTCATTTCTGACCAATGGAAGCAGAAAAAAAAAAATGGGTTTCATATGAAAATGAAACAACATACCTACTCAGAATACACTTGTCATCCTCTGAACATTCTTCTTTTGAGCTGCAACAATACAAATGGGATATAAATCTCAGCATAGCCTTAGGCCACGGCTAATAGAGATCAGTGACTAAATTCAGCAGCCTGTTTTCCTCCTGTGCAAGCTCTGACCAAACAATACAAGAATGCCATTATGGAAAAAGCCCATTGCAAAAATCACAGTCCTTCTAATCCATAGCTAGGAAGACAAAATAAAGCACAAATCGCTGCAGGTTTCTGCATGCTCTTCTACTAGCTTCTGGTTCAGGATGCTCTCATTTTCCTATTCTCATTTCCAAGGAGGATGAGCAAAATCTCATGCATTTTGCAACACGCTATGGGAACGCAAATATCACTCTGTCTTCTGCAGTAGAGAAGCAGAGAGTAGCACGCTGTTAATAGCAGTCTTTGTAGGGAGGCTATCAAGAATCTAATTCTCAACGCCCCCCCCAGCAGCTCACAAATTGCCTGAAGTACTGACGAAGCAGATGGTCACGCAGGTGTCCATCAGGGACCACTCTGCAACTCTGTGCTCTGCTTGGTGACCTCCTGGGGCTGACAACAGTGGGGAGCATAGAAGGCAACCTATTAAAAAGGGAACAGAGAATTTAATAGCATATCGTGCATAAGCAGAGCACGTTTCTAGGGAATAGAAGGTAGACCTTCAACTATACTGACTCCCTTACAGGAAAAAAAAAAAAAAAATTACTTCTAATGTATTGCCACAGCAGACCAAATCAACACAAAGATGTTTAATCTACATATTTCAGAATAGTCTTTGTACAGAACGACAATTTTTCTGTTCATCAGGACAGCTTAATCCTATAAAAAAAAAGCCAACACCCTGTCACACTACTCAGCAACAAAGAACAGAACCAGGAGCAGGATTCCTGTAAATTTATACACTTTAGTAACATTTAATAACACCGATAGGTTTTCCATAATAGTGAAACATACACTGTTCAGTTTATTTTTGAGATGAAATCACTAGGGAATAATTTCTGCTTCTGGTCATTATTATTGAAAATGTTTGCCCAAAATAGTTTTGGGCATTTGAAGCTGTTACCATAACCACAGGCAAGGAACTAAAATAACCCAGGACGATCAGAGGTGAGGACTAATTCAAATGTCACCTATCTGACAAACAATTGAGGCGCTCTCTCCCATTTCTTTGAAGTTCTAAATTACACATGAGCAGAGCAGCATTAACACAGGCAACAAATTTCACAGAAATTGCTACCCGATTGCTGAACAGACATTTGCTGTGTAAGACAACAGTGTTTATACGTTATAAATATTAAGAAACACTAGCCCTGCAGAGAGCAAGTATGCAGTTTTAACATAAAGAAGTCTTACTTTTAGGAAAAGAATTCATGCATTTACATGCCAACAGCCATGCTCGCCTGCTCACACTGTAAATACCGCGTACAGTCTCACACACACACATAACCTCAGACTACTAGATCATGCCTTCTCCGCACTGAAGGCCTAAAAGTTGAGAGATGTTAGATAGCAGCTATTATAACCACAAAGAAAAATAGCACAATTTTGGATTCATAACACTCAATTTTGCTTTTGCATTTGTCATCCTGCAGAAACTGTCTCAAAATACAATAAGCAAACACTGTTACTCCCTTCCTCATCCCAAGTGCACAGCCAGTGCAACCAACTGGTAACTCATTTTAAATGTGTATCTCTGCTCTGCCAGCCCCAAGGAGCTGATTACACTTTTTTTTTTTTATTAACAGTAGCATTACTAATACAAAAGAATGAGGCTAAGGACAATCAATGGGCCACTTTTTCAGAAGTAACTCTTGAAATACCCTTTTGACCAGTAAAAGAAAAGCCAGCTCCAGCCACACAGTCATTGCCAAGCACTGACTGGTGTTTTAAGTCAAGTCAATCACACCCAGAAACTGGAGTTGCTTCTCACTTCTGACCCCAACAACATCACTCACCATACAAAGCAACATTAGTTCTCAAACATTCATTCTCCTTTAGGTGCTTCTGTTCCCATTTATTTTTCCATTTAATTTACAAGTAACCTAATTAAAAACTTCACAGAAGAAACTGTAACTAAATATTTTTTAAAGTATATGAACCCCAAGCACTGCCCAACTTCACCTCCTCCTAATGTCCAGCACACGCTGCTTGATCAAACACCCAATGTACAAAATGGGGAATTGAAGTAATTAGTGCCAGGTACTCTAAAAATAGGCAAATGCTTTTCATTTGCAAAAGGAAAACCACGCGAGAAATGAATCGCCTATCTGCACATGAGAAAAAAATAAATCAAATACTGTTTTCTTCCTGACAGTCAGTTGTGTCTTCCCAGAGAAAATACTACCCAAATGTATTCTATGCTTTACATAAACTATTCCTAAGACAACAGAAAAGTCACAGTATGTTATTCTGCTATTTTAATTAAGATGCCACAATAATAGTTTAGTTACACATTTAAAAATATGGGGGAAATAACCTGACCTCCTGGAGTGTATTGTACCCACTGAAGATACATTTTCTGTTCTCGGATTACATCGCTTTGCCATTCAACCCCAAATTAACTCGTTTGGAGGGACAAAAGCAGCATTACAGCTCTGTGCAGAAACCTACTTGCCGAGAAAACAGTTATTGCTAGGACAAGTGTTAGGAAAACACACCAAACTGGAGCTTTGCTTTTCAGTTTAAAACCCTTAAATGCTGAAGTCCCACAATAACAATAGAGATTAAACAGCTTCTTGGGACCATTTAAGGTCTTGCTTTCTGTTTTTTTTTCCTCACAAGCAAGTTCATGTTCAAGATTAAAAGGATCTAGCACTTAGGACTTGCTTAAAGTTACATTCTACTTACTATCAGTCTCCTACATCTCTTCTATTCTATACACAGAAGATGAGAAAGAAGTCGTCCTTTGTTTTTAAAGTAATCATTTCCACGCCAGTATTTCCAAAGCTGCACTGAGCACGTGGACAGTAAGGTAACTGACACAGTAACAAGCACTTCTGCAGAAAACTCCTCCAGAAAGTAACTGAACAGGTGGCATAAGAAGAAAAAAGAGACAATAAAAAGACCAAAGGCAAGATCCCACATTGCCGTTTTACAGACGTGAGCTGTTAGCATGGCCAACGGCTGACTGAGGCTGTACAGCAGTGCAGATCTGATCCCAGAAGAGGAGGTACATTGAGTGCATAACCGAGCAAGGCATTTCTTACTCCTCTTCCTCCATCCCTCACACCAAACCCTGCTGCGCTACAGGCCAACACGCAGGATTCGGCCCCAGGCGAGAGGAGCAGGCACGCAGCACCATACTGCACAAGCACATGAACAAATAACACACAGGACCTCCCCTTCAAGTGTGCTGATCACTGCCATCTTTTCTTCTGCCAGCCCTCCCTAATCTTCCGTGTAGGAATGCAGATAAAACCACTTCCCTTGCGACTGTCTTAATTTTTCTTGTGATACCCTCTTCCCTCCTTCGTGCAACTTCAACGCTAAGCTGCTACCACATCGTTTCATACATACCAACTGTCAAGATATATGCCTTTGCTGCCTTTCACCTGGTATATATAAAATATATGCCATTATAAAATACAAGCTCGTCTGTTACAACCCAGTATGCTTACACGTCTGGCACATGTGTACTTCCAACAAAACTTTTAAGCCATCTTTGCATGCCCCGTAAGACTTCCCTTCATCGTTGTTCAAAGAAAAAGTCACAAGCAGGGAGATATATCACAGCCCAGTGACAATGTCAAACTGTACTAGTCTACAAATATTTATTCTCAGCCTTGGAATGCCACATTATTTTTTTCTGTAGGAAAACTAAGCAGAGTAAAAGTTCAGTTCTAGACATGCCGCTGGATTTTTATCAGTTTGCACAGATTGAGTGTAACTTCTTTTTTCTGTCCTTACACTGTAAAAAACAAAGCTGAAAAATATTTGCTCAGCCAAGTGATTTGCTGTGGCTGTTCCACTCCAACAAGCTGCTTACCTCTCTCCTTTCATTCTACTAAGTACCAGAGGAACTGTGAGCACTAGGTGGGAACAGGGTTAAGCCATATGGAAACTTCCTCAAGCCTTGCAAACCCCTTCCAGCATGACCTGAAAAGTCTTCTGCACTTCCAAAGCCCCAGGCTTCTTTAAGCTTTACAGAAAAAAAAACATTCAGTTACAGTGACAGCATGATTTACATCTCCCATTTTCATCTAGAAACGTAGACAACAGAAAGGCCTACATATTTGTGTTGCAAATTTTATATTTTATAACGTTAGACTATTTCCTGCTGATAGTGTTCATATACGAAAAGATGCCAGATTCAACACCACAGAAAAACATGTAACAATGGTGGTGGTAAGACTAGTAAACATCTTCAGACTTTTGAGATTCTTTTCCCCCCAACACCTGTGTTCTAAAAATTCATTGATACAAAGCCATGTTTCCATGTTTAAATGGATATATACTGTACTTTTGTAATAGCTGTTTTGTGATATCAGCACTAGCAAAACTCACTCCAAATTGAAGGTTTCGCATTGGAAGGAAACGTTCAGATCTTTCGTGTTATCTTACAACTACCGACCTGCTGAGCTGATGCACACCGCCACTTTTTTCTTTGTGTCAAAATGGTCTTCAGAACGCCCCAAATCCCATAAAATAGTCACAAAGCCATGGAGCTCAAAAGCAATTATCATTTCGACGTCAAATAATTTCAGAATTTTAAATAAGGCTGTAAAGGCAGAAGTCTAGAAACTGAGTAGGGCAAATAAGGATGTGTAACATTTCTCTTCAGGATCCCTAAAAAAAATTCAGTGGGATAGTTTAGTTTGCTTCCCCTTATTCAGCTCTTTCCCTTTCACATGGATGCTTCTCATGCCTCTGCCTTTGGCTTTTCAATCTATTAAACTGCATATGTTCCAATTACTGGAAGAGAATTAAAAGATGGTGTTGACAGTACTGCCCTACATATGAGTCTGGTACCACAATTTATTTGACTATATATCGTGAAAATATTCATATCAAAATTCATATGAAGGGAAAGCAAATATCTTCCTGAAGAGGAAAGCAATGGAAACTAGCGCAGTTATGTTTGCAGTTCCTTCACAGCAACACTGTAACATTCCCCAGACATTGAAGTATAGAAAAAAAATGGCAATATGCACCTGACAGTATTTTTATTGAAACTACAACTTTTCTAGAATCCTCAAAGATCTATCTTACAAAGAAACACCTTTCATTCACATTTTTTTTAATTAAGTTAAGAAATAAGCTTTAAAATAACTGAAGACAGTTCCAAAAATTACACATGTACTTTGACATACTATCTGCTGTGTTGTTTCAAATATTTTTTTATTTCTTTTATAACCGGGGGGGGGGGGGGGGGGGGGGGGGGAAGGGGAAGCCCTCAGACAGTAGCTATGCATTAGAGCATCTTTTGGAAACAATTGCACTGTAGACATTAAGATGCACGCCGCTTCATAAATGGAACAGAGATGCTCACAAAATAGTTACTATTAAATATATTTAACTCTTAAATTGGGCTGACCGCTCAAGGAATAATCATAAATTGTAAAGCATAAAGAAGTGAGATAAATTAGGTTTGTAGCCATCCCCTCCTGCTGTCAAAATGCTGTAAGCAACACAGGTTACTGTCTTTATAGCAATGTGTTTGTCCATTTCTAAAACGGGGAAATATTTAAAGATGGGGGGATTATTATTTTATATTTTTTTTTAGGTTAAGCAGACGGCATATACCACACATTTAACAAAAAGTACTGCAGTTTGCCATCCACCCACTCAGCATTTTTTCCTGTGTGAGAAAATTGCTGCAGCAACATTTTAGGATGCGTCATTTCAGTAAACATTATTTTTATACAAAAATATACATATGCACACTATATATATGTATGTCTTCATCTATATACACACAAACTATATATATATGTACTATATATACACATTTTTATATATGTATGACCAATACATATTGCCCTATATCTGACACAGCCACTTCCCCTTCCCTCCCAGACGCTCAGTTCGGAAACATTTGAGTTCTCACATGATTCTGAGACTACCCAAATTTATGTTCTTCAAAAAACCAAAGAGGCAGCAGCTGGCTGACTGGGAAGTAATTGTGTTGAGTAATGAGTTTCTCTATTTCATACATTCTTCCAAACCCCACAACCCTGGTCCTTGCAAGTATCATTCATTAGCAAGAAAAATATCTTGATGGTCCAAGCATGAAATTTCCAAAATTATTCAGCAACAGCAAACAGTTAAAAACTCACACCATTTTCCATCAGATCACAATCAGATATTTTAAAAACTCTTTTAAAAACACAACTTAAGTCTTCAGTCAGCTTCCCAGAAACTCACAGGAAAAGGGGACACACACACCAAATCTAATCCTTGTAGTAATCGCACTTTTAATATTTAGAAGGGTTAATTTATTACAATAATAAATTCAGTTTCAGATACATTTTGTAATTACACAGTCTCATAAATCTCTCAAATCTATTCCTAAGTGTGTGGGTTTGGCCATGGAAGTATTTTTTTATTTGATGCCACTTATGGATGCTCTGCATTTTCTTCTGTTTATTCCTGAAGAGGGCTTTGCTTTAAAAATTGAGGTAAGATTCCTACCAAGAAATGAATTCCAAGAGTCAAGATGCACTGTTAACTTAATGACAAGCTACAGGTTACAGTATGCAAAAAAAAAATATTCAGCTTTGTTTAGGCAAACTACTCATACACAGAAAGCATTAGGTAAAATAAGGTCTTAAAACATTTATTAGGAGGTAAAACCAAAGTGACTTAATGAAGGTTTCCAGCTTCTGATCTAAGCCTGTGTACTCTGCTGACAACATACCACTCAGAAGAAATGTTTCTGAATTAACACCAACTTATTCAGAGAACTGTGCTCATCTTTCCCAGGTGATTATATTTATTAAATCACTACAGAAATCTGAATGCACAGTCACAGCAGCCAGATTGACCCTGCTGAAAATAACCGTCTGAAGCAACAGTTATTTTTATTAGGTCAAACTGTGAACTACAAAGAATTTCTTTCTGGACAACTTCTCTACAGCTGTTATGGTCTGTTGGCTGCACAATTTATTTTAGTGAAGTATGCCTAAATACATTTACACATCTGACTCATATGATGCAAATATATTAAACAATTTAGTAATTGAAGGGAGGTTAGGATTGAGCACCAGCCACCAACAACTTCAGTATTTCCTGCACCACAGACAGCAAACTGCAGATTGTGTAAAGTCACGTGTTGATTAAAGCTTTTTGAAAATATCCTTAAAGTAAAAGTTTGTAGGCTGCTTCTTTCATTCTTCCATTATTTATATGCAATCTGTTAGTGATTTTGCATTCCCTAAACCTCATTGTCTTTATCCACTGAAGTGAGTTTTTGTGGTCCTGCACAACTAGGCAAAGCAGTCCCCACAGAAGGGCAGGCCTGGGGAAGCAAGCATGAAGCACATGGATCACCACTTACTGTTTTGTCTCTAAAGATAAACTTTCTCTGAGCACAGGAATTCCGATGGATCTGATCTGCTAACCCACAAAGTTTCCAGCGGGGGCAGTCCGACATCTTTAGCTGAAGGTCAGAATCCCTCGGGGAAGAAGGAGATTAAAAAGGTTTCTAAAAAGATGCTGATTGCTTCACAACCAGGTTCTCAGAAATTGTGGCGTGCAACCGGGGAGCTGAGAAACAGCAGGAATGAGTCTTCTGGAAAACGACAAAGCTGCTGTACCATGCTGCCCACGGCCACTGCACTGCTGCTGGCTGGATCCCTTTGAGGGGTCACAAAAAAAGCGACACTTCATAGAGTCAATCAATTAGCCATCAGCTAGTCCTAAGCACACAGATACAATTTTTTTTTATGGAATAGCAACTTGCAGTTAAAGTTCAGCTTGCCTTCACACATAATGGTATGTGAAAGGCTTACATACCAACAAGTTCCGTTTACAATTTATCACTGACATTAGTATTTCCCCCATTCAGCATGAAAAAAGGTACAGTTGCTCTACACTAGAAAAAGTTTCAAGTCTGCAGATCATTCCAACTAAATGTTATGAGAACAGGTGGAATCCGTACTGAAGCTGGAACAGCTTTACGAGTCATGTGGGACAAAGGGTGTCTTGTACTAATCCCCCAGACTTTATTTTTTTTTTTTTTTTTTTTTTTGGCCTGTAAGCCAAAGGTAACCAGGAATCAGCTCCTCCCACTTGACAAAGGTAGGTGTAGTCCAAAGACTCCTTCCAAAAGACAATGTGGGGGACCTCCCTGGTTTGTTTGCTCAGGATCCTCCCTCCCTCAGCAAATTAAGCCAGTGACAACCTCCACGCTACTTGTTCCCAAAAGGAAAGCAAAATCAAGTAACTGGGTCTCTCATTTTGATGCTCTTCCATTCCCAACAGCAGCAGTGAAAATTGACAAAAAATATACACTTTTCACAGGTTCTTGCACTTGGGAGGAGGCCAGGAGCAAAGACACTGAAGATGTGTGTTTGCATCTCAAGAAGATTTACACCTCAATGGTATCTCTAACCATCCTTGCAATCTTAAGTGCATGGAGCAGCTTTAATTGCAAGATTTCTGCAGAGTTCAATACTACCTCTTCAGAAGGTATCTAGTCATCTTCTACCATAAAAAGGTTTTCTGTAAATTCCCCCTGTTGAGCTTTGTTACACAAAGGACCCAAAAGGCACAGCCTTTAACATTCAGCTGAATGGGGTGTAGGGAGGGTGTAAAAATCAGTATGTTCACGTGACAGACTTCGCACAATCTTAGTGGTTATTAACATTTACAAAAAATACATGACTTTCAAAATTTATACCTTGCTTACATTTTGATTTTTCTAGAAGATAAAAAATTATCGCAGAAATGACACTTCATCTTATACAGTTCCATTTCTCTGAAATACACCATTATACTCTACTTCTAATTCAGCAAATGTCAAAATTCCTGTGTAATAATGAAATTATAGAAAGAAAATTACAAAGTGCTTTCTTCTTTAGCATCTATGTGAATATAACTTTAGAGAAAACTGTACATTTCCTAGGCAAAGTTTCAAAAGATGCAAGTTATTTTATTCAAGTTTGTTATGGTGGGCAAACTATGAACTCATTTCCAAAAGCAGATTTGAAATGACAGTTTTAACTTACTTAGTAGACAGGAACAAGTTTGCAGGTACAACATCCCTAATTAGTGACAACACAACCACCCAGATAATTTAGGGTCAAATCAGGACATACTGCTTGGCATAAAATAATTGTACGTAGCGAGAAAAGACTAAGCGAGCTGATTTTAGAAAGGCCCACAGAAGAATGGTAATCTTATTTGAATTTTTAAAAACTATGAAATATTTAAATCAAATAGTTTAGTCTCCTGAATACAAACCTTTATTTATATAAAACTTCTGACTCCTAATGAAAACTGAAGTTCAATGTTTTCAGAAACGTTCATGTAGCAGCTTCTACAGGTCCCACCGCTGAGCCATTCTACCAGCACTACCACACACCCATGGCAGTTTTTGAGATCTTTATAGTGTTGTAGATGTGACCACACCACCTCATCCTAGCAAAGTGCCCTTCAGAAACACAGAGCTGGGGAGGGGGAATAAATAAATTTTTAAAAATCGGTGGAAGACTGCACCAGAGGTGGTCGAAGGGTCAGCCCAGGTGACAGCTACCAACAGCTGAGCCGCACCACTTCCCCACCACCCACCCTCAAGCCAGCAAAAAAAATGTGTCTCAGTTCTGCAAACACCACTAGACCTGTATGCAAAACAGTCACATCACTCATCTGTGCTGCTCCAGTGAATCACAGCTGGCTCAGGGAAGGCCACATTACAGGAAAAAAAAGATCAATAGATGAGCATGGTATAGAGGTCCTTGGGATGAAATGGCATTGCACAGCTGTGACGTGTCAAAAGACTGCACGAAAGTCAGCTGAAATAAGAAATATTTTTATTTTAGAGCCTTCTACAGTCATCTACTTTTCTGCACTTGAAAATCTTTCCGATTCATACATACACAACACCAAACAACTGTGATAACCTTGAATTGGGACAAGCCTTTCTCTGGAACAGTTCAAAACAAGGCAGTGGTAGTTCAGGTGTTTGCCTGCCAGAGGGAGCTGAAGGAAAGAAAAAAAAAATCCCATGTATCCCATTATTTCCAAAGTTTTGGTTTTGTCCCACACCAATCAATTTAACTATTCAAACCAAAAAAGTTTTAATGCAAAATCAACATTTAATGCATGGCAACACTGCACAGAGACTAAGTTTCCAGTTTGCCAGAATGAAATACATATGATGTTGAAAACAAATTTTCATTTAAATGCTTATTGGTCTTTTTTTGCATACCCTTTCCACTTACTACTTAAAACACTTAACATGGGTACACCTATGAATCTGCACGTGTTTATAGAGTTGCTACAGCATAAAACTACAACTTGTTAAGTTACTATATCAATAATTTATTCTTGCATAGCACCAGCTAACCTGAAGAGCTTAACACAGACAGGAATAAGTCTCATTTTGCAAACTGGTAAAGCAAATTATCTAAACAATGTGTTCATGGAAAACCAGGATTCTGTAGAACAGTTCAGGAAAAAATTCCACTGCACACATGATAGAAGACCCTTTCTTTCCATCCTGCACTTCAGTTAACTACTTTCAAATCCAAAAACCAGATCTAAAAGCCAGCATGAATCCCATCAGATTTTTCACATTTTGAAAAAGAGCAGAGTGAGTGCATCTTTGAATAGCTCCCTTAATATTTAAAGGCTAAACTGTTCCAATTTTCCTTTGATCAAAATTTCACCGCAGCTTTCAAATAAGCTTAGTAGAATCCCGTGTATTACTTACAATCAAAACACTTTTAGAAAAATCAGTTATGCCACCTTCTGGTATTCATAAGAACTGCTCTACAAGACAAAGACTAATTTTCATAAATTCCCATTTTAAATGGAAAAAACCCAGCACAAACAGAAAACTCAATTCATGCAGAACACTGATGCAAAATACGACTGTCTTAAGTGTCAGTTGATTTGTGCAACATCCCTAGCTTGGACTAGCTTGTGCCCAGCCGTACAAGTTCCTAAGCCTGTAGTACCTGCTGGCAAACACAGCATCATTCCCTCAAGTTACCTGGTTTGCGACGGGAGCTGTTCTGCACTTTGCCCCATCTCACCAGCTATAGCAAAGGAACTGGAAAAAGCAGAGTGTGAAAAGGATGAGCAAGCCTGTGAAATGGCTTCTGTAAGAGGAACAACTTGTAGATTGGACTTAACAGCACAGAAGGCAGACGGACAACAAGGAATACATTAGGAGTGCACAGCGTCACAAAAAGAATGGTAAAGGTATACAGGGAGTCATTACTCATCAGCTCGCCGACACAATAAAAAGAAAGCTTCAAATGAAACTAGCAGATATCTGGAGAAAAAAAATATAAGAAACTTCTTCACGTAACGTGCTTCAGCTATCACTATCAGCTTTCCAGTTACCATTTCTTCTTACAACACAGATTCACAGAAGTAACTGTGAAAAGTAATTAAAAAAAAAAAAAATGGTTTGTACTTAAAGGCACAGCAGGTGACCCAAAGCAGAGTCACATACAAAGCCAGTAACCAAATTTCTCCAGCTTTACCTCCCACTTCCAAAGTGTCGTTAACACTGTCCCAGGACAGTGTTATACAAGTGTATATAAGAACTATAAACACCCTTCTTTCTGTATCATACCTGGATCTATGCAATATAATCTGTACTGCTAAGCACACACTTAAAGAAGAATTTAAGATGTAACTTCATTTCAGTAATTTTAACATTTCCAACCCAAGCCTTCAATATAACACCATTTCAAGATGTCAAAATTTCCACCGACAGTTTCCCAAGCAGGAAAAGGAAGAAAGGTGGCATAGAATTAGGTATAAAATAACATTAATCAATTATGTGGATAAATGACTCCAAGTGCGTCAACTCTGATGCTCCACTGTTCCTCACATGACAAACCTTAACAATTCTCCAACTTTAGACAATCTTTGACCCACAAATTAGAATTTCTGGCTATAATTTTCCACTAACCTTGGACTACTAAAGTTTAATTACATGAATTTAAAATGTGATTAGGAAGTTTGGTGTAGGTATCACAGAAACCCACGACCATGCTCAGGTACTTACGTACAAGTAGCAGAACCAACATAAGACACAGCTGAAATACAAGGACATCTATAAGCATCCCCACTTACTTATCACACCTTCCCACAAGCCTTTGCATATTCTTTCAGCTATATACATATTCAGCTCTTTGCAGTATGTGTCCCATTTTATAATCATTTTCCGGATTCTAAACAAAGCAAAACTTATGCGTTAAGCAAAGATTTGCTCTAACGTGTTCTTACAATTAATGCTTTTACTCATTCTTAAGTTCAGCAGTTTGGTTTCTGGAAATGCTGTAATTATCATTTTGCCCACACCAGGCAGAATGATGATATGCAGAAAGGTATACACATACCACGAGAAGTACAAAACATTATTTTCATCACAAACACCACCACAAGTCATGCTGTAACACCACTTTATTTGCCTGAAAGATTTTCCAACAACCTCAAAAGTCAGCAATAACACCAAAGTTGCACAGTAATATTTGAGAAGAATCACGATAGTAACTCAGACCAGGCATAATGAGACTGTGGCCACCTGAACAAAGTCTTGCTGCGTATTGCACAAAGTGTTGCCTGGAAAATGCAATGCTACAATCCCACATAATGAAGTGTTAAAATAATCAAATTAAAAAAAAAGTCAAGCACTGCTGTCAGTCATGCCTGGACTGCTCCTGTCTACCCATGTGTTTACAGTCATTTAACTGCCACCGAAGAAATGCTTTGCTAAACTGCAAACATCTAGTCACTCATTTGGAACAGCAATTCTAAATTTCAAACCTTAAACTGAAATCATTTCTGGTGTCTAGCAAGTCAAAGGTAATCTCAGATGAACTCAATACTTTCATGATACTACAACCCTTGAGAGCTGAAGATTTTACAGCCTTCAAATAGCATATAATGGAAATATGAAAAAGCGGCAAGATTAAATCTGGGGGCACCTGGGAAATCTCTAATGAGCCAGCCATACACTACTCCAAATCCAAAAAGCACAGGGTACAGCAGTCAGACAGATTAGGAAGCGACGAAGGCAGGGCAATATGCCAGGTATTTATTCAATAGGGTCAGCACGGAACTTGAAGCAAAACGCAGTTGGTAGCTCAAGATAAGATGAACATTTGCCACAAGAGTCTCTGTAAACACTGAAATAAAAACTTTCCAGTGAATAATAAACCTATGCAGAAACCAACAGTTACAGTAACTATTAGACCACAGGAGTTTTACATAAACACTGCTACAGAAGAGTGTTCTTTCTTTAGTACTTCTCATCAGATTTCTGCAAACTTCTGTTCTGGCTCACATCCTGAATCAAGCAACAACATGCACAAACATACCTTTTTCTTTGGTTCTTTCACTTAAGTGGAAACATAAGCAAAATAGGAACATCTTGCTGTGCAAAAAGCAGCTGCTGGGGAATTTTTTTTTTTTTTTTTTTTGTTATATGACAAAATTGTGCTGGTTCCTGAAATGTGCTTTCAGGGATTTTGAGGGAGAACAATGGCAATACTCAATTTAAACACACAATCCTGATTTATTAAAAAGAAAAGACCTCTTTGAAGACTACCAGGGATGTTAAATAATTACATTCAATAAACAGTTAAGAAGTTGTCCAGGATTCTCAGCCCTCACATCAAACACCTCAGTGTAGAGTAACTAAATCTAGCATTTTCAGATAAGGAGACTATTTACGATTACCTTTTATCAACACTCTAGAAGAATGCACAAGCCGCAGCGTGACTAAATTTCTACCTCATTGCTGTAATCCAATGAAAGCATACAGAATCTAAAGGGCAAAAGTAAAACTAAGTAAAATTATTGAGCCTTAGCTTTCCATTGTTGCATGCACATAATAAATTCTTTTTAATAGCAAATTCCAGTAATGTGATTCAGTTCATTTACCCCCCTTCTCTCCCTTTGCTCCCAAGTTCTGCATTGTAAATGGTTTTCTAACCCAGCACGATAACTGTCCAGAGAACAAGGCCATTCTGTTCTTAAACAACACTCCTCATTACTCCTAAACCACGCATAGCAGAGAGATGGCTAGTCTAAATTCAGATCGAGCCAGCATGCATCACATAATTACTGCTCATCAGCTGACGTCTTTGTCACACCCCACGAAACAGAAAAGGATTTCCGGCTGACAATGACAGACCAGTGATGTCCTGGCAAAGCCCCAAGCAAAGCCCCAGACAGACTCCTATGTATTTAACTATATGGGCCCAGCTCTAATTATCCAGAAACAGAACTGAACAGTCACATTGGTGCTCTAATTACTCGGGAGACAGAACAAGAGAGGAGAAAAGCGCACTGTGGGAGAAAAGAGGAACCCAGACAACAGCCAAAGATGCTGCTCTAGCCAGGAGAGAACAGCTTTACAAAGACTGCAAACTCCTCTGCTTCAGTTCTCATGTTCTGCTGCACTCCCACATTGCTCTGACTCACTCAGGTCACATCGACCCACATTTAAGCAACTGCGAAAACAGATTTGAGATCCTTGTCCAGCTGGGGTACTGAGGAACTTGCTGACTTGTTGATACATGACCTCTGTGCTCCTTAGGACAACAGAAGCACATTGACAGCATCTGAAGATTTAACACATTCACTTCAAATTATATTTCATTCCAGGTCCTTGGCTGATAGACCTCCACCTACCTGGCTGTCAGCTTTGACTCAACTAGCCTGTAAGAGGTGAGCTGGAGCAGAAGAATGAAACCAGAAGTCTGGAATTTGGAACAGGGCAGTTGCATGCTGAAAATGTTTGGAATCCAACACGATGGAGCTGGATGTGATAACATAGCTTGGGAAGATGGAAGGAGATTAACAAAACGCTCAGGTTTCAGAAATGTCTTAGGAAGGTCAGGCATAAATATATGCACAACGTTGTAACAAGGCAGAGCAGTGGTAATAGTTATAGATAAGGATTTTCCGTGATGGAAATACTTGTACATTTTAACAGTGCACTATTATCTTCAGTTGTTAAATTTACTGTTACCTGCAGGAATCATACCAATATCTGGATCTCAAATTTCAGTGTCCATCTGTTTATGGGATTGGTAGTCACCAGGCTGTAGAAGAACACGCTGTCTGAAAAAACAAATTGTTTTCCTCAGCAGCCTTCACTGGTCCTGCAGAATACTTATGATACCTCTGAAGACCATGTCAAAACTTAATAGTTGCTTCAAATGTCACTGTGCAGGGCAGGACACTAATGCAAATATAACCTAACACTTCTCATTTTCACAAGTTATCCTTAACAACATTAGCTAGCTTGAAGAGCAGCTCATTTAAAATGAAAAAAAAACCAAACAACAAAACAAAACAAAACACCAGTTTCAGATGCAAATCCTACAGATCTCCCCATACGGTGAACACCCAAGCAAGACTGGGTATCCTGTTTTTCCAGCATAGTTTCCACCACTGTGCAATTATTTTTTAAGATATGCCTCATTTTACATCCACATGAACTAAAACCTGAATCACAGACATCCCAGCTGTCCAAAGACAATGGAATCGTCAGAAACGTATTATCATGCTGCACACATGAACATATACATGCAGAACACCTCGAACACCTCTAGCATTAAAAAAATGGAATATACAAGTGGGGTTTGTTGGGTTTTTTTGACTGGTTGGGGTTTATAATGCAAGTTTTTCTGCGGTTCAGGTGTGAGGGTTGTTTTCCCTTCGAGTAAGGCACAAATATACACATCCTTCAGTTAGTTACTCTGGGGTGGGGTGCTGTTTGGTCATTTGTTTTTACATGTAGGAAGTACCAAACTATTTAGCACCCACAAAGAAATGTCTACTTCCCTTTACAAAATTAGGTGCCTTCTTGTCAGCAGAATGACACAAAAACTGATCAGATGCAACCACAGAGAAGTTTTTTCTTCCCCCTCCCTTTATTAATGAAGAATAATTTAATTCTTCCATATTTGACTATATGGGAGGACACCGATTATAGCAGAATGTTAGCACCGAAAGTATTTTCTGGGACTAAGTAAATTAAAGATAGCATTGTTGCTTTAAAAGATGACAACTTTTATTTCTGAAGTTGTTTAGATGATCAACTGCTGGCTAAGGCAGATTAAACAGCATATTAAAATGATTCAATTTTGCAACAACAGGAGTTATTTTAGTTTTTGAATGTTTTGTGCATTATCAATTTAAGAACTGTGCCAGTCTGGACCGAGAACTAATAGACCCAATTTAAATATAGGGTCGCAATGGATAAATTATGTGCAGAAAAATCACATAACCTCTCTAAGGGATAATGCTATACACGCTATTTGAGAAGATTATTTTAGTTTTAGGACTCTAAAGCACCTTACCATAAGCATAAAGTGGCTTTAACTTGACACATTAAATAAACACCAAACTGAGCAGGGAAACAATTGATTATAACACTACACCCACCACTCGCCATCAAGAAAACCGTTCCAACCAATGCATATCCACCCAAGTGACAGAAGACAGGTATGGATTTGAAAGGGCAAGTGACAATCAGCATGAGATTACATTACACTGCTAACAACACGTCACCAGTTGGAGAACTTTCCAGACTTGGAACTTCTCAGCAAACACCGCTTACCCAGTCATGAACACAGTACAAACCAGCCAGATTTTCCAAGCAGCTCGCCTACTCTGCAAGCCTTCCTTTCCCATTAAAAGCAGTAGGCTCACTTTCTTCATGTGTAATACAAAGCGTTCTAGATCCACACCTATTTGCTTCCCACATCAAGATCAAGTTGCAAACATTTCACGTGTCAAAGGCACCAGTTTTCAAATCATATACTAAAATTACATTTGGGCAGATGTTAAGATCCAGAAACCACGTACAGAGGGAGTTTAACTGCAGTTAACCCACAAATGTACCTGAACCAAAACCAAAAGCCAGCTTTTAAATATACGAGAATGTTTCTACGTTGAACCACCTATCCTTTCTTCATGGAAAAAAAATAATTAACAGTACACCCAATGCTACCTTTCCAATATATGCAAAACTGCATATAAATTTCTAGTCACACAAGAGCAACTTCTGTTTCATCAAATATTCCATCACAAAGAACACATTACTCTTCCCTAGTCAATCTTGAAAAAAATTAGAGATTTTATTTAAATGCAAGTCAACACTAAAGCTGTGAGGTTTTACTTTATTATTCTTTAAATCATGTTGGTTAAAAAAAATAAAGTAATTTGGAAAGCTAAAAGCATTTATTGGAGGAAACACTTTTTACTGAAGAGGTTATTCCTTCCACTGATGTTATGAAAACATTTCCTCCTAAACAAGCACAAACACTGTCATACACACCATACTGAGACCAGATGTGACCAATACAAGTACTCAAGAAATAAGAAACTTGTCATCTCCTCAAAAAAAAGAAAAATCCACTAGATTTTTTCCAGTTCTTTCTTTTCTAACTTTAACTCTTACATGAATGTATTCACAAGGCTTCATATGAAAATGCCACCATTCAAATCTCAAATGAAAACATACTTATAAAATATAAATAAAAAAGTGCACTTGCCTAAGAACAACAGACAAATTCATAAACCTAATGAGAAGAAGAGAAAATGCTTGTAATGTCACTGGTATAGACGGAGAGAGGCATGTCTGCTAAATAAAATCAAGTACAACAGAGTAACTAGAGGGAAATAGGATGGAGTAAAGAGGTACTCTGGGATTACTAGAGACTGGAAGTTGAAGATAAAGAGAACACATCATAACTCTGCTTTAAGGAAAGCTTTTACAATTTTTTTTTCTTCAAGTTTCATCAAGCATCATTCATTAAACAGCTGTTTTTCATGCTAAGCAGAAATGTGACTGACCAACACTGCTAAATGGCCATATGCATTCCTATGTATACTGAGTGCCAGCAGTATATAAGAATCACTCATACACAAGAGTAAAAAGTGAAACAGACTGGATATGCTTAAGTCACCATAAATGCACCCAGCAGAAAACGGGCACTTGTGTGCCTGTTTTGGAAAAAAAAAAAAAAAAAGAAGCAGAAAATCTGTAACTTCTAATCCAAGATCAAACGTACAGTGAAAAATTGCCTCAGAAGCAGAAAGCAGCACGCTGCTCAGTTTGATCATCCTACAAGAATGATTTAACTGCTGCCAACATAACTTCAACTGTTGTCATACTCATACAAACATTCAGATTTCTTCAGTCTAAACTTGCTAAAAAAAACAAGGTTGCTAAATGTCAATACAACCTTTGGAACAGAAATAATTGAGCATTTATGCTTCAGAAGAATGCTTAAAACAGTTGTTTAAATATATTAATCTAGTTAAATGAAAGGTTTAAATGATTAAATGCCATTAACAATCAATCAACATGAAGAATGTATAAGTCTTAAATGGCATTAATAGAAAATTGCTAGTCATGAATGATGCCATTTGATGCAGTAATATTTTCAACCACCTACAAAGGAAAACAAATTGAAACACTCGTATTCATGCTGCTATGTTTCATACAGCGGTATAGAAAAGTACCCTGTCAGTTCCTCAGAAACAAAAAACATCAAATCAAAACTAACATTCTTGGCATGATGAAGCTCCTATACAAAGGAGTGCCAGAAACTTTTGTGCCAGCAGCTACTTCATTATAAACTTAAGACATCTAATCTTATGTTTTCTTTTCCATTTAAGCATGACATTCTTATTCAACTACAAAAAATGTGAAAACTAATCAAGATATAGCATGCACCTCAAAGATTTTCTACAGAAAGATACTACACTACAAAAATACTATTTGTTTCTTTGAAAGAATGAAACCAGTCATTCCAACATAAATTAATCAGATGAACCAAACCACCATTGCAGGCGTACAAAGTACAGCACAAGATAATATAAACAATTTTATAGCTTTCAGGTTGACTTAATAAAGGAACTATTATGTTTTAAGTAAGAACTTTATTTCAAGAAAGGAAGACACTGAAATAAGGTTGCTGGAATTTCTTCCAGGATAAGGTTATCATCTCAACTCTTGCTTTAAATCATAAAGCACAAAAAGATTAAATAGCAGGTAAAGTGTAACCAAGACAGACAGAATCGCTGATTTCAATATATTGTAAGACAGAAATTCATTTCCAGTCATATGAGGAATGTTTTCAGCATACGCTGAAAGACTGGATAGCAACTGTTATTGCCTCCTTGTACTAAAATTGGCCTTTGGATACCTAAAAGCAGATGCAATGGCAACTGGATCAACTAAATCAAAAAAATCCACAGAAATCTTGAACTGTTAAGACTAAGGCTGGGGGGCAGGGGGAAGTGAAGGTGGAGGTCCTCTTGCTTTGAAAATCACGTAGTCCATCTCTGAGGAACAAATTAGCTTACAAATCACTAACCACATCCTTTCATTTCTTAAGTCACTTGTTAATTAGCTCTTCCAGAATTCCTCAGTTTTCCAGATGGGGAAGGAAAAAAAAAAAAAAGAAAAAGAAAAACAAAAACAAAAACCACACACACGACCTTCCAGGCTGTCATTCTGAAGAAAACTCATGTCTCTGCAGGAATTCAGACACTTCCAACATACCTGTCATGAAGCACTGCTGACACCTCCCCTCTGAGCACAGAATGATCCATGCCTCCCAGGTTAGTAACTCCCCTGTTGACCAAAGGAGATAAAATGTAATATGTAATTTTAGATGAGACCAGACACACTGAAGAGTGTTTAACATGGCAGAACAAATGAAGCTGCAGCAAGTGACACCTGAAGACCTGTGGAGTCCATCTTTTGGTTTTGGTAACAAGTCTTGTTTGAAGAAAAAACTAAATCACAGAGAGCCACAAAGGAGATGGGACATTCTAAAATTTATTCAGGCATAACAGTATCTGTGTGCTATCCATCTCTGTACTACCTTTTGAGATTTTTACAGAAATATGTCCAGACTATCAACAGCAGGAGAAAAAAAAAAATCAAGAATAAACCCCATCAACTGAAAAGTCTGAAGTTAAAAAAGGACACAGGCAAAAAAAAAACCAACAAACAAACCACAACATAGATCTTGAGTTGGAAAGGACCCATAAGGGTCATCATGTCCAACTCCCTGCTCCTTGCAGGGCTATAATACTAAACCAAACATCAGCACACTCCCTGCCATCCTCAAGCTTTAGGTGCTTTGAGCTACAGCTACCAGTGTGTACAGCTATGGGGCCAGGGCTTGCAGTTTGTACTGGGATGGGGCCCAGTCTGTACTGGGACGAGGCCAGGAGATCCAGTTTGTACTGGCACATGGCTAAACAACCCAGTTTGTATGCAGACAATATTAAAAATGCCCATCTCTATGAAAAGCCTTTATCACAATCTTCCACAAAGCTAGTGCACACGCACTCTTCTCTGCATGAATTCACTCCCTACTGCTCAGCTGCGTTGCCTGTATTTCTGCGACTACCTTGACTACCATAATCTTCAATGAGTCATCTTCTGGCCCACAAAGGCAGGATCTAATCTAGGATGATAATTTCTAATTAATTTGTTGTATTGGGTTTGCATGGCAAGGTTTTGGTAGCAGAGGGGCTACAGAGGCAGTTTCTGTGAGAAGGAAATAAAATCACAGTGCTCTATTTCAATGCAAGGACCAAAGCTTTGCTGTTCCTCAACTGCTGAAAGTCTGAATAGGAAAGGTAGCAGATTTGGGCCTAACTTGAAGCACAAACAGTAAATGAAGTAAGAAAATTCCTTTGTTCTCTTATTTACTCATCTCTGTTCAGCTTATAGAAGAAAAGGTTCAGAAGGATCTAATCACAAGTTTCCAATACCTAAAATGCCATTGTAGAGAAGATAAGAGGGACTCCCTTCACAAGGACGCACTTATATTTTTCCTTTTTTCTTCATTAAAGGTATTTCTTAAGAAGGTGCTAAGAACTGAATTGCTTCCCAATTAAAATCACCCTTAAGTCACTTCTGTCACCACAAAGCATTCCAGACAATGAAAAATTCTGTATAAAAAAACCACCACCGAACTTTCCTAGTCATTCTCTTTGCCAACAAAGCATTAAGAATGAAAATGAAATTCTCAAGTTGAACTAAGTCTTCAGACATTTTAATATTATAAAGCCTTGGGTGAACATGACAATATTTACATCAAAACAATCTTTTCATTTCTTCTTTTCTACCCACATACTACTTTGAGTCTTTGGACAGTTCTACATTTATACTTTTCATCTTGCCTGCAGTACTTACATCATTAAGGATGGGGAATTCTGCCTGACTGGCAACTCATTTGCCAGGGGGCAGTAAAGAAATTGCAGGATCATTTCCCTTGGCAAAAGAGTGAAGACATAGGAAACATGAAGGTGCTGTTCCTCTAAATGGACTTACAATTTCAGACCAGCAAAAGCCTTTAACAAATGCAGCTGCATTGATAAATGACATTTATCAATATATGTCATCTATTAGGATAAACTGGGAAAAAGCCACACTTCACAGGCATATGCTGCCTGTATAAAGAGTTACCGTCGAATACACTTTTTTGAAAGGTATTTCTACAACATCCTCAAGATGCAACCTTTTCTCCCTTGTTATCTACTCAGGTAAAATCTACCTTTCACAAAATTAAATTTTTCTGGTTTCAAACAAGCTCCACATTTCTTAAACCCTTGAAACTTCTGAAATGTCTTCCTACATTGTCCCTTCAGCCACATTAATTTACCACAGTGCATCCATCCAATAGTCCTGCTTCCCTTCACATAAAGCATAAAAAGCTGTTTTCTAATGCCCTTCAGGGCTCAGCTTTGCCGTATTTGCAACATTTGTTCCCCGTAATTAGATCAAGCTTTGGCAAACTGTCCAACAAGCACCTCTGTTTACTTTCATGTGACCCCTTACACAAAGGAGCCTTAAAACACAAGCAGTGAGGATTTCTCCTTCAAAACCACCACCAAGTCAGCAACGACACATGGCACTTGACAGCCAGAGTGCTGATACACCATAACTATTACTTCTTAGTAACTCTGATTTTCCATAGATTCCCATCTGCACTTCTCCTTCATTTTGCACTCCAAGTTACAAGCACTTTGGATGAAAGACATTTAGTTTTACCTTTGTATACCAGCACTGCTTGTCAGGTGAGTATTCACACAACATTACTGAAGAAGAGTTTCTGCAAACTAGATATTGAGCTGTACTTTTCACATACACAAAAAAAATTAAGTAAAAGTATACCATCTTCAAATTCAAAAGAATGAAAGATATATATTTATCAGTCAGTTGTGCATATGGATAAAGTAAAAAAAAAAACTGCTGCATAATGAAGTTCATAAATTTCTTGAATTTTTGTTTTTATTTATAATTATAACACAAGACTGCCTCCAGTAAAATAGACTATCACTGAGCCTTTGCAGCAAGAACCAGGAGTTCAAGGCTGACACAGCACAGGTAAGCATTACAAGTGCAAGTAAGCAATTGGTAAGGTAACACTTTGCCTCTTGCAAACCCAGTACAAAAAGTTGATTACCTCTGATCAAAACGAAACACGGTAACAGCTGCAAGCCAATTGCCGAGCACTCTGCTAGCACAGTAACAGCAGAGACAGCCCTTTCCACCAGCAGCTATTCTGATCCAGCTGCAAACACCCAGATGCTGCTTAGAAACAAGCATTAAAGAGGGCATCAGATCAACATTTAAAAAAGATATTCCCCATGGACTTTTCAATTTAATTGAAAAGACTACAAGAGTGTTCCTTACTACATTTTTTTTTTTAAAAAAAGTAATACTGTTTCCAAAACTATTCAGTTTTGGCTTCTTGAAGCAAAAGTAAGAGATCATCACTAAAAACAAAAGTTACATGAAACTGTCCAAAGCCTAAAATTTAAGGAAGCTTTGTTACTCAAAAAGACAACCCACTTCATATTGCACACAGGAGTTCATTAAAATTCAGCAGGAGGCACATGCTGGATCAGTTCACACTTCCTGAAATGCCATTTACAAGCAGTGCAATTTCAGGTAAGCTGCATACACCAAAAAGGAAGTGAGACTGTTTAACAGAACAGGATCCACTACACTGAACTCCATAATACAAAACCATATTTAAAATCAGTGCAAGTAATTCTTGTTCTATGTAAACCATTCTACTATAAAACTAGCCTGTACAGCAGACAGAGCACGATTAAGTCAATGTAAACACCCGGCTTGTGAAAAATACACTCTAACACGCAGGATGCAAGCCGGCAATGGAAACTTTACCAATGTGCACAGCGTAAAGCTCCGCAAGATCTACTGCCTTACCCTGATCATCCTAAAAGATGTCACAAAACAGTCCAGAAAGATGCCTGCACCAAATCAGAATACAGTTTCACTGCATAGCTACAGCAATCTTTTATAAAACATACAGACAGCAAAATTTAAATAAACACAGGGCAAGAAAAACCTTCACACAGTCTTAATGCAATTAAACCTATAATCTCAAAACCATTCAGCAATTTCAACCTCTGCACATCTGCAGGAACACAATCTTGCTACTGTGCTCCCATGCTAAAACAGGATTATTTCATTGCCTAAGTACCAGCATCTGTGCCCTAACAGATCATGGCTCTGAAGTCAATCTATGTTTTGGCAGTTAAGAGCTTCCTAACCTGGACTTTAAGAGCAACAAATCAGACAATAACAGAGTCATTGTTAAATTCCAAAGCAAACACAGAATAGCATTTTATATAAGATTTATATAACTAAAGTTTAAAAGCAGACCTCTCTGCTAATATACTCATTAAGCGACATGTAGGACAATACGCAGCTGGAGCACACACTTTTACTGAAACTCTAATCCACTAGTTTGAGTCTGCCACGAGTCAAAGATCCCTCCTCTCTTTGTAGATTATTTCTAAAGTTCGTCTGTTTCAAATGAGCTTCTTTCCACACCAATGACCTTGAAGATGACACTGCCTTGTGTCTAAACTAACACAGCAGCCTGCCTGCTACAGCTTTGCAGCCAACAGCCTCTGCAAGAGCGGAGACGAACAGCTCTTGCCCACCAGTACTTCACCATCCAGTAGACCCCCCAGACACATCCCTCCAGGCTGTAGTGGAAGGGACACCTCTTGCCACATCAACCATTTCAGGCAGTATTTCTGGTGCTGGATATCAAACTGTGAAGAATCAGGCTGGTGAGTCCCATGCACCTGACATGCATTACAGGTGGCAGTAGGGTTCTCCCTTGCCCCCCTCCCTTTCCATTCTTCAAATGTCCTTATTTTACTGCCAGCAAAGGTAGCTTTTACCTGAGGATTTCCAAGGACAAAAAAACTACCTTGTTACACAGCATCACACCTTTCCCACAAACAGGGCAAGGACCTGAAAACTCACCCATTTCCACAAGCAGCAGCATGTGACACTAGGTCAGAGTACAGTGCAAGGACAGTCCCAACCCCCTGCACTGAGAGTAAAGTAGCAGAACGCAAAATTTTTACAATGCTGAGGTGTGTGTACCAAAACATTGTTTTAAATGAAATATTATTTTAAATACAAGCCCACTCATCAACTGTTTCATGCTTGGATTTGCACAATGAACCAAATGCAAACTCTCACAGATTTATGGCAAGATGAATAAAAATATTACGAAGCTTATTAATTGACCCAAAAATATCTAAGCAGTTTGATGTAGACATGTTCTTAAAATGTTTGAGTCCTCACAGATTTACCTTCAGTGTAATGTAAAGGACTTGCATTTCACCTGCATCTTCCATCGCTCATAAAGCCTTTCACCTACAGCTACAACTTCAGCATAGTTCATTGATCACCACCTATACTTAATAAATGCACACTGCTGAATCCACTGACAAGTTTGATTAGATAAGCATGGCACGTAAAAAAAAAACCACACAGAAGCAATCCCACAAATAGAAGTAAAAGAAAAACCTGTATTGTCTCCAAGTAGACAACAGGACTCATGACATTTGGATCCCACTTTCTCCTCACTAGCAGTGAAAAAAATCCTGGTAAAAAAACCACCTGCTGACTGCCAGTTACTCTAAGAGCATAAAGCTTTACGTGGTTACTAAGATCAGAGAAGGCCAATGGAACATATTAGTCCATTCACGAGGAAACCAAATAGCTTAGATACATCATGTCCCTTCCGTGTCCAACTTGTCACATACACCCCTAATCTACTTTACTGAGGGCACAGCTCAAGTACCTTTTACTATTGTACAAATTAGACTCACTCAGACATGGGCAGATGTCAAGTACAAGAAGGCACCCTCGTTCAGCCTGTCAGGAAAAAAAGAATCAGCATAGGGAATGGGTGCCTATCTCCGTTTTGGCTGAAGTACTTTATTTCTACAATTTTAAGTTAAATATTATCCAGTATACTTAGGAATTAATGTTGTTGAAGTTTATGAATGTAGGAGTCAATGCTACTACATGAAAAAGCTTTTATTACACATTCTTATTAGCAAAGACACTTTTTTATGTAATGGACTAAGTTGCAGTCCATATTTCAAGTCCTTTAAACTTGCTGCTTGAGCATTCAAAAGGCAAAACATTTTTCCACTTTTAACCAGAAATAATGCATGTTCTAACTGCACAGTAACAACCACGATAAAAACAGCAGTAACAGGTAAATAGCAATTTCCATTATACAACCCACAAACTTTATATGACCACATAAATACCACTCTACAGAAAGTAGTATTACAGCGCAGAGATAAGCCAAGTTTATGATCATGTAGAACTGGGAAAAGAAACCCGCTCCTGCGCCTCCAACCTGCAACAAGGACTGACTCTATTCAATTCACAAGCTATCCCACTGTATCTCACCCGTATTTACCCTTTCAATAACCCCCTAAGAACTAAAGGAACTAGCCAGATAGATACTACCTGTTATTGCAGCTACTAACGCTGACACAGAGGAGTCTTAACGTAGGCAAATCCAGAAACACTGCTCACGGTGGGTGTCACTGGCTATAAGCCTTATCCACTCTCTTAAGTATCAGAGCACAACCTGACCCAGCCATATGCTCGAGACCATGAAAAGCTGTCTGCAACGCAACTAAAAGGTCCTTAACAGCAACCATCTGTACGAATTAAATGCTAGCCCCACAAAATAACTGTTGTCTATTTTTCACAGAGCCTTTTCTGAAAATTACTACGCTAAAAATAGTCAACATCTGTAAATACACTCAAAGAAAAACATATGTATTATCAGTAACTCTGGCATCACTATGGAAATATTTTAAGCTATGTAGACTGATACTCGGAACATTTATATCTAAACTGTATCTCTTGTAAAAAAAAAATATCGCTCTAGTTCCAATTGTATTAAGCTGTTAACGACGAAGATATCTTATTAGTGAAAATAATGAAGTTATTATTCAACTGCAATTTTTTCCAAGTTCTGTAGTGATACCCAGCTGGCAAGTAAATAAAACTGCACTTTTCTAAAACACTGTACCTGTCTAAAACACAAACTTATGCAATCATGTAGATTAGATGGCCACACAACTACTACTTCCCTCATTCACCCTTATACCTTCTAGAAAGCTACAGCAAGAGTTTAAAGAACATTTTCTTTTTTAAAGGATGAAGATTTTTGGTTATGAAAAAGCTCATTTGTCCTAAGCAAGCAGCCTAGAAAGCTGAAACAAAAGAATCTGAACCAAACCAAGTCTATAGTCATACCCCCTCACTTCATTCCTAACAGCAGGAATCTCTGTTGTTGAGTTTGGAGAATTTAAACAGGGACACTTTTAAGCACAGTGCCATCCATGAATGAAGCAGCCCAAGTAGGAGACCCCTGAGCAACTCCTACCTGACTACCTGGGTCAGAGGTGGGACTGCCAAGAGATGATGGTCTCGGGGGCAGGCTGGAACAGCTCAAGGAGCTGCAAAAAACAGCTCTGCCCACAAGATCTAATCCAGGGACTTTGCCTGAGCCCTGACAAGAATCTGAAAACGTGTGCCATGACCAGTAAATCAAATAATCCACTACTATGGTTATTCATAAAAGGTACCACAGAACAATCTTTTTATTAAAAATATTCATTATTATTCTTAAGAGTTATTAAAGAATGTTCCATATTATCACTGCTACTCAGCCAACTGTAGCAAAATCTCCATGGACTCTGGCCACAAGAGTGTGATCTCAAGGTCAAAGAGTACATCAAATTAACACTATCTCCTGGGTAAGTCAGCTGGATCAGCACAAGGATTTCCCCTGCTGCTTCATAAAGAATCCACCACCCTGCCAGGACGCTGTTATAAAGAAATTCTCCTGGAGCCCTCCTGAACTGAGAGCCAAAGCCTGGAAGAAGTCAAGGGAAAAAGGTGACTACATGACAGTATTAGCTTGAAGAGGATTTTCTCTTGACTGAAAGCAAGACAGACTACCAGACACTATTTGCAGATACCAAACCTCACTCTAGAATGAGGAAATTAATGCTTAAGCATTAATGACAATTTTTTAAGTAGTTACACTAAACTACAAATCACGAAATCATATCTATGAAAGTATGCAAAGGGCTCCAGGAAAAGGAAAGCCTAAAAAACATTAAAAAAAACTTTTCCTTAGATCTAGGTAACAAAAAAGGCAAATCCCATGTAAGACACCAAATTGGTTTCTAACTAGGAGTTAAAAACAAAAAAAATTTCATTATATAGCATAAATACTATAAATGCAAAAGAATTTAGAAATTGAGGTGCCTGAGGTAACAGCAGTTCTCCTCTCTTGAGCCCTTCAGTGCCAAGAAAAGCACTGAAGTTGTCCACAAAGGTACCATTCTCCCAGATAATTATCATTAGAACAAAGCAGTAGCTCCAGAGTATCAAAGCTTATGGTTTAAAAGGCGGCACTCAAGACCACATTACTCATATTATATTTAAAACAAACAAAAAAAACTAAGCACAAAGACTATAATGGAAAATCCTATAATTACTGGAATTTTGGCCAAAAAAAAAAAAAAGGAAACATTGGGACTAACTGCAGGAAAGGAAAGAGCTGGCCAATGCATCTATACCACTAGAAACATAGCATATTTATGGAGTCCATCTGACAAGCAGGACATTTCATCACCTAATTGTAACCATTTAAAAAGTGGCCTTGTTTCCACAAAAGTAAAGCCTTTAAATACTTATTTAGGTATAGTTATATTATGTCACAGAAGTTCATTCTTTCCTGTAATATTTTGGAAGCGCAGTTTAACTGCATGATCCCAGAACACTGTTGTGTTCCAGTAGATGGGAAGTGAAAACTTTCAGGAAAGCTTCTATTGACTGCTACTACTCCTATTTTCTTTATGGCAAATATATCAGACTTCCAATCAAAATCAGACAAGGACAATAAAGCATTCATAACCTGTCACATAGAATAGGTAGCACCTGTAAGCTTGACAGAAGAGCTTAAGTACCAAGTTAACCCTACTGAGGTTAACCCATTTACCCAAAGTCACTGGGTTTTACCGATGCCTAGCACACATGCTGCAGCCAACAGTAAAAGCCTTCGGTAGACTGATCAGTATAAAGAAGTTAGGCATCATGGTTAATCATTTATGAAACCCTACATATTCTATTGCTTTTTCCAGTTCTACTTCAACTATCAGCTTTGTCTGTGGTTTCCATGAAGGGCTCTATATCCACAGCTTTCCAGAACCAAATGAAGCTGTCAGGCAAATGGCACAGCTATTCTAAATTAGTGGGAACAAAAACATAAATTAATTCCCACATTAGCATTTTGGGCTTTGCAGAAAACACACATCGGTTACTCACAAAGTGTCTCTCCACATCATCTCTGATAAGCGGAAATATCTCCTCTGTTCTTCATGCACCTGTAGTCAAACAGAAAAGAATTGAAGCAGAGTCACAGGCAGACATCCCAAAATAGCATCTGCTTCTCAGATCTCACAGATTTTCACAAAACCAACCAAGACTCATTCTAAACATTCACACACAATATGACTTTTCCCCCATTTCACTGACTTTTTCGAGTAAAATCACAGAGATAAAGGAGCACAAAAGGAAGAAAACTGCTTCTTGTTTGCACGTATTACACTGCTCTGTGCTGTGGAAACAAGGATGAATTATGAAAACTAATCAAGTGAACAGAGAGAGCACATGCCCTAGATTTTTCAAATAATCTCTTGGTTTAACCCAGTTGTTCCTGAGCCTGCCTATCCCGTGAACAATTTACTGAAATGGAAGCTGTGACTCATTAAAGCCACCTTTTATTTTAAGAGGGAGAAAAACAGTTCAAATTATTTATGTGCAAGACGTAATCACATTAATTTGTACAGAAGAGGCCAAAATTTTAAGGAGTTCCATGTTTAAGATCTAATATAATTGATAAATATTCCGTGTTCAATTTTTATTTTTTTTTTTGTCTCAAGAATATCTTACAGCCATTAACTGAAATGAGAGACTACAGACTACTCAAATTTGTGAACTCGTACTTCCACTTGAAGGGACAGTGGAAAAGGTGTAATGTTTCAATTTGCTGACATCATTTAGCAGCAAGCATTACAGAAATAAACTATGCAACACTCCTGAAAAAATACCACACTTCTGATTTTTGGTCTTTTGTATATTTTCCATTGATAAACCTAAGTGAATGATAAAAAGGTAGTAGCTGTATGAATTAGATATTTCTTTACTATTTACTATTAACTCACAGCCCAAAGGAGCAATTCCTACCCCTTAATTAATACTTTCAACATACACAAGTAAAACAGTATTTTTAGATATGGTCACGAAACATTAAATATATGTAACAGATTTGAAATAACAGGTCTGTTTATACAAAAGAAAAAACAAACTTCTGCAAATCATCCTCTCCCCTCCAATTCCTCTGTATCGTTACACATAAAATTCTGACTTCAGAGTAGCTCACAAGCAATGGTAACTTAGGAGCCTCTCTAAAATTTTACTTTGGTAAAGCAGATTTAGACATTTAGGGGAAAGAAACAGTAGACAATATTTGTAAACATGAATTATAAATTTAGTCTGTGCTTTGCAGTACTTTAAACATGCCATAACAGAGGCGGCATCAAACAGAATTGCTTAACAGCACCTAACTTGCCCACTCCCTTGCACTGATGCTAAAGCAGCAGGTAGAATAAGATGGTTCTTAACTCCTGGCGTTGCTGCTTCTTAGGACATCCCCTTGTTCCAAATAAACTTCAAAATTTTCCTCTCTTAAGTAAGTCTGATGAATAAATAGAACATGTTTTATCTATCCTCTATGATAGAACTAACACGTTCAAAGAGTACCATGTACTTCTGAACCACTCTCCTACCATCATACTCAGAAATAAGTTATTTGCAAAGTTCTACATGATACACAGTGTGGTTAATGTAATTAGGATGGACACTGTAGTCTCACTCGTTTTACCATCCTGTGGGCACTGCACAGGCTTCTCTGATGAGGCAAATACACTACACAACAGCAGGAAGGGATCAAAAGACAGTTGCCCCTCAACTTCACAGAACTCTAAGGCTGGGATTAAATTAATTCTAAGAAATAGATGAAGCTGGCCTCCTCTTGAGCAAGCATATACTACAGATGAGTTTGTGTATATAGTTAAGCATCTTCGCATACACCTGCTCGGTGAGGTCAAAACCATGTTCCTTTGATGTGGTCTTTAACAGGATTGCTTATCTGTACAGATCAACTATACTGCTCACTCCAGCTTGCTTAAAGATCAGGAAGAAAAGCTGGCCTTTCGATTATTAAACTATAAATAAAAGGGGGGGGGGGAGGTAATCCTTCCACTTTACATTAATTTCCCTAAACAGGTCACTCCAAGTCAACTTAGCTGCAAGTTTTTTAAAGTTTTTCAAGAAATAAGGGTTAGCAGCACACAATAAATTTGTGCTGTGCCCAACAAAACCAGACCTGAACTCCTGAAAACATCACTTTCACCTTCCTGCAGAGACTGTTTAACACATTAAACTGGCAAACGTATTTACATACAGTCAGTACTACTTCTAATAACTTCACCCCTGTTGCCTAGTTTCCAGTACAAAGCTATTAGATTGACTTCAAAAATTAAATCCCTTCTATCTGTGTATTTCCTGCTCTCACCTGAAGGTATCTCTGGGATGAGGTTTTAGCAGAACAGCTTGTTTTCTGCTCACATTACTCTGCTTGTGAAAGAAAGCTGAGCCAATTATACTACAAGGTGAAAGCTGAATTTTATTTTATTTTTTTAAAGTTAGGGGCTTTTTTTAAAACCACTGCTGACAGGACAAAAACTACCTCTGCAGCCACGTGGGGCTGACTTGCAGTAGAAAATGAGAAATGTTTTTTTTTCCCCCTGTACACAGGAGGAAACTAAAGATTATAAAAATAAATAGTGCAGGCAAGCTGATGCACACAAGTTCTAAAACTGTCAACTGATGGATTTTCTTCCAATAAAGCACAAAATTCATCAAGTGCATGAGGAACATACACCAAGTCTCACTACCACAGAAATTCAGATAGTTCAAATTCCACGTTAAAAATAAAATTTTTCACAGTCAGAAAAGTTTTAGCTAACCTTCAACTTCAACAACAGCACCGCTATCAACTTTTCCATCCTCACCATTGATTCTACATGCCCAACGCACAAATATGAGAAATTCACACCTCTGCTTACAATTTTACAGCTACTCACTGTGTCCACAGAAAGGACAAATCTGATCACCAGCACTAACTTGCCTCCCTGGGCCAGGAGCTGGGGGCTAAATTTCTCACTGCTGTGCAAGTTCCTCAGGTCCCTTTGGTTTGTGGTGTATGCTCGTGTTGCTGCTGTTATATTTTGTCATCATTCTTTCCGATATACAAAAGCAAGTACATATATTTATGAATAATGATTCATTTCCTATATAACAGATTATATTTGTTTTAACGACCCTCAGCATGAATTTGGGAAGACAGAATAAAAGAGGTGTGGTCAAGACCCATGTATAAATTGACTAGCATTTCTCAGAGAAGTTACACTACTTCTAATTCCAATTCCATAAAGTCAATAAAAACACTACCTGTGTTGGTCATATGCCAGTGCACACAACACACATAGCAGACACCCTGTGAAACTACTTTATGCCTATATTTCATCTGCTATCAGAATGCTCTAGATGTTTCAGAGCTGATAGACAATGCACACGGTTTATGTAGGTTACTTGTATCAGTTACAGTCAGCTCTTCAAAAACAACAGAAAATTAGTGACACGTGTCAAGAGCGTACAATGAAGTGTGTGGGGCAGTCTAGGAAGCCATTAAATGAACAAACCCATGCATCCTCAGGGGTAAACAAAAGAGCGCACAGTGAACATGAATATGCTCAGCAGGTCAGAGGACAGACCTCAGCAAACACGTCATTTCCACAGAAGGGAAGCTGTTTTCAAAAAGATGCTCAGAAGTCACAAAGCCAGAAGATGCTGTGATTTAGCCTGACCTACAACATGAACGCAGTCCTTTCTCTAGCACATGAAAACTAACAGTAGCCAATGAAAATTAAAACCATAAAACAGAACTGCTGGAAAACAGACTGTTGACTAGATCTACGGGGAGCACACACTAAATTCTAGCCTGAGAACATTAACGAAGGACACAGTTCCACATTACGCTTAGTTGGACCTAACTACCACTTGCTTACTTTCTGCTGAACCTAACAAACCAACCAGCTGCAGAATTCAAGAGAAAACAGCCAGCAGCACCCAGCACAGCTAACACACTGCCTCCCATCAGCCCAGCAAGGTGTTTCCACTCACCTGGTAGCACCCACACATCCCCGGCACCCAATGACCAACTGTGCAAAAAGCAGAAGACAGCACTGGCACCTTCAGCAGCAGCCGACTAAATCTGACACCAAACTGTACTCTTGAAAGAGCTGCTTTAATCTCTAAATAAAAATAAAAATAAGAAAAATCTCTCCATAAATACAGAGAATTATATGCCTAAAACAGCATTTTTATCCTAAAAGCAGGATAGCCTGACGTATGAAATTTTCATCATGAACTTTGTACGTGTTTCTGGACATGAGCACAGCCTCCCAGCTTTTATAACAGGCATCAGAGTTGAATTACCCAAGAGCAGCACTAACATATATCAAATATCACCCAATAATCAATAATTAACAAGCAGAATCATTACTATTTTCCACCTATAAACTAGAAGTAAGTACTTAAACATTTTCAATAAAAATCAAGACCACACACAAAAGAACCCCCTTACCTTAAGACTACAGAAGATGCAACTGAAGGTACCAGTTCGCTTCAGTTAACCAAGGTACTGCATTTTGAAAAACTCAGTGTCGTAAAGGAAGCCAACTATCTGTTGAAATACAACTCCAGGTAGCAGAACAGATCTTATCCTAACAGAAGTTTAATAATTGTGTCAAGCGAAGGCGTTTTACCCACCGAAAGCAATGCAACCATGCTTGTTAACTGCAATTACATAATGCCCTTTGTTAATGTGCTTTAAAAATATGTTCAATGAAAATTCTATTCAACCTATTTTAGGAACACAAACCAAGCTTCAATATGTTCACACAAGCTTAGAAGTCTTCAGTAATATTTTATGTACAACAAACAAGCTTCTCGGTATCGTATTCCACTCATATAGCAAGAAAAAACAGTTCTCCAAAGATCGAACCATTAATACGCTGCCTACAAAGCACACCCAAGTAAAACACCTGCAGTTTTAAATGACACCACAGGCAGCAGGGAAATGCCATATTGGATGCCCCTATATTATGATCTCAAAACAAGGAGCTTCAGCAATTACAGCATAGCTTAATCCAACCCCAGAGAATGAATGGACGTTTTTCCCATTAGGTTGAGCCCTAATAAGACCAGCTCTACACAAAATGATCCCAGCCTGGGAACAAAGGGGCACAGGAGGAGGCTGCAGATGACACACCACAGTGGCAGCGAGTTTTAAGGTACCAGCACAGGGAGGAAACCAGGAGGCAGCAGGGACCAGTGTCCAAAAACACAGGAAAGCACATGTGAGACAAACCAGCTCCTTGCCAGAGCCATGCAGACCTGACAGGTTAGTAACTCTCCTGGGTTCACACTGGCTTTGTTGCTTGGACAGCAGCACTGCTCTGTCTCACCTGCCCTTGGCTCAGAACCTGCACCACCTCTTCACCCACAGCTGCAGCTCCAAGCATCACTCAGAGCTATGCACAGCACCCACAGGGTCTGGCAGTAGCAGCTGCCTAAAATGCTGATGCCCCGCTGATGCTAGCCCTACACCCAGTCCTGAGCAGGTCCCTACCGATGACGATGCCCATACTCGTTTGTCTGTGTCCAGACCATAAAGCAAGCATTTTCCACGCCACTCCTCTATTAAAAGCAATGTGGTCTTCTGCCTCCATGGTTAGGATGGGAGGAAGGCTTTTAATAGTTATCTCTCAAAAGCCCTGAATGTACAGAGTTAAGACCCTTCCATTTGTAAGGAGCTCCATTCTGGGGAGTGTATGCCACAGATTTAGAGGCATCAACTAAATGCTGCTCTGGAAGGGTTAATGAAAAGGCCAGTTCACACCAGACTGAAAATGAGTGATAACAACAGGAGGTGAAATCCTGTGAAGCTTCCTAATTTCAATGTATGCTCCAGTAGACTGAAATCTTCCGGTCTTCAGAAGTGACTTTTGATAGCCAGCATATATTACCTGCCCCAAAAAAAGCAAAAAAGCTCAGATCATTAAAGCCCACTTTCCCAACTTCTGCTGTAAAAACTTCTGCTACACCTCTCCTGTATCACACACCAGAGTATCAGAGACACCTACTTCACTGAGAAATTCAATCCATGTTATTTCCTTAAGCTACCATTCAAGTAGCCATGTGACAAGCCACCTTGGAATCACTTTGCACTAAACTCTGAGCCTTCCCACCTGCTGTTACTTTTGTCAGCCACGTCCTTCACCCACAGGCTTCATCTAAACCACATCCTTTGAAAAAAAAAAATATATATATATACATATGCAAATAAAGTCCTGGGAAAAATGCTTCTGCATCAAGTTAGTCAGCATGATTTCAAACACCAATCACCATCAGCAAGCTTACTAATTTAGGAGTGCTGTTAACAGGTGAAGGGGGAAACTAAGGGAACACCAGGCTGTAGATCCACTTAAAAGCATTAGTTTTCTTTTGTTTTTTTAACAGCTATTTCAAGCATACCTTAAAAAAAAGACACAATCACTGAAGTGGTAATTCAGGAAACACTAGGTCAATAAGGCTATCCAGAGCACAACATAGCACACACAACTCACTGGCTTATCATAAGCCAAACAACATGAGTTGAATAAGATGCACTTCACATGTTAGTAATTTAGCTTATTACTTAGTATCAGGAGGACATGTTCTAACACTAGAGGATTGATAACCAAGGTGAGATTTAGATTTCTAATGCCACTTGTCCTAGAAATGGACGTTAAAAACCTCCCAAACACGAGAACCTTAAGCACCAGTACAACAGTACAACTCATTTGGCTCCAATAGCCACCTCAAAAAAAGAGCCGGAGGAGAAACCACAGAATTTTTAGGTAATTGATTGGCCGGGAACAAAAAACCCAAGATCATTCTAGATGTCCTAACTTGTACCAAGAATCACTTCCTCCTTAAAATTCCTCTTAACTACACTGTACATGTGCGATTACACTCTGACATTACATACATTTGTTCTCAACTCCACAAGAAATCACAAGGTTTTGTCACAGCAAACAGCTGAACAAAGCTTCCTGCCTTACCTTTCAAACAGTGAAGCTTGCTAAATAGGACAGTTGAAAATGAATGTTTTACTTCTGAGCAGCACAGCTTAAATTGTTAGCTCAGTCTATCCATGATCAGAAAAAGTAAACTGAAGCTTTAGCTGCATTATCATAAGATTTCAAAGCTACTTAATAATCTACAAATACATACATTTATCTTTTCCAGCTAAGCTGAACAAACTTCTCAAAAAGCTGAAAGCAGTCTTAACAGTATCTCCTTGTTAAACCATTTTGTACAAAGAACTAAACAGCTTCCTCTGTCTTTATCAATTGTTCTAATAAATGACCTAAGGCTACGTAATTTGATCCACAACAATTTAACAATTACAGTATTTTCATCAAAAGAGAGTTCTGAGGTTTTCAAGATTCTAACAGTGCCTAACATTTCAAGTATATCAATGAGCTTTTGAAAGTCCTGGGTAAAACACTGCTCCCACAGAATTAAACATGACATGATCAGAGAGTTCTACAAAAGAAAATGAATTTATTTTTTTTTTTCATTTGAACACTTGCACGTTAAGCATTTAAACTGCAGTGAGGAGTTTAGATACAAGAGTTTCCAAGAGCTGTTCATTTCCCATTGACTATATCCAAATCATCATCTCCAACAATACACAAGCCTTCTAATTTCTGTCCCAGTAAAGGCTGACAAATAGCATCAACAGCAGCTGCTGAAAATTTACACTTTACAAGCATGCTACTCACCCACACAGTCTCTCTTTAAGTTATCTATTTTGTACTGGGAAAATTCATCAGAATAATTTTCAATGCATCAATTTAAGGATGCCTACAACACCACCTGGAAAAAACTATATGAATAATACAGAGCATGTACATACCTAAATATTTATTTAGGTATGCAAACTAGAACATTTCAGGCTACCAACAACACAAAAGTATCTGAATATTTTGATTGACACTCAAGGATATCTGTAAAGGTGCCTGCCTCCTTGGATGCACGAACCACTTAACCAACATCTATTAAACAGTAAGTTTAATATAAGGAAATCACCACAAGGAAGTCAGATATGAAAGGTCAGACCAAAGACCCGTTTAGCCAAGCTACCTGTCTAACAGCAGTTGATTGAGGAGCAGTGACAACAGCTTCCCTCAGCCACATTTTTAGGGCCTTCCTCCCACAAACTGCATCCAGAATGCCATCTTCACCACTCCACAACTCACTTTTTTCTTCCACTAATTTGTCTAATCACATTTCAAACTAATTTGCATTCAAGATATCCCATGACAATGGAGTCTCGATATAATTATACACTAGATAACAACGGAGTCTCACAATATAATTACACATTACAGGAAAGCATCCTCCAGCTACCACCTCAATTTCATAACGCACCACCCATAATAGCCTTCCCACCTCCAGTGTCATACTGGTTGCAGAGACTTCCCCGGTATTGTTTCCCAAAGAGTGCTCCCCTACTGAGCCACCCCTCTGACTTACTGTACTGCCTTTTTACTGCATGAAAAGCTGGGAGCACATCCACATTGAACTACACAATGTGTTGCCTAGTTAATGTTAATTGAACAGGAACAGTTTCACTGGGGTTTAGCCATTTAAAAAAAATAAATAATGATTCCCATACACAAAGCATCTCAACTTTCTTACTGTTCATGGCAGGATCCCAGGGCTATGTTTCGCCATTCCCAAGTAGTCCAGGTTAATTTTGACATCTAGAACAAGGTTCAGGAAAAGAAAAAAAAATTGTCACATACGTCTGCACACTATTATTCACTGTAGATGTTATTTTAAAGAACTGCAGGGTATAGCATCTCCAACAGAGTTAACTATTGGCTTCTGCAGCTCTTTGAGCTCTGTCTCCACTGTGAGTGGAAAATTGGATAGCCCCACTTCTTGCCTGGAGGGAAAGTTCACATAACTCACAACAAATATGTGGCATCTTGCTCTTTTCCATGTATACAGAGTATTTCATACACAATTCTGGAAGGCTACAGCTTCAAATAAAAATCAATTCTAACAACAGCGCAGAAGAAAAAAAAGTTTGAGCTAATTTTTGCTTTTAAGCTAGTCAGACAGTCTCTATGTGTATCTCCAAAGCAGACCCTGCATTTTATGTAAATCACTAAGCACACACAAGTCACAGGAGGTATAGAAGTCCTAACAGAAGTAATACCCTGCATCATGATATTAAGCCAAGCATGCTTTTCATAAATTCACCCCACAGTTGCTACCACAGCAGGAAGCTATCTGGCTGGACTTGCAAAAAGAACACCAGTCACAATGGAGTTGAAATAGCACAAAGTTACAGTGAAAGGTTTCACCGCCATTTGGAAGTCATCTTACCGGCCAGAACGAACAACTGGAGAGCAGGATTTGGGAGAAGACACTGCTTTTGTTTCCTAATGCTGAAAAGATAGCATGTCCATGGAAAAAAGCAGCCAGTTACCCCAAAAGGCAAAGAGCAATTAGCAGTATTGTAATTTGCAATGGCAGTCCTTTTTTTATTCATTCTAATGTAAAGCAAAGCGAGGAAACGCTGGTAAACGCGCTGCCAGCTTTCACTTCCTCTGCATTTCCCCTCAGAAAAGAAAAAAACTGAAACATTACACTTGGCAACTCATATTCTCACACTCAGTTAACACCAGTGAGGGTCAATTCTATAATTCAACGAATTAATAATAATTTTTCTATTACAAGCCCTTGCCAACCTGAAGCTATTCATCCAGTTAAAACAATAAAACAATACTAACAACAAAAATCACATAGGAAACTGACAAGAAGCACTACAGGACATTCAATCTTCTTAACCAAAAGAAAGGAGTTACCTGAAGATAACAGAACCTATTGTATCTTATTCCATGAAGCTTTATTCCTTTTGATATTCCTCCTTGAAACGTGTCAAATTATTTTGCTTTTTACACACGCCCATCTATGCATGGCAGCCATCAGAAAGACCCGTGTTCCACAATTAAAATATTAACATGTCAGGAATGGCACACACAATCCACCAGGAACCCTCTTACACAGGTCGTTTCAGTGAAGAAAGCCAGAAAGACAAGAAGTTAGAAAACAGTTTCTGGTGGCAAGAAGCCCTCTGAAACCAGGAGGAAGATCCAGGCTTCCCACCATCCCCTAGCAGAGCATTTTGCATGACCTGCGTCTCTGCAAAGCCGTGTCAGGCTACGCCAGCGACACACACAAGCGTTACAGTGGAGGGCCTTATGAAAGGCTCTCAGTGATGAAAATCTCAAACAATGCCAGACTTGTTAGACACATCTGGGATGGCACTGAAACAATAAAGTCAATACAAAGATAGCGGTTTTTCCTCCAACTCACTCATTTTTTCCTCCTCCCATTTCTTTTTCCACCATTATTTATTCTTGATTCCATGTTCAGGACTATAAAGTGTTGCCATGCAACCTCTTCTCTTGCACATTCGCATTTTCCGGCCCACCCCCCCCTCCTACCATTGATTTTATTCATGAATAAACAATCTGAACTAGTAATGGGAGCTGGTTACAACCATGTGACTTTTCCATACACACATGGGGAAGACAGGACACTGCTGCACATCAACCCCACACCTCATCCCACAGCACCTGCCAGCCTGGCAGCACCATCAGCAGAGCGCTAGCACTACTGCCCTCCCCTGCATCCCCATCAGCAATGCTTAAATTGAACCACTTCTTCTTTCACTCCACACCAGCAGATCAATACAGCCTAACCAGAAAACACACTCGCTGCCTGTGAGGACGATGAACTGGGATTCTCTTACTTTACCTGCAATCACAGGGTTATCTGCAGGGGAGAAGCCACATTTCTACCTCTTGAGCAGCCTTTTAGCTTGCGAACCTCTGCCCTGGGTTTGGATCTCCTCCTCTCAATACAGCTGTGCCACAGGAGAGCTCAGCACCCTCAGCTGCTTGTCCCTGCTCTCTGCCAGAAGGCTACCAGCTGAGCTGCTTTAAGTATTTTTTAACCTGTTTACTGAGGATCAACCAATACAAAGTGTGATTATTTAGGCTGTTTAAACTACTCCAGCTTATTTTGCTTGGCATTCTGCAGAAGAGCTCACATAATTGTCTAAGCTGCCAGAAGGAAGGTTTACAGCCCCCCTACTGAAATATTTTCTCCTTCTACAAGCCGGGAATGATGGCCAACAGCAAAACCACACAAGAAACCCCTGCCAGAGTCCCAAAAGAAACTAGGCCTGTTGGCACATTTGTCATGACTCAAGGAATGAATTTTAAGAGGAGGGCAATTCTTGCTTACATTTGCTCAGCCCTTTCTAGGGAAGTAATTTCACCTAGCTCTTAGAAAAGACGTAACTTAGAACTCCACAAGCCAGGACAGCCACATGAGCACCTATGGTCACACTGCATGCAAGCCTCTGCCCTTGAAAGAAGGCAAAAGATGCTGGTAAAAATCCATTAAGTTGCCTTAAGGCTACAAGTTTTGAAAGAGAAAAATGCTACCACCACAGGCTAAAGTTAGACTACATGCTTACTAAGATGTTGCCAACAATGTTAACTATTTTTTATTCTGTTGTAGCCACCCCACCCACCACCAAACACAAACCCCAGCAAAATAACAAGTAGAAGACTACAGTAGCATAAGATTTGGGAACAGAAACTGCCTTCTTATTCTGCACATGTGAAGCACTATCACACCAAGGTCTTGGTCCATCACTATGGCTCTCAAATGCCATCAGGTATACAGATCAGCAAGAGCATTAAGAAAAAAACCTGAAATTAAGGAATTGTGGTAAGAAAACAAAACCCCAGGGTATCCATCTTCTTGCTAAAAGGAGACGCTAGGGGAGTTGCACCATGATCCATTTAGAGCATCACAGCAAACTCCTCCACGTATCCAACTTTACATTAAGGTAAGCTCCTAAACAATTCCTGAAAAAATTAGCCTACTTGCAAAGATACAGCCCAGGCTCTCTCATAGCTAACGATACCACCATCGCTAAGATAACTGGTGGAGTTATCGTCCACCAACTCCAAGATAGCTGATAATATAATCACCTCATTACTACTCTCCTTCAAATAACAAAACTCCCTACTTGGACATTAAGGACAAAATTTTCAGACTCAGAGAAAACATGGTACCAAGTCTCACCAAGATTATGAAACTCCTGACACTAGCCCTTCTGCCATTAAAGATACCAGTATTTTATAACACCCAAGTCAAATGAAGAACAGAGACTGTGAATGCTTATGCATTTACCGTTACTCTTCCGTGACAAATGTGAGCAGCCACAAAAGACTGGTCTGATTTGCATAGCCATTGGGGAAGCAATGTAAGGCAACTTGAGCAATCTAGTATATTCAGATTCAATATTGCTGAATTATCTAGATTTACAATTTGATTCTTTTGTAGCTCACTTGTTTCATTCATAATTTCCAGTTTGACTGTGTAAGCTTGCAAGGTCTCTAGTTTATATATCTCATAGGGCGTATACCCTGAAGGAAATACTTTAATTCCACTGTATAAAAACAAGCTTAGAACAGCAAACACAAGAGCCCAGCTTAGATTTCTAGATATACCATCACTGATAAGTTACAAATTCAATATTAAACAGAACTGGTTACATTCTGTCCCCGTTAAAAGCTTCCAACATAAACAGGCAATAAAATATAGTTGTTAATAAGTGACAGCAATACAACCACATGTATTTTGTAACTTCTAGCTGCTACTACTTAAAAAGTTCCTCACTAGCAGTGAGCAGAAAGATGATCAGGGAGAGGAGGCTGGCGGGCGGGGGCGGGGGCGTGTGTGTAAACTATTAATACAAGCCTTCTACAACTCTGGCACCGTGGTGGGTAACCAGCTTCTAAAAAAAAAAAAATACATGTACAGAATACATGCCAACGTCTGTAGGATTCTAGTGCCACTCACAGCTTTCTTTAAATAACGGATGTGCTACTCACTTCCTCTGTTCTATTCAAAATCCGTGGGCAGCCATAACCTTGCCCAGAACCATGCCTGTTGCATAACAGCGAAGCCAAAAGTTGACAAGGCAGAAGGGCAAACCATTTCTCCCTCTCTGCTTCCTTCAAGAGCCACATAACATCTGTGAGCAGGATGCAGGCCAGTGTTTTGATTCCTCCAGAGCTCAGGAAAAAAAGCCTTTCCTCTACCGCACTGTAGTGCAGAACTCATGCTTTCATGTAAAGATTTTACGGAAAGCATGAAATGATGTGGATCATTCAGCTCCTACACAGGCAGAAAGCTAGCTGGAGAACAGCAGTCCCAGGAACATCTCTTTAAAGGCATCTGGAAACATGACTAGTTTCAAGTGGGAGCACTGTCCCCATCCTGCTGTGTTCAATGTGATGCTCCATCCCCAGCATTTGCTGGGAACAGCAGTCTTGCTTTCCCTCCACTCACCTCCAGCCACGTCACTCCTGTTTCTACCTGTGAGAGCAACAGTAAGGTGTAGCCACAGGGTGAGTTAGCGAACTGATAAAAACATTACTGAGTGGGTTAGTTTCCCATGAGATAAGCAGCATGAAAGAAATCACCCTGCAATCACATAAGCATTACCTCTGCCAAGGGAGCCGCAGCGGGGATTGGGGCACAAGGTAGGACCACCCGAGACGTATCAGATGAGGTACCTGCAGCACCAAACTGCCTCCAAAGCTTCTAGCATCAGGTTTTGCTCTCCAAGTGTGAATCTTCTGCTTAATTTTCAATCCGTAACAGGTTTATGAAGGAGTTTAAAATTTAAAAGAAATGTTTCATATTTATTTCTTACAGGATTATTTAAATAAGTAGAAAACATACTACAACAATGTGTAACAGCTTCAACTTTAGAGAGCTGGGTTTTGTGCCAGTACAATAAAAATCTGCTGGATATTTCAGATCACCATCTTAACATACTGCTGGATATTCCACATTAGCATTATCAGATAAGGTCAGTTACTCAAAAGAATCAAAGTTCCCACGATGCTAAATGGAATGCACATGGAACACATTCAACCTAATATAAGAACAGACCACTCGCATGGAGATCATAAAAAACAATCAAAAGGAACTGGGTTTAAATTTACACGTTTATCCTTGCTTTCTTCAACATACAGGATTCTAATATTTAATCATTATTATACACCTCAAGAATTCAGCTTTATTTTATTCACAACATGGAACTTCACCTTCCTCCTAAAGTTTGCACTTGACCAGATGGAGGTATAATCAAGCTTATTTACAATGTATCACTGTCTTCATTTGCCCTGGTCTGCAATTTCTGAATGCTAGACTGATAAAATTGTCCCTCTATTTATTTTTCTCATAAAGAATAAAAGAACAAAGTTCTTCCCTCACTTCCTTACAAAGATGGAAATTTGCATTCATAATGGGACTAACGTATTGACATACTGAGTACTACAATATCTGTTAAAACATTTACTTTTAAGTCCTCAGAGCTAGCACAGGCAGTCAAATCATCCCATCCCTGGTTGGAACCATGAGACCTGTGCAATACATTCCCACATGCTTTGTGCTGGCTGTTTTTCTTCTGCCAAGGTGGAACAGCTTAGACAGGACCTCTGTCCTAAAGCAGCTTATACCTCCCACCTTCAGGCAAATAAAGAGACTTCCGAGAGACAGGACAAACAAGTACGTATGCCAGTACGCTGCGGGAGCCAAAGGAAAGTGTCCGACAATGTGGGTAAAGTCCTGCTGCTTTGACTACTGACAACCAGTTCTGCTTCTGGTCCCATCCACACCTGCACGAAAAAGACACCAGCAGTTTGGCCCTGTCAATAGCCTTCCACGTGCATCACCATCTGGGCACCCCTCCGGAGCAGGGTCCTGTGGAAAGGAACAGCAGGACACATAACCTGACCGTTCAAGTGGGCACAGGGCACCTGCCAGGATTAATGCTCTTTAACATGGCAACGGAAAAGGTTTTAAGTTTCCCTCAAAATTTAAGCAACTACAAGTCAAGGCAAAAGCTCTGAGAACTTCTTTGAAAGCAAAATTTCTGTTCCCAACCTATTTTCATTTCTGCTTTCACCTGTACATAAGTCTTCTCATATTTAAAATATTTCATATTAGAGAAACCAAGCAGAATAGCTTTAAAAAAAAGAACATGTTGGCATTGCCAAACAAATCTCACATTTCACAACCATAGAACACACCACCAAGCAGCTGCATCAATCACAAAGAAGTTAAAACAAAAGCCCCAAGAAATCATATGACCAGTGTCGTTCGTATTGACAACAAAGCACTTTTTCCACATAAGGAAAGAAAATTACATACTGCCCACAGCAAGTTCAAAGCAGAAACATTGACAACGCAAATCAGAAGCTGGTGCATTCTTCAAAAATTTAACATACCTGATTCACGTAAAAATGTCTTCTCAAAATACATATTGGAAGACATCAAATTCATTATAGGACATTGAACATGGGAAATCTTTTGAATTTTCTTACTGTTAGTCTTCTCAAACATACAAGCCAATTAAAGGAGTCAGACTTAAAATTTTGTCCCAGCCTGCAAGCTCCTCTTGGGTTCAAACAGATCATATCCTAATCCAAAAGATACCTTCAAGAAATCCACTTCTGAAACTCTCCTGTCACCAATACCAAGTCGCACATTGCAATTCAATGCACTTGGAGCTTAGTTCCCTTGTCAGATCCTTCTGACACGGGACAGAGGCTATCCACACTATACAGCATAGGTGCGCTTTCACCCTGAAACACTTACCACTGTGTAAAACCCTTAGAGACAAAGTTTTATGAAAATAATTCAGATGAAACCAGCAAATTTATCAATTACCCTGCATGCTCACTGAAAGCATGCCTTTTCTTCCAGAGACCACTGACATTGCTTAACTACTTCCTAGTTTTTCAAAGACACTTGGCTTAGGGATAGCAAATGAACTAAGAAAAGTTTCCTCCACGCTAGAGTTTTTGATTTATCCATAAAGCTCTAATCTCCCAATTTTAGGAAGCTTGTTGCATCACAAATAGTTAAAAAGAAAACCATAAAAATGTTTCCATTCAGTATTCTGACAATGCAATACAGCTGTGAGAATTAAAAAAAGCTGAAAGTAGAGAACCTTGAAAAGAAAGCAGAACATCTGTTGCCCCATCTATTTAAGCTTTTACCTCCCACTCACGCTGACACCATATACACTATGCCAGATCTGTGATAAAGGCATCTGTCCCTGTGAACCTAGCCCTAGGCCATCAAAGTCAACTCTCATAAGCTATTGAGAGTCATTAGAAAAGTTTTGTACTACTGATATAGTGAAACAGCCAAACACCAAATAAACTCTCTGAGGCTGCTAGCTCTTAAAACAAATGCTTCATGACTGTTCAATTTTTGCATAGTGCAGTGTCTCAGACAGTTTTGCCAGCACAGATATATCAACTAAAAGAATAAAGTAAAAAAGCCATGTACTAAACATCACTGCTACTTCAGCAACGTAACAACCATGAAAAAGCAGAGCATTTTTGATAGCTTTGCTTGTGGTATTTGTGGAGATGATATAGTACTGCTAGCAGAAACACTCGCAGCAGAATACACTGCAAATTCATTTGGAGTCTCTACCAACATGTTTCTTTGTAGTGTGGACTAATTGCCCCTTTCTAACAGCTGGACCATACTAAGAACATATAGCCCTTGAAGTAACATCACTGAAACTTTTAAATCAAACAGCAAAGGTTATGCTTTTAGAACCAGACATCCTGGGCTTGATCACCACTGTCAATGAAACGCATACAAGTATAATATGATACTGAGGTACACTCAACATGAGACAGTTTATTGATTCCCCCACCCACCCACCACCCAGAAACTCCCAACACTTCCGTCAGCCTGTTGCAAAACGACAGAAACAAACCAACATGCTTAAGGTTACTAGAATTCAGAGGAAAAAGCAAGGCTTTACTTTGCATGCTCAACCCCACTGTGCTTCTCGCCAGTTCATGTGCCAGCAGCACAAGAGCCCTTTCTGCAGCAGCTACATTTCACTTCCCCTCTGAGCCCCCTTATAGCCTCATAAAGGATTCACCATCCATCTCACACACACTGCCTCTGTAGCGCTATCAGCTGAACATGCTCCCTTTCTCTGTCTCACCCCACTCAGCCCTGCTTTGAGCAAGCCAAATCCTCACAAGCTGTTTGAGATGATCCCAGCGCTCATCATCTCCCCACAGACACGCTCTGCTACCATTTGTGGGACCGCGCTGCAAACTAGATCAGGCAGTCTGTGCATGACCCTTTTTTTCTGGCTGGGTAAGTTTGCTGTTCTGCTTCATGCCTGGCACCACCAGAAGTTGTGCCAGTGACACCACAAATCGCCAAGTCCCCAAGCCACTATTATTGCTACGGTTTATGTACAGTTGAACTATAGCCTCAGCTAACTTTCAGTTTAGTAAATCTTTTACAGAAGAGCAGAAGAAACTCTTTAAAATAGTAATAAAAAGCTGGCTGGGGTGAAGTCGCTTTAATTCATTTTTGACACCTGGTGTCAACCCAAGGCTCACGAGAAACAGTCTTGCTTCTTTGAAGCAGAACAGCATGCTAATTTGTGCTGGCAGCTCACTACAATTTTTTGAACTTCAGAAGTGAAGGAAAAATGTTTAGAAGCACAATTTTGATAATCACAGAATCAAAGAGATCACAAGAAGTGCATTCAGGATAGTATTTAATCCCAGTTACTACCCAAACTTCTTTTACTATCAACACTCTGCAGTGTATGCTAGTATTAAACAGGATTGAAGAACAGGCTTTACCATGAAATCAGAGAAGTGGGGAGAGTGCCCTGAAGGTTATTCATTAGCATTATCTCTATGTGTAGCTCACTGGGGAAAGAATAAGGAAGAGTCCTCTGTGGCATTCTATTCAAATGCATGAGCCATATTTAAACGGGGAAGGGAGATATTTCTGATGCAGACTTCACAGCAGGTCCATGACAGCATCAGTTTCACTAACACTCTGAAGATCTAGGCTAAAGAGGCCTTTGCCATACAGAACTGAGATGTGCACCTTGCATCTCCTGAACTATACGAAGACCTGAGCCAAAACTCCAAGGGCTCTCAAGTTAGCATCATGTTTTTCATAGCAAGGCAAAAAGTCCTGAACAGTACCTAGTAAAAACAGAGCATGGCCTAAATTTTATGTGAGAAGAAACCGATAAGTTAATTAAAACCTACAGTTGCATCCCCATTTCTAAGGGCCGCATCTCAGAAGTAATCCCCCAACCTCCTTCCTGCACCCAGACCTCAACCAGCCTATTTAAAGGCCGGGGAACAATAAACACTGATGAGCAGAAAGGGTCGGGGGAAGGAAGAAGACCATTACACTGACTGCGGAACGACTCCTGGGCAAGGAGAGTTGAAGACACTTTTTCGGAGGAGCAGAAAGCACAGCAGCCCACTCCCCAAGCCAGCTGGGACCCCCAGCCCGGCCAGTTCCCCTCGTTCCCCGCCGCCTCCTGCCAGGACCCCCGCCCGCCGCGACCCCTGCGCCTGCCCCCGCTAACCCCCGTCCCCCAGCCGCCTACACCCCGCGGGGCACGGCACAGCCCGCTGCCCCCTGCACACCCCTTCTCTCCCCTCGCACGGTGCTCCCGGCTGCAGCGAGGGCAGCCCCTCTTTTTCCCCCCTCACAAGCCGGGTCTCCCCCCGCTGCAACACGCTGTCCGCCCCCCCCCCACCCCGTGCAAGCAGGGCACCCCGAGGCCCCCCCCGCTGCGAACAGCAGCGCTCCCTCCTCCCCGCCCTCAGGTCAGCTCCCCCGGCAGAGGGGAGCCCCTTCCCTGCCGCCCGGCCCCGCGCCGCTCTCACAGGGCGGCCCCGCTCCCCGCCAGCCGGCCCGCGACCCCCGGCCGCACAGGCCCCGCAGGACACTGGGGGCCCCCGGCCCCACCGGGACCCCGAGCGGGGCAGAACCGGTGAGCGTTCCCGCGCACCCTTCTCACCTGCGGGCCGCGGCTGCCCGCCCGGCGCCGGCCGCGGGCCCCGCTCCGGAGCGTTCCCAAAGTCCCGAGCGCGGCCCCGCTCCCCGCGCCCGCCCGCCCGCCCGCCGCCGCCTGGCCCCGCCTCCGCCTGGCCCCGCCTCCCGGTACCGCACGTCACCGCCCGCGCCAACATGGCGGGCGCCGGGCCTGTGCGCATGCGCCTAGGGGGCAGGGGACCAAGGCGAGGCGGGGGGACTGGCGAGGGGGCGTGCCTGGGGGCGGGGCGTGGTAGGGGCGGGGCTATGTAAAAGGGGCGTGGTATGTGCCCGCGGGCCGGGGAGGGGCAGGAGGGAGGAAAGGGGGGATGGATGGATGGATGGATGGATGGATGGATGGATGGATGGATGGATGGATGGATGGATGGATGGATGGATGGATGGATGGATGGATGGATGGATGGATGGATGGATGGATGGATGGACGGACGGACGGACGGACGGACGGACGGACGGATGGAAGGGTGAATGGATGGATAGATGGACGGATGGATGGGTGGACAGATGGGTGGATGGGTGGATGGATGGATGGATGGATGGAGGAAGGGAGGGAGGGAGGGATGGGTGGGTAGGTGGGTGGGTGGGAGGGAGGGATGGATAGATGGAAGGAAGGAGGTAGGGAGGGATGGATGGGGTGATTCAGGGGGCAGGCTGCAGTGCACAGGGGCAGGAGCACTGCCTGTGGGGGCTGTCCCCAGGAGCACGGTGCATCAAGAAGAGCTGCTGGAAGAGCAGGGAGGACAGCAAGAGGCAGCAACAGCCCTTGGTGACTTAGCGAATGCAAGTGATAGATGTACAAAAACATCTCCTTGTGTTCTCCAGGGGATTAATTTGGGACCAGCGTTATTACCAAGTGAAAGGCCAGCCCCAAGTTGCTTTTCTGACCAAAGCTCAGAATTGCTTCACCTGCTCCTGTAACACTGCAGGATGGTAACCCCAAGGTTTCTTCACAGTCCTGTCCTCTCTTTCATGTGGCTGAAGCTTCGATTTGGGAACTGTTTTTCTTCTGCCATTCTGCCTGTATTGTTTCCTGTAAACACACCTTTAATTACTGAACCTCCAACATTCAACAAATTTTTGCCTGTAGGTAATCTTAGGGCAAATAACGCCTTAGTTAAGACCAGTCAGCCCTGATGAAGTTATAGGAATTTCAGCAATGCAATTCAGGGCAGAACTGGATGCAAAACTAATTATGAAGCCATAGGTAGCCTTCCAGCCAAGACTGCAATAAACTCCTCGTAGCAGCTCTGTAACTTCAGCTTGGTAAACGTCCTTGGCTTGAAAGATGCCAGCTTTAGCCCTAAAGGAAAGGTTAAACAACCTCTGAGATCATACCACACCATTTGAGAGTTGCCTATCTCCAGCACTGCTTGCTTTTAAAGCCGTCTTATCTGGAAATTTTTGAAATTGGCTTATCAAAGCCAGCATATCATCTATCTCAGAGTGAAAGAGATTCTGGTTAAGTAACTCTCTAACAGATTTTGCTATGGGCAGTTTCAGGTTCACTTCTGTTCTCTTCACATCTTTAACACCAACGGAAGCAAATTCAGGCACAGAGAACCAATCGTCGCTAGACTCAAGCTGTTAAGAAATTCAGTATCTCATCTGTAGAAGAAAGCATTTTGTGTGTATACTTTTCCTACTTCTGTCCTTGAAAATGGCCTCGTGCATGAGCCAGCGCCAATCTCAACTTATCTTTACAAAACTTTGGGAGGAACACATCTCCACTGAGAAGAGACACGGACATAGCGACACGCTGGTTATTTCACAAATGTTCCCAGAGTAACTCCAGTCTTGGAATGTGCTCGCTCACAGTGTTTTACAAAAGGCAGGTTGTTACAGTGAGCTCTTCACCTTTATACTTACTTCTTTCCATTAGAAAGTGAAATTTGCCATTAAAAAAGACCGTAGCTATAAAACACGGGTCCCTCCAGATACAATGCTCTTGCAGCTCTTTTTATTCCCAAGGCAAGGTAACGTCTACAATGCACATTTAACATGGGCTCTTGTCCAGGTTTCAAACCCACACTTCTAACCACAGAGAAACTTTCTGATCATTTTTGCTTACTTACATAGCAGAAGGTGGGATTTTTACAGCCCATGTTCCATCTCACTTCACAATTGAATATACCCATATTTTTTGCTAATGACTTGACAAATGAATCTAACAGTGCTCCGGTGTTCTTCTAAATGTTCCACCTTGAAAACCAGGCAAGTTTTCCCAGGCTTTACTTGGGATCTCTCAGCACCAAAACCCACAGATGTGCCTCTGGAAGCCCCTAGATGACAGCCCAGCTGCACAGGCGAAGGTCTGGAAAGCCCTGTTCAGCAGACCTAGGCTCTGTCACTAAGGATTTCATATGGAAAATCTGTGTACTAGCGTCGCTCAAATGTTATATTGCCATTAACAAAATTGTTCCAAGCATACTTTTCTATGAAGCTTTGATGTCTCTGTTATCTATTTATCTGCAAGAAATCCACCTTAAATTTGCTGTAGTCCCTCTGTCAGGCATCTCAGAGTATAAACACAACACAAGAAAAATATACAAAATTACTAATATAAAGCAATCTACAAGGCAAGTTTGTATACATAACTTTCACACAAGACTGTAATCACAAACATTTCCTATTAAAGTCTACTTCCAGCATAGCACCTTTCAAAACATCATTCTAAGTATTTATGTCACACATCTGACATTTGATAACTATAATGAACACAATTTGCCGAGGCAATATATGTTTCCAGCATCTAACAGCAGTATAAAGAATGAATAAAATTACCAGTTCAGACAGACCATGTTTATATTCACCCCGCAATCATTTTGCATTGATATTACAGATTACAGTGAGAGAACAATATCCATTCAGCAACAGTATTTCCTGTTCAGAAATTTTACAACTTGATTTTATCTAAAAAGAAAATATAACGCATACCCAGCCCCACCTGAGCTCAAAACAATTCACTCTGAACATTTGTCATAAATTATAACAGAATCTATTAGGAAGCCAAATGCAGAACTTGGAACTAAGGAACTAAGAGGAACCAAGCTCTATTAAGCTTCAATTGCTTGTGACGGGGTAGATTCACTATTTGCAGTTCTGCAGATAGTCACTGGTGAACTTAATTTGAGCGTGTGAGGAGCTGCAGGGGGAGTACACATACATGTGTATTTAAGGCAGCGTTTCTCCAGCTGTTTTGGCTAGCATCGCCTGCCAAAGCGAACTGCACCATCCACGACCCCTTCTCCAAGTGCGATGCTGTAGAGTAAAATGCATCTACTTCCAGCTCTTGAAGCGAGCTTGTCCATTGCACAAGCACTTTTTATTTCCTTGCACCTTTTGCATTTTGCTGTTCAGAAAAGTTGCTTTCAGTATTTATGCTTTTTCTATACTGAAAACGTTCTGTGTTAGATAGATCTGCATATTCATGCCACGATAACAGCCTCACAGAATTAAAATAATTCTAAAATGACATGCGAGGTGCATATCTGTCAAGCAGTAAACACTGAAAATATTTTGTGATAAAAATAATTAATTTTAAGAATATTTAAAGCCCTCAACTTTCCCCGTCACCCCCAGTGACAGACAGCTTGATTCCAGCCATACACACTCATTTCCAAAGTTCACTGACTACTCTTGTCCCCACTAATGCGTAACAAATCCTACAGAGCTGGGTTTTCCAAGTCAGTTTTATTAACCTGGACTAAAAAGTAACATCTTGTAGTTATTTTTTAGTAACTAAAGCTGTCTGGAGCAGCTCCATCAGTATTACTCCAACCTCCAAGAGGGAGATAGGGATTTGAGCAGCAATAAATCATGTTTGCTGAGGCTGGTGAAGCCTTATAAAAAAATCTTTCCAGAGCAGAGCGTACCTACATCCTATTTGTGCTGTTTTCCCACGGTGTGAATTGGAAATTTCCCCAAGGAGGTTACCAAATTCAAAATCCTCAGTGGGAGGCTCACTGTCCCAGCAGTGCTCTACCACGCTGCCCTACTCCACCTCCACTTCCAGCAGCTCCCAGGAAGCACCAGCCACTTTCCAGGAACACCAGAAAGGAAGGAAAGCCTCTCCCATTTCCCAGGAAGGGGGGATGTTCAGACCGATGGCATTTGTCTTCCCAAGTAACTGTTAATGCATGATGGAGCCCTGCTCTCCTGGGGATGGCTGAACTCCCGCCTGCCCATGGGAAGCGGTGAATGAATCCCTTGTTCTGCTTTGCTTGCCTGCGCAGCTTTTGCTTTACCTATTAAACTGCCTTTATCTCAGCCCCTGAGTTTTCTCACTTTTACTCTTCTGATTCACACCCCCATTCCCCCGGGGAGGGGGAGCAAGCGAGCGGCTGCATGGGGTTTAGTTGCACGCCGGGGTTAAAACACAACAGCACAGGGGAAGTTTCTGGCATCTTCTCACAGAAGCCACCCCTGTAGCCCCCCGCCCTGCTACCAAAACCTTGCCATGCAAACCCACCAAAGCTTGGAAGAGAAAATAACTGCCTGGTATGTGCTGGCACACATTAGCATTTTAGATTACAGTTGTAATACAGATAGACCCTGCGTGTGCAAGCCTTGATTTTCAGCCTTTTTTCACCATCCATAGTCATTCCCACAAACACAAAAAGGAGTGTAAAAAACTAACCTAAAACCTAATTTTTGCTGATACCACTTTTAATGTCTCATCTCTCTTTGCCCTGTTAATGTCTGGTCTCTCTATGCCCTCCATACAGTTTCCCACTGTGGAAATGATGGTTACTGGGGACAGCAGAGCAAACCGGCTGTTTGGACAGCCTGCCCTTCTCTACCAGGCAAAACCGCAGCAGAACAAGGAAGAAATCAGCATAAACATCATTGCTATTCTCAAAGAAACATTTCCAATGTAAATGGAGCATGTCACCAGAGAGACACAGTCAAAATACTAAAATGTGTAGGAAGGGGGAATTACTTTGGCCACTGAGCATTAAAATTCATCATGTGTAGGGAAAAAAAGACAGTAAACATTCAGGGTACGATTGATCCAAACCTTAAGAGTTCAGGAAGATAAATGAAATGTGAAAGGAGTGGAAGGAAAGATGGGGAAATCAGAGAAGAGTACTGCAAGGAGTACAGTCCATAACTAACATTCAGGCAGAAAGGAAGCCATCCCAGTGCAAGAGGAGGGTTAAGCGCCTCAGGAATTTGGAGTGGTTGCAAAATTTAACATAGCGACTACAAAGACAGTATCTGACCTAAATATGCCACTTACATCCTTACATTGTCTTGTGCTACAATAACCTCTATAGTTTGATAACATGAAGGACTAAAAAAAAAAGTAACACTGACATTTTAATCCTATTTTTTTAAACTCATATGTGGTAAGACTGCTATTTGAGTTATTCTTTTTAAACAAAATAGCAGTAGATCTTTCCTGCTGTATCATGCCAGCTCTGTATAAACAGGTGAAGTGGGGATCAGACCGTCCATCACTCCCTTTCAGCATCAGAGGTCCATTGCCCAGGGTACAAGTTATCATGATGGCCACACAAAATATTTTACCCACTTTGTCTTGCAAATTCTTGTATGATTGCAACATTTACATTTGTAACAAGGACTTCCTCATCTTCGGTTGAATAAATTGTTTTGGAAGCCTTCCTTGGGAACATAAGCAAGGACAAGTAACAAGCCTTTACCAACTGCAGTCTGCCAGTCTCAGCATCGAGTCTTCCCTTACCTCAGATGATTTCATTCAAAGAAAATAAATAGCAGTGGAACTTGCAATTTTCTCCAAAGTCATTTTGGAGTTTATCATGTTTTTCCTCCAGCTAATCTCAGTGAAGCAGAATTTTAGATTTGGAGGAACAGCTATTTTTAAAATTGAGTCCTTTATGTTATAACATATTACAATTTAAAAATCACTGTTTTTTACTGGCCAGCAAGTGGTTTTCCTTAGCTGCGGTAAAGAACTATCTGGGGAGCAGGGGAAGGCTGCAGGTTGTGCCCAAGAACTCAGTGCAGGACTCTGTCAAGACATTTCCTTGGAAATCCAGGCGCTCTTCCACAGCAGCCTTCATTTGTAAGTCCTACAGGAATTTTTTTGTAAAGTCTTCCCTTGCTTGCTCTCTTTGAGATACATATTCCTAAAGAGGGTTGGGGCAACCTAATATTTTAGTGGTACTATTACTCTGGATTGCTCTTTTTCTTAATTTCTTACACACGTTTTGAGACAGTCCAGGAAGAGTGGGAATCCGACATTTGAGTCATAGATTTTCAGAAAGTTCTAAGTCCCAGTTATCTGGGGTTTTGTAAGCCAGTTTTGTATCTTCACTGTCTCGTTTCCAAGGTTTGGGGTTTGATCTAGCTTTTACTATCTCAAGGAAAAAAATAGCCAGATGTAATCCCTTTTTTGCTGTCAGGCAATAAGTGAAGTAGTGCAAGTAAGGAAATGCTTCCAACAAATGTCAGAGGAAAAACACAAAATACAATACTCAGCTTGAACTCTACACATTTCCAAAATGTGCTACAAAAGGGCTTTTAATATCATTCCCATCAATCTCTCTTTTATTTTTAAATGTCTGTACAGCTAGAATGTCCCAACATTGAGCTTTGATGTGCCAGCATGGGAATGCTTTATGATTCATGAAATAATTACGTTCTCATTTACCATATACAAGTTTCAACAGCCAGCAGAAATGCTGGGTTAATCGATGTCTTCTGCAAGTCCTCACTGTTCTTCTAGTTTGGGCAATTAACTGCAGCACTTTTTGCACAGGATTACTAGTCACCACAGATAACTACTTTCCCCTCTGTAGACTGTATATTCTCCAGGCTAAACAATCTATCATTGCATGCTTATATGCTTTTGTTCCCTGCTGGCAAATGGTACTGACTTCTCCCATATGACCACAGGTCAGCTTTAAGAATATGACAGGAATTTAAAATAATAATAATAATAAAATCGCAAACTTCAGTAAAATCACCTTGCTTTTGACTCCTAAAACTGGTGATACAGGTCTTTCTTATCACAAAGAGGAAACAGGGAGCTCAACACTTATCTTGCCAGGAATGTGGCAGGATAAAGGAGATCACTTTCATCTTCCTTCCCGTTCCCACAGGTGGGGATGGACAAGGAACAAATGCCAGTGGAGGAAACTGCTCCAGCCAACAGAGTTCAGCCAGGATGCAGGAAAAGTGGCCTGTGCCAGATGGAGGGTTTATGTATGTAATTCCCCCTGGAGCAATAGGGAGAGCAGTGCCTTTTGATGAGGCAATAGAGCAGTGCACTACAGCACTGCACTGCTTTTTTGCTCAAGGTACATGGCACACTCCATAAGCTAGCTTGGTACCTGGGAATTTCTTTCCACATAGAAGAAAGCAATGCACCTTTGTTTCCTTACAATTAACATTAAGGTTAGAAAGTTTGGAACTCTAACAACGCCTGCATGTCGTAATAAATCATCCTTTATCACTACCATATCAAAGAAAAATACGGATCTCTGTCATATTATTTTCACTATAATGAGAAAAGTATTAAAAGCCAGATTTTCTTGCTTTTTGCAAACACTCATGCTGATCTTTGGAGCACTGCTCATGTGAAAGTTGTAAAATCTGACAGAATTTGGTTATGACACAACCTAACTATGTCCTGGCAGAAGAACTACCTCTTACCTGCCCTGGCATCACAGAAGTGGTGCAAGCAGCTGCATACTCTTGTTCTGCAGAATGTAAGCTGCTAAGTGGGCTTTCTGCAGTGATCGATAGTTCCTATATCCAAGCAATCGGTCTTTAAGTTCACTCCCAATTAAAGATCACAATGAATGTAAAATAAATTATTGTTTGCTGTCAGGAAATACATTAACAAAACTGTCTCCAAGCAAGAACAGCTCAATGGTTCCAAGAGCAGCAAATTTAGTTAATGTCAGTGATGTGGAAGTACTCCATGCATCAACTGAGCTCACCCAGTAGTAAAGCATCTCAGTACTCTATGAGCTACCCCTAAACCTGGTCAGGGGGACAACACAGGACTATGCAGCTGACATTTCCAAAAGCAACACTTCAAAAAGAAGTTTCAAGTTGCCACAGGATAAAATGTAGTGCCTCATCACGATGGTCCCCGAGAGCAAGGAGGCACATGTCAAACTCATGTGCTCTCCTGCCCTGAGGCAGATTTGGGTACATCTACTGAGGCTAAACAGCACTGCGGGAGCAGCAGTGAAGGGTTTATTTGCTATGTTATTTCTTCAGAGATAAACAAATTTTCATGAAATACGCTTGTACCACTGAGATACTGCAGTGTGCACAGTATCTGCAGAATCTAATGAAAGCAGCTATGATACAGGGTATTTTACTGCAGAAGTTGTGTGGGTATAAATCCTCAGTTTTGAGTTGTGACTGCACTAAAAGCCCATGCCTTTATCTTTCTGTCCAGAACAAGGATATTGACTGTGGAGGGAAAACAAAGAAGCCCTTCAGTCCAATACTTTAGCAACAGGGAACGTTTCAGCTACTCGCATACTGATTTGGTAAGATCAAGATCTGTGAGACCAGAGAGGGCAGAGGTGAATTTTAGAGACCCCCACTGAGCCTGCGTAAATGGCAAAAGGAAGGTGAAATTCACAAACAAAAATACAACACAACACATCAAAAGAAACAACCTAAGCTCCTTGCAAGGTTCACAGCCTAGTTCCTGAAGAGACTGATTGCTGCGCGAGGTCTGCCCGGGGATATCTGTTCTGACCACAGAGATTTACCCTTTTCACAAGCTTTCTAACATGGGCTTCATTTAAGGAGGTGCATTTGGCTGTAAACAGCAGCAATCGGGCCACAGGATCATCGTTTCACTAGTTCTAGTCGATCTCCCAGACAGTGTATTGCCATGTAGAGGCTGCATGAGCAAAAGCTCCTGTGTATATGAGCTCTGTGTCTGCTATGGGTCACCCTGAATTTTGTGTATGAGAAAGAGGGGGCACAGGAAAGAAGGCCACTGCTGACGGAAATCTTGATCACCACCGGCCCTCATCGCTGTGCCCAGAACCTGTAAAACCCTGCTTGTTTTGTTGCCAGGGGTGGGGTAAGACATTATTTTAATTTTAAAATTTGATTCTCTGTGTTTTGGCCAAAGTTCTCAGCAGCGTGCAATCCTCCCTTCAATGAGACATAATGAATTAGCATAAAGTGTGGGTTGTAAATTACAGGTCATCAGTATTGGCAGGGAAATTATAGGTGCTCGACAGCATGATAAATACTGGAGGTGAACCCGGCCAATTGCTTTCGAAACTCCTTATTTACTGCTGGTCCCAGCTGCAGGGTTCTGATGGCTCTAAACATCACTTTTGAATAACAGGACAGGGATCACACAGAATGCCTGTCCATAGGGTATAGAGGCAAACCCAGACACAATCCAGTGAAATGCAGTATCAAAAGTAATACAAATATATAGGGTGTCTGTATCAGTGAAGCTGCACTTCATTTGGTTCAATGCATCATTGAAAATAATTTCCATTAAACTCTACAGCAAGCATTTTCAAAATATCCTTGAAAGGCTCCTGGAAATAGCTGCAAGTGCCTGATGAGCGAGCACAGCTAGTGCTCCTCTTTGTGCCATTAAAACCAGAGGCGCAGAAGCAAGCCCTGATTGTCTTTTCTCCAGTGTTTTGTTGTCTGGGCTCTGTGACAGTATTTTTTATGTGATGATTGGAGCCTCCACAGCTGGGAATTCAGGGGGCTTTACAAGGCAGAGATTGCATTTTCCTTCAGATACCTTGGATATCTGCTCTATAGCAATCCCTTCAGTGCCAGGGAGGGATCCTTAGGGATGTTCTAATCCAGGTGTTCAGGCAAAGAGGGAAAAAGAAAACTGGTTCTGCATTTCCCTTCAGGAGCAGAGGTTGCAACATGCACAGTCCACAGGCTGTGCCTTGCAGGCAGCCCTGTCTATTCAGTGCTTAAGGATGCAGCTAATAGTTCTTTGCCATCTCACAGACAAGCAGAATCCTTGATGTCACGGGTGCCTTCCCGAGGACGCTGACCACCACATCATGCTGGGGTGTATGGTATCACATCCATTTAACACTAAACCTCTGCCTCTCCTCCCTGCCTTGGCACACTTGCCGCTATCCAGCAGAGGGGCTCTTGTTCCTTTCCACCCACACACCCCGGGCATGCCAATGGCAATCGATTTTCCTTGCATGGGCAGATGTGCACTCAGTGGAGAATCAGCCGCCACTGTGCGTGGTTTCCATCCTGCTGGGCTGCTTCATAGCCACACTGGGCCATGCAGGGCTGCCTGAAAATATCGGTGACTTTATTCCTTTTCTTATTCAGGGAGGAATTTAGACCATCTTTGTTTAATGTTTTAAATATACACTTTAAATTTTTTATATCCAACTCCATTTCCTGGCCAGCCCTTGTGTACCGGTGGGGTGATGTGCCTCCTTTGTGACTCCTCCTGGAAGAGAATCAGTTTATTAAAAAATGAAATGAGGATTCTCATTAAATGAGAAAAATCATGTCCATTCTCAGACCTGCTCTGTCTCAAGGCATCATAGCTGAGCTGCTTAACCCTCTTTTCAGTCTCCTTGCATGAACCCTTTGTATGCAAGACCCCAGAGGCAGCTTCCAAAGTCCCTGAGCTTTTCAGGAGAAAAAAATAAAAATTGAGGTACTTGCAGTGATTATACTTTTTTTTCATCAACAGATTTGGCATTAAAAATACACATTTCTGACAGCAGAAACTTTCATTGGTCCCACCAAATTATTGCCAAGGAAGCCTTTAAAAAGAGATTACTGCTCCTGCCTCACTGCATCCTTCCTGCTTGCCCATGGTGCTGCTGATGCTCAGAAATGCAGCAGGTATCCTGGATGCTGCCTGCATTTTATTGTGCAGCTCCTGAGGGGTGGTGAGGAATCACAGTTTAATACAGTGCATCCGAATTGTAACTGAATTGCAGCCTGCAGCTAAGTGGAAAGACATTAAAATCCAATGTCAGTGTTTCACTGTGTATTTGATGTTCCACTATACCTCTGAAATAATTGATCATGTCTCTCTATATATATTGTCTCATTTTTCACCCACGGCTCTGCAAGCCCCTGCAAACAGCCTGGTACAATTTCCCAGGCAGGTCACAGAGATGTGGACAAGTCCCAGTGACACCTGCTCAAACCACTGCCTGATGCTGGCAGTGCTGGACCACACGATTTTTCTGTGTAAACTCTATTTTAATGAGGAATGCTGTAAGAACAAGGTTTTACAGATAAACCCTGAGTATAAAGAGAGATCATGACAATGTACCCTGAATCTAAAAGAAAGTCATCTCTCTAAGGAGGTTGTCTAAATGAACATCGACCTCTAGGCGGGAGGTTGTGTGCACTTCAGCTCACTGCTTTTGTTTCAGAAGTGAAGGGCCAAAAAAGCACATTTTTCTTTTCTAGCTAAAGAAGTCTAAGAAATCACCTCTATCCCATTACTTCCCAGCTAAAAGCCTTCAGTGGTGTGGAGTCTCCGCTTAGCCAAAGCAGGACAGAAATCAGCATCACTCCAGGAGAAGAGATCTGGCCAGCAACACAGGACATGTGTAATCAGTCCCACTGCGAATTGTTGGCAGAAAAGCTTTTCCAAGGAGCCGCAGCCCTCCACTCCCTTCTCAGCACTGTAGATGGGAGGCAGCCTCCGGGCTGGCACCTCCAAGTAGCTGGGGAGCATGGACCACAGCCAGACACATATCCACCCTGCTGCTGCGAAAGTTCCTGCAGAAACCAACCAAAAAAAAAAATATTATATATGCTAAAAAGCATAATAAATAAACAGCATAGACCACTTAAAAAAATATATGAGTCACTGTGCACTTCGTAGCTCCCCAAATCAGTTCTTCTTTGAATATGATCCAGTGGCAGCTGCAAATTTATTTGATTTTAATGTATGTCGGCCCACTTAATTCATCCTGCCTGGGTTTTGCAGCGTGACTCCATCCTGGTGCTGCAAAATACAAAGTAGGTGTCAGAAACAAAAAGGTATTAGATACATCCACCCTTGCGCCTGGGCTTTTTGGGCACGCAGCACCCCAGAGATAAGAGCAGCCAGGATGCCTGGTTCCTGGAGCATTCCTGACAGCTTGCTGATGCCTGAGAGGCACGGGCAGTGGTGATCGTGGTGGTCAGTGGAGGCTTTGGCCCCTGCAGAGGCCAAAAGACCCTACAGGTTAATATAACTTCCTTTGGCTACAGCAACTGCATTCACTGTACCTCTTTTCCAGGCATGATTTAGTTTTCACCGTGGGTGCTATTGTTCCCAGTTGCTCTATGTGTAACATGAACGTGGAAAATATGCAGAGGAGGGTTGTAAACATTGCTGTTTTAGCTGGGACTCAACAAAAGAATGAGAAAAACCATAATCAGGAACACCGAGCAGCTATAAATGAATAGACACACCCTTGCAAGAGTGGAGATCCAATAAATATTTGAATATACTGACCTCTGAAATCAAAATGCTAAAAATAGTCTCTACCTTTTGTGTTTCAAAAGGAGAGTATCCTGTTGCCAGTAGAGATTTCTATAGTATTGGAGAGAGCAGGTTAACATCACGCTTCCCTTGTCCCACTTCCATCCTCAAACCACCATAGCTCCAGGAGTGCCAGTGCTAAGCATTTTCTAGCCATTTCTCTGTTTCCCCTGTTTTTTTGCAGGGGGGTTCTTGTTTTAAAGAAAGTCATAACAATATAAGAAGCAACTTTACATTAAAGAGCAAAACTTCCTTAGTATGTCTCACTGCATCGTTGGAAAAGGAACCGTTTTCCCAGCTCACCTTCAGGTACCCTATCCAACAACCTTCACAAAGGTATTTTGTAATTCATTTTGTATATTTTACATGTAACATTTAACATATATGGGAGAGATGAACAAACAAGGATCCACACACAAATTCCTTGAAATTTCTGTGATGTAGAATATAAACGTGATTTGTGTAAAAGGAAAAAATATTAATCCTAAGATATGAAAGGCCACCAAGCAGCCCTGCACCACAGCAGTGTCAGCTGGCTCATGGCTGGCTCTGCTCCTTGAGGTGGTTAGGGGGGATTTATACCTTTCTGTCACTTCCAGCCAGTGGCACTGGGGTAGAAATCGCTCACCCTCCTGGGGCAGCAGTTGGAAGCTGGCCTGAGCTTGCTCCACCACCTCTCAGGTGCTGTGAGCAGCAGTGGCAGGAGAAGGCTCAGACATAGTCCTGGCTCACTCCAGCATGGACTCCAGCAACAGAGCATCTCCAAGATCAGGGTGGGAACACCGAGAAGGGAAGTCCCAGCTCCTCCCTGGAAGCCCTGAGATAAAACAGGCAGAATTTTACAAAACTTTAATAAACAGTAAAGCAGTGTTTAATTGCAGCAATTAATATTGAATGTAACAAATGCACAAAGCAAAAATGCAAAGGCAGCACTAACTGTAGGGCAAACTGGGGCATTTGTGTTAATCATCCTGAAGGGCTCCCAGTACCTGCCCTGTTCAATCGGAGCAGAGGATAAGTGACAACCCAGGCTCCCCCTACCCCCAGCAGCCATTTCAGACCTTGGGGGACTCCAGAAGACTGGGCTCTGCTGTCCTGGGGACACACGCTAGTGTCCTGCACATTGCCTTTGGCCCTTGTGAGCATTTGCAAGCCACAGGGATAGCAGCTAACACTCAAATTCAGCCAAGAAAAGCATCCCCACAGGAAAGGCGTTACTACCTGCACTTGCGTGCTGGAGAACCGCAGAAAGGTGCTCACTGCAATAGTGTATGTTACTGGAAAAGTCATAAAGTAAGAAATTAAAAGAGTCTGGGTATCATGACAGAGGAGAAAACATGACTGGCTGGGGAAAGGAAATATCTAGGAAAAGATACACAGAATGCTGCTGATAGAGGACAACTGCTGTCCTGTGACAGCTTCTGGAGGGTCTATAACCAAAAGCACTGAAGGTCAGAAAAGAAGTGTTGAAGTGCCAGGCAAGGAAATATGCAGAGACCAAGTGCAGGTTGAATATGTGCACACAGAGGTGATGCCCAGCGAAGCTCAGATGCCTGCCTCTACCAGTGAACCCCTTCAAAAGGAGATGTGAATCTGAGATGATCATGTGAGATGATTTCCACTGAGATCTGGATACCTGCCACTGCTGGCTGATCTTTGAGAAACTTTACAGATTATGCTGAGACCTCTACCAGGCATCATTCTTGCTGCTGTTACTTCTGTAGTAGCCTTGACATGTAAAAGGACGCTCAGAAATTACTTCTGCAAAAGATTTTGACTTTCAGTGCCACAGCTTCAGCTTCTGGGGAAATGCTCTCAAACAGGAATTCCTTGCATTGTTTTGAAGAAAATGGAGGAAAAGTGCATAGGCCAACAAACAGGATGGACGGGGCCAACAGAAGCAGGGAGAAGGCTATATGGAGGTAAATGCAGGCAGAAATATGGGTTCAGTGTGTCAGCCTTGACTTTCTACTCTGAAATAGGTCTTGGCCCCACTGAAACATGCTGCCGCTACCTCTGTCCCACTCATCTCAGGCATGGTTATGCCAATGGCCATGAGCGTTAACATGCTCCCTCACTGCAGCCATTCAGCAGCACTAAGCTGCATCCATTTTTTGCATTAATTTGAAGTGCTTTGTCTGACTCTCATGTCCTCACAGCTCTCTCTTCAAAGCATTTGCACCACTTCAAGGAGGATGGGGCATCACTGGGGCTGGGCTCTGCCTGCTTTGGGCATCTGCCTGGGGCTCACGGGAACCACAGGGAAGAGTGATCCCTTTTCACCCACCCATCAGCCTTGGTCTGAGATTCATTTGAATGCACATGTACCATCACAGAATGTAATTGCGTTTACAAGCATGAATGAATCTCATCAGTTTTGCTTATTATTTCAAGGGGGAGGGTTGCTTGCTTAATGCTCCGTAGTTATTGTCTCTGCTGTAGAAGAGACAAAGCTATTGCTCTGTTCTCAGTCACAGCTATTTATATCTTGTAATAACACTCCTCAGGATACAAGGAAAGGTATGAAACCAATAGTGTAAAATTAGGACAAAGGCACAACCTCCAGGGCTTTTCTGCTAAAAACCTCTCTAACATTACCACCTTGCTTTTGTTTTCTCTGCTGGATTGCTCCCCTGCAGTCTCTCAGGTAGACGTTCTTTAATTCTGCTTATTTAAGTGTAATTCAAAGCAAAAGGAGTCCGTGTCTTTGGGGAGATCAGTCCCACATTCAGCACTAGACATGCTGACACCTCCGAGAGGCCAGTGACAAAAGAATCTTTTAAGACCCTCTAAATGCTGAGGAAATCAGAGGTAGCTATTGCCAGCACTGGTCAGATAACACCCCAGCTCTGCCTTTGGTTGCGGTTCTTGCTGTGTGCAGCGGATCAGGGCTGGATGTGTCCAAGCCTCCTGGTCAGTGTGAAGCCACTTGCTGGGGAGAGATTGCCAAGGAAGCAAAGGGAAAAAAGACCCGCAGAAATCCAGCCACATCTGAGCCACTTGGCAGGTACTTATTGTGCCTTCTTAAATGCTTCCTCTAACTTTAAAATCACAGCTTGTCTTTTAGGAGTTTGTTTGAGATGCTGCTTTGCTGCCCCTGAGATGTTTTTCCCTTAACAATTCCCTAAGGAGAAACTGCCTGACAAAAATAAGTACTTAGTAATTCTTCAGAAATCAGATGTGGATGCTATTGCCTTAAATCTCCACTGCCAAAATACATATATTTGTAGCATATATACCGTTCCCTGTGGCAACTTGCACTCAGATGATTTTCTAGTTGTTTCCCCTGCTATTAAGCCTGTCTCCTGAAGTTTCACAAACATCAGAGGTTCTACTCCTTCAAAAAAACTTCTGTGCTTAAAAGTGACTCATGTAGCCAGATGTGCCACAGTGTTACATGCATTCAGCGCTATTTTTATGCCTCTCTGTTTTCTTCAATGATTAAAGGTTTTATTACGTAGCCCAGCACTTTGAAATGGAAGTTCAGCACCGCAGTTCAGTGCTCCATCCCACATTAATCTCTCCCTGATTGCAGGGAGATGCTGCCCTAAACACTCTGGGCAGATGGGGCCATGCTTTGAGCGCATCCACAGCGACGCCTTCTCTGGGTTTTGTTTTGAGAGGTGTCTCCTCTGGATAGGAATGAGCTGTCTGGGGTGTCCTTCCAGGTCTCCTTGGGCCTGATGGAAGCCAGTTCAGGCAAGGAGAGCTATGGGGATGTTCCCAGCCTGCCCTTGCTTCTTGCCTGCCTGCCAGCTGTGGCCCCAGCATCATTCACTGGCCAAACAACTCTGCAGCTGCTGGCGGGAAAGTGAACCTCAACTCGTTCCCTTACTCCTTTTCCTACAATTTTTTTCTTTCAGAACATATGCAGATTGAGATTGTACACGGTTTCCAAAAGCTTTCAATTACCTGGCAAGGTCATCAGAAAAATGCCAATAGAAAAACCCCACCTACTGTGTAAAGTTTGTAGAAAAACACATTAAAAAAAAAAGAAAACAAAACAAAAACTGTCAGTATTTCAAACCCTAATGCTTGTGATCAAGAAGGAAGGAGCAGAGCTGTGCCTGTGTTTGTCTCTGTGCATTGCCTCGTGTCCGCAAGGATCATGCCTGGGGCTGTCCTGCTGCTCCTGAACCCACCTGCACCTACATGGTTTCTTCCATCGGCTCAGAGCTGCTGCCTCAGCACCCGGCTGCGGGAGGGGGGAGCACTGGATCTAGATAAAGAATACACCTTGTTCAACAAACACTTGACTAGAAATGCAGACAGCATAATCATACCCATCTGCTTCAGAAAAGGCTTCTGAGGAGTTAAGCTACACCCTTGCTACGTCATCTATCCAATTATAATTTGGCTACCTCCCCCTGGGAATTAGCATAGAAGCTAATCACTATGTAAACTGCAGAACGTGTGGGAAATTGTCTTTTATCAGCACCAGTGTCACCCTGGGAACGGCAGGGTTCAGGCACCAGTATGCTAGGTCCTCCCTGCAGCAATGCCACCAGCTGCTCTTGGCTGCTGAGTGTTTTGAGGCTTGGGGAAAGGAGCTTGGCCCAGGATTTTTCCTGCCCCAAGCCCCGTGGGGTGGACACCACAGATCCCTGATATGGCTGTGGTCTAAGGCACGGTCTGCTCCTCACTAGGGGTGGGAAAAAAAGGTGTAAGGGCTAGTGGTGGTGCCCAAGAGCTTCTCTGGAGCCTTGCAGCCAGTGGCACCAGGATGTACATGAAGGCCAAACTGGGAGGAAGGCTCCAGCTCCCAGGGCTGACCCACTCCTGGCACAAACTGACTCCCCCCGCAAAGGGCAGGTTAATTCACCCTGAGCATCACCGGAGCATCTGTACTCCCCACAGCGAGGGCTAGAGCAAGCTGTTGCTCTATAGGTAAGGATGAGTCACTTCCCTCCAGAGCAGCGGCTCCCAAACTACCAGCAGGCAGGATTTTTTTTTTTTTTTTTTTGCAACAATGCTAATTTTTTTGCTTGATCTTAAAGGGTGCACTCAAGAGAGCACAAAACAAATCTACGTACATGTGGGAAGATGGTGAAACTTTGCTCTGAGCAAGCTCTGGGAAGACACTGCGTCTGCGCATTGCCAGCAGGACTCAGGTCAGGATTTTCTAGCTAACTAACTACTAACCAGTGTTTTCCACTGGAATACTCTAGTGCTGAAGTACTTCTTTCCCACCGAGAAATTAAATAATTCATTTTGAGCCAGCTCTTTGAGGTCTTTCGCCTGCCATTCTGCAGTACCAAATCAAAACCTTTTTCATCCTCTCTCCAGCTGAGCCACCATCGTGTCAAGAGAAGGGTGGTCCTAACCCCAGCCAGGGGCTGTCTCCCAGGCAGAAGGTGCAAGCAGGAGGCCCTGAACTTCTTCTCCACGAGCGTAAGCAGGTATGCAACACACTGAGAAAACACCCAGACATATGTGTGGAGCAAGGATATACTTTCAGAGTGGCCGATGGCTGAGGGGGTGCCTGCCATCCTGGGAGAGGCTGAGAGTTGAGTCCTTACCTGATGCTTCCCTGGGCATGGTGGCAGGGCAGGCAGCCCCAGCGCGGTGCTGAAATGTTTTGGCATTTCCCAATTTACTCTTTTTTTTTTTTTTCTTTAATTTCCCATTTAACAAAGGCATGATACGTGCACAGTGATCTGATCCGGGCCGCAATAATATGTCAAGCTGCTGGCTTCTCCCCAGGCCTCTCCCCATCACTGCTGACCTTTGCAGAACAAAAAGCTGCCTGAGCATCGTGTTCTGAGACAGCTCTCGGCTCACACGAGGCTGCTCAGGCTAAAGGTACAAACTGGGGCTTGAGGTTTGCCGATGGACCGTGCAGCCCAGAGTACAGCAGCAGCGGGGACAGACTGCTGTCAGCTCTCCAGGACATTTAGAAGAACATGTGGAAGATGGTATATTTATATGCTGTTACGTTACAGAAACTCTGTGGGTCATGTTCCTTGATTTCTGAAGTCACTCTGCAGAGTCGCCTTTGTCTTTACAGCCAGGTATAATTTGTGGTTTCTTATTGCTACTGTTGGCCTACAGTAAATAAACGGCAAAAGTCACATTAGCATTTTCCCACAATAGTCTCCTAGCAAGCCAGGGCTGTGGTGTTATCTGCATCGGAGCAGCGAGTCCCTGAGCCAGAGCCCTGATGTTCCCTTTGATTAAGACCATGGTGCTGTAACAGGAGTGCCTGCAGCTGGCACAGCGCAGCGTGGCACTGCTGCACCGGAGAGCCCTGCGGTGGGCATCCAGGCACGACTCGGTCCCACAGCGCTTCACATGAGGAAGCTCAAAGCAAATATTGCCAGTTTCACATTCCTGACCGGTTTTGTGTCAGTGTACATCAGCATAAGAAATGGGATGAGTCCTCAGGCTGAAGCAATATGATTATTCTTTAGATCTAATGAACCATAATAGGTAGAAATAGAGGAATACATTCTGGGCTGAGGAGCAAATCAAATGCGAGTGGGATGACACTGGTGTCTAAACTCCGATATGCTGAGGGCCAAATGCATCCAACAAGAGTACGAACATTGTGATTCCTAACAAGTTGCTCTTCCCAGCACCCACCTGACTTAAACGTGTCAAAACACAGACTGAGCCATGCTTTCTGCTGCATCCCTGAGACCACAGCTCTGCAACAGTCACCCCCTGTGAAAGTCCTTACTTTACTATGCAAAGGTGAACAAGTCATTTCTGCATGTGAGTGTGCCCAGTTCAGTGTGCTGTGCAGGGGTTTTGCATGGGCTTTAAGCCTCGCTGATCTTGTTTTATTCCGTCCTTGACTAATGGGAAATAATTTGAGCATTGGTGTTAGCTCCAGGCTCAGCAGAACTACCGCCACAGACAGCGCTGGATCTGGCCCGGCCCTCATTAGCAGGAATAAGGACAGACGGTCACAGTTGCCATCAGAAGTCCCTGCCTGGCCCTGCTGCTGCACCGCAAAGGATTCCATCCTGTATAAATAATAAATGCAATAAGCCAGGCTTGATTTCTCCCCATGAAGACTAGACAAAGCTCTCTTCAGAACAAATGAAATCTGCTTGCTCTCTTTTGGTGATGAACTTGAGGTTGACGAAAGTGAACTATTTATAGCACTAGCTAGAGGCACAAGTGAACGGTTGGCAAAGCACTGAGCGCGATCCCCTGCCCTGCCAGCACATCCAGCCAGGACCTGCACTGCCCAGGCACGAAGGGTGCCACAAACCTCCATGCTGTTACATAGCCGTGCTCAGCCTTGGCCCTTTCCACTCAAAAGTATGCTCTGCACTGCCTGTTTCACAAAGAGAAGCTCCTTCCACCTCAGACCTGCCTTGGGTCTTGCTTTGCCAGTGCCAGGGATTAACATCACTGTGTTTAGCACTGGGGTGCTGGCATGTGAGCCCTATAGCTTTGCCCCTGGAGAAACACTGCTTTTCTGCCTTGGAACAGCTCAATGAAAAAAGACCCTGGTGCAGCTTGTCTATGCTGTGAAGTAGCACATCGCAGGCATCACCATGCACTAGAGAAGGATGAGGAATCATCGCCTTTGGTTCAGGGTCATCCTCAGTAGCACGAGCTGGAAATTGGTTTCTGCTGCACACAGTGCACCGTGCATGGTGACGGGTGGGATGCTGGTACCAGAGCTCTGCAGAAGCAACTTTTGCTTCCTCCAAGTGCTCTGAGGGCTGCTGACGATTTCAGCTTTATTTATTGTTGTGTCCTTTACTGTGGTCATTTGTCTTGTTCTTTAAAGGCTACGGTCTGACATTTGGTCTTTGCTGGATTTCACATTGCTTGTGAGTGTAAAGGTTCTGTCTGCTTAAATAAAGTTTTATCCGAGATGCTATTTACAAGTTTCTCTTCCTTCCTCACCAAAATGTCAATATTTGCTTTTACTGCAAGCTGGCAGGGTACCTCCTGCTTATTGCTGAATAGCACTGCGAGTAGCATGTGCTCAGCTGCCAGCCAGTGTTTCTGAGGGTCCAGCAGAAGCCTTCCAAGGCCTGGTGCCCTGGGGACCTGCCCGCCCTGCACATCCAGCTGTGGCTCCTCCAGGAAGGGTCTGGCTCCTTTATTTCAAAGTTCATACTAGTAGTTACTCATTGGGCTTTTTTATACACGGGTATTATCTCTTGAAGTGTTTTCTTCTGTTCCTTGACATATTTCTTTGTGCTGCATGCACAGAGTTTGCCTGCTTGGGGACGTATACTGGGTCCCAGAAAGGGCAAGTCTTTCCTTATGGGCTTGGTAGAATTAGCTGCTCATTTTTCTGTTGTAAAAACAAAAGAAGGGTTAAAATCTGCAAGACAGGGCGATGCTGTCTTGTGTTTCCAAACACCTTGTGGCACAGCCTGCACTGAAGGAGCAGGAGGTGTTAGCCCCCATGGCCAGAGGAAGTAGTGAGGGTGAAGCAGGGTGCCTGCCTGCAGCAGCTGCCAAATCCAGGCCAGCATAGGCAGAGATGTGTGCCTGCCAAATGACGCTGATATCAAATGATTACCAGAATAAGTAATAAAATCTTTTTTTTTTTTTGCTAGAAGTTTAATTGCTAGAGGTTTAATTTTAAGACAATTGAAACAAAGGAGTTCTTAATGGTTAATTCAAGTGATAAGTAATTCTGTATATCATGCTAAGCACTTCGTTGAGTATCAGTAAATCCTTTGTCCAAAAGAGTAACTTCAGAAGGAAGCACCCCCACAGAGAGATGAGCTGGCTGGGAGTTCATCAGGAGGAATGAGCTCAGCAAAAACTAGGGGAAAGATAATTCCATAAGGGGTAGCTCACAACCACGACCCATTGACCACTGACTCAAGAAATCCCCCAGACCCAAAAAGAAGTTAAGACTGAGCATGTGAACTAATTAAAATGAGAAGAGGAAGAATTATTTGGCAAATAGGAAACTGAATACTAAGAAATGAAGGAATTAGGTAACTTGTAACCAGTGAAGGCTGATATCTTCGTAAGCTAAACTGTATAAATAGTGTAAAGTTTTGACAGTCGCAGAGCTAGGCGTTTGTGGTGACCACCTAGCTCTCTGCTTTGTGCAAACTAGAATGAAGGAGTAGAAATACCTCGCAGTGAACTGGCACTGTGCACCAAGTAACGAGCCCACCTACGGGACAAAAGCACAGTTGGAGCATCGGTCCATGAGCTTCCATCCATCCCACTTATGCTGCAAGGTTTAAATCTAAAGGTAGTGATGGCTGTGCCACCTGAGAAACAACAGGAAAACAATGTTTTACAGAGAAACATTTGAAGAGATAGATACAAAATATAATGAATGTGATTTTCCATGACACAGGTTATCTGGTCTCTTTGCGCACACCAGCCTCAATTACAACAATGTACATAGGTCCTTCAGTTACAGGGAATTGCCTTGAAGTCGCAGGAGTTAATCCATTTACGTGACTCTGTCCTGATGTAGGACACCAGACGGACGCTGGATATCAGTGCTAAGGCCTTCTCTCACATATCCTGTGCTGAGGGCAGACAGTGGATTTACCACTGACAGTCACCTGCAGGCATACCACAGATATGCATCTGTTAAGAGCTGCAACATTATTGGGGAGATCTAGAGACTGGGATGGCTGCAAGAGTGTTTGCCAGGATTTTAACTATGCATTTGCAGTATTTTCCTGACATTAATAACAGCAGTTGATAAAAATGTGACTATGAACATTCAGGCATCAGAAAGACCTCACAGCATTCCCGTGGTGTAGCCCTTAGCCCTGGCAATCCTTGCAGGATTTACTGCACTGCAGCAGTGCCCATTCTCCCGATGCCAGCATCACCCTGCGAGCACTGTGCCAGGGAGCAGCAGCCCTCCACGGCTTTGCAAACTGCTTTCCAAATCAGGTCTTCAGACAAAAAACTCCAGCAGCCTGTATGCTAAATGCTTGGGGGCCTGAAGCTGCTTTGGCTCTAGAGGCAGAGTGACTCTGCAGGGGATCTGGCAGCAGATATCCCCCCTGCCTGCAGTGTGACTCTTGCATTCATGCATACACAGTCCCCCGCAGCGGTGCCATCTGCACGTGGGAGTGCCATGGCACTGTGGAATCACCCAAACCCAGGTGGCAGAAGGGGGAGAGGAGCCTAAGGATGGCACCCAGTGCCAGACCCCCTCTTGCCCCTGCTTCCCAATGCCTGCCCCAGTGCCAGGGAAGGGGGAGCTCCATTTCCACCACATTTCTTCCCCCACGGCAATATGTTTTTCCAAGTCATTATGGCAGAAGCAGTGGTGCTTTTCGGTTGTACCAGAATTACCTTTCACTCCTGCCCGAGGAAGAGCATAGCAAAATGTTGTTTGCTCTAAGACATGTGAAGGAAGATAAGCACCAAGCAGCAACCTGAGCAACAGAGCAAGCTCCTTCCCAACAGACACTGGCCTGCGCCGAGACCCGTGCCTTGTGCAATGAATCCGTGTCCTTCCCAGAGATCTTACAAAACAAGATTCCCTTAATTCCATGGTATTCAGGATACAGAGCTATACTCATAGGAGTTAATCTATTTAAATTACCCTGTGATATATACTCAGGAAAACAGAGGTACACCCATAAGAGCTAATCCATTTAAAATTGATTTTGCCTTCCAGCCTTTCTGAAATATCCATGCAGAAGAGTCTGCGAGCCTCCTGCATTTCTCAGCAAAGAGAGCAGCCAAGTCAATCTGTGCATGGGGCAGACCTCAGCTTGCTTTACTGCAGACACGCTGCAACCAGTATTTCAACTGGTACACAATAACCAAACTGCTGGAAATGAGCTGAGAAAAGCCACCAGGGTCTTGTCGCTTGCAGAGAGGGTCAAAATAACCCGAGACCTGCTGCAAGGAGGAGCAAGTGGAAAGGTCCAAGGGACTCAGCATGCTCAAGCTCAGCCTTTATGTGGAAGAGAAATAGCTCCGAGTTAGTTCGCTTTACCATCCCCGGGAGGGAGGCATAATCCATTTTTCCTTAAGGATGGCTTTAGCTGTTGGATAGCAGTGCTGGGATGTGCTTGCTTTCCCCTCAGAGTATCGAGCCCACGCTGTCCCGGGGGAACCAGTGGTCCCAAAGCCTCCAGTGGGGTTTGAAACCAGGGCTCTGCGGCACAGCCAGGCTGAGGGGGGCCCAGCCGGGCTCGAGGAGGATGAGCGCTGGTGTGGGGGCTTCGTGCTGCGGCCCCCTGCCCAGGTGCTGGGGCATCGCTGTGCCCAGGGCCAGGGCTGTGCCCTCGGCGGGGCACCTCGCTGGGGGCTGCCTCTGCACCCCGCCGCAGCCCACCGCAGCCCGCACCTTGGGTGCAGCGCGCTGCTTTGAAGCAAAAGCAAGCGGACTGCAGCCAGGCAAACCACTTCTCCCCGATTTTTACACCTGTAGCCGTGACCCTCCGCTTTCTTCGCTACAACCCGGTTAATTTCTTGCCCCCCCGATATGCCCTTGCTCTGGGGGATCCCCCGCAGACCGCTGCGCATCCCGACGGGCTGGGGATGCAGCCCCCGGGCCGCCCGGTGCCGGGAGCCCGGGTGGCGACCGGCAGCGCACGGCGGGGCCCCAGCGCCACCGTCTGGGGACGCGCCCGGGGCCGCCCGGCTTCCCGCCGCCCCGCCGCCGGGGGTCTGCGCTCCGCTCCCCGGCGCCCCTCCCCGGGGCCTCCGGGCGGTTGGCCGGGGTGGCACACGGCTGGCGGCTGCGGCAGGCTGCGGAGGGGGGCCGGGGCCGGCGCCCAGCCCGCTCCTCCGTCCTGCGGAAAACGGCCGGGATTGCGGCCGGCTTGCTCAGGAGCTGTGCCCGCTGCAGCCCCTCGCCCGGCCCTGTGCCCACCGTCATTTCAGCACATCGTGCATCTAACGATGGCCATGCTGCCCCCGGGATGCTGCTGCCAGGTCAGGCTGGCCACTGGCCACCGCTCTTGGCGGTTGTTTCCACTGCTGATGCTGTCCGGCAGAGCAGCAGCCTGCCCTGACGTGCGCCCCAGCCCCACCAGTACACCGTCAACCACTAGGTAGCACTTCATATGAGATGTCTTTACTGACTGCTATGCAACCCTGCATGGGCAGCAAAATACTGTAGGCACAGGTTATGTTCTTTCTATGGAGTGAGTCTGTGCCCACAAACAAGCGCAAAGTTGATTTTCCAGCATGCCTTCTGCCCCAGGATCTGCACCAGCAGTACAGGACTTTGCCTTGCGCCCTGGTTTCCCAGTCTGGCTAAGCAGGGCTCCGTGAGAGTGGGATGCAGGCACTTTTCCAGGAAAGGGCATTGCAAGCAGCTTGGCGTAAGCTGCTCCGGCACAGCTCCGAGTAGCCCTGCGATACACATCCAGGCTCTGCACTGCAGGTTGCAGCGCTGGAGCTACTACACACAGGCAGGGACTGTAAGGTTGAGCTGACTCTCCCGCATCATCTGCTCATCCTGCTCCCCACAGCGGGGGCATTGAGCCTCTGTGCTGCCTTTTCAGCCGTGGAAAGGAGAGCCGAAAGGAGAGCCAGTTGCACTATGCTGCTGTGATACCTCAGGAACGCCCAGGAGAAGCAGTATCTACAACCACTACACACCTGCAATCATCCCCCGTATCCCAGCACCTTTGCCCATACTGCCTGCCTGGGGACCTGCTGACTCTGGTCCCTACTCCTCTCACTCTTTGCTGGGACCAGCCCTTGCTCAGACCCCTCCAGCCTTGGTCCCTCACTGACCCCTTCTCCCACATCTTCTGGCCCAAGACTAAGACCCCCACCCCACTCTGCCAGGAGATCACTAATGCTCAGCATTGGATTTTTTTCCTGCAGCACTTTCATCTGCATCCCTGAGTTCTGCTCTGTCCTCAGGGATACCCTAGATGCCAGCAGTGCCGGTGCCAGCCGCTGCCAGGGCCAGGGGCTCTGCATGCAGTGGTCCTTTGCTCTCACTGCCGAAAACGCAGCAAGCGCAAAGCACACAGGGGCCAGCAGGGATTTAGATCATGCCAAATAGTTGCCATTTATTTGTTAGAAAGCAGATGTTCAAAAAAGGTGTGTTTGCAAAGACTCTTAAGTCTCCTGTTCTTGTAGGTAAATAATCAATTTTTTAAAGGCTTTTTCCAAAAAGAACTGTAATTTTATTTGGCTTGATCTCTTTTAACATAAAATGGGGTTTTGTTTCTTTGTTTCCTGATCAGCTCCAGCCCAAGGAAATCACATCCAGGAGGAAGGATGCTGCTGCAAAGGAAACCTTGAAGGAGAAGCAAGACATTCCGTAGCACACCTCTCCAAATGCTGCTCATACCAATGGATATTCTGAGAACAAATTACCATATAACTTTAGTAACATGCCACGGATGTGAGTACTTTATATCTGCTTATAAAAGACTCCTCTTGTTATTTATTGTCCCTTTCAGGATGAGCTGAGGAAGGAAATGGGAAATTGTACTCTCTGGCATGTCACGAAGGTGGCTGAGATGTTGAAGAGGAAATGAACCAGAGGCCAGCAGAGAACAGCACCTTCCAGCCGAACCCCGCAGGGTGGGTTTGGCCTGTGTGAGGAGCGAGGCAGCTGTGGAAAGACTCAGCATTCCTCAGATGAAAGTTTAAAACCAAATCAGTGCAGCAGGGAGCATTTCTTCTGCTTCCTTTCATAACAACAAACTCCTGCTAAGCCACAAGCTCAGACAGAGGATCCTACTGTGGAGCTGGAGATGGTGACAGGCTCCCAGTTGCCTCACACTGATGGTGGCAAATGCTCCATGTTGTCCCCAAAAGCCAGCAGTGATGTGTCCCTCACTTCTCCAGTGAAAGCCACTGCTGTCCTGCACTCTGGGATGCTCAGAAAGGAGGGCCAAGCAAGCTGCCTTCCTGCTGGAGTGGGCAATTCCCTCCCCTGCTAAATAGGGGAGCAGACATAATTAACCCTCTTGTTCTTCCCAGGGTTGGCTGGAGCACAAGTCTGGAGGAGGTTTTTCGTTAGCTTCCACTCCCAGCTGCTTCCCTCCCACTGCCAGCACAGCCAGAGCTGGCACGATGGGGAAAGCTGGCCTTTAACACCCCACTGCGACCTCCAAACACCTACCTGAGAACCCGCCTTGCCTCTGGGCTGGCTCTGTGCAGAGGACATAGCGTCCAGTCACAGCCAGATATTTATGTGGGATTTCTTTCCCCATAACCAATGAACGTTTGCTGGAACTCTGACCCAGCGACGCATTATAACCATTAGCAGGGCAGTGATTGCTATGGGTGCGTAGAGCTCCTAAATCGCAGCAGGAAATAGGTGATGGCGCAGCTTCAGTGCCTTTGCTGCGAGCAATAGCAATGCCAGTCCCACCAAATCAAGCACCACAGGATGTCTGGGATGAACACACCACACCCACACAGGGTCCAGGCAATCTCTCCAGGGTGAACCCCCAGCTCCAAGCCACCAGGGCCCAGGGCCATAGCAGGAGCTGCCTCCTTTCAGCAGAAAGCAGAATCTAAAGTAAGTTACATCTTCTTCACTGTTTCTTGGCTCCAGACTCTAAAAGTTCAAACTGGTTTTGTTTTTCCTGGTGTTAGTCATGCACACAGATTGGGAGCCTAACCTGTAATTCTGGCTTTGCTGCTGCTATAAAACATTCACACTGTGCTTTTCTAAACCAAGAGCAGAAATCTTTAATTTAATTCCACTAGAGGAGTTTTATCTAGGACTATGACATTTCAATTACTTAGTAATGCATATTTAACATTTAGCTGTACACATCCAAAATTAAACCAAGAGAAGGAAAAATGTTGTATATAAGCAACTACAAGGATTTTATTTAAAGCCAGTGAAAGCTGTAAATTTAGAACAAAGATCTAAACAAAGACTCTGCGGTAACCCCTTTTTGCCTGTTAGGCTGTATGATTTACGAAGCTCTGTTCCAAATGAAATGCTTGAGATTTCCATTTCTCCCTAGTTTTGAATTTTGGGCTGATGAGGGACAGAAAAGTCTCAAATATTGAAAATTTCCTCAAGATGGGAAAAACATTTCTGCGGGACACTGGTTCTAGTCTGGAGCATGCAGATGTTCCTCATCCCCAGGGATTCAGCGCGGCCATACAGGAAACCACTTGGGTTTGTTCCCATCCCTGCTGAGGGCCAGGTGTGCTGGTTTTCAGCCTAGCAGTCCATAAAATAATGGGATAAACAATGTGCTGGTAGTTTTGCCTCTCACACAAAGAACATAGGCTCATTGTTGCCTGCTTTGGCTGGATATCCCTGTATCTACAGGTCCCCTCCTGGTCTTCAGTGGGGCCAGGAGTTCCCTAGGGCAGGGTGCTTCTCCTCCCGTGCTAGTGTGGATGCTGGTCCAGCGAGGTTGCTCATCTAGAGCTTGGCATTGCCATGCTGCAGTATGTGAAGTGCTTGATGTCTTGGCTTTCCTGAATAACTGTGTCATTAAGAAATATCTTCAATTTTATATTCTTTAACATTGCTGCTCTCTGAATCGCCATACATGGTTGTTTATTGCCCACTGCCAGAGAGGTTTTTGCTCCTCTATAAAGTAAGCACAATAAATCAGGCTCTTTTTAGCACAGCCTCAAGAATTCCCAGAGCAGTTTCAGCTCCCCCAGACCCACAGCATGACTCACAGTTGCAAACAGACAACCAGAGCTCCCCAGTAAACCCCTGCTTCTACACTGAAGTTATTGCTGGATACGGTTTGTTTTCATGTCGTGGTCAGCACTGGGGATCTCTAGCCTCTGGCTTAGCCCCTCCGAGCAGGGTGTCGCAGGGGACACAGGGGGGCTGACATGGGGCCCCGGAGAGCCCACGGAGTGGGTGCCAGGTGGGATGGAGCAGTGGGTGAGCAGGGGAGAGCTGGTGAACAGCAAAGGGGTAAAGGAAGAAATCCTGCCAGGCTGCAGGGATTTGGAAGCAGCTCTGCGGAGGCAGCTGTTCACGGGGGAGAGGAGCTTCCTGGCTTGGGCTTGCGCATGCACACTGGCCCAGCACGTGCAGGACACAGCTGGGTTTCTGCACTTCCTAAATATTTCTGGGATTATTAATATTACTTTGTTTAATTACTGCAGGGAATTAAGGGAGGCGAGAATGAAAATGCAGGTGTCAGCAAAGGAGCTGCTTTGTTTTTTCTCACCCAAAGCACAGCAGGGAACCGGAGCTGCTGGATAAGCCACAACAATATCAAGATTAGAGTCTCGGGGCTGCTTTTACAAATGACTATTGATGTCTCTATTAGCTTCCACAGCAGATATCAACACCTGTAGAAGGAAAGAGATTTACCCCCACTAATAATACTTTCTCTGCTAGTGATGGAGACCAAGCCAAACGCTGTTAGCTTTGTCTAGGAATGAAACATCCAGGACACATAGTGCCCTTTTAAAGCTCAGGTGTGAAGGTTGTGCTAAACTCCCCACCAGTGAGATAGGCAGGCTGCTTCCCTGGCTGCCAGAACATAGAATGGCGTTAGTGTGGTCCCCAGCAGTCTTTAGAGGAAGAGTAAATACTGAATTTCATAAATACAATAACATGTAATAACATGATAATCATTTCCTTAATGCTTGTGCTATTAATAGTAGATATTGACCCAAATGTGGGAATAGCCTTATCCAGTGTTCTATCATCTAACATTAATCCTTATCAGCTTTGTGGTTGTGTACAGGGATCTCCCTCGGGAACGTTTCCTGTACACTATTAAACAAACAAATTGCTTCTGCTGGCTATAATTAAAGACATATATTTGGTAGCAAAGGGGCACAAATGGAAGTGTACGTCAGGAAATTGCTGCACCCTGTGTTACCCTTCAAATAGAGCACAATGGCAGAATAAGGCACACTCCCTGCTGGCAAGGAAAAAGCAGAAAAGAAAATAAGGCTAAACGCAGATGGCTGCACTGCAGTCTCTAGGGTGCTCTGGAGTTACCACAGCAAATACTTTGCTGATCTGGGGGGGCTCCAGCTCGTTTGACCCCAGCACCTCTGCTTCCCACTGCTGTTACCGCAGCTTTTACTGCCACCCTGCATCGACACCTCTCCGTCACCACCTGGTTTTCTCTGCCTGTCTCTGCCCTCTGCCAGCATCACTTCTTGCGCCAAAGAGGACAGCTCATCTCCAGGAAGAGGGCAGGTGATTCAATGAGTGTTAGGGGTTTTTTTGTCAATTCTTTCCATAAAAGCTCAGAAGGCCCATTTCAGACTGCTCTCCCACATCTGGCCAGCCAGGTTCATGAATATTCACCACGTGGTGTTTCTGGGCACTGGGAAGAGCAGCAACGGACTGTTTAATTTCCTTTGGGATACAGAGTCCATCAGGAGAAAAAGCAGCAGAAGAAGGTAAAGTTACGAGCAAATAGTAATTATCATCAAAAGCACAGATATAAACTGGGGTTAAGCTGATACTAAGGTTGAGGCAGAAACCATGAAAGCAGGAGAAACCAAAGCCGGGGCTGCCATAGCAACCCCGCCTCAGGCCAGGCGGTTGGGCATGACAGCATTTCCCTGGGACCTCCCAGTAAAGGCCGACGTTTGATTGGCATTTTAGGGACAGGTAACGGAGCTGATGAAGAAAGCGGCTGGTGCATTTGTTCAAGAGGATGCAAGCTTTGAGGGAAGAACTGGAAACCCAGTCCTGGAAGGTGCTAATACACACCCCAATAAATCTGGGCTCACAAGTGAGGTCACACATGAAGTCCTGAGCCCACAGCCCCAGCAAGCCATGGGACCACTAGAAGCTGGTCAGGATAGCAAGAGTTTCCGTAGTGAAACTTGGAATACTGAAATCCCAGCTGCAAGCCCTAAACCAGAGCCAGCTCCAGCACAGGTCCTGCCCCCAGAGCTACGAACTTCCAGCTCCCACTCTGCCCAGTAGATACCTCTCTGCAAAAAAACAGCTTTATTTTTCTCCGAGTAAAATTCTTTGTAGTCATTCTTCTCTAGATGTGGCTGAGTCCTGCTTGCAATTGTTCTGTAAAGGAATGGAGTCTAAACCAAAGACTGATAGCTGATAAAATCTCAGTTAAAAACAATTTGACTTGCTTGTTGTAGCCCAAGAGAGTCTGGGTTCTCCCTGAGCCACATCCGAGGGGCAGCATCCTGGCAAGCAGCTATGGGTTATTAATCACAGGTGTGATAACCAGAAGCCAGAGAAGTTTTCTCGGTACTGAATGGCTTTGTGTTAATGGCATGTATAGAATTATAACTTCTAGACACCATGGTACTTTGTGGTGGTATTCTATCTTTAGAACTCTAGCTGATTTTTGTGAGCGTTTTTAGAATGCAGCTATTTTGGTGTGAATTTGGGTCCAATAGAAAATGCATGCAATGTAATTCCTTCATTGTAATGTCAGTGTCTTTTCTACTTTCCTTTCAAATATAAGTGTTCTGTAGAACCACGTTAGCAAAAGCTATGTATTTCTTTCTCATACAACACTTACATTAATTTTGGAGGTTTTTTAATCTTTGCAAGTAGCAAATTACCTTTTCAAACCTGACAAAATTCACTTCAAAGCAAGCTGCTCACAATTCTTCCTTACAAGAACAAATACAAAACCAGCAACTTAGTGCGCATTGCTTTGATCATGACTTTTGGTGAGCTGCACTGAAGAACAAAAGTAGATCTCCAGAGGAAAGCATAACGCATAGCTCCGCTACACAGTGATACACCAACTCTGATTCATAAACTAGCAGCACGCTTTTAGGCATTTAGAGATGGAGCATAGAGAAAACAAAAATGTAACAGTCGTATATGAAAGCATATGCATCCACTGAGCATCTTCAGACAAAAATAAAACATGGAAATCTGGAGAACAGAGCATTTGCGTTGGCAAATGCTGCCACACAACTCATCTGCACATGGAGAAACTGTCAGCATGCCAGGAAGAATGATTAAAGAGTATGTCTATGTAATTAAATTGGTTTATTTGTGAGAGCAGCTGATGTAGTGCAAGTCAGAGCAGCAGGAAAAATCTTTGAATATAAATCCATGCGCAGTCCGAGTTTTGGGAGGGCGCCTTCGAGAGGCAGGCGGGACTTTCTCAGCTGTTTCTTACTGCATTCAGCAGGCACAGTCTGCACCTCACCTTCGATTTAGCAGCTGCACTCCATCCTGTTTCATACTTTGGGTAGCTCCCCATAAAGATAACAAGGCTATTTCACTTCCAACAAACCAGTTTGATGCTCCAGTTCTGGAAGAAGGGAAAAACCCCAGACATTGCCAGTTTTGCTCAGCCCATCCTGGTTCCTCCTTGCGAGGGACCAGCCATCGCTCCTCAGCTCCAGGCAGGGTTTCCTGTGCCTGTGGGATGGAGGCAGGGATGGAGGCAGGGTCCAGTCTGGCCTCAGCCTCTGCTGGGAGCAAAAGGACCAATCTCCCAGTGGACATTAACTCCTCTCCCTCCCACCTCTTCAGCCACAGGAAGGAGCCTTCATGCTGCATTTTCCCAGGGTGGGACTGGCCTTTGCAGAGAAAAATCCAGCCAACAATTTCAGCTACCCAGTCCATTCAGGGAAAATATTTCCCACATCTGCATTTCACAGCTATGTGGGATTTCTTTCCTGCAGCGTGCCTGGTGCTGAGCACTTCCCATGCTCCAGGAAAGGAAAGACACATGTTACAGCACCGCGTGCTCTCCGCCAGCCTCATAACCTGCCGGAATACAAACCTGTTTCATTGGCGCTGGTGTATACAGCCCAGGCACAGGTCTTGCAGTGTGACTTCATGATCAGCAGCTGGTGAACACCAAGTCTCAGTTGCCATACCTGCCACACGCAGTAGCAGCCACAGCCAACGTTGCTGTGTCTCTCTCCCCTGCCACACCTTCTTCAGAAAACATTTTGCTGGGTGTATTTTTGACAGTGTGTTTGCAGTGATCTGGTTTGGTATTTATGGGGCTTTTGTCGCTGCCCTTACCTGAATACCCAGGGAGGGCTGTGTGGGAGCCTTCAGCTGGGTAAGAAGCATTTCCCAGCACAGGTCTTCCACTCCTCTGTGCCTGGAGGCAGGTGTTGAACCACGTTCCACCAGTCATTCCTGTGTTTGCATTTCTCAGCACGTTTCTTCACCCCCTTGCAGGATGAGTTGAGCTCCCCCATAGTGTTTGGCTGCAAGCTTACAGGGATTCTCACTCCCTCCTCCAGTTTCCCCTGGATCCTCTCATTGCTGATACTTCCCTGAAGCTGCTTGCCCCTCCTCATCCTCTTGAGACCCTCCTGGTGCTCCTGCACCGTTTTGGGTGGTGGCAATTTCTGGTGGCTCTGTAACAGCCTGTGGCAATGGGATGTATCAGCGTGCTGGGATAACAGCAGGGAGCAGTGTTATCTGCTGGGCCTCTACCTGGGACCGAAGCAAGGGAGAAAGCAAGGGAAAGCAAAAGGAGACTTAAGTGGTGGAAATCCAGGACAAAATACACAAGCATCTCTGAACATAAGCTCTGTCTGACTGCCTGAGCTGTGTACAAGCAGCGGTCGGGTTCAATGGTCGTAGCTGGATCACAGCTCCTCATGGTCTGCTCAGCCTTTGCTGCATCCTGCATCATGCTGCCTTCCTCCCTGGCATGCGTTCCTGGCATGTCAGCTACAACAGCATGCTGTGCATGTGTGTCTGCGTACCTACACACGTGTATGTTTGTGTGTGCCCCTATGCATGTGCAGGCACACACAGGTCCAGGATGCTACTTGCTGCAGCAGAAGCCACAGGAAACGTCTAAGGACACGGCCAGGGTGTTGTACGCTGCCCAGTGCACAGTTAAAACTTTATCTTATGTGACCACCATTTGCACAAAGCTGCCTGTGCAAGACAGTTATGACCCCACCAAACCTCCCAGCAACGTCTCTCCAGTACAGCACAGGGGCCCGGGTGCCACCATGTGATGGCTGCGGTGGTGTGTGCCGGGGAACCTGCCCAAGTGGCAGTGGTGAGTCAGCAATGGTTTGCATCACTGGGAAGGAGCAGTTTTTGCAAAGAGAACCAGAAATCATTATTTACATCAATGGGCTGTCAGACGAGCTGGCAAATACAGATGCTTCTGTGTGGTGCTCAAGGTATGCAGCTTTTCCTGTTTTCCTGCCCCTCTTAGACCGGCATGGGCTTGGTGCTCAGGACTTTAAATTGGAGGGAATCGCCCTCTTATATCAGATCATCGATGCCATTCCCAAGCCACATCACAGCTCCACGTAGTTGTCACCTCTGGTCATCTTTGTCTCTCCTACTCTCACCAAATTCTGTATCCCAGGGGGCAAGGTCACACAGATAAGCATCTCCAAGCCCTGGGATGCAATGCAGGAGACTTCAGTGCGATTCGTGGTTCAGCCACACATTTTGGGCTTGGCTTTGATCCTCCTCTCCTCATGGGAGACCTGGGACCAGCAGTCCTTCCAGCGCATCTATCCTTTGCCTCTCCCTGCCCCAGAGGGCAAACACAGATCACCCACTGGCTATGCTGCAGGAGGGAACCAGCTCAAAGTTCTCTCCACGTATACTTCTTGCCCTTACTTTTTGAATGCAATGATAAAAAATAATTTTACTTTAAAAGCTTATGTCCCTAGGTGACCAGATGAATCAGGAGACTGGTAATACTTCACAGAGACTGCAAATCTATCCTATATCTGTCTGCAGTGAGTGTATTAAGATTTAGTGGGAGTAAGACCTATCTGTCAGCATCAGCAGCGTTAGCAAACATGCTAGGAAAGAATAGCGAGGGACCACGGTGCTTTCTGGGCCTCTGAACTAGAAAAGCAGCGGCACACTTACTTAAGCAGACACAACTGTTTATGCTAGAAGTCAGCCTGGCAGTGGCAAAAGACCAGGAAACTTCCACATGTGGATAACTGGCTAGCTGAAAAGGGTCACATAGACATAGTCCAGCTGGCTGAACAAAAATGCACATCGCTCTCAGCTTATCTGAAGTAAAGCAAAATACACTGTCTTTGGCTGTCCTTGTTACACAATAACAGGAAGATTTTGGTGGGAAAAGAATGTTGCAGGTGGGAACAGAAAACTACAGAAGAGAAACTAGGGGTGGGCTTGGTATTTAGGCAACTAACCAATAATGAGCTTAACTTTTGTAATATGTATGAGCTAATTATAAGAAGGCATAAAAGGTGACTGTAAGAGACAATAAACGAAGTCTGCTGATCACTCATATTGAGCGACTGTGTCTTCCCTCCGTCGCAACATCCACACATCACTGGTGATTTTGGTTGGATGGTCCTGCTGACACCGCAGCATGCTCGGAACAAGCTAACATGTGAGCTCTGATTCACGGGAGTCCTTGGGGGAAGTTTGCATCTAAGCCAAAGATAAAAACTATCATCACCTAGTCATGAGCAGAGCAGGCATGTAGGACCTTCAGTGACCGGGCACAGGGCTCAGCCATGGGGTACTGGGGAAGCGCTGGGACCAGTCTGTGCTCACTCAGGTATGAAATGCATAGACTACCTGTTGAGCAGTACATGGAAGCCAGAAAGTAATTCAAGTCAACTGTGTATGATTTTATGTTAGAAAATCTTAGCAAATGTACTATCCACTATGCCAAAGAGTCTGCCATCCATAAGATTTTTACCTATGACCTCCTTTTCTTCCTCAGATGGGTTTGGCTATTGGGACAGCTGGCCCAGGGGACAATGTTGGGTCTAAGTCTGAGGATTTAACAGCCCAGTCCTTACAGAGCTGGCCACTGCGGTCCCTCCAAGCCAAAGCAGACCACTTCCACGGCAAGGCGAGATGAGCCCTTGCTAGGGCTCACTGCCACTCCAGTGCTCATCCCTGCCTGCAGCCTGGGAGAGGGCTGGGCAGCCCCTGGGGAGAAAACATCGGGTATTTGTAAACACTAATTATAACCTTTCCCTTCTACCTCTGGAAACTTTGTCCCTGTCACACCCAATCATCCTCTTGGTGATCTCTACAAGCGGCACAGATAACAGCAGTCAGCGCTGGCAATGCTCTGCAAAGCCCCAGCAACACCCTGCAGAATCTGGAGCCAGCGTAACCCCTCTGGCACCTGCCAGCCAGCAACAACACCCTCTGTCTTGGTCAGTGGGTTTCCCGATGCTTAGATGAGAGCTTCATAGCCAGTATTGTATTTGCCTCCATGGACAAAGGCAGGCTGGGCTGTGTCACAGTGGAGCTGTGGTTAAAATCTTCCTGGTAGACTAGGAGGACACTCTGAGAAGCCACTCCAATGCAAAAGGCAAATGGGTTTGGAGTGGGAAGCTCAAGATGACTGCGGTTAAGCTGAATTTTAATCATCATGTAGACCTGACCAAACACCAGAATTGGGCTTTTACTTTAATATTCCTCAATTCTGCAACTATATAATTTCCTCTGCCTAATAAAACATGAAGTGGTGCAGCTGCCATCAGTTACCGGCAAACTGATAAACAATTCAAGATGCTTTTCACTAGCATTTTTTCCCCAGTTTCTAGAGCCATCTGCCTTCCCAGTTAAGGTTACATCATTGTTGTCTTTAATAATTTAGAGGCCATCCTACTTACTTTAACGCAATCATCATGTTTGGCTGTCAGTTAGAGCTGGAGCAATGAGCAATCAATCACAAGTCAGTGATTTTCCATACTACTGATCTGCCAAATTCTTCAACGTTAAGGCTTTAAGGTGTGTGCCAGACTCGTGCTTCTTTATTTTGAAGAGGAATCAGAGTAAATGCTCATGTGTTTCCAATTCATCTCCCTCCTGTCATCCCAGCCCTTCTCCTGGTTTGGCTGAGAATATTCATGATTTTGGGGGGGATTTGGCCCACCACGAGCACGTGCAAGGGCAGGTGCGTGTGTGTATGCTGCTTGTGCACAAGCACCTTTACGGCGACCCATTTGACAATGGTGGCTGTCTCAAATATATTAAGCCTTTATCCATTTTACAAAAAAAAGCGCAAAGATAGAGAGCCCTAGTTTGTGCCTCAGCTTTGGCAAAGCCTGTGCTTGTTGGAAGACTCAGGAAAAGGAAAGTTGCCGGAGAGCGAGAGGGACAGGTCAACACAGAGAATGTCGAAGGAAGCCTGAAATTATAATCAAGTTGTCATTCACACACATCGGTGAAGGAATACCGCCGTGGCTCAGCGGCAGTGCTTAGTGCTGTGCAGGTATTATATTGAAAGGAAAAGTGTCCCAGGTTTCCAAGGGAAGCTCTTTCCTCCATGAGTTATTGCTGTCTGCTCACTCACTATTTGGTAGGAGAAGAAAGCGGAGCGGCAGAGCAGATGAAAAATTATTGGCAGGAAAATACAAGGGAAACCAAATAAGGTGCGCTATAATTTAATTCCTGCTACCAGTTTCAAACATTTGTTACAGGGGTTAATGAGAGCAAAACCCTTCTAAGGTTTCTGAGCAGCTTTTCTAATAGAGCGTATTAATTCTCTGTCACCCGCCTCTCGCTGTTACCTTCATTCTGGTCTCCCACCATGGGAGGGAACGATGCCTCCCGCCTCCCGCCTCCCTCCTCCCGCCCCGGGCGGCTGCGGCCCCTCAGGGGCCAACCTTCGGGCAGAGTTTCACTGCAGGGACACTCGCACCGGCTGTACCGGCCGCACCGGCTGCACCGGGCACCCGCACAGCGCCCGCGGGGCCACCCACGGCCGCACCGACCCGGCGGGCCAGCCCCCCGGCAGGGCAGGCGACAAAGGCGCAAAGCCGGGCTGCGGGGGGAGCGGCTCCGCGCTGCGGGCCGGGGCGGGCGGAGTCACACGCGGCCCCGCCGGGGCTGCACCGAGGCCCCGCCGGCTCCGCAAGATGGCGCCGCAGCGGACACATGCGCCGGGGCCGCCCCGCGCCCTGACGTCCCCTCATGCGTCATGGCCGCGCCCCTCCCTCCCCTCTCCGCCCGCACTTCCGCCCGGCAGGGGGCGGGGCCGGCGCCGGTCTCGCGAGAGCCGCGCGGCCCCCGCCTCAGCCGCCCGCCCGCCCGTCCTGCCCGGAGGTGGCGGTGGCCGCCCCGCGCTGCGCTGCCGGCGGCTGGGCCCGGCGCCGCCATGGCCTCCGACAGCGACACCGAGGAGTTCTACGATGCGCCCGAGGACGTGCACCTGGCCGGCGCCTCCCCCGCGCCGTGAGTCCCTCGCGGCCGCCGCCCTGCCCTCCCCTCCCTCAGCGCGGCCCTGAGGGGAGGCGACCGCCCCCGGCCGTTACAGCCGTTGGGGAGCTCCGGGGGGCGGGAGGCGAGTCCGCCCCGAGCCCGGCGTCCCCCCGCCGCAAGGCACGGGGCTCCGCGCCCCGGGAGCGGGGTGCTCGGCCGCGGGCAGGCGGGGCTGCGCTCGGCGGCGGGGCGGCGGGCGAGCCCCGCGGGCAGGGGGATGCGAGGAAACGGAGCAGGTCTGGACGTATTTTCCCAGGCTTGTGGGGCTGGTAGTGGCCGTTACCGTGATGAGATCACATCTGCCTGCCTTGGGCGGGCAGCACGGAGGTTTTGGAAAAGAGGTGCAGAGGCGAAATCGGGACCGACAGATTTACTCCCTGAAATACGATAAAAGTAACAGATTTTCTGAGGGGGGGGGAAAAAAGAGCAAGTTTCTTCAGCAACAGGCGAACTGTCGCTGCGTGTAAAAACTTCTGGTGTGCTCGGTCATTTGGTTTTAATGGTGTTGCTTCGATGCATCTTGTATTTAGCTAGCGTGTGGTTCTGTGCAGCAAAGTTGTAACAATTTTATCGTGTAGATTCCTAGTGCTGTTACCTCAACGCTAACTCTGTCACCATATTGTTGATGCTAGCCAAATACGCTGCTGCTTTTAAAATTGTAAATATAACTTTCTGGTTGCATGCTAAGCGGGTTATGGCTTGCATCAGTTCTGTTCCTCATGTAGCCTGGACTAAACCTCTCCATTGTTTGACCTTGTAGGATGAGGTTTCATGTAGCTTGTTCAAAGAGCAATAAGATATGGATTGTGGGATCCATTCATTTGAAGCTTTAATAATTGAGTAAGGGCTTGGTTTAATCTGTGTGTCAGTGGTCATTGGATGCCTAGAACAAAGGAAAGACTAGATCTTTTCTCGTCATGCACATATCCTGTATCAGAGCTTTTATGAACTTAGCCTTTTATATAGCCTGGTGAAAAGCATATCTTGGCATATGCTTCCACAAGATGTGGTAAGGCAAATTAACAGCACTTGTGCTGAAATGAGGTTTTCCTCCAGCTGTTTACCTTGCCCAGGCACTAGTGATCATCAAACTGTTCTACCAGTTCCCATAACCCAGAGTAATTGACAACAGCTGAAAACTAGAAACAGCAAATACTATTAAAAAAACCACAACCTGGAACCTGGCAGAGTTGGGACAAGAGAGGGTGATAGTGTGGAATTTGTGTAGTGAGAAGCCACAGGCAGGAAGGGGGGACCAGGCCTTTTGGTAGAAATGAGCCATTAAATCTGGCCCAGCTGCACATCCTACCTTTTATTCGATAGAGATAATGCCATATGTCCTGACCTTGAAGATTTCCACCACCTGTATCTATGTAGAACTTGATAATATGAAGTCACTCACTAGAAATTAAAGTGGAAGATGCTTTTGATTTTTCTGTTGCTTTTCCATAACTCATAAAGATGCATCATTGACTCAAGTCAATAGAATTCTGTCAGCTTGAGTCAAGTAAGGAGGTGATCTCGGAGGGATTAGTTTGCAATACAGAGCCTGAATCTGTAATTCAGTCTGCCATCAATTCTGCACTAACAACATGGAGAGTGTTTTCTTTAAATAAGCTTTGAGATTTCTTAAGAGCTAATTTCACATTTACATTGGACACTTCTTGGAAGCAAGCTTGTAGATTGTAGTTTTGAGACCCATGCATGTGTAGTGATGTTGAGTTGGGACCTATGGGAAAAAAAAATCAAAACCTTCTTATGGGAGGAAGGGCAATTGAAAACAAATGCATGTTGCCCTCTGCAGTTTGAAGTGTTTCCCCATGCGTTCGGTGTTGTGATGATCAGCAAAAACACTTGGGAATCTTTTTTGGCAGCATATGCTATAGACAGTTTTTAGCATGGCAGTTTAGATGTGTTTGCTCTCATTAAAAATGTGGGTTTTGTAGCTTCCTCCCGCCTGCCCTGGCTGGGGAAGTTTAATAATTGCTGATATAGAAATTCCGAAAGTGGTGACAACCGTGTACATAAACATGCTGACTTCTTTGCTAGGCTTGTTTTATTGTCTCATGATGTGCAAGAATGGAATTTTTAAGTTCAATGTAAGCTCCCGCTTCCCACTGTAAGTCAGTAAGTACTGATGCTTAAGCCCCTCTCAAGGAAACCACTATATCTGCATCCTCACGTACATATATAACTGGTGCTCTTTAGGAATTAATTAGCAAAAATTGCAGAACTTGTTACAAAATGTTTCCTTCAGATGATAGTGCACAGAGATAGCTCTCCTGGGTTGGTGGCTTCCCTAAGGTGAGGTGTGTTTAAACCAGATGTTTGGAGACTACTGTATCCCCTGTGTCCAGGCCTATATGCTTCACTTCTGTAGATCTTGCCTTTTATGTGCAATTCTACATTTGACAGCATGTGTGGAGAGTGTCGATCGGTTAGATAACTAGGTCCCAAACAACGTCTGTTTCTATGTGCTTTTCTAGTCCCTAGAAAAATGCTGTAGCTGCTGATGTGGACTGATCAGTGAAGGCATCTATCTGTTGTGTAGTCAGAGGAGTGGAGAGGGAGAAGTAGTGTGACAGAAGATGCCCTTATTTAACCTCTGTCAGTCTGCTTTCAAAAGACTATAGGCATGGAAGAGATTTGGAAAAAGACTCTGAAATTGAGGCATGAACTGCCCCATGAAGGAGGATGTCAGTTTTGAGGGAAGGAAAATACGAAGTGAAGCACACTTGTTAGGATGCAGGCAGGTGACAGACCCCCTTATATTTTATTTATAAGAAAAGTCATCTACTCACTCCTGAAATTAAGAACTGTCAAACCTAATAGTTTGAACATCATATGCCTACAGTAAGGGGCAAGTTTGTTCCTAGTGTACTCATACCCTAAAAATTGTTATGAGAAACCAAACAAAGGGCACTGGGTTCAAGAGATGATGTAGATAATGAGACATATCCTCTGGTACTTTGATTTAAATTCTTGAATTCTAACTTCAGTAGTCCTGTCTTTTTTTTTTTTTTTTTTTTTTTTTTTTTTGAAGTTGCTTTAATGCTTTTCCTGAGGAATCTGTTTTTCCTCTATGTAGGAAGCTAGATAATGTTAAATTGTGTCCTCTTGACATGTGGGACATGCTTACTACAACTTTTTTGTTCACGTGTATTTTAGCCAACATGCAGGCCTGATCTTGGCAGCAAACAGATGGAGTGAAGTGTTAGTTACATTGCTGTAGTGACTTGCAGCACTGCAGACAAGTTTCTGCGTTCTGAGTTAGCCCAAGTTCCCACACGCTTTTCAAGGGCAGCCCAAACAGTGCATTGCAGTAATGAATGTTTGTGGTTTTGAAGGTGTGGACTGCCACAGAGAGCTGCAGGGAGAGTAATTGTAGCTTCCAGGCCAGCTGTAGTTTAGAGGGAAGAAAACATTGTGTGCCTCTGCAGGCTGAAGGACAGCAGTAAATACAGTTACCGGGCTCGTTGTTGAACCTGTATGTTCTGTACAGTGTACTGCTGCCCTGCATACAAGTTAAACCTCTTTCCATCTGCCTGTTAGCACACCTGCTTCGCAACAATGTACATCCTCCCAGGAAGCAGGCAGTGTGCTTCTGGGATTTGGCCAAGGCCAGGCATTCATATCAGGGTTTTTTGTTTGGGGTGGTTTTTTTTTGAAGGTCTAAAAGGTTTTGGGTTTTTTTCTGTCACAAGACTTAACGTGTTGAAAATGTGAAGCTTAGTTCAAATAGGTGCCAGGCTGGAGTTACCTGATAATGGGAATGGCAGCTTCTTATAGTCTGGTCAGTATGAGGATGCATTTGACAGCTGAATAAATAAAACCAAAAAGTTCTTCATGACTTTATTTGACTTTCAGATTTATCAGGCATCTTTTTATATTTATGCAGGTGAAATTGGGTTTTTCTTTGAATTTTGTTTAATCTTTGTAGATAACCTTGAACCTCTCCTTTGTTAAACTGGTGTTACAGTGGTTTCACTTAAGAAAACTTAGGTTAGAAATATTTTTTCTGAAATGCAATCTACAAGATATATTTGCATCAATTTTTAAATCCCACTGTTGACTAAAAAAATTGTACTAGACAATAATTGTTTTGCTTTATGTTTTCTGTGGAATATGCCAGTCTTTGTGTTCTGCCTGATAACCCTGTAAAGCTACAGACCTTTCAAAGCAAAAATCAGTATTTGATCATTGGATTGATCTTTACACAAATCTTTTCAGGCACTTTCCACTATATATACTACTTAAAAAATGCAAGCATTTCAGATACTGCATCTGTAAAACTAGTGGCCTTAAAGTAAAAGTGGGGAATTGAGAAAGCTGGTAACTTCAGGTGGTTGGAAGGGCAAGACCATTCCAGAGTAATGCTGAGCTACAAGAGATTTCAATTATCATACTCGCTCTGTGGCTGACTTTGTCTTTATAAATGTAATAGCACATAAGCAGCAACTCATCACAACTAAGGGAGCAGTGGTGCTTACAAACACATAGCTCAAACAATCTCAGGCAAACTACTAAACTCATTTGGCTATAGTATAAACTGACCTGAAAGTGATGTTAAGGCCAAATAGTTGTGGAAGCTTTGCAGTGTTTTAAAAGCATGTAATTTCAATGATAAAGCTTCACCTTAATGTTTAAGATAGCTCAATATAGCTCACATAGATATCAGCACTGTTTTATTCTGTACCTGCTAGCTCTGTAACCTTTATCGCTTCCGCAGCTTTTCCCCAAGGTGAGTAAAGCAGGACAGTGGGAAATAACACCTGTTTTAGTCTGAGTGCAGATTTTTCTCAAAACTAATTAGCTAAAGAAGTCTTGAAAAGGGTAGCAATGTCTTTTGAACCTCATATTTTGTGTTACCAGTGGAGGAATGATTTGCCTGTACCAGAAGTGACATGCTAGTTGGTGGGAAGTGTCACAATAGAAACCCAAAGTATCTATTTGTGGTTAAGGGATCTGCATTTTATTGAGGTTGTAAAGTCTAAGCAGTGCCTTGTACAATAGGACCCTGTGCTGAAGTCTAAGCATTAATGTTGTAATTATAAATATATTTTATTGTTAAAGTCATCTTGTGGATTTAATGATCGGACATGTGTTTCTGCCACTCTTTCTAAGGAATTCCAGGAGTTGATAGTGGAACTGAAAATGTTTCAGTAACCGGAAATTCAACACAGGCAGTGGCCTTTCCTGGCAGTATGTTTTGGGAGACAAAAGATGTGTTTGTTTTTTAGGTCAAAACACTGATTTTGCTTTTTTTTTTTTTTTGCCCATTGGAGTTATTGCCTTCTAGGAGGATTATGCCTCAAAACAGTGTTACAGATATTGCGTATCTTAAATGTCAATATCTGACAGAAGTATCTAGGTTTAAGTTGTTAAATTAGTTAGAAATTACATAGTCTTTATATACCAATCCACTGTAGTTTCTTGTTTACTTAACCCTGCTGTATAAATGTGACCTTTTCTTTTTGTGATTAAATGCTTTCAGACAGTAAAGAGAAAAACTGCAGTTCTTAAAAATTAATTATAAAGAGTTCTCTTTTTCAGAGGGTATTGTCTCTTGAAACCATCACTTTGGAGGCAGGAGGGGCAAATTAGACAAGAGATCTCTGTATCTGTCTGTATTGCTTGATACAAGATGATACTCAAACCTGTCAAGTGTCACTGACCTTGGTGGCCAGCTCGGATGCTTGTACAATCCAGGTTGCAGATCATTTGATAGTAAGCTTTCAAGGAAGTCATCTGTAACTTGGTCTCTACTTGTGACTGACAAACTAGTAGAATCGTGGAACAGCCCAGTTCAGAAGGAACTTAAAAACATCATCTGGCCCAACCTTTCAACTTATTATTAAGAACTTACTTAATGAGTAAGATCTTGTAATCAGAGTAGACAGTGCAATTAACTATTTAAATATATTGTGGAGTTCGGAAAGTCTTGTGGAAAGTGTAAGTTCCGGATATATTAAGATTTGACTGTTCACTGATTGAGTGGTGACCTGAGGAGAAGTAATTATTTGATACCATTCCCCTAAGATACCTTGTTCTTTCATGTAATTAGTGAAATGAGAGGTTGTGTGTGAGTGAATGCTAATGCAAGTTCACTGTTTCAGAGTATCTATTTTGGAAAATAGTGCAGAAGTAGTTCCATCCTGTTGTAATGTAAATACTTACACTGAGCATGATGATTAGGAACAAGACCTTACATCTGCTAGAGAGTCTGAAGGGCAGAGTGGCTATGGTAGTGTTGTCTCTTCGGGCATTTGATTTGCAGGCTACTAGAGCATTTGTACTTCTGCTTTCTGAGAGTTTTGCTTTCTTTGATGTCCACTCTGTGCTCCCTGTACATGCTAATTTTAAATTCTCTGTAATGCACAATGCTGTCAAATGTGTACTTGGAATGGTATCAGTTTATTAGAAACCAGGACAGCGTGATAGAAATATGATTTTGAGAAGATTCTGCTGAGAAATTTTTCAGGGATTGTAGAAGCTGCGGGTCTCTGCATTGTAGACAGTTGGGCACTTAAGTCTATTTGAAGCCTTTTATGTAAAAGAGTGGTATGAGAAACATTCACTTTGTTGCTTGTCTAAAGTATCAAGTATACATTCACTGTAAAGGAAAACAGTGTTATGGACTATTTAATATGAAGCTTACTGTCAAAAGAGATGGTATTTTTTTCTTTGAGCTCTAAGTCTGTCTTCTCTTTCTAACAGATCACCAACGAGAGTTGGATCCCACGTATTAAAGGTGAGTTTCTTCTTAAAATGAATCAAATGCTTGTTGATGAACACAGAGTTGAGCATTTCTACCTAAAGTAGGTGTGCTACAGTAGCCCTAACGTTTACACAGACAGGAAATTACAGGCTTTCCCTTGTTGTAGGTAGCAATTGTGCTTAAGTCTCTTGAAGTTTCAACTTTACTTTTATTTAGGGTATGTTAACATATCTTGAAGCTAATTTTATTCTGAAATGTGTATGTGTGGTTTAATTGAGCTGTACTTAATTACTGGACGACCCTCTTTCAAGTGATCTGTGAGTAATAAGCAAGTCTCTGCAGCACTTGTTTTTTCGTCTTGATTTATACAAAATAGTTGACTTTGCTCTCTTCTGTCTTCAAAATAAGAAAAATTTCAGTGTTTGTACTTCAAAAGCCTCCCCTCTAGGCTGTGTGAAGATAAAACACTATATTTAGCTTAATGAGACAGCGTTGCCGCTTCCCACGCAGGTAATTGGTATGCTGCATCTGTGCATAGTGACAGTGGGGCTGAATCTGGCACACGTTAAATAGGTGAGGAGTTGGAACCTTGCACAAATAACACTCTTTTCCTGGTCTCAGAAGGGCCAAAGGTGATGCTATGCAACGCTTTTACGTAGAGGAAAGAAGGCTTGACGTTTTGTCTGCAAAGTGTTGGGAAGTTGTAGTGAAAATAGTGTTTCTGATTTGTCAGCAGTACTCTGCTCTGAATCAGTCATCTTTTTGCTATGATACCATATCTTAAGGCACCTCTTACGGAACAGAGCCTTATCCCCTATTTTGTGTTCTGTTTAATGTCCTTTTAACGATTAAGTATTACATGTGTAAGTCTTTCAAGAAATATAGGGGGTTTTTTTATCTTTTTAAGTATCTTTCTAACTCCCTTGTTCAAGGTCTTCCTAAGTCACTTGTTCAAAGCTAAGTTTCTGAGTGTGGAAAAAAGTTGTTTCTCTGCTTGGTACCATATCATTTCAGTGAATGTGTGACTAATGGTATAGTTTGTCTTGGAACAGGTAAGAAATATTTCCCAAGTCCAAAGTTTAACAGGTGTGTGAGTTTAATGTCAACAAAATTATAAATTAATATAATGAGCTTCTGTAGACACTGATTACACTGAAGTATTTAAGTCGTCATGCCTTTGAAGATAGATTTTAGTGATAAAGCAAAGTAGAACTTGCATTAGCTTAGAAACACTTTGTGGAAGGAGGGTGAGGGAGTGGAGAGGGCGGAAGAATTTTTCTGTAATTGTAGCTGTCTCTGCATGATATGCCATTTCTTGGGGTCAGAACTCTCAAAGATGGATGTCTACAAGAGTTGTGTGGTTTTTTCACACATAATATATTAGTATGCTATGAAGATTCTGTTTGACTAGCTGTCTAAGGAAAAGTCCAAGGAGAAATGCCTTAGATAATCTGTACCAGACTGTCGGTCTAAATCTTGTCAAGGTCCAAAAAATATGGGGAGGTCTTTTAAAATACCTGTTTAATAGGTATCTTGTGCATATCCAAAGCTGTATAAGTGGAATTAAATTAATAGCCTAACAAAAAGAGTTTATAATGGTAACAGCCTTTGGGGGATTTAATGTTGTGGGGAGGCACTTGAGCCCTGCTGACTTCAAGGGAATAGAGTTGCGTATCTGTAGACAGAAAGGAGGAGTAGAACAGCAGTTCTGTATCTCAACTCAGGGAATCAGTTGATAAATGTGTTTTTTTTTTTTCCTTCATGTTTTAAGCCAGGCAACTAAATTCTTCAAGTCATTTGTGAGAAGTTTTTCCTCTTTTGTGAGACAAATACAGGCTTTTATCTGCAGCTTAGGTTACCAAGTAGACTGTGCCAGGAAGGTCGGAGTGGAATAAGTTGCATGGAGATGATGTGCAGTCTCCATCCTTGGATATAGTCAGAACCTGACTGGACACATCTCTGAACAACCTGCTGTAGTTTGCTCTGCTTTGAGAACTACGGAATCTTCAAAGGTCCCTTCCAATGTCAAGGTTTTTATCAAATTCCCCTTCAGATATTCCTGACGTATATGCTTACAGGCAATGCGATCTTGTGCCCTTTCAGTACTTAAAGGGGGCTTGTAAGAAAGATGGGGACAAACTCTTTAGTAAGGCCTGCTGCGATAGGACCAAAGGGTAATGGTTTTAAACTAAAAGAGAGTAGATTTAGACGAGAGATAAAGAAGAAATTTTTTATGATGAGTTTGCCCAGAGAGGTGGTAGATGCCACATCCCTGGAAACATTTGAGGTCGGGCTGGATGGGGCTCTGAGCAACCTGATCTTTTTGAAGATGTCCCTGCTTATTGTGGGGGGACGGACTAGATGATCTTTAAAGGTCTCCTCCAACCCAAACCATTCTACATTTCTAATGATTCATGTACAATGGAAGATGCATGAAGAAGTTCCCGCTAGACCACGTTAGCTGAGGTTAAAACAAGTTTCTGGTTAAAGCAATATCCTTCTATGGTATAAACTACTTGCTTTTCTGAACCTAAGTTTTTCCAGGAATTGATGGATGCGTTCACTCACAAATAGAATATTTTCAATTCTGTTTTAAGAGTTTCTATAGAATAGCCATACTTAACGTGCCCAAAGTGTGATCTAATTCTACTATTCCTAAGGCTGCCTATCTTAAGTAGGATTTATTTAATTATTTTTTTTTTAAAAAAAGTAAATACAACTGAAAACTATTACGAAGAATTACTATGTTATTTTGGTGCATGAGGCCACCTTTAGTGAATTGCTTTTATTAAGTCTTTGGTAGGATATGTCAAAGTGATGCTGTTTGCACATCTTAACTATACTTCAAGCTGACTTTGCATCGGTAGTATGATATCCTGGTATTTGATTATAAATATATAAAGAATAAATTGTATACCCAGCTTTGAATATTCATGCAGCCTTTCATCCAAATGTTCTGAAAATGTTTTTGGTTTTTGCTTAAGTCCAGTCATTTCATTGTTCTGCTGCAGTTTATTTAGGTTTTGGAAGGATCTGCATGAAGATAGCAAAAATAGACAATGTGCACTAGGAGTAATTGTAGAATGGAAGAATCAGTGTCAGATCCTCAAAAGCATATTTGTGGCCTCTTGATAGAACTGTCTGATTCAACCCGGAAATTTCTAAGGAAGCTTCTATTATGTGGTGATAATATGATTCTTGCACCCTTTCCCACAGCCTGATAAAGAAAAAAATACAGATTTTCTTTGCTGCAGGTTATTAAACATGTATGCTTCTCTAAACTTCATGCTACCTTCAATTTTATTTTAGTTGAGGTTGAAACCACTTAAAAATAACTGCCTTTTTTGCTTATTGGTATACAGGCTTTCTGTGTATGGTGGGTGGTGTGAAATGCTTGTTTGTACTGTGAATTGGTGTTTAAACATCTGTCTGGCAGCAATAACATCTGAAAATGTAGCGGAATGCTTGTTCTTTATGCTATTTAATTTGTTGTAGCTATATTTTTGTTAGATCATCTTACTGAAGAACTTACTACCATCATACCTTTTTTTTCCATAGGATATGGATAGCAAATTACACAAAGCTGGAAATGAAACCTTTGTACAAGAAATGAAACAAGATGATTCAAAAGAGGTTAGTTAAATACGGCTTTGTGCTTCCAGCATCACACTGGAAATATTAAATAATTTAATGATCAGCCTTTATCCTGAAACTAAATAGATTAGAAATTGTCATTGATCTTAGTAAGAACGTTCATCTAAAGGGTAAAAATCAAACCAAGCGTTCTAAAAACACATTTAGAATTCACCAGTGTTTAATTATTTGTGTAACTTACAGGATCATATTTAGCAGTGCATGAGGCATCTGAAGAGAAGACAGCTTTTGTTTGCTAACTTTCTCTTAAAGTATATTAAAGAGGAATGGGAATTAGTCACTTTGTTATCTCTTTAGTTTTCGTCTTCGGGAAATAGCTGTTTCTGCATGTAGGTTCTGGTCTTCAGGATTTTTTAAAAGAACATATTTTGTATTTAAAACAACTCTTCAATGGAAGAGTTCTTGTAGACGTTGTACGGACTGACTGGTAAATGTACCCTTGAAATGCCTGCTATTTTTGACAATAGAATGGTTTGGTTTTGTTTCTTAAGATTATTGACAGTATTATAGAAGAAAGCCAGAAGGCCCAACAACTAGATGATGATTCTTTAGCTTCTAGAGGAGAAGAACTGACTGTTCCAACTTCAGATGCAAATGTTTGGATTTCTGGAGCGGGTATTGTTAGTAGTATTCCAGAAGTATTAGCTGCTAAAATATCATTACAAGAAGATGCTAGAGAACCGGTATATCAGAGTGTGTGTAAGGACACTGAATTGGAGTCTGGGAAGCTTTTGTTTACTCCTAAGCAACAGGAAACTCATAAACTAACAAAAGAAACAAATGCAACTGACCATAAAATGGGTGAAACTGAAGCCCAAGAAGAAACATCAAAAACTGAGGACATAACAGACAAGAAAGGGGCAAATACTTTAGAACAGGTGGCTTCAGATTTATCTACCAAAGACCTTTCTACAACAGAAGAAATGCCTCCAGCAAAACCGCCAAGGCAGCTTACTGTGGAACCTGATATAGTTGCTAGCACAAAGAAGCCTGTCCCAGCACGGCCACCACCTCCAACAAATGTTCCTCCTCCAAGACCACCACCACCTGCAAGGCCAGCTCCACCACCCCGGAAGAAGAAGAGCGAACTGGATTTTGAAGTGCAAAAACCTGGTTTAGAAGGCAAGTATGCTATTTTAGATAGGTTTATTTATCTACATGGTTACTATTTTTGTGGTTTGAGTGAAGAGTCATTCGGTCCTGTGATTTTAGTTCATCTGTAAACGAGCAAAAACATTTTTCCACAATCTTAACTTCTTACAGTGGAGAAATACCCTTTTGCATTACAAGTGTTCCTAATTCATAGACTTTGTTGTAAACTTAACACTTCCTACCAAAATAGCTACTTCTGTAGCAAGAAGTTGCCTTATCAATGCAGAAACTAAAAAAGTTACACGCTTTAAATAAAATGTGTGCAATCTGTATTTGCATAGAAATAAAAGTCAAGATGTAGACAGATCTCATGAAAATGAGTAGTCTTGGGTTACTAGGGAAATGACTAAAAAAACCCCAAACTGTTAATAAAACTTAAGAGGACTAGGGGTGAAATCATGCCTGTGCCTCCAACTATATATTAAATACATAATTGATAAGGCAGATTGGTGACAGTTGATGTTTAAAAAAAATCAAACTTGTCAGAAAGGATGTTCAGGACTGGCACTGTGATGTTAGGATTCTTAACAATCTGTAGCCTATCTATGGCAAGTGTGACGTTCTTTCTAATATGAGTCTCTCTTCAGTTTCTCGAGAGAACTTCTCAGCTGGTGGTCTTTTAACTCCAAGTACAGTGACAGAAGGTGTGCCCAAAGATTCTCAGCCTTCTTTGGATTTGGCAAGCGCAACTAGTGGAGATAAAATAGTCACTGCACAGGTATTGGGAAACTGTTCAATAACTAGGTTTAAAAGTTCAATAACCTTAACATTTTCTGTTACTTTAATGTCACAGTGGAGATAATGTATTCTATACCTGCAAAATTTCAGGAAAATGGGAAAGCAGCTGATGGCCAAACAACAAATGAAGTACTTGGACCACAAAGACCCAGGTCTAACTCTGGAAGAGAACTCACAGATGAGGTATTAATGAATGTGATCTGTACATAGCACCTTCTTCTGGTTGCTTTTCCAGTCTGTTGAATGAATTAGAGTAGTCACATGTCACTCCTTGTACTCTAAACCACTACCTGCTGCGACCAGGGATGCAAATAGCAGTGATGGTGTAGTGGCTTTCTCCACCTGAGCACTTTGTGGTCCCCGAGTCATATGTGGTATTAGCATTTGAAAGTGTGAGCTGTAAGCGATCTAGAATGCTATGAGTTTGTGTTTGTAGCTATGCAGACACATTACAAGATTTCATGTGAGGAAACACCAGCAAACTCGGCGTTTTGTCATGCATCTAAAGGGGGAAGGAGTCAGCAACAGGAGAATGATTTTTCCTCATATTAAATATTTTCTTCAGTTAGTAACTTTACTTAATCCTGATAATGTTACTGGACTGCTGCCCATTTTCATTTGTCTTTATCTTTTTTAACTATTGCTGAACAGATGTATGTGTTCATGAGATGCTCCAAAAAAAAGCCCTTTTCCTTTGTGTAGTACTAGTTAGGTGTAAATGCTTTTTCTCTGTAAGTAAAGGTTGTCTTTGACTAAACCTGAAGAACAGCTGTTAGAATATCTCAAAGGGGAAGACTTTGATGTCTTAATTACATAATATGTTTGATGTTAGCATAGACGGTGTCAGGCAGTGGCTGATGTCTGTATAGCTGCATTTCTGATTTATGAAATTGAAGCTTGTGATGATGCGTAATTGTTCATTTATGTATAGTGGTTGATAATGTTTGCACTAACACACTAAAGGCAATTTTAACATAAACTTAGTCTTTGTAAAATAAATATATAGGGAGCTACAGAATTTCCCATTAAGATAAATAATCTGTAAGATCAGATGATTTCTGTTTTGCTCTAGGTTTTGGAGTCTAATCAAGTCATCTTGATTTCACATCTTACTTTTTCCATAGGAAATTCTAGCAAGTGTAATGATAAAAAACCTTGATACAGGTGAAGAAATACCCCTGAGTTTGGCAGAAGAAAAGTTGCCAACAGGCATTAATCCCCTGACTTTGCATATCATGAGGAGAACTAAAGAATATGTCAGGTATGAATGATGATAGCTTTCAGCCTTTTATCACACTGTTGCTCTTGTAGTTTTGCATATGTGGAGGCTGCTCTTATGCAAGTAAAGAGAGTCCCAGTCCATCTGTCTCTGACTAATTTGAGTGGTAATTCCCAGTTGTCTATGAACAAGACTGTTTATTTAATTCTTTTAAGTTGACTAAAAGTTGATGGTATTGCTGGAAATTTACAGGCAATTATGTCTGAAAATCCAGCTGAACTGCAGTTAGCGCTTGAGGCACTAAGTGTCATTTCTATACTGAATTAAACACAGTTTATGTGCAAGCACTGTATGGTGTTCATGCTGCCACCTCCTGTAGCTTTTTCAGGGTTTGATTTAGTAGGCTTTGGTCCTTTGAAGATTTGTCATCATCAGTATAGCTGACTACTTTGAGGTTTTCCTCTTCTCAACAGAGCTTTAGGTCCTTCTAACATGTAAAACTGAGTATGTAAACTTTGATAGAAAAATACAGTATCTTAGTGATCAGGAAATTGTGTCAGTCTAGGTTTTTTTTTAAAGGGCTAGGTTTATATGAATTTATACATCAAACAATTTTTAGGTTTTTTGCATTGCTATATTAGCACTGAGAAGCTCACTTCTGTAGAACTATACTCTTCTGCGTGCAAACTTCTGTTTCAAAATTAACTACTACTAATTTGATCTATGGAAAGCAAAGTATGAGAGCAAGGTGGCATGTTACCAGTTCTAGTAATGTAATATATTTTGTCTGGTCTTAGCTTTCACAGTGTCACAGTAAACTTAGGTTTGAAATTTGTGGAAGGGAGTAATGTATCTTTGGCATTTGGACAGTGTATACAGTTTTAGTATCCAAGGTGCCTAAGAATTGAAAGATCTGTTCTATTACCTGATTAACATCACATCCATGGTTTTCCACTGTGTTGCATGAAGGAATAAAGAGGGATCCTAAAGTGCAGATCCTACTTTAATGATTTTACAGTCAATTTAGATTCATTATGGTTTCATATTAAACAATCACTTCTCTATTTCCTAGTAATGATGCAGCACAGTCTGACGATGAAGACAAAATGCAGACACAGCAAACAGATTCTGATGGAGGGAGGTTAAAACAAAAAACGTAAGATACTGTTTCACGTCCCTACAAAGAAAAGACAGATTTTGGTTTTCTAAGCTGAAGCTCCCCTTCTGACTTCTGAACAAGTATCTTTTAAGTACAAGCGACACCTGAATTTGGATAAGCCCATTGCTCTGCAGTTGAACTGAAGATTACACAACTGCTGGCAAATTAAATGCTTATTTTAAGAAGCTGTAATGGAAAGAGATAATAGTGTATTTCAAATCAAAACTTTTGATTCATAATAGTGAAAAATGAGACTTTGCCAGTGTTGTGTGTTGAAAAACTGCCCTTGCTTTTTAAGGACCCAGCTGAAAAAGTTCCTTGGCAAATCTGTAAAGCGAGCAAAGCACCTTGCTGAAGAATATGGTGAACGTGCTGTAAATAAAGTTAAGAGTGTTCGGGATGAAGGTAGGTGACACTTTTTTCATTTTATACATACATATATAGTTTTAATAGGGTAGTCTGTTTATCCTCGGGCTTCTAGGAATCAAAGCTGGCTGAGGGACATATACTGCTGTATTCTGCCACTGTACAGGTGATGATGTGGCTTTTTAGAGTTAAAGCTTGAAGTTTGGTAGGCATTTTAAGACTAGCAGTTACAAGGATGAATTCTTGTAAAATAGTAGTTGAGAGACTTTTTCAGCTAAACCAGTTGAATACTATAGGTTTTGTTGTGCTGTTAGAAAGCTGTCTGGATATCAAAATGTAAACTTATTTGGGAATTTATTCCAGAAAAGGTAGAAATTTAATAAAATCAGATTGTTTTCTGACAACCAGTGCCTCTAGCAGAATTCTCATATAGCTTGATCTCCTGTTAGAAGATTTCCCGACTGCAACTAAATTCTCCCCTTCCTGTTTCATCAGTGTTTCCTTCAGACAGACTTCTACTACTGCAGTAAGCCAGTCTATCCACAGCCTGAGATAAGCACCATAGAACTGCTGCACTTTACTAGAACAGCTGCAGTTTAGCATCTTACGTTGCCACTGGCCGTTTGCCCCAGCTCTTTTGCAATTCTGAGGCTTCGTGGACAAATCACTGGACCATTTCAGTGTATTCAGTCTGAGGAAACCAATACAACAATTTTCAGTACACATTAAACTGACGTAAGTCATTAGTGCAGGATCTGCTAAAGACCCAATAGAAAGAAAGGGACAGAACAAAAATGGATAGCAGTTCTTATTCTGAGTGTACAGTGTTTGGATTCACTGCAACCTAAAATTAGCATAGATGTGTTTTTAGAACTTAATGCAACAGTTCTCTTCTTTTGCTTTAAGATCTTAAAATTGCCTATAAAAACTTGCTAATTCAAGACTAGTCTGCTACCAAAAAGTACTGGCAAATGCTTACTAATAAATAAAATGTGTGCTGCTATATGTACAGCTGAATTTGTGTTCCTCTTAGTTTTCCATACAGATCAAGATGATCCGTCTTCCAGTGATGATGAAGGGATGCCATATACAAGACCAGTTAAGTTCAAAGCAGCACATGGCTTCAAGGGACCTTACGATTTTGAGCAAATTAAAGTTGTTCAGGATCTCAGTGGAGAGCATATGGTAGGTCTCAAATTTAATCTGTGGTTTTGCTGAACCTGTTTAGCCTGCAATCCAACTTTTTGTTTTCATCTACTTGGTGATATTCAAAAATGACTGTCAGGTTTATTCTTTTTAAAGAGCAGTTTCATTCTGAAAATAATATTCTGGCAAGAAATTAAAATTTAACAGTTCTTCGGGGTAAAAAAGTCTGTAGGTACTCAAGCTTCAGGGATTATCCAGAGCTTTTCCTTGAAGAGTTTTGGTATCGAGTGGTACTTGGTTTCTTGGTTCCTGCAGTTACAAATTTATACTGAAATAGGCTATGTTTCACTACGAGAACTGAGCACAGAGTAGCAAGCAAATAAACTAGTCTGCCTATTAGAGGCATGAACACAAGTATTGAACAGAAATGCTAGATAGGTTTTGGAGGCAAAAATGGGGAGAGATTAATAAGGTATATGAATCAGAATGATAAGGAGGGGAGAGACTGGAATTACGGTATTTGCAGAGGTGCCTGTGGAGAGTGAGGCAGAAAAACTACCTATTCATCACTGTTGGAAGTGTGCATGCTGCCCTTCAGAGTCTGAAATACGTTCTAGTATTCCTGTCTTTCCAGTTTCTACTGCAGACAGCAACTGTCTGACAATTGAAATGGGGTACCCCATCTTCAGGTGTTAGGCTAAGGATAATGACCTACAGCAATCAGTTTGGTGACTGGAGATTGCTAGCTTGTCATCCACAACTAAAGTTTCCAGTCCTACCGGTAATCTATCTGTGGTAGTTTCCATCATGCCGGTATTTGACTTCTTTAAACCTAGAAAATCCCCAAAAGCATCCTAAAAGGTTGGTGGATTCAAATGCCTAATGGCTGTTTGTTAAATAACAGGAAGAAGTGGAATATTGCTAGTGTGGTACTGTTGTTTTTTATTGACTGCTGACTCTTCAGACTTTGCAGTGGAGAAAACGGTTGTCTCCACAGACTTTGTAAAATCCCCATGCCAAATCTGGATTTAACAAATCTTTGTAGTACTCATTTTGGTTGCTGGAATTGATGTTACCAACCAGAATTTTTACTTAAAAAGAAAGAAAATAAAGATGTTAGCACAGCTTGCACGAACTTCAAGTGCAGCTACAAATACTTGCCAGATGTACAAATCAAATAGCAGGTTATAAGTCCCACGGAACGCTGGCTGGCTGACTGTTACTAACTGTGCCAGTTTCACGTAGGATGCTGTGGTAGTGCTGAGCTCCCTTAACTCCTCTAGTCCTACAGTAATGTGCCCTGTGGGCTGTTTCTTTCAAACGTTTTTGCAAGAATGTTCCACAATCCACCAGTCTCGACAATTACTTTTCACTGTTTGATCTACACTTTATTGTACTTGTGGTATCTTGTGTATGTACTAAATCTTGTCAGTTGACATTATAGAAAGGCTTTTTGGTATTGAAAAAAGCACTTTATGTAACTTCAACAATGATGTTTTTGTTTTGACAGGGTGCAGTTTGGACAATGAAATTTTCACACTGTGGTCGTTTACTTGCATCTGCAGGACAGGACAACGTAGTAAGGATATGGGTTTTAAAGAATGCTTTTGACTATTTCAATAACATGCGAATGAAGTACAACACGGAAGGTATCTTTCTATGCGTTGCTTGAGCTCTAAAACACTAGAAATTCTAGTTATTTGGGAGCTCAAAGTTGACCATGGTGCTTCTGCCTGTTTTCTAGGCCGTGTTTCTCCCTCCCCATCTCAAGAGAGTCTGAATTCTTCAAAGTCTGATACCGACGCAGGGGTACGTACACTAGATACTGGGGGGGAAGAGGTGGGGGGCTTACATTGTTCTGTAATGCCATATCTTCGTTGTTGCTTTATCCAGGCACACATTAAAGAGTTCTTGGCTTGTGTCTTTGAGGCATAGACAAACTGTCTTATCAATAGACATCTTCAGTCAAATACTGATATCCCATGCCTACAGGGTACAAGCAGGAAAGTACATCACTAAACTTAATGTATTACAAAATATGCATAGCTTTGCTGGGGCCTTCTGCCAGAGTAAATTTCTGAGTGAAATGCTAAAGGGGAACAAAAAATCTACATTGTTGAATTTCCTGTCTTAGAGGTTTTGCCTCAGAGCATTACTTATGGTCAACATCTGACTTGATGCCGTTTCTGAGGAAGGCCAAACTGAACAGTGATTAGTCAGACGCATAATAAAACCTGACATATTTAAATTTTTCACATCTGTGTAGAATAAAATGGAACATGACTGACGAGAAGTATTAAGACACTCTTACTTGTAGAGTGTTCAGATACTTTAGTAAACTTGCCATTGAAGTTAATGTAGTTAAGGTTAGGGTTTTTTCTGGGTTTGGTTTCCAGTAGTGTAAGAAACAGATGACAAAAATCGGGGTTTAAGCAAAGATTTTGGCAGTAGCGTTATTTAATGTGCACTGTTTTGGGAGGGGGGAGATGAGGGGAGGGCAAGAATCTTTTTTTTTTTTTTAACCATAGTTAAGTGAATAAACTTGCTTAGTCACACATACTAGGAATGTTGTTTTGACTGTATTTTTGCTGAAGAGGTTTTGTATAGGTACTTCTAGAGTGGTGGTTTTATTATTATTGTTACTTTGTACCTGTTTATTCTGAAAGAGTCTCTTATTAGGAAGTTGTTATTCTTGATGCAGGCTAGAAACATGGAAACTAACTCACAGTTTGTTCTAAATTGGAATACAGTTTTCAAGGTTGATATACTTTGTTCCAAAAACTTATCTTCAGGCATTTGCTTAAATTGCTGTCAAGTTTATCCCATTGAATAAAAGCTATGTGGATGGAAAATGTAGAGCTTTGCAATTTTAGAATTTCAAGATGATGTTTTGTAGCCCATTGTACTTTAAATTTACTTTGGTTTATTGTAGAGTCATAAAGAGTTACTCTTCAAATTGTTATTGGCCCTGTACTTTTTCTAAGCAGTAATTGCTTGATTATTCATTTTTCCAGCTAACATTTTGTGATGTTTCTATACATTTCTCTGATAGATTTGCAGTGGAGTTGATGAAGACCCAGATGATAAAAACGCCCCATTTCGTCAACGACCATTTTGCAAATACAAAGGACATACAGCAGATCTTCTTGATCTTTCCTGGTCTAAAGTAAGCACCTTAATACAGACAGTTCTCTTGTTTTCATTGTTTTCTTTTGTCAATTGCCATTGGAACCATACAACTAAACAATATGAAACAATCACTGAAGTTAAGAGAAAATATTTGTAGAGAGCTTACTCCAGCTGAGATAGTTGGGATAAAATGAACAAATCTCTTGGGCTTGTATCGTTCAAACTTGTCTTAAAAAAATTAAGCTAGTAACAATTACAATTGTGTATTCAGTAGTGAAGTTAAATTGTTTAGAGTTGGAGGAATTTCCTTTGAGCTGTGTGATTTCTGATTTATGGTGTTACCGCTCCTGTCTTTAGTATGCTTCACTGGTGTGTTTTTTGGGGTTTTTGGCAAAGTGCATAGATTCTAAAGTTGCTGAATATATACCTGTATCTAAAAATAAGAGAATTACCTGACAATTACCTTATGCTTAACTTTGAAAATTTTTCACATAAAGCTTATTCAGTTAATTCTCCTCGTTGGAATACAGTTATAGTTTTAAGAACACAGTCTGGCTGAAGGATCTTAGGCAGGAGAGACTGTCACTCCTTCTCTGAAGCCTGTTGTGCTGTGTCTTCTCTGAATGCTTTAACTACTTTCCAAGTATTCATTTCCATTGACATTCTTCCAGAAAATTTTCTCTGTCTGAACATCAGTGTACTGGTCTTAAGGAAAGCACCGATCAGTAATGATAATTTGGATAAAACATTTTATCTGAAAGGATAAAATTAGGAATTTCATGTCAACAAAGAAATTGGTAAGGCTTTACCAATCAGATTGCTTTTGTATTTTCTGTTACTTTTCTGTCTGTTAATAACCATGGAACTCTCTTGTTTCACAGAATTACTTCCTGCTTTCTTCTTCTATGGACAAAACTGTCAGATTATGGCACATATCAAGAAGAGAATGTCTTTGCTGTTTCCAGCATATAGACTTTGTCACCGCTATAGCATTCCATCCAAGGGTAAGTGTAATCGCCTTCTTTCTTCTAGAGAGGCAGAATTTGATATTACAAGAGTTCTTCCCCCTTTATTTTCAAGTAAATAATAATTGTTGAATAATAGAGCGTGTGTGCTTTAAAGATACGGCTACTGGGTAATATTCTGGAACTTAAAAGTGTTCGTCTTCACTAAACTTTACTTGCAGTGTCCATTTGGTTTAACTGTTTGTAGGCATGATGTGGAAAGTGAGTTGTCTATTGGCTATAACATCATAGCTGGTATAGTTTTGAGTAACTTTGGAAATTCTGACTTTTCACAATGAGGGATATTGTAGTTAAATATGGGGGGGGGGGGGGGGGGAAGCAATAATGGAGTTAATCAGATTGTCCAGAGACCACGGAATCCTTGAGGATGTTTAAAGCTTAACAGGATATAACCCTTTACAGTCTGATCAAACTGTTGAGGCTGTCTTTGCTATGAGCAAGGGAGGTGGACCAAAAACCTCCAAAGATCCTTTCCCAACCTATCTTATTTTATGATTTAAAAAAAACCCCACACAGTCCTGTAATGAAGCTTCCTAATATAAAATTCAAGTAGAGGAAAAGCATTTTTCAGTGTTCTGTGAACATACACAACTGGTAGGTGTATGAGGAACTCTGAAAGGAGCTTTCAACTGCTGACAAGGTTAATGTTTTTCTAACTTGAGAGAGTAAAAAGTAAGTGTGGTAAGTGAACAATTTTCTCACTTGAGATATACACACTACAAGTGTGTTATCTTGTCAAAAATCTGTAAGAAATTGAACTCTTATTTACCAGTAATTTTAACATTGTCTTTTCAGCTGCTTTAAAGGTTATAATCAACTCACCTGAGAGTTCTTACTTGGAAGATTCTGGAGAGATGCTGTTTGGAAGTCGGGCGGGAAGGTTTTAAGGAAATTAGGGCATACTCGTAGCACAAGTGGAGATTAATGTAGTGTGTCCTCTCAGGATGACAGGTACTTCTTAAGTGGTTCATTGGATGGGAAACTCCGACTCTGGAACATTCCTGACAAAAAAGTGGCATTATGGAATGAAGTAGATGGGCAGACAAAATTGATTACAGCTGCCAACTTCTGTCAGAATGGCAAATACGCAGTCATAGGTACATACGATGGAAGGTGCATCTTCTATGACACAGAGGTAAAAACTTCTTAAGACTGGGTATTTTTTCATGTTAAATAACAGATTTAAGAGTCATGCTTATTTAAATATCAAGAAACGAACCTATTTGAACTTGAAGCAAATTAAAGTTTCTGCGCAATTATTTCAAATCAGGATGTGTTTTAATATCTTCTCAGCACTTGAAGTACCATACACAAATACACGTGCGTTCTACCAGAGGCCGAAATAGAGTTGGAAGAAAAATCACTGGCATTGAACCCTTGCCTGGAGAAAATAAGGTACTGTCTGTCAGTGCAACTTTGGCCCAGTAGTGGAGTCTGATATTCATATCTAACGCTTATTAAATTTGTGCTGTCTTGTTTGTAGTCACTGACTTTAAATCACAAGTCTTTTAACACTACTAAAATGGACACTAGTCTTTGCTGATTTAGTCTAATACAGTACTAAATAGTAGTGAACCAGAAATATTTTTCTAAATGGCATTACGCTCTGATTAATGTAAAGGTGAGAAAATGCTTACAGATGGCTTTTGGCGAAAAATTCTTCGGCATAACTAACCCTTCTCAAATTTAATGTTTGTGTGGAAATGTATTTCGTACAGAAGCTGTTACCCAAACCAGTGTACTCCATTCTTCAGAATCAGTCCTTTTATTTAGCTTCAGTCTTCAACAGCTCTTATCACCTATATTGTACTTTTATCAATGACACAGAAATTACTTAATTCCAAAGATGTGCAGAAGATTCAGAAATCAATAGTGCCTTTGGGTTTGCATCCGACGTAGTGCCTTCGCGTGTTAGATGATGTAATAAAACACAGCTCAGCATGAACTCTTTTGAAAACAAATAAGAAGTTCTGTAATCTGATGGTGATGGTGTTCCAAGAGTTGTCACAACTTTGTTGCATAAATTACTTGACTGCTATTCTGCTATACCCTTTTCTTAGTGTCATCTTGAGACTTACTGCTAACCTACAGTGCTCTCCACTTCTAAGATACCGTAAAAGGTCTAATCAGCTGAATGCCCCTTTGCGTTTTGACAACCCTTTCATAGACTTCTCTGTTCCTTTTAAGTACATTTAAGCTTCTCGTCTGGAAAACATGAAAAGGAAGCAAACTCATATCAACCAAGAAAAGCCCAGTTTGTTTATATAGCAGATAGTAGCCTCTGATCTGTGCTTCATGATGGATAGGTCATGACTGCAGAAATTTACTTAACTCGAAAGTTCTGCTATATTATTGTGGAATGTGTTCCAGAATAGCCTTTGCAAATTGATGACTGTTCTCGGGGCCCACATTTTACTTCAGTAAAGAGCAGTTGTTCTGGTTCAGATCAGCTGGGATGATCCTGACAGTGAAGTTGTGATCCGTTGTGTGTCCGTTGACAGAAGAGAGAAAAATGTTATTGTCCTGAATCCTGTTCTGCTGCTTTGGGCCTATTGTTTGTCTCGGTCACTTTTTTTTTTTTTTTTTAATCAAAAGAACTGAAATTCTGGCTGTTTGAATGAATTCTGTTGCTCCTTCTTGGGCATGCAAATGGTTTCCACTCCTAAATTTTATTTATTTCTTTTCTAGATACTAGTGACATCAAATGATTCCAGAATCAGATTGTATGACCTAAGAGATCTGTCTTTATCTATGAAATACAAAGGTTATGTCAACAGCAGCAGCCAAATCAAAGCCAGCTTTAGGTAAGACAGTATTACAACAATAGAGTTGTTGGATTTGGGAAATGCTGTGGCTGAAGTATATGAAGTTTTAAGTAACGTTTACTTTGATATGAAACTGATCCTCTGAAATGTCACTTGGCTCAGAACACAGAGGTAACAAAAGGCTCTGATCAAGAATGACAGCTGCCTATGAGCAGGGAGCTTCTGTGAATGAGTGAATCCTTCAACAGTCCATTACTGTTGCTGTAAACAGAGGAACTGTGCTAGAACTGTTGGGGCTGGGACACTGCATCTTTTCTATCCTCCATGATAAATAGGTTTTATTTCCTTAATTTTGTCAGGTTTTGTTGCAGGTGGGTTGGTCACCCAACTGTTGCCCAAGCCTGTCGGTCACTGCCTGTGTATCATCACTGTCAGGAAACAGCCTGCAAATCTGAGTTGGGATTCTCTTTTTCTCTGTGCTGGCCTAAGATGCTTTTCTGAGTTTGAGTGTATTATTGTGACTATCATGGCAATACTGGGTTTTAAGGTAGTAAAAGAGAGGGGGTAAAAGGGGGAACAGAACAAAAACTCCTCTCCCTTCAGTCTTGCAGGAGCTCAAGGGGAAAAACACTTGGGTATCTGTTTAACCTGGATGTTTGAGCAGGGGAGGATGGCAGTGCTTAAAGAATAATGCTAAGTTTAAACTCGACTGTCAGCTGTTGACCTTTGAAAGCATCTTTAAGGCTGACCCAGTATTTCACAGAATAACTGAGGTGAGAAGGGACCTCTGGAGGTCATCTTGTCCAACCCCCCTGCTGAAGATTAATTTCCCAAGTTAAGTCATCCCTACTTACAGGGCTGGAGCATAGTTAGTGATAGAGTTTAGGTATGTGGTATGCTCATGCAGCAGGTAAATTAATAGTAAATACTTGAGATGGATTTGCAGGTACTGTTTTTCTCTGTCAGTGTGCATTATACAGTCATCTGGTTGCAATCTTGTTGAATGCCTTTCATCTTCTACCTGTGTAGATTATTTTTTTTTTGCCCATGACTGTATTGTAAATAATTCCTGTTACACAGTCTCAGATGTTTACACAAGTTTCATTTTCTTGTTGCTGAGTATAGATGTTAGACTAACTCTCTTCTGTGTCAGAAGCTGCAGGAGAACAGCTGCTGTGTGCTATTAGTGAGAACTATTTCTTTTGTCCCGAGGGAGAGCATCAAGAAACCTGCACGCACATTCATTTGAGGCCTAATTGTATTTTTGAGCTGCAGCCACTAAAGGATTAGTGTGAATTGTGAATTTGGCCTGATTGCGGTTGTAAAGCTGCAGGTCGTCTGGAGAGCTACTGTAATGGTTGCTTCAACAGCTAAGAAAAGTAATGTTTTTCTTTTTTTAACTTTTTAGCCATGACTTTACCTACATTGTAAGTGGTTCAGAAGATAAATATGTTTATATTTGGAGTACATACCATGACTTGAGTAAGTTTACATCTGTAAGAAGAGACCGTAATGACTTCTGGGAAGGCATTAAAGGTAAAAATCAGCTTTTGATCTTTGTTTTATCAAAGTGTATGTGATTTAAAATATTAAATACTTTTATCTTTTAGTTTTTATTTGCTCAGCAGTGCTATTAATCTATTTGAACAAATTCTTAACATAGCAAGATGCCCTGTAACTGGTGCGTTTTCAGTAAGTGGACTGTCAGAAACCTTGTCCAGAGGAAACTCTACAGATGCGTGATTGGGATGGGAAGAGACAGTAGCTAAAAAGCTTGTCCAGAGATTCTGTATGAGATTCTGAATGAATGTAAGGTTTTGCTGGCAGAACTTGATTGTATAAGTGTAGAAATTAAAATAATTGTAATCCTTAGATCCCTTACAGATAAATGACTTTGAAAATAAGTGCAAGCTCTTTTTTTTTTCTTTATGGCAGTATTTCAGAAAAAAAACGCAAACCCAACTCTCTTATCTCCTACACACACACAGAGCTTTTGGGAAGTGTGGGGCCGTGTTTATATCAAACATGTTTTGGAGCTCCTGCCAGTTAGTTTTAGGCACTTACAGGAACTTCTGAGATCCATGAGTTTATAAAACAATGACAGTTGCTCCTTGAATGATGAGCTTACCTGGTGCCAGCAGCACTAAGATTCTTGGGTATTTACTAAAATTTATGCCTGCTATTCTTGTAAAATTAACAATTCCTTGAAATAAGGTAATCAAAATTGGATTGTCTTTCTGAAGCGCACAATGCAGTGGTTACATCTGCGATTTTTGCTCCCAATCCTGGTTTGATGGTGTCACTGGAAACTTCTGAAAAGCAAGAAACTGAAAGTAAGGGAGAAGATTCTGAAACATCAGATACCATACCCTCTGGTAGGTGTTTGAGATGAGCTCCACTTGATACCATGGTATGAAGAGAAAAAGATTATTAAGAATTGCAGTGTAGAATGGGGGGTTCTTGAGAAAAAAAGCCCTTGCAGTGGCATTGACATTTATTCCTACCTTATCAGTTGAACATTTTGGCAGCTGTTGCATTTTTAAAATCTGAGAATGTGAAGTGAGGGGCATAGCTGTTGTCCTGTGTACTTTAGAATTAGTCTACCTTTTTACATGTCAGGTGTAAAAAGAGCTGTACCAACATATAATGAAGAAAACTCCCTTTCCTAGAAATGCAGATGTTTCCTGTTCTCTAACCAATACATCAAGAAAGTGATAGAGGAAGAAGGGTGTCACAGTGATAGCTTGTCTTTTAATGAGAGCTTGATTTTTATATTTTCTTTAATGAACTAACAGTTTATTCTCTTTCCTTATTAAGGAGCTTTGAAGACAGATCACACAGAAGTGCTTTTATCAGCTGACTTTACTGGAGCAATCAAAGTCTTCATTAACAAAAAGAAATATGTATCTTAGTTGGTTTGCAACTGACAGCATAAAGCTATGGTACTGTGGGATTAAAATTCTATAAATAATGTGGGCAAAAGCAAAGTATCTAATATAATAATGTTACAGGCTGATTTATTTTTAAATCTTTATTTTAAGGCTACTTAAATATTGGATCTTTGGAAAGCAGTGTCTGCCTATTAACACCTGGGCTTGTAGAATAGAAAGGAATGTGTAAGAGTAATCCTGCCAAACATTAGACTCTAAACTTTCTATGAACAGTTGTTTAGCAACGTAATTGTGAACCTGCACAGGTTTCTGCACGAAAACGTATTCACACATGTGTGTGCCTTGTGGTTACATGCACTAATTTGAACATGTATCAAAAGGATTTTAGTGCTGCATGTGGCCACTAGATGTCAGGAATGGGGATGGGAAGGGAAGGTTGGAGATACGGCTGAAAAAATACTGAATGATCGTCTGATCTTTGCACAAAATTCCATTTGAGAAAGGTCTTGAATTTGTAGTAGCTATTGTTCAGAATTTTAAGTTATGCAAGTTTTTGATGGGTCAGCAACCATGTGTAAATGTTTTTATAAATTTCTCAACTTCAGGACGTGAAAATTTTTGTTGTCTTTTAATTGTTGTGGACTTTAGATTCCTTTCATATATATAATTTTTTGCACACTGGAGCACAATACTTGTGTAAAGAAGTCTCTCATTCCTTGTTCACGGGCACCAGGATATATTCACCTTCCAGACAAAATTAAGCTGCATTAGAAAGTTCTTATATTTTACAACTATGTAAAATAAACTGTTTACATTTTTTAAGCATTGTAGCTTAAAGTTTTAAGTTCTTCTCGTTTGTTTAGTGCCACTGAATTTTGAAAGTCTTTGTAAATATTCATATAAAACACCTATGAAGTAACATTCTGGGTATCATAACCCATGAAATGTTATTGATGGTAAAGTGTTTCAGAGAACAGATGTATCATTAAACTTGGTCACACACCTGGAAATTGTTGCTTCTTTTCCATTTTGATTCATAAATTTGCCTTTTGACTAAGTAGTTTTGCTCTGTTTCTCAGATGATCTTGCATGTACTTGTTAGCTTTTGAATTCTACTTTTCCTGATCTTGTCACTTCTTTGTTGACAGCTTTCTTTCTGAAGTAGTGGGAAATAGAGTACTACCACAGATATTAAGTGGAATTAGGAGTAGTTATGTGATAGCTTAGTGTGAGGAGGAGTCTTAGAAAGTGTGTAAAGAAGCCTCTCCTTCCTGTTAATGAAAGAATGAAGGCATGGAAACGCAGGAAATCAGTCTCTGCTTAATTCTTTTCTACTCAGGTGAATTTGACCACGACTTTGTGTGAAATAGTCTTGAACAAGAAAGGCAGTTGCAAGGGGGTATATCATCAGACAAAATAAGCTAAAAAAAGGTACATGCGTATAAAATTATTTTCAGTTGACACACTTGGAGTAAGTTTGACTCTGATTTGAAAATACCTGTATAAATGAGACAAGCCAAACTCAAGATTTTTTTTGTTACTTTGGGCTCCACTGAATTCACAGAAGTGAGGAGATGGCACAAGAAGACATTTGGGTTGTGACTCCAAAACTGAGTTTCTATGGTAGGTTATATATGTAAAAGATTGTAGTTGACTGTTATTGCTGTGAGCTGATCCCAGACATTTCTGGAGTTTGCTATAGATATTCTACGTGTTTAGTGACGTGCAAACTAAGAAGCTGCTTTGTGCGGTGCGAACACCATCCTTTGCTTACAGGTACCTTCTCTCTAGTGTCCGCATATGGCCTTCCCATCTCTGGAACTAGAAGCGCAGACTGGAGGAAAAGGGATGTGGTCTTCGCATTGTTTCTTTTGGGGTACGCTAATTTTTTTAGGTATGCTGTTGTCCCGTTCCTGCTTTCCCTATGTTATAGTTAAAACGGTAACTGCAAAAATTAGTAATGAATAACAGGAGGAAGGCACACTTACAATCTGATGAGAAGTACAGATAAGAGGATGGGTCCAAGCCCAGCTTTTCAGAGCGACTGAAGACCTGGCATCTGTCAACATGCAGTGTTTCATGTATATTTGGGACTAAGTGGGCTTCAGGAGGGATCCTGCAACAGTAATGGCATGCATCTTGGCAGGTTGTTTTAAATGTTCTATGCAAACAGTCTCTCTGTAACTTCTTAAAAAAAACTCCAAACATTCAGATTATTAAGATTTAAACGACTGCTTTGGAGATCAGAGTTGAACTGTAGTTTTGCCTTGTAGCTGCCAGAAAGTCTATTAAGGTGTTGTGTTGGACCTGTTAAGTATTCGGGTGATCATAAAAAAAGGTTATTGTTGTTTGTTATCCAGGATCTTGTGCAGGTAGTAAACAAAGTTGATCTTGAGGAAGATGTTTGACTTCCATTTATCTTGATATTTATGTTCTAGCACTCGCAGGTCCGGTGTTCCTCTGCAGTGACCTAGTATTCTTTATGCTTTTTCCCCAGCTGAATTGTGTTGCGTGTTTCTAACGGTTCAGAAGTCATTGTCTCTTTCCCTCTCCTTCCAAAAGTTACATCAGTTCAGTGGTGTTTGAGTCTCAGTGGTGCTGTGTCCTGTCTCATCTGCTACTGAGTCTTAAGGCTTGTCTGGTACCTTTCATAGCTGGGTTCTGCTTCTGTGTGGAGCCTCCAAGTTCTCCTTGCAGGTGAATGTCAAGTTGCAGGTAAACGTCAGTTACTCTGCTGAGCCTGTTCCGTTCAGTCAAGTGCCTTCACTGTTTGTACATCAGGTATTGCCCTTGCACTGCAAAGTGATGTTCCCTCAAGCAAAACATGGGTGGAGGTGTGTTAAAATAAAACACTTCCTCTTGTGCTGGAGGGTTTGTTTCTCTCTGGACTGTTTATTCCAAGGGCCTACGTAACATTTTGTTCTTTAACAGACATTGTTGACATCCATGTAATCCAAATTCTGCTTACAGAATATGACTGAGAATTGCTAGGAAGCAGAAATGAAGAATTGCCATTGTACAGGACCTTGGTGCAGGAGATGTCTGAATTAACACAGTTGCTTCCCAAGAATCAATAAAATAAGCTGATTGAAGTGTCATAGATCACTTGAACTCTTCCCTTTAACACTGAATTTCTACAGTAACTGGCTCCTCCCAGCTAGTTCTGGCAGCAAGCAGCTATGAATGGAAACAAAGCTGTTTCTCTGCTACCTTTGTCTCTTTCAGTGCTGGGCACCCAGCCCAGTGCATGTGTAGAGGACAAAAACAACAGTTCAAGTAGATTAATAATGCTAAAATTTGATCTTTAAATGCTGCACAAGTCACATTTTCTCAAGTTAAAAAGGGCAGGGGTATTTGGGTTTTTTGATTGGTGAGATTTTTTTGTTTTTTCACTGAAAGCTATGCTGAACGCAGCCACTGATGTGATGCTAACACTGTTACATATAAGAACAGTAGCCAGAGACCTGGCAGAATTGATTTATCAGGCACAGGGAAAGTTGCTGTATGCTTTTTTGCCTGCCGTTAGCAATTTATTGCACGCATGTTCAGGAAAATGTTGGAAACTGGCCACTCTTCAAATTTGATTCCAAGTGAACTTGCAAGTATGAATGAATGCTAAGCTGCTATCTTCTGAAGCAAACTTGCATGCTGTCTTTTTCTGGAATATCAAGCAAGGCAAATTTATTTGTATTTTGTCAATGTCTGTTTTCTGTGCATTATCAATCATGTATATGTAACTGGAGAGAAATCTTGAGAACTGCATGTAAGCTCATTGCTTAATTTTGTGAACGTGGGAACAGGCTTGGAAGGCTGTAGGGAACTGTTGACTAGTTCTGAGGATGTGGTACTGGAGTAGTGATTCTAGGTTCTTTATGCTAGTGGCTATAGCTGTTACTTCTGCTTTCCTATTATTTTGCTAATAGTATTGGCCTGCTGCTGAGATGCTACAGAGGCTTTTCAGTTCATGCGATCAGAAACTGGTCTTTTTTTCCTGTATGTGCTTTAGCGACAGTGCTTCAGGCTTCTGTGTGGAAATCTGATCAGAACATAATGCTAAGTAAATGGAGCATGAAAAATAAGTGAAGCCAAGTGCCACAAACAAAAGAACATACAAAAAACCATTCAGAAAAAGACTTTGAGTACTTGTTTAAGGCTGTGGGTATATTTTGCATAACTGCAGTAAGCAATAAGCATATGCTTAGAGCTGTGCAAATAAGTTTGTGCTTCCAATAACTGAAACTGCTTTGACGACTTTAGGATTCATACAGAAATGTAAGCATGTTCTTAACTACCCTCCTGAATAAAGGTTAGCATTATATTACGGTGGTTATCAGAACAGCTTGTTACAGAATTGCACAATACTGAAGGTTCAGGGAGACCTCTGGAGCTCTAGGCTGAGCTCAACCGGGGTCAGAGCAGGTTGCACAGGACTGCGTCCAAGCTGGGCTTTTAATATCTCCAGGGATGGACACTCCACAATTTCCCTGGGTTACCTGTCCTGGTCAGGCTCCCACTAAGTGTTTTCTAGATGTCTGTCTGTCTTTTTCTACTTAGTCCCTCTGATTGTGTACTTAGATAAGTGTACTAATGCCATTTTTGTCTTTTTAGTCCTGCTAGGCTTTGCTTGGGTGAATTTGTGACTTAAGTTGTTCGGTTCTTCAGCAGGCTGTTTTTATGGAGGTAACTGCTAAATGGTCTGACACAAGGCTGAGGTCAGTTTTGATCAGTGTCTTTAACAGCCGCTTTTCAGTGGTTTTAGGCTCAAGACTTAAATTTGTGGAAATCTCTGAAAGACCTTGCACAGTATATTCTCAAACTCGGCACTGCTGGAGCTTCCTCTAAACTGTTGCCAGTTAAAAGGTTCTGCAGCTGGAGCCCTTGTTAACTATTACAGTATGCACATGCTCAGGAAGAAAACTCTTCTAAAACTTACTGCAAAGTCAGTAAGCTCTTTCTGAGGACATGCTTCTTGTAAGATGTTACAGACATTCTGGGCTGCATTATCCACAGTGCTACTCAGATTGTACTTGGATTTGCTTGGGGGAGATTTGTGAAAGGTGGGGTTTGAGACTGCAGTAGTGGAGTTTTTCCCTAAACTACCCGGTGAGCTGGTAGCTTTTATGCTTGTACCATGATGATGATGATTTTTCTAGTACTGGAGGCGAACACGGTGTCAAATGTGTTCTGTATTTCCCCAGTGGGTGTCCTATAGCTGCCAGGGTTGTCTGACTTCTCCAAAAACACATAATAATTCTTTGGTTCTGTTATCTGTCACCTGTTGCAGGTGTAGGTAAGATTCTTCTTACTTGCCCCAAACCATGTCAGTGTATTCCCAGTTATTATTTGACTCTACTTTTAATTTCTTCTGCAACAGAAACAAGTAATAATTGATGAACATGTTCATTTACTTAAGTAGCAGTATGTTACTTTGAGTTAGCCCAGCATTCTGCTACTTAAAGCACTGAACGGTTTTTAAGTCAAGTACAGATACAGACAACAGGTTGACACTTCTATTCCATCATTCTGTCTTGAACCCAGATATTTTATTTTTTTTTTTACGGTAAAAGTCTACTAACCTTTGGCTTCAGTGGCAACTCAGGAAATTCTTACAAGGCTTTCAGAAACCAGGTAGTATTTGACAAGCCCTCTGTAATGTGAATTTAATGTCAGGCTGCAGCATGCTCTCTCTAAGCTATCCTTTGATTTCCTTGATTAACGATCTAATCCATGAATCTGTGTTTTCAAAAGTGTGAAAATCCTGCAGTTAGATTATCAATTAAGTGGGGCTTGTGCTTCTAGACACTTGGGTGCCTTGAGAGTAACATCTGCCTACCAGATCCTGAAGAACTGAAGTAAGCATGTTGTCATCTGTGAAGCATGAAAAGTCGTAGGCAAAAAAGAAAACCACATCAGTAGGTAGAACTTAACCTCATCGGGCTTCCTCAGATGAGAACAGCCGTCTCGTGAGACATGGGTGGGAGCCGCTGTCATACCTGCAAAACTGCTCTGCTTTGCTTTAGGACAGTGTCAGTTCTGCTGATGTCACTGAAGCTGGGAAGTTTTTCTCTCTGGAAGGGAGAGATGGCTGCCTACAAGAATTCACTTCTGCCTTCAGTAGGAAAACCCCAACCAGCCATCGCTGTTCTACCTCTGAAGAAAGCTGTGGAAAGCCTGGGAGGGTAGTGGGGCTGCTGGCCAAGACTTTGTTCCTCCATGTGGAAAAGCGGCTCAGGAGTGCCATGGAGTTCTGGAATAAATATCAGAGCTGCTTTCAGACCAGACCACACTGCAACCTGTTCTGCCTACAGTTCCCTTGTCTGAGATCAGTGCCCTTCTGCATGCTGTGATAGAGCCAGGTCCTAAACCAACCAGTTCTTCATACCTACTTGACCTGTCTTGCTTCTGGGCTTGGTCAGATGTTCTCCTATGGAAGCATCCCCTTCAGAACTGGGCTTCAGCCATCGTCCTGCTTTCTTGTCTTCAGGGTGAAGACAAAGCATTGTTCTGCAGGAAAGAGCTCTGTAATGGATGGAGTGTCACACACCCCCTGGAGGGTCACATTTACACAAGACATTCAGAAAACAGACTTGGAAAGTTCCAGACCATTCCCTAGTGTTCCATGGGCAACACAACCTCAACTTCTGATGTATGTGTTTCTGCACAAGGAGCAGGAGATCCACATAGCTGCCCTTATAGCTCCTTGCTTTTGGTGTCTGGAAACAGATATTAAAGAGTAGTAACACAGTTCAGAAATTTTGAAAAGGTGAAAAATTCTTAAATTGGCCTGATTCAAGTGCAGTACTTCACAGTGTAGAGCATACTGTGAAATAGATTTTTTTTGAACTATGTTGACCCCTTCATACAGTTTTCCAGTTGGCCTAGCATTTCTGTACAAGGAGATAAACATCATCAAGGATATTTTTACTGCTTTCTTTTGCTTTTTCACACAGACTTGACCTGTAAAATACTTGGCTGAGATGAGGCAGCAATGTTATTTTGACCTCAAGTGGGATGTCCAGCAGCTGTGCATACCCTCCTCTTAACTGCTGTTGTCTTTGTCCGAGCTAGAGAGATGCTCATGGGAGTTGTGTGAGATGTTAATAATCCTCTTGTGTGGCAGTTACTGTAAACGATCTTTAAAGACTTCAAGCACAGGAAGATAAATAGGGGAGCTGGATTCTGCTTCGTTACCGTATCGCTCTTTCTTAAACCAAAGCCTGGGCTTTCATACCGAACACATCTGTTCAGGTTTGATCCAGGATGCAGGAAAGCGGGCCAGCATGAAAAGGAGCATTGCCAGCAGTGCAAGGGAAGTATCTTTTGCCTCTCCTCAGCGCTGATGAGGCCACTGCTTAGTGGCCTCATCAGAGTGCAGTGCTGGGTTTCCCAGTACAAGAGACATGGACGTACTGGCGAGAGTCCAGCAAAGGGCTACTTGGATAACGAAGAGCTTGGAGCATCTGACACATGGGAAGAGCCCTGGAGAGTTGGGGCTCTAAAGCCTGGAGAAAGGGCAGCTCGGGGGCATCTTACCCATATTTATAAATTCCTGATGGGTTAAAGACAACTCATGCAGACTCTTCGCAATGGTATCCGGTGAAAGAGTAAGAGGCAGTGGGCACAAATTAAATAGGGTAAATTCCATTTAAACATGAGTGGGTTGTATGTGGGTTTTGGTTTTTTCCCCAAGTCAGGGTGGTCAAACACTAGAACAGACCAAACCTGTGCCCCTTGAAGTGTTCTCTCGTGGGCTCGATTTACCAGAGTTGTTCTTGCACCAGGGAAATGGTGTCTTTGCAGTGTTCTGCTCGCTAGGGATGTAGATTGCCCAGCCAGCGAGACAGCCAGGGCAGCGCTGTTCCTGCGTGTGCGACCACGTTCGTGACGTGCAGGTGCAGGCAGCAGCTCCACAGCAGCTGTCGGTGCTCTCCGCTTGCACGGCGAGCCCGGTGGGTTCTGGCTGGCCCTCACCAACACCCATGTCTTGACCCCTCTCCCACGGTCTGGGTGTACAGAATACCTGAAGTGTTTGGGGGGGTTCTATCTCTATCCAGTTTACTGTAGCAGAAGGGGAAAAAAAAAAAAAAAAAAAGTCTTTTAAGAGAAATTAAAAAGGGAAGATTTAGAGATATGCTGGAGTAGCTGTCCATCTACTTTGTAGTTCTGTATCTGAAAATAGTTAACACCATATGTTTCAGAAGCAGCATGTCTCTCTGTTTCATTTTCTTAAATCAGATTTTATTATAAAGTATTTTATTTTCCAGGAACTAAACCTTGGGAGAGCTTCTATTTATTGTACTTCAACAAAATATAAAAGTCTGGTGGCCAATATTGTCTCTTCAAGGCTTATAGCTATACTAAGGACAGTGTGGTACGTTAAAGGGATTCACCATTATTGGTGGTTCCTCTTCGTGCTACTTCGGTGACCCTTAGTGCAAGGAGGAGTTCACCCGTAGTCTCTGCAGACCCTTGTGTGTTCTTCCATGAAGGTGGACGCTGTTGGGAGCTTACGGGATGCACCAGCAGCCATGGAAGCAGTGCAGCTGCCATGACTGGCATCCCCAGAAGCTGAGGAAGGAGAACACAAGGAGCACGGCAGCCCTGGCATGCAGCGCAGCAGTGTCTGATCCTGCTGAGCTGGGTACTCACCCGGAGGGTGCCCTTCTGGGGAAGGCAGCGCCTGGACTGGCATTCCTCCCATCTTCCAGGAGCTGTGCCCGAGCAATCCTGGGTAAGTCAGCGGAGGGCAGCCCTTTAACAGCAAGGGCTTCGTGGCCGTGGATTAAGCACCAGTTTACTGCTGCACAGCACCAGTTTACTGCTGCACAGCTGGAGCACGCTGCTTTCACAGGCACAGGGAAGCCAACAGTAAGTAGCTGCTTACTGACAGTCCCAGTGCCACCTGCAGTGGTAAGGGACAGGATCAGTAGGCAGGACAGATGGCACGCAGGCACTGACGGCAGGAGCTGTGGAGTCCAGCTGGCAGCTCTTGCCATATCCAGCTTTGCACGGTGTTTATAGCTGTCCTGGTGCCGTAGCTGGGCTTCCGAGCACACCAGAAGTGCTGGCTGGCTGCGTGTGTACCTAAGGAGCGATACCTGATCAGATTACCCAAATACATAGTTTTTCCCTTGCTTTGTCAGGAGGCACGAGCTACGCAAAAGCCATTGCTCAAGGAGTTCTTCGCTTGCGGACCCGTCGGCAGTCTGTGTCTTGGCTTTGGTATCGAGAGAGGTAAGTGTGCAGATGTGATTATAAAGCTACTTTTTTTCTTTCTCTTTTAAATCTCAAATACTTGAACTACAGTAAAACGTTACGGCTGTATCTCACTGGAACTTCCAAGCTGGGAAGCTGAAGATGTAATGGCATTTATAATCCTCTCCCTCCCCAGCAAAAAAGCATGTCTGAATCGGGGTTACAGAGTCCTGCAGGTTTGCTGCCAGCATGCAGGCCCCTGTCCAACGGATTAATCACCTGCTTAAGTTTAATCACATAGTTAAGTGTTTTTTCTAGGATAGTCCCATTTGCAGGTGACAAAAAGGCCCACAGGTAACTGGTGAAGGCAGTGCGAAACAGGATGATTGCCTCATGTTATGCAGTGCCTTTTATCTTGGGTGACTTGTGAGAAATAAAATTCTAAACCTGCCACTAACCCTTCAACTTTGGGAGGTTTTCGTAGCTGGTCCAGGAATCCCCTATATATGGTTCCAGACCTTATATTGGCATCAGCTGCAAACTGATGTTAGCCAAAAAAACAGATTCTTCCTTAAGGCATCCTTGGTGGTATAATGCTACTGGTAAGTGGGAAAGTTTCTACTATCAGTCTAATATGTCCTCTGCAAATTTGGTTTTCTTGTAGTCTGTGCTGTCCACTGGATCTGGGGAGGAGGTGGCAGGAGAGCTGTTTCACCCACGTTGGCTATACCTCCCAGCGTGTTCCCTCACTGGTCTCTGCAAGCTGGTGCTGCTGCTCAGCCTCTGATCAGCCAGGCAGGTGTGGCTGCCCCGATGGCTTGGAAGCAAACCCCAGGGGGTCTGAGGGCTGGAATAGATGTAAAGATGCATGTCTCTTTGCAGTTAGCTTGGGTTGCCTGACTATGCTGTTTTCTCTGGGAACATTGATTTCCAGGGTGGAAAGAAAGATTGTCTGTAGAGTGGCATCACCCCTCCCTCCCTTTCTCATCTCCTCCTTGGCTGCTGGTTGAAGCAACCTGGACAGCTCTTAGCCCGCACCCAATATCATGGGTTTTCACTATCAATACACATAATGCAAAACACTGACGTTTCCGCTGGTTTTATACCATCATGTCATTAATCTGAGCTTGCTGTAAGGTTGGTTCAGGTCTTTGAAAGTTGATAGTAAAAAGCTGGGAGTTTTGGATCAGCCAAGAGTTCCTTTTTGCCTGTGAACTCCACGTTGTCTCAGCAGACCCACTTCTTTTCCTTTCTTTTTATTTTTCTTCCCTTGCATTGATATTTATGTATTATTGAAGTTTCCTTTTGGGTTGGGTGGGTCATAAAGCCTGTCTGGTAGCAGAGCACGTTCCTGTTGAATTTGATTCTTTCCTCAGAAGAGGAATTCCCTGCCTGAACTTTGTGAGTAGAGGGTGACAAAGAAGCAGGGAAGTGCTGCCTGCCCTAAGGACAGTCTCAGCCTGCAGCAAAGACTGTCTTCAGAGAATCTGGTGTTCATTGCTGTTCCTGGGCTTCCAATACATGCGTGTGCTTGGGAAAAGGGCAGTCAATCCATCAGCCTGTCAGCTGGAGAGCGTGATGCTCAGAGCTCTTGATTGAATCGGCTAAAGGCAAAAGAGAAGCTGCAGTTGTGTGCATGGGAAGAAAGTAGAAGTGATTTCACTGATGCTTCTGTTTTGGAAAGGCCTGGATCAAAATGACAAGAGAGGCTTCAAGGCTCTAGTCTCAGTGAAGAGGTGAAAATGTTAGCACAGTTGAGTTTGTGCGTTCCGTGGCAGGCTGAGTTCAAGAATGTTTGGTTGTCTGAAGCAGTACAATTCCTCAGCACCTCAGAACGCCCCTGCATGCTCTTGGGCACCTTTCTTATGCTGATAAACCATTACTGGCCTTTCTTCCCTGTGAAAAAGGAGGTGAAAACCACAATCCTTGCAACTTTGGGCTTGTCTTGTCACAGCAGTTCCACAGCTGCTGTTGTCTTGCCTCTCTTTGTGCTTGAGACTCTTATTCTGATGTTTGGCCTTCCTGAGAGGGAGTCACAGCTTTCTGCATGTTGTTTTCATGTGATGTGTCCTTTCCATTGCTTCTATTTTCCTTTTGTTTTCATGCTTAGCTCCAAAAAACAGCCTCACTGTTCACTGCTCTTCCATGGCTGTTTGGCTTAGTTGAGTGGGATGCTGATGGGCAGCTGATCAGATGCAGCCCCCCCCCCCGGCACCAAACCAAGCTCCTAACCTTAGTACGAACTTTTTCCTTCTGGCTGGATAAACAAGGGGTGAGTGCACTGGGAATGATTTTATTTCTTGTCAAGTGACCCGTCACAGCACACTTCTCCACCCCTTGGCAAACACACCAGTTCCTGGGGCCGTTCCTAATGGAGCAAACGGAAGGCAGAACTGGCGTTGCCCATTAAGTATTGACCTCTGGTAGCTGGTGGTGTTCTGGTTTGTGCCCTCCTGCAGTGCCCAGCCTGCTCGGAGGCACCACAGGGCCAGGGGCTGTCCCCCGTAGGCAGGGCTACCCCGTTGTGCTATGAGCGGCATTGTGCTACCTCTCCCTTCACGGCCAGGTGATTGAGACCTCATGATTTTACTTACCGGTGTGGCTACAGCCCAGTTCATCACAGTGCAGTCACTGGGGCTGTATGGTATGATAATTTGAAGCGGTTGGTAAAATGTCTGCAAGAATGCGTATGGGTGTGGGGATAAGGAAGTGAACCTCAGCGTGCTGCAGCTGAAATTGCGTGTCATAATGGTTTTTTTGCTTCTTAACACAGATTTGGAAAAGCTTTGTTTACGACAGTGCTAATTCTCCAGCTCATAAACTTTTTTTTCTGTCCTTCATCTAACAGATACTTGATAATTAACAATAAACTTGTAAATTTGTTTTGCCTCTGGTGTAAAAGAATCAGAGCAATGTTTAATACGAAGTGGTATCTGCTGCCCCTTCAGTGAACTGCTGAAAAGCAGAACAATAACTGGCTTGCGTGCTTTGGAAGTCACAAATAACATTTGGAATGGTTTGGATCATAATAGCTGTATTCATTACCCCCTACAGATTGGCTCTCTTAATCGAAACAATTTCTCTATATGCTGTGTGACTTACGGCATGCCTGTAATTCCAGCAAGGTCCTTGTAGATAGTATTGAGCAGCTGTATGGCAGAGTATGACTAAACGGCAACTCTATCTAATGCAGCATCTTGCTGTAAAGACACAGCACAAAGTAAAAGAAATTTAAGAAGTAAGGCTTTCATGTACGGAACGTAAGGATCTATTATAATTTCCCAATCACTGTCCTTAAAAACAGTGCACAACGACAAAGTAACAAGGGCTTGGAATTAACTTCAGGCCTAAGGAACCTTCCTTTCACATCTTGCTTCCTTTCACTTCTTGCTTTTGCAGCCGGGCAGGCACATGGGGCCGTGGCCTCTATAAGCGAAGCGCTTTCCTGTAGCAAGTCCTATAGGTTGGAGACGCTCGGGGGTAAGAGCTTGTCCCGGATCCGGTTTAGCCGTGCAGGAACCGGGCGAGTGCAGCAGGGACACACCTCGGGCAGCGCTGAGCCGAGCCCACCGGGCCAGAGCGGCAGGTCCCCGCCGGGGCAGCGACCCCTCCCCGGCGGCAGCGCGGCACCGGCGCGCCGTAGCTGCGGCTGGAGGCCGGTGCCTGGGGACACACACGGAGACACACGGAGACCGCCCCCCCAGCCGCACGGTGCCCCTCGGGGCACGCTGGGGCCGCGTCCCTGCAGCTCCGTCCGGGGAGCGTCCCCCCCCCACGCCCGGCTGCGGCACCGCACCAGCCCGGCCGCCCCCCGCCGGGCCCGGGGCTTTGTGCGGAGGCGGGGGGCGCGGCACCTGCGGCGGGGACAAAGCGGGGCCGGCAGCCGGAGCGGGGCGGGCCGAGCCGGGGACCCTCCCCGGGCCCGCCCGGCGCTGGGCGGCTCCGCCCGCCCGGCCCCGCCGCGCCCGCCGGCAGGGAGGCAGCGGCTCGGCTCGGCGCGGCCCCGCGGCGCTCGGCGCGGACCATGTCGCCATGTCGGAAGTGAGGAAGTTCACGAAGCGGCTCAGCAAGCCGGGCACGGCGGCCGAGCTGCGGCAGAGCGTCTCGGAGGCGGTGCGGGGCTCCCTGGTGCTGGTGAGCGGCGGGCCCGCGGGGGCACCCCGGCGGTACCTTGGGCAGCTCCCGGGCGGCGGCGGGCAGGGGACGCGCCGAGCCGGGGGAGAGGGGAAGGGGAGGGGGCAGAGCTCGGGGGGGCTGCGCAGGGTGTGGGGAAAGGGCAGAGCTCGGGGGGGCTGCGTAGGGCAGGGGGTGGAGAGCGGGCAGAGCTCGGGGGGGCTGCGCAGGGCGGGGGATGCGCCGGGCAGAGGATGGGGAAGGGGCAGAACTCGGTAGGGAAGGACCGGGAAGGGGCTGGGGAAGAGGGAGAGCTCGGAGGGGATGCGCAGGGCAGGGGATGGGGAAGGGGCAGAGTTCGGAGCGGGCTGCGCAGGGCGGGGGATGGGGAAGGGGCAGAGCTCGGTGGGGAAGGACCGGGCAGGGGCAGCATTCCCCCTTTGTGTTCCGCTCCCTGTGCCTTGTGCCGTGCCATCCCACCTGCCGGCACCGTGCCCCTCCGGGCGCAGCTCAGCGCCGTGGGGATCACGGGGAAGCGGCGCTTTGGCCGCTTTTGGGGGTTCATTGGTGCCTGTGCGGGGCGCCGAGCAGGCGGGTAACGGGGCGCACCCGGCACAGGGCGCAGGCAGCGTCACACCGCGAAATAAACAGGGCGGGACGGAAGGGCACGGCCTGGCAAGGTGAGACGTGGGCACTGGCGCAAGCCGGGAGTGCGATGTATCCCGGGAATCACGCTCGGATGTCTGGGGCGAAAGCCACGTGCTTCCTCAGGTGCTCCATCCCCGCGTGTGGGATGCTGCAGCAGGTTGTCTTTGTTGTGCACACAGCTGTGCGGTCCTGGGCGCTCTGCCCTGGCTGGGTGTTGCTGGCGGTTCAGAGCTTCCCTGGGCTTTGTTGGATGTGTTTCACTTTGCTCATTGAATTACTCTAGCGTGTAATCAACTTTGACCTTGATTTTGATGGAAGGTTAGTCAATGGGATGTGCAGAAAGTGCAGCACAAGTTGGGCAAATAATTCCTGCAAGTTCTCTACCGTCAGATTAAACGGTACGTGCTGTTAAACAAAAGGAGGTGTTTAAACGATTCTTTTAAAAAGAGAGTTTTCTTGTAAACTTACTGATTTCTAAAGCTGAAAAAAAGCTATGATGATAATCCGGTCTGATTTCCTAGCACCGTGGCTATTGCTTCCTATGTGCAGTTGTTCAGGGATCCTTACGGGCTTTCCCTCTTTCATAAACAGTACATAGGGACAAATGCTTTGCGCAAGCTGATGGAGCCTCTCATTAAAAATGAAATTGTTTGTATAGGACATGAAGAGCTTTGGTATCCTACAAGGCATATGGTTACTCGGTGCTTGTGCCAGATGCCTTATGTTGAAAAGGTAAGGGATGGGTGGGACTGCAGATGAAAATAAATAAAACCTTGCCAAAAACCCACTGGAGCTGGCAGAGTCCATCAGCATCCATCAGCAGCCTCTCTCTTTCTGATCTTCTCTAAGGTTTCATTGCCCACACCGTCCCTGCCAACTTCTCTGACAGGCAACCCACCCCCCCACCCCCCCCCACCCCCCCCCACCCCCCGAGCTGCTGTGCTGTTTAGCATGTTTGTGGCCAAGCACCGGAGGAGGGTGAGGGCAGGTGTCTCTGATTCCTGAGTCTTGGCGCAGTTTCCTGCTTTTGATAGTCCAGCAGCAAAGGATAAATCCCAGCACTTCTGCACCACTAGGAAGAGCCATAAGACACTGCAGTGTTCGGGGAGTGGGGAAGGAGGTGGCATAAGCTTATAGGACTGTCTCAGCACTTTGGCCACCCTCAGTGATTAAGGATGAGGCTCATGCTTCCTAGATTGCTCCAAGAAAAGGGTGGTTCCTCTCCATCTACCAGGTCATTGTCCTTGCAAGGAAAGGATATCTGAGCACTGGTGTGCTGGCTCTTGGGAGAGTGAAGGTGTCCTGGGAAACCATGGTGGGGAGTGGTGGAGAGAGGGGGAGGCTGAAAAGCCACCGTTTCTGATCCTGCTCCCAAAGTGAGGCTCAGCCTTGGCACTGATGAGCTGGGGAGCTGCAGAGCATGGTGTGAGCGCATCGCATGGTGTGAGTGCATCCCCTGCCCCTCTGCCCCCCCCTCACCATGGGCAGAGCGGGGGAGATTGAGGGCCCCAGCATCAGGTGTGTGCCAGCGGGCTGCAGTCCCGGCTGTGCCTCGCCCTGGGACAGCGCTGAGCTCACTGGTGGCCCTGGGAGGCAGGGGGTGGTCGGTGGGTACGTGGGGAGCAGGGGCCGCTGCTTGGTAAGTGGATGGAGCAGGCTGGCAGCATGCGGTGCTGTGCGTCCCAGCGTTTCGGGACCCAGGGTTTCTGTCAGTCTGAAGCAGACTGGAGTCACAGTAGGGACCTTTCTTGGCAGGATCCCATCCCTTTCCTACAGCCTGGTCACAGCAGGTGATGATAAGTCAATGAAAGCATGTGAATAGTTTTAATACTCCCAAAGACCCTGATGACACCCTGTCCCTCGGTGATCCCATCAGGTGCCTTGGCTGTCTGCTTGTCTTGGGGCAATCACGGCTGAAACCACAGGTGCCGGTGGTAGTGAGCATGCATGAGGTGAAGGGGTGGGGAGCAGAGGTCATGCTGCAGGTCCCAGAGGATGCGACTTCAGTGCCAAGAGGAGTGGGCATTTAGGGCTCCTTTAATGGCAAGAGGAGTAGGCACTTAGGGCTCCTTCGGGGTGTAAGTTGATCTCAGCTTTTTGGGCATTCAAGGCACAACCTCAACACAAGGAACTGTCTGGAGTAAGAAGCCATTTGTAGTCACTGAATGAAATACTAGTAAATGAAAATGTCTCAACGAGGGAAGCTTTTAAGGTCATGGAAACAGCTTGTATGGAGCCATAATTTGTGCATTAAAGGAGATGCATCTCAAGCCAGGAGCACTGTGCTCCTGCATGGCCAGCCTGAGCAAGTGTGATGTATGATGCAGCTCTGAAACTGCTGTCTCGCAGGTGCAGCGAAGCTCATGTCATCCTATTTCTGTTCCTGGTTTTCCATTTATGCTTGTCTAGCACCAAGAGAATATTTATGGTTCTCTTTGGTTGGCAAAGCTGGAGTGAAGTTGGTGGGAGTTTGGCAGGGCTTTGCTCCTTTGTGCTTGTGAAGGGGAAGCATTGGATATGGTGGTGGTCAGATATCGGTAGCAAAGGGAGGTTGTCCCTTTCTGAGGTGTCCTGGGGTACTCATGTCCCACTCATTGCCCCTTGGACCAGCTTCTAGGATGCAGTCAGTGCTCTTCCGCTCACCGTATCAGCAGAGCTCTAATCCAGAACTGTAGCAGTGAAAGTAAGCATAGGCTGTGGTGGGGAGCTCAGGGGCACTTTGGGCCCTGTGGATGGGGAAGGATGAAGTGCAGCTTTCACTCAGGGCTCTTTTCTTTCCACTTACTGTGGTGGTGTTCCCAGCGATCCTGGCTGTCATTCTGGCCTTACACAGCCCCTCTGTGAACGTGATGCAAGGGAGGTCTTGCTGAGAAAAAAGGCTTCAGCGGGAATCCCTTGAAAGTGCTCACAGCCCCGCAGAGCCGAGTCAGGAGTGCCAGGGGTGCCGGTGGCAGTCAGGGTGCGTGGGAACCCTGCTCCTCTCGGTGCACTTTCCTTTGCAAAGCTGTAGGGCAGATCGTGTCAATTCCAGCTTTTGAATGGTCCTTGATGTGTGCTACTGATTACAACTCACGGATGGAGTCTTGGCAGAACAACTGACTAACAAGGTCACTGTTTAAATAAACAGACGAGTCTAGCAAAAACGTTAAGTTGGCAGGTGGGATAAACAGCATGCTAAAAGATGAAGGAAAATTTTGAGATTAAGTTAAAGAGAGAAACAGTCAAAGCTGAAGCGTGATAACCAAGAGACCACCTGCAGCTTGAACCTTGGGGCACCAACAGTAAAATACTGTGCTAGAAGTGCGACTTCAGAGCCAGAGTGCTGACGATACCTGGGAAGGACAAGCAGGCTAGACCTCGGGGAGAGCAGCCAGGGACCATCGGCAGTGGATAGACATGGGTGATTTTGGCTCAGACCTTCAGTGCGATCTCCCGCCTCCCATCCTCCCCATGCTCAAGATGTTGCTGAGTGTTCACGGGAAAGTCGTGCAGCAAGGCAGGGGAAACCTGCACCGAGGCGCTGGCCGACACGGGACCTGGGCAGCCCCCGGAGCGTTGCAAGGAGGAGCTCAGCCCTTGCCAGCAGGATGCACACGCATGCTCTGATGTGCTGGCCCCTGGTCCGATGGAAGTGCTTCTGCACCCCGGTGCTTTCCTGCTGGACGTGGTGTGGGGCGTTGTAGAGCTGAGCAGTTTAGGAGCACACGTGCATGTGAATAAGATCTGTAATCCCGGGCCTGGTGGCACTGCCAGGAAAATAGCAAAGGCTCAACCTTCTGCCTCAGGACCTGAAATCAGCTGCACAGGGTCACTTGTTTTCCTGTGTGGATGTCAGGCCACGGCTGAGCCAGAGCCTCCCCTCTCTCTGGCAGTGATGTGCTCGGCGGTGGTTGGGGCCACGCAAGGAGGTGGCTGTCTCTCGAGCCAGCTGCAAGTTTTCCAAAGGTGTCATTCTCTGTGTCGCGACAGGGAAATAAAATGTGTGGGAGGCATGAGATCAGAGGAGCAAGCGCTTGACAAAACCCAGACAATTCATTTTCCCACAGTGCTGCCAAAAGGAGTCATCTGGTGGCAATTTTAAGTCTCCCACAATTTCTCTGATTTTCTTTAGATCATTTCTATACAGATTAAATGAAGATACATTTACTGCTTTGCCATGGAGATGTACAAAGGATGTGGACCCGGAGTCTCTTATCTGAGAAGGAGCAGCTGCAAAAAATTTGGCCACACTGAGCATCAGCCAGGCCAGTGGGTGCACCCCCAGGCGCCCCAAGGCGCAGCTCGGTGGCACCCAGGCCACACCTCTGCCAGCACACGAGCTCCCAGCCACTGCAGCGTGGGAGAACCGTCGCTTGCAAACAACTGCATCGATCCTTGCCGTGCGGAGGTATTCAAACCGAGCGTCTGCTCGCCTGTGTTACACGGTGCTGTGGGATGTGTTCCCTGAAACCTCACCGTGAGATGGCGGGCGGCGTGCCAGGAGAAGATGGGTTTTGTTTGATCCTGGCTTGGCTGGGCTTATATGGGTGGCTCAGTTTCAGGCAGACACAAAAAGGAGATAAAAGCTCCTTAACAGCGATACTAAGAAGGTTTTGACTGGAGGCAAAAAGGCATTTTGTTCTTTCTGTGGAGTTTTTTTCAGCTTAAACTATATTATTAGTGTCTGAATTTATACTCATGCAGTGGAAGTCAGCTTTCTGCATAAAATCTTCTTTTAATAAGCTAAATTCACTTTGATCAACGTGAAGACTGTTTATATGCAGTGTTTGTAGTCATCTTGGTGCTCAAGAGAGACAGAATATATGCATGTTCCCCCTTGGGTGTAGTCAATGTGCTGTGTTTGCATAATTTACATAGAAAAAAGAGACGTATATGAGACATAGGAGGAAATTCTGCCCCTGCGTAAGTGGGTGGGCGTTTTGCTGTCGGTTCAGCAAGGGCAGGTCCTGCCTCCGGAGCCAGCCACCACAGCTCGCTCGGGTGACTTCTGTGGAAGTGCTTACGGAGAGATTAATGCTCATAGGGGCTTATTCAAGAAAACACTTAAACGCATTCTTAAAATTAATCACATGCTTTGCTGAACTGGGGCTCGTGTGCTGTAAGGGGCTGAATTTAGCTCAGCGCTGGCGAAGTGCTGTGGCAGGGTCTGGGCGGCACATGCGGTGGAGGTGGCCTGGTTTGCTCCTGCCTGAGCACACACCGGCTCTGTGTGGGTGAGGGGCACTGTTTTATGGAGAGGAGTGAGGCCCCAGGTACGCCGTTGCAGCTATTTCGGGCCACTTAACAGATCCCCAGCATGTCTCCTACCAATACCCAGTTCAGAAGAGGTGAAGCATTACCTTGCATGCCTGTGTGCTGAGGAACGGATGCTATAGGATGAGCTGTCGTCAGTGTGTCCGTTTCTTGAGGTTTTCGGAGGCTATGACAAGCTTTTGATGGGCTCTAAATCTTGGCCTTCCCAAGGCATCATTTAAATATGTGTGTCCCTCTCCCCATTATAGGAAAGCCCTAGGAAGAGAGCAAAGCATCCAGCCTTTACACGCATGTGCATATACCACTTACCATATTTTGCTAGCCTTGTGACCGGGGTTTTAGCACTTGCTGGGCAAGACTGAGGGTGGTTTGTTCTGTGCCAGGGACAATGTCATGAAAATGCAGGTGTCTCTGCATTGACAGCATCTGCCCCGACTTGCCACCGTCAATGCAGTGAAACGCCTGGAACAGATGGTTGGTGGTGGTGCCTGCAGCTAATGCCAGCAATGCGGTTAGGGATGTGGTGCACTGAAAATCCAGAGAGGGGATGGCTGGCAGGCTTTGTGTCAGCCTCTCCTGGTATCTGGAGATATTTTCAGAGACCCCCCACCCCCAGGACCAGGAGCATTTGAACCTGGGCTACCTGCTGTAGTGCATGTTGTAGCATCCTCTTATATATGCAGCTTGGTGGCTCTTTCAGCATTTCATTTAGCCCTTTGCACGCTGATTTATTATCTCTAATGATGCAAAATTACACAAAGCTTTTGACATTTCTGTGGCCTGAGAATGCAAGTCATGGTCACACACAGCAGCTGAACAGCAGCCAGGCGTGGGGCACACGTCTGCTTTAGCTTCCCTGGTTAATTGGCCTCCTCGCTCCTGCTCTGTCCAAGGAAGAAAAGAGTAGTTTTTATATGCCTTTGTGGCTACTGCTGTCATCTTAGAAATGCTGGAGTATGTTTCCCTGCCACCAGCTCCCTCCATCTCTTTAATTCCCTTAAAAAGTACAAATCAAAGCTTTCCCTTGCTGGCTCCTCTTTCCTTCAGCACAGTCCTGACTTATCTTTGCAGCTTTCCCTGCCTCCCGCTGCTTCTCTGATGGTGTCAGGTCTGCTCATTCCTGAACCCTTTCTCACCCCTCTCCTTTCTTGCTGAAATGCAATTTCTGCTCTCCCCTATTAATATCTGCTGCCACGGAGCTGTCACTGGGGAGTAGTTGTGGCTGGAAGGAGACCCTGCCTGTTTCAGCCCAGAGCGCTCCCCATTACCTCGTCCTGCTCTGGGCTCCATGCTGGCTGATGTCCTCATGGCCTGGCCCCTCTGTCCCCAAGAGGGGACAACAGAAAGCCACCTCCAGTAGCAGTTTGGGGCTCCAGGAAAGTTGCACTGGACTCAGACAGGTTTCCTTTGCAGTTCTGCCTTTCCCCCTGTGCTCGGGGAGCCCTAATCACTCCCTTGGCCCCTTGCATGATGCTGGGGCTTGTATGGGTGTCTTCATCTGGGGGGAACTTGGAGCTGCTTCTGTCAACAATGGCATTTTGACTGCGGGCGGGTTGAAGTGTTGCAGAGCCTGTCCCCAGGTTTGCTGGAGAGAAAAGAATTTAACTTTGCAGCCGCTGCAGCCACCTGCATCTGCATCCGATGCCTGCAGCCCAAAGGCAGAGCGTAGACCGGTGCAGAGACAAACAGCTTCCTGAGCTGTTAAGCCACTGCTGGGGTGTTTATGGTATTGCTAAGGCAACACAAACTGTCTTGTGACTTCGTGTGCTCCTTTTTCCCCTGGCGTTGCTGTTATGGGCTTGGGCAAGGCGCTTCGCCGTTGCCTGCCTGGGTTGGTGCCCTAGCGAAGCCGAGGAGCGGTTTGCGCGCTCGATTTCGGGGAGTGGCTGCACACTTGGCTTGGCCCCGCATGCGAGTGGTTTCTTGAGTGAAAAACAAGAGTTTTTAAGAGCAGGCAGGAAGGGGTGGGGTTCTGCTTGTGCGCAGTTAATTGCTTTAAGATGTTCTGAAGCTGGCTATTCTGGAACTGGATGCTAAATATAAAATTGATACTACATAAATAAATGATGAAATGCCAGTGACATCTGAAAAGCACTTTGGGATGCTCCAGTTAAGAACTTACATAAATAACATGTAGTATTGTCATTGTAATTACTGTTTTCTTTTTTTAGCATGCCTGTGCTTACAGAATGTTTTGAGAAGTCCTATCTGGCAGAAATTCAGCTGTCCCATAGAAACCAGTACCCTTTTGCCAATTTCTACTATTATTTTCAGAGGAGAAATTCAAAGCTGTGCCGTGTTTTCATTTCTCTCATGCTCTGCGGCAGCTGCTCAGCTGGATGCAGGTGCAGCTCTGCTGATGTAGAGCTACGCTGATCCCTCCCTCTGCTCCTCGTGCAGAAGGGCTGGATTTGAGCCAGGATGTACCTGTGCAGCTAGGGACACGCAGGACTTTAGGTGTTGTGTCTGGGGCCCGGAGATGCCGTGGCAGTCTGTACTGAGCTGTCACTGGTGTCTCTCACACAGAAGCACTCGGTGATTCTGAGGAAGGTCAGGGTGCAGGAACAAGGGTATGAAAGCAATCGCAGATGCTTGCCCTAATTCCCTGCCCTGTGCAGGAGCAGTGCTGGGTCACCGCAAGTGTGTGTTTATGCCAGAGATGGGCCATGCCCCCAGCTGCCACTTACCTCCACTGGTGCTTTTGCTATTGATTTGGCACTTGTTCAGGGCGTGATTTTCAGAGGTGATGTGTGAAGGTGAAGCGTGCGTGGGCTGGAGCGGCAGCACTGCCTGGCAGCCTGGGCCGCTCACGGGGTGGCTGTGAGCTCTGGTTGCTTCGTGGCAGCGCAGCTTCTTTCTGACAGCTGTTTCCTTTGCCCAAGCGATTATGCAAGGATCTCAAGCTTTAAGGAAAAAACAGCACTGTGGCTGCAGAGCTAAGTTTCAAAGGCTGCTAAGGGCTGCAAGTGTAGAGTACACTTCTGCTTAAGTGTAAGGGAAATAAAGAGCCATACGCTGATTATCCTGACTTCGTGTAATTTCTAAGCCAGTTTGAAAACATTTCAAGGCCTGAATTAGTTTTGTTTTCCAGGCCTAATAATGACAGGTAAATATTTGTATGTCTACACTGACATCAGCTTTTGACTGTTTCTTCTTTCTACAAGCTGGCGTCCTGCACTGATGCTACGCCACTCTCGGAGGCAGTGCTGATAACTGCACACTCTTGCTTTGTCACTAGGGAATTGGGCATTACATTGAAAAAGGAGACATACAAGTTGCAAAACAGCCAGAACACAGTTTGCCCTTCGTTTAGGGCTCAGATGAGATTTCGCTGCCAGCTGGGCCTATCGATGCAGGAGGAGAGAAGAGAGTTGTGGCTCGGTGAGATCCTTTTGCACAGGACTTGGACAGGGTGGAGGGAAGCTCGAGAGAGGGGACAGGCTTTTGCTCTTTACTTTTGGAGGGAAAGCGTGAGTCATTTCCACTGAAAGTGTTTTCTCGCAGGGTGCCAGGACTATGCACCCATTTTCCCCTTTCCCACCGCGTGGCTTTTTATTTGTCTGAAAGCTCCTGTGGGATGCAGCCATCTGCGCTGAACGCAGAGCAGGGGGAGAAAGGGGTGCAGCAGCCTTGTGCTGCCTACACTGTTTCAGAGCTGGAGTGTGGCGCAGAATGGCACGTAACTCCTGTATGGAGATGGGAGCGTGAGGACTGTCACGCAGACCCTGGACTAGTGAGACCCCTGGAGATGATGTACTTGCAGCTGTACCTCCTGCTGTCCAGCTGCTGGGCTCTCTTTGCCCTGTGTGCCCATTTCTGGGTGAAAAAGAGACAAAGTGAGTCTTGTAGCTTGCTGTGGGGGTGCCGGGTAGTGGGGAAGGGAGAGTGTGCTTGCCTGGACTGCAGCTGGGGAAACAGTTGTTTCCGGGGTATGGGATGAAGGCATCACTTAACAACTCCTCGGGGAGCCCACGCTGCCCAAGGAAGGATGTTTGCTGCTGGTGGCAGAGAAGAGCCCTTGGAGGGCTGGCGTGCCACAGATCTGCTCCCGTGTGTTGATCTGTCCCGTGCAAGCCTGTGTCCTGCTTTCCTCTTTCTGCTGTGGGCCACAGAGCATCCACATGCATCCGTGTGCTGTGTGCATCCATGCAAGGTAGTGCTGCCAGCTTCGCCCTGGATTTGGGTGAGCAGGGAGTGGGGTGCAGGTCAGGCCACCCTGCAGCAGGCAGTGCCCGCTGGGCAGGCTCGGGCCCTGGGAGCATCACGCTGGAGCTGTCAGGAGGGGTCCTGTTCTGGAGGTTGCTCATTCACTGCCCGTGGGAGGGTGCAGTTGGCACCTGATCTCTCCCTGCCAGGCCCCTTCTCCTCATCTCATCCTTCTTCCCTTCCCCGTTGCCCATCGGGGCTCCCTCCTGTCTGCAGCACACACCCTCTCCGCCATCCCCTCTTGGGCTGCCTGTTCCCATTTCTTTCCCCCTCCTGCAGCTACGCAGCCCCAGCCTTCATGCAGGACCTGTTTCCCATGGCATCTCTTCTGTACTCACCTGCCTCCACCACAGCCTGTCCCCAGGTGAGCAAACCCTGCATCCCGCATCCCACCTGCCTCTGCACCACCTGGGACTGGTTCCTGACACCCTTTCCCTCCCCTTGCTTCCTCTGCTCCTTCTCTTCAGGAGGTTTTCCTTCCTTGGCATTGCACAAAACGCTCAGTGTTTCTATGTCCATCTTACAGCCCATGTTTCTCCCCTGTCCCAGGTGCAGACATTTCTCCTGTGGTCTCAAGCTCAGTGTTTCTGTGCCTTCAGCATTGCCAGGATTCCTGTCTCGGCATTCCTCTTGTGTTTTTAAACTTCATTCTCTCTGGCCGGTGTAAAAATAGTTTTGGCCTGCTCATACCCAGCTTTATTGACTATTTTTCATCCTTGTGGTTTTACCGTAGCCCACCTCTGCGCATCTTGCCCTGGGCCCTGCTGTTACCTCCAGCTGAGTGCTGGGTTCACAGCACGCTCATAGGCACGAGCTTCCCATCGCCTGGGGAGAGCTGCTTCGTTGCCTGCCTTCGGGTTTCCTCCCAAAATGTGGCTTTGCTGAGAAGCCCACAAACCTCTTGGCAGCAGCAAGGCTGCATCGTGTTGTGACTGCTGCCATGTGTGCTGACTCACAGTGCCTCCCGGTTTGCCCTTCCTCCCCTCTTTTCTCTTTCCACCTCTTCCCTCTCCCGTGCTTCTGAATGCGGAGTTTTTTAGGGTGCAGAGTTTATTCTGGCTTTGCACAGGGCTACGGTGGTTCCAGGTGCTGGATAGCCAAGCTCAGGGTTTCCCGCTTTTCATTGTTCTTTCTTATTCCCGAGTTCCTGGAATGATGAATTATGTGTGAATCTCAGCTTTTTTAAATGAAACTCTGTAGCCTTCCTGCAAGCTTGCGTTAGCGCCTGTAAACGGGACCAGGCGGCAGTGCAGGAACTGGGGGCAGAAAAAAAGAGTCATAAATGTACTATTAAGAAATTTTTTTTTAAAAAAAAAGAGCTATTGAAGACCACATCATTTGAGAGAGCCTTGACCTGAGATCTTTGAATCCCTGGCTTTGAAAAAGCTTTTCTACGGATAGAAATTCCGTAGTTCCATGTGCCCATACAGTTTGCCAAGTGAGTTTTCTCAGTTCCCAGGCACTGTGTAAATTCTCCCATGTACCGTCATGTACTCCCATGTACTGTCAGGTTTCATGAGCAAAATAAAAACCAGGGAGTTCTCTTCTCTGTCTGAGAGGTATCCTCATGTTTCCTCATGGCACACTGCGGTGGGAAGTGGTCTCTCTCTGCCCCGGGCTGTTGCCAGCCTTGGAAGTGATGTGACCGTGACTAGTATGTCCAAAGGGTAGTTGTACGCTTCAGGTTTTTTCCCCTCCTTTAGCTTTTAATCAGTTCCCCAGATTGACTTTGCCTCCTGTTTTCTGTGTATTTCATCTACTTGGCCCTTTGCTATTTGTTTTAAAATCTGGGCTTTGCCAGGCTTTCCGTGTAAGCGTGTTACAGAGCTGCAGCTGATGAGGCAGCAAATAGGTTGTAAAATGCTTGCTAAATTTTGGGGAACAGTTATACAGTCTGACACAATGCAGTTATATGTACATGTGGTGCATGCTATTTCCTGTTGTCTCTTTAGCTACTTTAAAGAACTGTCGTGGTTTAACCCCGGCCGACAACCCAGCCCCACACAGCCGCTTCCTCACTCCCCCCTCACCCAGGGGGATGGGGAGGAGAATCGGAAAGGAATGTAAAACTCAGGGGTTGAGACAAGAACGATTTAATAGGTAAAGCAAAAGCTGCGCAGGCAAGCAAAGCAAGGAATCCATTCACCGCTTCCCACGGGCAGGCGGGAGTTCAGCCATCCCCAGGAAAGCAGGGCTCCATCACACCCAACGGTTACTCGGGAAGACAAACGCCATAATGCCAAGTGTCCCCACCTTCCTCCTTCTTCCTCCAGTTTATATAGTCAGCATGCCGTCGTATGGTATAGAACACCTTTTTGGCCAGTTCAGGTCAGCTGTCCTGGCTGTGTCCCCTCCCAGTTTCCCGTGCCCCTCCAGCCCTCTCGCTGGTAGGACCCAAGAAACCAAAAAGTCCTTGACTTCATATAAGCATTACCCAGCAACAACCAAACCCACCAGTGTGCTATCAACATTGTTCTCACACCAAATCCAAAACACGGCACTGCAGCAGCTACCGAGAAGAAAAATAACTCCATCCCAGCTGAAACCAGGGCAAGAACCATCACTTGTGTGTCTCCAGCTGCTTTGTGAGTGTAGGTGCATGCACTGGGTAGAGCTTCGTTTCTGAGGAAGTGAGAAAACCCCACGTCCCGAGTGCTGTCGAACCCGCAAGTTTTTCAGTGGAAAGCACGGAGGAAGCGCTGCAGGGCCGGCTGCACCGGGCAGAGATGGAGGAGCATGTGTGTGTGTGTGCTGGCCGTCAGTGCCATGAGAGGCGAAGGCTGAGCACGGTGCTGGGGGTTGCTCTGGGCTTGGCTCCCACCGTGCAACGGGAAGCGTGTGCTGGCAGCCGCTGCAGGGCTCGTGTCAACACAAAGGGACGAGCAAATTGGTGAAAGTGGAGCCAAACCAGCTGGGTTTGCCATTTTCTTCTCTGGAGATTATTTTAAATGAGAGCCAGCCTGAAAGGACTGAAAATACAAAAGCTTTCTGATAGTTTAAATCCTTAAATAAAACATTTTTCATTCACTTTTTGTACATTCACATCACTTGGATTATACCTGTTGTAATTCTGGGAGCAAAGGATCTCAGGAAAACATTAATCATGTAATAAAAACATCGACATGTTTGTATGGTATACAAAAGCAGAATGCTAGAAGACAGGTGGCTACTGTTTTTCACGCAATTAAACTTTAAAATAGAAATGTCCTTTCCTATACTCCCACACATGGATACCTCCAGCTGTCATTGTGAACCTTTGTTTATAAAGCAAATATAAGGAATTGTGTAGTTTTGCAAATGGATAGAGGAAGGTGACAATGTGATCTGACTTCTTAAGATTCCCCCATCTTAATTAATGGGTAATTCTTTTGCTAAACCTTTCCTTCAAGCTCTGGTGGGTTCTGTCCAGTGGGGGTTTGTGCTGGGGCTGGCAGCGGGTGCAGGACAGGCAGGGCACTGAGGATGGGGACCTTGACTTGGGGTTTTTCCTTGTGCGGGGCTCTTTGTGCTTGTGCTTGGCCAAAGGCAGAGCCTTGCGTTGGTGTTTGTGGGCATGTTTCTGTTGAAGTAATTTCATTGAATTTCCTGTTAAAATGCCAGCCAAGTCGCTTGTTGGTGCAAAGCGAATACTGTAATAGATAGGCTGTTGTTTCGCCTGTGCTGTCGTCCACGCGGAACCTCCTGACCCAGCCTGGATGGGGGTTCGAGCGTGGCAGATGACCCCCCCTGTGCAGGGGAGCAGGTCTTGGGGCAGCAGCAAGACCCAGAGCACAGCGTGTGGGTTTGGGAACAGCCTGGCATGGGGGGCTTCACCCAGTGGCTTTTTAAAGAGAGGTGGGTGGGCTTGTCTGGGAGGGTACGCTGCTCTCCTGTTAGCTTCGTGTAAAATCATGCTTATGTTTTTCCCCTATGAGGTGTTTCACACAGGTCTTGATTTTTATCCTGATGCAGTGGGTTTGGGCTGGGAGCTGCTGCTGGCTGTGCTTGGGGTGCTGCAACAGCGGCGTGGGCAGGTTGGGGTGAGCTGCCCTCTCCTGCAGCCCCCGAGGTCAGAGGAACCCGAGGAGCATCTCTGTGCACCCGCCTGCCTGCCCTGGGTAAATAGCTGCTCCACGTATGCCAAAGAGCAGGGTGGCTTTGACAGCAGCGCATGTTTTTTCCTGCAGAAACGGGTCGATTTTGTTGCTGGACTGGCAGCATTTCTTCGTACTTCAATATTGGCTTTCCCTGTGGAGGAATTTGTGGTTTCTAAGACTCTAATTACTTTAGCGTAATAGTTTTTCCTCTGCTTTCATAATGACTTTGGTGGGTGCCATCTGCTGTTGTGATAGCACTGGGCAGCGTGAGGCCGAGCCCCGGGTGCGAGGAGGTGTGTGCTTTTAGCAAGCTCTTCAGGAAAACTAAGACTTTGAAATCTGATTTTCAGGGCTTAAAGCTTTATGTCTCACCCTTTGGGATACTGGGCACCAGAGTGAAAAATATTTGTGCTGGATTCTTCCTTACCCTGCAGGTCTGTTTGCAGGGGCATGAGCGTGCCTGGCCCCGCTAGGCAGCCAGCACCGTTTGGGATGGATGGAGGAGCCTGTGTTTCCTCAGTGGTGGGCAGGAGACAGGTCACATCCTTTTGTGAGCCGCTGTTTTGCTTGCAAACAGCTTAACCTGCATCTTCTGGCTTCGCTTTAGAGACGTTGCTGTGGTTCCTGTCATTGCCTGTGACTGGCTGCATTGTGCTGGGTGCCAGCATGGCCAGCGTATGCCATGCTGCAGGTGACGCAGGGCAGCTGTGTGCTGAGGCAGGGAAATCACAGAGCTTGGGTGAGGAGAGCTCTAGGGACTGCATTTCAACAGCCCCAGAGGAGAAGTGCCCGTCTGTGGGTGCTGCAAAGGCCACCGGGGTGACAGCTCTCGGCAGCCTTGCAGGTGTACATCCCTCACCTCCTGGAGCTCCCCGGGCCATCAGCTGCGTGTCTCAGGGCTCGGCATGGGCTTGTGCAATTACAGATCCCAGCACCAGCCTGCACAACACGGTCCGTTCAGTATCGCTAACTCCACAAGAGTGGAAGGGCTGTAGTGAGTTATTTTCAGGAGCTTTTTCACAGCTGTAGTGGGCAGTGCTGTATGGGTTTTGAAACCTCTCACGTGAGGGTGTGGGGTCCTTTTCAGTCCTTACCCTTTAATTGTCACCGGATCCCATGGGGGTGACTGCCAGGACTTTTATCTTGCTGGTCATTGGAGGTGTCAAAGCTGGAAAAGAAATGTTATCGAAACCCCAACTTTTGAAAAGAACAACTTTAGAAACACAGAGTTCCAGGACAATGTTGCAAAATAAAAAAAGGACTAAAACCACTGTGTAATTGGAAGGCCTGAGTTCTGTGTACCCAAAGCTAGTATTTAATGCTATAGCAATATAAAAAGTTTTTAGAGGGAGTTTAATTTACTGTTACAGCTGCTGGTAGGGTGAGGTGAGACAGGGAGCCGGTGTAAGCAGCACTCAGGCTCATGGCACTGCTTTAACCAGCTTACACTGCTGAGTTTTGCTGGGATTGCTGCAGTGATTACAGCGAGAAGTGTCAATCGGGTAGATCGGCAGTGAGCCGTGCGCCTGGTCTGTAGGGTCCTGCCCGGTCTGCTGGGGCGGACGAATTTTGGGGATGTGTGGCCCCAGACCTGCAAATAGGAGAGCAGCTCATGAATATCCTGTTAATTCACGTTAATTTGCAAAGCCTAGCAAATTTTCAGAAGCACGTAGCGTTATCTTGAAATAAGACCGCTGTTTCAGACGATTAATGAAATTCAATTAAGCATTTAAAGAGCGTGAGACTAACTGAGGGAAAATTACGTTCTTTTTCTCTGTCTACCTGCTGGGTTTTCGGGACTTCTGTTTTTCAGATGGGCTCTTTCTTTTTTGATGGGATTCCCGTGTAGCTTAGGTCCTGGGTGCAGGAGCAAGAGGCGCTGTGCGTGCAGCGGGGCTGGCAGCGTTCACCACACCGTGCCCCGGATCCCCACGGCCGGGGGAGCGGGCAGAGCCCCTGTACGCTCTGGCACCCGGGGGGGCTCTCTGCCCAGTCACCTTGGCTTTCCCACCGGTGGGCTTGGTAGGCTTCTCCCATGACGGCTGCAGCGCTTCTGCTGGTGCTGAGGCTTGCGAGGTTCCTTTCAGGACTGTGCAAACAGTGAAGCAAAGTTTCCAGAGAGCGATTAAGAGGGGAACTGTTTCAGATAGCTGAGCTAATCCATGCTGGATTCCTGCAGCATGGAAAAGAGACGTTATGAATGCAAAACTGTCTGGGGCAAGAGGTATATTTTCTGAAGCCAAGAGTTAGAGCTTCTCTGTGGATAGCCAGAAGCGCGGCACAAGTGGGTGCTCAGCAAAAGGCTGTGCAGAAATAGCTCTGCCTGGAGGCTTGCACAGGACCCAGGTGTTGCTTACATGAGTAAAACAGGCTGTAACTGCACACGGGTCAGAGATGCTGGAATGTCATTCTGCTGCTGGGAAGCAGTTCTGGGAAATCCAGCGTGAAAGGTAGCCACCTTGCATTTCCGAAGTGCTGTGGGGAAAAGCTTTCATCTCAGTTTTGCTTTCTGAACGTATTAAAAGCTCACCAGTTGTGCACCTGGGACCGAGGAATGGCCTCTGCTTGGTGGGGCTGGTCCTCTGAGAGAAGCCAAAGGCAGCCTGGGCGAGACAGCTGCCTTCACTGCTCCAGCCCAACAGACCGCCCAGGTTTGCTACAGAGTATGGCAAAAAAGGAGAAAAACCTTTTTCTACAATTCTTTGACTGTTTTTCGCAGATGCTAGTGTATGAGAAGATACCACCATACAAAGATTTTCTGCAACGTTTCAGAAAAAGATGAAAACAAGATTAAAGCGTGACCACCCCCAAACAGCTCCTGCCTGGGGGTGTTACCCCCTTACGTGACAACTGCCTCCCCAAAGTCCCAGCGTCAGCTCCACTTTGATGCAGGAGATGCTCCATTGTCGTTAAAGCAAGACCCTGGCTCACATTTGCTGCAAAGGGCTTGAAGACGTTAATTAATGCATCCCAGAGGCTCAGGAGCCAAAGGCATAGGACAAACCCTTGGGCTCTGGCTGGTTTTGAAGGAGCAGTCTTGATTTCTTGGCTTATCTCCCGTGTCACAGGCAGTAGTGAGCTGTTTGGGCGCTTGGTGATGCAGCTGTTTACCCAGAGGTCCTGAGCTTTTGGTCCTTGTTTTGGACTCATTTTCTTGGGCTGCAGGTTTTGCTGTCTACAGCAAGAGACCTTGTACGGGTCTCATCTTTAACTCAGGGCTATGTGAACAGTTTACCGCCGCAAAACCATTCAGCAGGGAGGAAGAGTGTGCTGCTGGTGGGGAAGCATCCGACATTCCTGTTTTGAGAGTGGAGAGCCCAAACACACCGTCCTGCAAGGGTGTGTGCTCCAGGGGCACGTACCATCCTGGCATCACACGGCTGCTGGAGGGTGTCCCTGGACGTCCATGGCATGGCCAGGCATCAAGGTTTTGGGTCAAGATTCAAAACAAGCCAAATCCGATGTATCAGAATTTGCTTCTCATTTTATTGTGACCATTCATATACAGAATTATGTGTTTGCTTTTAGTGTGAAGGTTAATTTTCACAGTTGCAGTGCTAACTCTTTTCTGGGCTTGTAACACAGACAAAAGTAGTGCAATAACAAATGTAATGACGTTCTCCTAACAGTTTTAACTTGTGACTCCAGGGATTTTGGATAAGTTCCTCTTGCTTCCCAGAAACGGAGCTGAGAGCAAAGCTAGTCCCCAGATTTTTCCAGCCTTCAGCTGTGGCTGAGGTGTGATTTATGGAGAGGGCTTTCCTGCCTTTCCAGAGGGATGCTGCTCTTCCTTCCACAGGGCGAGAGCCTTGCTCTGGAAGCTGTAGCGGCTGGCCTGCTCTCCTCTCGCCAGGGGCAAGTTTCCAGAGAGAGAGCTTCTCTCATCAGCTCCTCGAGCAAAACCGACTTCGAGCTGAGCAGCGCCAGCGTAGGAGACTGTATTTCTTCTGAGCTGCACGGATGAGCTGCTCAAACATAAATATGCTAAAGCTTGCAGCTGTTAAAGCTGTGGCCTGTCCAGGAAGATTTCTTGCTCCATTAAGAAATCAGAGACTCTGCTCAGATGGGAGCAGCTCGGTGCTTTGTTTCTTCCCCTAGCTTATTACCAGGCACAAATAACTTAACCCTTTTGTTACCTCTCTCTGTGAAACATGCACACTGGTGGCTACCTGCATCACATGAGAATCAGATTGCTGAATTAATGAGTAGTACATTGGTAATGCAGTTTGAAGTTGTCAGGCTACATTAAGCACAAGGTGGTAGTTAATTGTTAGTTTATATATTATATATATGTAAATTCTTCATCTTCTATTTTTCCTGCAGGAAAAAACAAAAGTGGTTGAACCCTTGGACTATGAGAACGTGATCCTTCAACGCAGAGTTCAGATCTACAGTGATCCCCTCCGGGACCTGCTGATATTTCCGATCGAAGATGTATCTGTGAGTTTGCACTGGCTGGTTCTCATGTTTGAGGCTCATTCATCTCCGGTCCTGCTTACCTTGGAAAACTTCCACCGTTAACCTCATGTTCATTTTGGCTGCATTACTGACACGCGAAACCAAAAGGACCCACTGGCGATTTGAGCCCACCACGTTTAAAGCAAGTATCAAGCCCTGAAGACCCAGTTTGCACTGAAAACATGTTCTCCTCTTTCCTGCAGATCTCAGTCATTGGTCGACAGAGAAGGACTGTCCAGTCAACAGTGCCAGAAGATGCTCTAAAGAAAGCTCAGAGTCTCTTTGTCAAAGAGGTAGGGGCAAAAGTCTGCGCAACGCCTGCCCTTAGCACTTTGTCCCTTAAGCAGGACGCTCTGCCGTAGCTCCCAGTCTGTGAGGTGGCCGATCACTTAGCTTTTCCTGCTGGGAAGCACCGGTCACAGGCAGGCTGGCTGCAAGAGATCATTCTCGCTTGTGTCTCTTGCTCAGTGCTGCTTTCCAGCGGGTTTTGTGCGCAGATAAAGCGTGTGGCTTTGCACCACCTGCCTGAGCTGCAGTGTGTACATCAGGGTCCTGAGTGCCACGAGTTTGTTAGGACCATTCCCTCCAGGTGCAGTGGAACTACATGCCAAGCGGTGGTCAATGTCAAGTTAGAGGCATTACATTTCTGAGGGCAGAAAATTGGCGCTTTCTGGAAAACAGTCCCCTCCCAAATTGCTACTCCTTTTTTCAAAGCCCTGGGTTGATGTAAATACAAAATCAGTAGCCGTGTGGCAGGCCAGATGCTGTGTGATTTTGTTTCTGTGCTGAAAAGATTCCGTATGAAATTCGGTACTGCAGCATAAAACAAGTGCAGCAGCCTTGTTCAGACCCTTTCCACTTGTGCTTGCCTCACCCAGCAGTCTGTATAACCTTTCAGAGCTGTGCAGGGTTTTGTTTTGCTTGGTGTAGCTTTCAAAGAGCTGTATTGTTTTTCCTTTCAGTGCATTAAAACCTACAGCTCTGACTGGCACGTGGTAAACTACAAGTATGAGGAATACTCAGGAGACTTTCGGATGTTGCCATGGTAAGTGTCATGCTCCCTTGGAATACTAATGCATGGTCACAGGGCTGGGGTTTGGTCAGGCTTAGCAGAAATCGTCTGCCTTTCGTCCTGATGCCTGTCCCACAAGCAGCCTCCCCTCCGCAGGCATGGCGCTCTGAAGGTTGGAGAGCCAGAGGTTCGTGGTATCACACCGTTGTTACTCAGCTCTGTCTCGGAGCTGCTGGCAGCACTGTCAGCGTGAGTCACTGCTCCACATGCTATCCACCAGCGTGCAAACAGCCCCCTCCACCTGGGATGAGGACGGACTACAGTCTGGACTCGTGGCAGGATAAATAATGCTGGCCGTGTCTGCTCATCCTGAATTGGGAGGCTCGTTGTCCCACTGGGCTGATGCTCTCTGGGTGCTAGGCATGGTGTTCCCATGCTGAGCAGATCCTCTTTGTGCCCCCTGTCACTGAGAAATTGTTTGACAACTTCAGTCTGGTGGTGTAGTATCACTGGTCATGCTGGCAGTGCTGGGGAGTGATGTACTTTGAAATGCTGGGCTTTGCCAGTCATTCCAGCCCCAAAGCTAACTGGGTTTTTCAGACAGGCGTATACATCTCGGATTTCTGGTGGATTGTTATTTTCTCAGTGATGGCGCCGGCTCTGCTCTTGCATGCCTGGACCGCTGTTCAGGCTGCTCGTGTGCTGGCAGCTTGTTAAATGCTTTTTCTTGTTAATTGGCTGAAATGGGTCTGTTCTGAGGATCTCGCAGGGATGTAAAGCAGCAATGGGGCAACACTGTTGATCAAATCATATTAAAATCTGTGAACAACCTTGCAGTCTGATCTGGCTTCTTTTTTAGCAAGATGGAATATGAGCTGACCTGCTGCATCTGTGTTGCATAGGTGCAAGTCAGCAAAATCACAGAATGATAGAGTGGTCAGGGTGGGAAGGGACCCCTGGAGACCATCTAGTCCAACCCCTGGCCAAAGCAGGGTCACCTCGGGCAGGTTGCACAGAGTCATGTCCAGGCGGGTGTGAATGTCCCCAGAGAAGGAGCCTGCACAGCCTCTCTGGGCAGCCTGTCCCAGGGATCTGCCACCCTCGTGGTAAAGAAGTTCTTCCTCATCTTCAGAAGGAACTTCTTGTGCTGCAGTTTGTGCCTGTTGCCCCTTGTCCTGTCGCTGGGCTCCACTGACAAGAGCCTGGCCCTGTCCTCCTGGCACTGGCCCTTAAGATACTTGCAGACACGATAAGGTCCCCTCTCAGCCGCCTCCTCTCCAGGCTGGACTGGCCCAGCTCTCCCAGCCCTCCCTCATCAGGGAGATGCTCCAGTCCCCCCATCATCTTTGTAGCCCTGTGCTGGCCCCTCCCCAGCAGCTCCCTGTCTCTCCTGAACTGGGGAGCCCAGCACTGGACCCAGCACCCCAGATGTGCCTCACCAGGGCAGAGCAGAGGGCAGGGTCACCTCCCTCGACCTGCTGGCCACGCTCCTCCCGATGCACCCAGGGTCCCACTGGCCGCCTTGGCCACCCAGGCACGCTGCTGGCCCATGGGCAACTTGCTGCCCACCAGAGCTCCCAGCTCCACAGAGCTGCCTCCCAGCAGGTCAACCCCAGCCTGTACTGGTGCGTGGGGCTGTCCCCCCCCAGGGGCAGGACCCTGCACTGGCCTTTGTGGAACTTCAGGAGGTTCCTCCCTGCCCAACCCTCCAGCCTGCCCAGGTCTCGCTGAATGGCAGCGCAGCCTCTGGGGCATCAGCCGCTCCTCCCAGCTCCGTACCGCCAGCAAACCTGCCCAGGGCACACTGCAGAATCAGACAGCTAATAAGAAGAAAGCTAATTACATACTGCTTGTGCTTAATTTCCATGAGATGCATTCAGAAGTTAGCTTTCTCTGGCAGTAAGGGGCTGTAGGTCTCTTGAAATCTGTCTTCTGCAGGAGGACAGTTTTGCTGTGCTCTGTAGTCCACAGTTTGGCTATTGCTTCTGGATCCAGCTGCTGGCTCGGACAACCCTTATGTCCCAGTCATTGAAAATGAAAATGTGTTGTGATTTCAGCAAATCCTTTAGGCCAGACAAGATTCCAAGCCATGTGTTTGAAATTGATGAAGACTTTGAAAAGGATGAGGTAAGGAGTTTATTTCTTTTTACATATTTCACGCTAAGATCTGTTAAAAAGCAAATTTCACAAAGCACAGTCAGAATTCGGTTCCCAGGAATGGTTTTCTGGCTTCGTACTGTGAAGATGGGACTACAACTGAGACAGTGATTTATTTCCAAGCATGACAAGATAATCACTTGGAGCCAAGGGTCTCCTAAATTATCTGGAATATTAGCCAGAATATTTCTCATGGCTTTTTCCCTTGAAAAGTGAAAGGGGGGGGGGGGGGGGGGGGGGAAGGGAAGCCAAACGTTTACTAAATAAAATTCTTCATGTCCAGAATTAAAAGTGAGCAATTTGGTTTTCAACTACACTGCAGTATTGGGGTCCTTCTCTTAAGTTTTGTGCTCCACCACATAACCTGCAATTCCTCATCAGCTGCTTGACCCGCTGTGTTCCAGGCATGTCGGACCTGTTCTATATATAGTCTGCAAATGTTCAGAGGCGTTTGCTCGCTCTGGAAGTTGGCGTGTTTGTGCTCAGCTGGTTGCAAGGAAGATGTGCAGCCCTGGAGCTCTTCCATGGGGGTGTGTTGGGGGCTCTAGCAGTTGGGACATCTCAGACCGGGTGGTCGTTTTGGATGGTGCAGGTGCCATGTTCCCCTCTGCGCATCATGGTTGCTACAAAAGGGAGGGGTAGCGTTTTTCTGTCTCAAGTACCGCATGAAGCTTAATTCATGCCCATGACATTAAGAAATTTTAGATCACATCTGGAAGAGTTTAGCCCAGCTGTTCAGAACCCGCATGGCACCGAGGTGCTGCTGCTGGGGAGCTTACAGAGGAGAAGGGGAGTTTCTTGCAGAGCTGAAAATTTGAAGGGGCTGTTTCATGCACGTTTCTCACAGTTACTGTGTGTGTCCCAGCGCGTCTCAGGTCTGGACTGGGATGGCCTCTTTGTAAGTGGAAATGTATTGTCAAGTTTGGCCTTAATTTGTTTTGGCTGCGTTGTTGGTTTGCATTACATCATTGACTTGAGGTGTTACCTCTTTAATAATATCTAATTTGGGCTGGAGACAGAGCTGCGCAGTATGTTATCAACATGCTTCTGAAAAAGCAAAAGGACAAAAATATGCTACACCAAAATTTGGTGGAGAACTTTTTTCTTCTGGTCCGTGTCCCAGATACTCAAACAATTGACGTTACTGAGGTTGGTTGTGGAAGAGTATTCCATGTGCTTTGGCAGATATTTTGGCATTTGTATCTTTTGGTGTGGCCCTATCTAAAGGATTCTGTTACAGTTTCCTGACAGAGCATTCGCATTAGAATTAAGTAATGGAAATTCAAGTAAAAGAAATCTCTTGATGAAAAAAAGGAGAAATCATGGGTTGTTTTACCCAGGGAAATAAAGCATCAGAAAATCTACTTTGTCATTGTGAGTTTGACAAGAAAGGGGTGAAAACCTGCTATTTGGGATGCAGGAGACGATATAAAACAGTCCCTTCATAGCTCATCGGCAGACAGTCCAGGTCCACCTCTGCTGCTGAGTCACTGGAAGTCCCAGGGTGAATTTTTTTCATCAGTCTGGGATCTCATTTCCCTCCTTCCCCAGCGGAGGTCACAGTGGGTATGGGTGGAGAGCCGTTCCCCCTTTCTGGCAGCCTGGGCCAGGAGCAGAGGTGGAAGTCCCAGCTGGTATGCCAAGAACAGCCTGGTTGGGTCACTTGAAACTGTTTGTTTTGATAGATGTGAAACCAGTTACATTTCAGCTCTTGGGCTTTGGTGGGTTTTGCCTAAATTTAAAATGGAGAGTTGATTTATCAAAAGGAAATGACAGAATAAGTCTGGAGTTCTGCATTTTGCAACTTCCTAAACAGACCGTTTTGAAACTTTCCTTCTTCACCAGGTTTTTGAAATACTGCAGAAGAACCAGTATGTATTTCCTCATTGCAAAATTGCTGCACAGCTCTATCAGTGCAGATGTAAGCTTTCTTTTTTAAAAGTGACCCAAACTAGCCTGTTTTGCCTCTTTTTTAGAAAGAGACAACCCTCAACATTTTTGTGATGACGCTGAATGTGTAGCTGTACATGTTACACGTGCATTCCACATGTTGCTCTATTGCTGTAGTTGAACCAGTATTGCTTTCCAGAGGGGACATATTCTTTGTGTCCAAGGGGAATTTTTTGTAGGAGGCAGTTCACCTGACCTCCTCTTTTTCTGATCTTTTGCTCTTTCAGGATTCCTCGTCCCTGTGCTCCCAGAAAGGCGGTGTGATAAAGCAAGGCTGGCTGCACAAAGCCAATGTAAATAGCACAATCACTGTCACCATGAAGGTGAGTTGGGTCCAGCGTTACGTTAGTCGTGAGCGAGGCACGAGGTGGAGCTCAGACCACGTCTGCAAAGCCAGCAGGAGTGCGACGGGTGGGGCTGGGGTTGGATGGGTGTCTGTCCTGCTTGTAGAGCATCCCAAAGTGGACTGGAAAACCCAGTCTGGCAACAACCTTTGGCCCTTCCTTCCCCAGAATATAAGACCAGTGCACCTCAAATCTGAAAGCTGAACAAAAAGGCGAAGCGTGTTCAAGTGAGTCAAGGCTGTTTTCTGAGTGAGCAGCTGAGGCCTGGGAGGGGAAGGGAATTTAAATCACTGAAACAGCTGCCCTGCAAAGAAAACTTACTGAATTGATAGTTTCCTTGCTGGTAGGAAATAATATACGGGGACCAGCTTTAAATTGAAATGGCCAGGTTTTGCTTTAAAAGCAGGGGTGATACCGCTGAGAAGATGGAGCATTACTGACCTCGAAGCAACAGCTGCACTGTCCTCTGTTCTCCACTCTGTGTAATCCAGTGTGACATTGCTTGGATTTTGCAGTGGAGGTTTTTAATAGTTCGACCACAGGTTTTTTTGTGTGGCAATGAGCCTGTCTGTTGTTCCGCCGTGCAGCTGCCTTGTTACAGCATAGAGAGAATATCAGGGTGTTATGTTCAGCTGTGCAGCTGGAGGATGGCTGCAGTGGGGCTGCTTCATAAGGGTATTGGTAGATCTCAAAAAGTTCCGTTGTTCTAAAGCTCGATTCAAGGATTTACACTTTCATGAGAAGTGGACCAGGACCGCTTATAGGGCTGATTTTAATGTGAGTTTTAAAATGAGCTTGAAGGCAACAGAACAGGATTTTCTGATCCTCTGCTTTTCCGAGCAGCAAGGTTGAAGCCATTTCTGCTCCTGGAACTTCTGGAGGAGGTGTCGTACATACTCAAAGCAATCGGGTCCCTTCTTGAATGCGCCTCCTGTGGTATTGGTGGCCTCAGTGCCCAGCACCACAGACCCACCTTTCAGAGATGATAACCCAAAATACACTGGCTTCAGTTCAACGGATAGGATCCACAGAGTCTCTTGTGAAACTTGGACATCGAAGTACCGAAAATCAGTAGCCATTTTCTGAGCTGGTCCCGGTCACTTCTGTGTCTTACAAGACGCCTCCTAAAGCATATGTGAGAAATCTGAGGACTTTTGAACTTCTTCAGCATTATCACCACTTTGGGAGGCTGCTGTGCTATCACAGAAGCAGAAACATTCATCTTTTGAGTGCTGGTTCTTCCACTGCTGTGACGTGCTGCAGTGTTGGTACCATGGTGTTGCTAAGCATGTGCAGTGTGTATTTTGTGGAGAACTAGCCCACGAGCAAACTGTAATTAAGCTACAGCTGCCAATTTTAAAGTAGCCTTTCCTTTGCAGAGAACTCCCCTGGTCTGGCCCAGCCCTCCAGCTGGCTGGTTTGCAGCATGCTGCATTACAAGCATGGCATCAAGATTTTCTCTCTTTCTTTCTTTCTTTCTTTCTTTCTTTCATCTCTGCCCAAATGGACTTCCCCAGTTCCTGACCGTCCCTCTGCAATTGCAATGTTCACCAACAGCATCTGTAGCCTGATCAGAGGGGACCATTCCCTCTGCTTCTAGGTTTATAGTATTCATTTCAAATGAGCGTGGTCTTCTGACAATTATTTCTGACAGCAGTGCTTACAAGAGGGGGAAGATCATAGGAATAGTGTTTACTGCTTGCTTCTGCATTTCCTTTTGAACAGAATTCAGAAGATGCAAATGGTTTAGCATGAAATCCAATACCCATGAGGGATATCAACCCTGTAATATCTAGAGAGAGATCTATCATGGGTTTCTGTAACATCCGCTGCCAAAAGTTTCTGAGATTGATTCAGTGAAGTGCTAAATCAGTGTTTAAGCTGGCTAACGCTTAGCATACATAGCTTTCCATGTATTTTTATGCTTTATTGAACTAAAGGTTTAGTTAAATCTTGTAAAATTTAAAGGTGAAAAACATTGGAGCATCTCCACAGCTATCTAGTCATCTAAATGATGCCAGAGGTTACTTTTCAGAGGGCTTAGGTTACCGTTCAGAGTGCAATGCTCCCTTCCAGTTCTTTGCAAGCGAGTGGTTTTATTAAACATGTGCTGGTGTCAGTAATGATGCGAGCAGGAAATTACTAGTAGTCTCCCATCTGGGATGAAAAATTATGTGTTTATTCATAGATCTTCCAGTTATGCAGAACAGTGGAAATACTCACAGTGCAGCTTGCCCTGGCTTCCTTCGTGGTTCTCCTAACACAGATACCCAGCAACTGTGACATGCACCCTGCTCCTTACAGACCTGACAGCGTATGCTGCTACCGTAATTGCTACCAGAATGTTCTCCTGAATTACAGTCCACTGCCTTTTGGCTGACAAACGTCAAGGAAGATGTTCTGAGATACTGGAGAGTTGGGGGTTTTGTTGTTGGTGGTTTTTTGTTTGTTTTTTTTTCTTCATAAAAATCAGTAGCTCAAACATAGGAACACTTCTCTCAAACTTGCTGCTTTCAGAGGTGAGAACTGAACACTAAGCCCAAACCAGTTAATTAAAATAATTTTCTATTAAAAAAATACAAAACCAAGCAGTTGAATGGATTACTGTGTCTGTTGGCTTGCATTTGAGCGCTAGGAATTTCCACATGTCTGTTCCAAAGTCTTCAGGGGAGTTGCTTTGTAATTCTAACTGAGGTCTTTATCAAAAAGGCTCTGGAAATACTGCTCTAGGATGGGACGAATCTTCAAGCAACGTGCTGATCTGAGTTTACCACGCAGAATTACTTTGTAAAGATGAGTTAAGCTGGAGCCAGCTGAGAGACGAGCTGGAAGCCCTGGGGCTTTGCTTTAGATAGGCAAACTTATAACAACAACAAGGAAATTAAAATTAAAGATGACGACGAAATCTCTATAAAAACAAATCATACTCAAAGGGGTGAATCTGCAACACTCTGGGGTCATCAGTGTTTCTTGTTACGGTATTTTCTCAATAGCAGGAAGGCAGATACCAAAACGGTGGCTGTGGTTTGTGATTGTGTACAACAGAGTGAATACTTGCATGAGCAAGGCTTTGTACTTTTGCAGGTATTCAAGAGGAGGTATTTTTACTTGTCACAACTCACAGACGGCTCCTATATTCTGAATTCCTACAAAGATGAGAAAATTTCGAAAGAATCCAAAGGCTGTATTTTCTTGGATGCTTGCAACGATGTTGTTCAGGTAGGTGTGCTTTCCGCGTGGCTGTACATGGGCATTGCTAGCTCCGAGACAGACGTGCTCTCCGGCTCTGTGTCAGCAAGGGGTGAAGGCGTGGATATACAAACTAACCCAGAGCTGGTTTGCTCTGTCAGCTAATCTGATTAAAAGGCACTCAAGGCATTTCATAAGGGTGCCATATGTTTGGCCAGGAAGACAGCAAGTGGAAGAACTGCTGTCAGATGAAAACGGAAGCATTTCATCGTTACCTCATCTGCTGTCACCCTGCTCTGTCCATCTTCACCTGGTTATCACAGGTCAGGTGCCTTACTGAGGGCTGAAGCCAGTAAGTAGTTGGTGTGATTCAGTCTTGGGCAGCTTCACCCTCTATTTGCTGCTCGCACCAGCTTCTTGTTTATGAAGTTACATCCCAGTAAGGCCGTGCAAGCATGCAGCCCTTTGGGACTTATGAACTGCAGAGGGCTTGTAGGGTTTCAGGAGCCAGTATTTGTACAGGGCTTAAAACCTGGGCTTGCTTTGTAATGCTGAGAGTGAAATGCAGCAGTGGATTGCTGCTGTGCCTTCTGCCATTGCTATTTCTGCAGAAGCTTCAAGCACCGAGTGTGGTGGAGCAGCTGAAATTACTCTGGTGGTTTGCTTCAGCACGGATGAGTCAGAGCTGTGCGTTTCCGTTTATCTTTCTGAACACAGTAAGAGCAGTAGCGCACACGCCTCAGTGATGTACAGAATGCACTTCCCGAGCTGCATCAGATTTGCCTCGGCTTCTGGTTGGAAAATGCTGTTTAAAGGCCAGTGTATCTCAGAAAAGTTGTGTTGAACCTCTTGCTTTTAAGATAGATGCCTCTAAGCGTCCTGGAGTGCAACGTTACTTACTGTGTCAGACAAACCCAGTTCCTGGCTTCTCTGGGTAAATGTTAAAAGGTCTGACAATATAAGAAGGAGCTTGCTTCTGCTCCTCAGTGCGCTGTCTGTCATCCAGTCTGGCTTTCTGCCGCTTTGAGAGTTGCTGGCAGCCATGGATCTGCGTACTGCTTGATCGCTGCCTTGAAGCCCTTCATGATTACTTCAGGAAGGGTGCTGTGTAAAGGGGGGGTTCTTTGCACCGTAGTTCACAATATTTCAGTTCAGGATGCTTTCACAGAGAGGAGCCTTACAGCAGATACTGTGCTGAGTCATTGAGGAAAACGTAATACAAATATTTCTCTTTCTTGTTCGTTTAGTGTCCTAAGATGCGCCGTTACGCGTTTGAACTGAAGACCATAGACAAGTACAGCCACTATCTTGCAGCTGAAACTGAGCAGGAGATGGAAGAATGGCTGGTAACTCTAAGAAAGATCATTCAGAGCAATGCTGAGAGTTTGGTGCAAGAGAAGAAAGATACCGTGGAATCTGTGCAAGGTCAGTTTATACATACCTGCCTTCACCCTTCTCCAGCATGATGCAAGCAGCGTGCCTGGAGAAGTGTATATTTTTCTTCCTGTATTAATAGCGAAAATTGTGGCTGACACATGGTATCATGCAAAAGGGCTTAGTATAATGTGGATGATAGCCCGAGGAATAGAAGGGGAGGGAAACATGACCCTTCCCCTGGATGGGAAATCCATGGCGAAGTTTCAAGACTCCTGGAAAACTGGCTCTGTGCTGAAGTTCTGTTTTGGAAAGACCTGGCAGGCTGTAATAGTATACTCTGCTACTAGTAATGTATGGAAAAATCTTACTCCTGAGGAATGGAAAAGTCTCCATAAACTGTTTCTGTGCTATTGTAAGCAAATATTGCAGGATGCTTTCTGGCAGAGAGGTGCTCCTGCAGTTGGTTTGAACATCTGTTTTTTGTGTCCTTGCAGATGATGAGTCAAGCACGCAGGGGAAATCAGAGAACATCCTGGAGAGCCTGGAGAGAAGCATGCATCCAGAGCTGATGAAGGTATCCTGTTTGCAGAGGTTGCCCTCCTAGCCCATAGCTAGTTCTCTCCACCATGTCTATAAAAGGGATTTTCCATTTTCTGTGTCTGCAGCTCTGGGGGAGCTGGGCAGGCGCCAGTGCTGATGGGGTCTCTGTCATCTCACCTGCCTGTCCCATGGATGCGGTTTGGGGCTGCACGCTCCTCACCTGCGTGTGCGGGGCCCTTAAGGAAGAGCCAGACTTGGAGTGAATGAAGGGTTGTTGTGGTCAGCACTACTCATCCCTGCTCAGCAGGGGTCCCATCCTGGCCGTGAGGGCAGGGGGGCAGTTAGGTGGCAGCCACCTTCTATTTATGATCCAGAGCGTGGCTGCCTGCTGCTGCCTGCTACTGTCTGCTCTCCCATTCGGCAGAGCCGCGTGGCTTTACTGTCATTGCACTGTGTTGGGGGCTACAGCTGAGAAGCCGTGCATCGTCTCGCATATCACAAAGGGAACCTGAAAAACACGTGTTGTGTTTTGTTTTGCTTACATTCTTTCCAAATAACAAGTGTTTGCCTCTGTGTGGCCAGACGGTAATATCAATGCCTTCCTTTCTTCTAGTATGGAAGAGAAACAGATCAGCTGAACAAACTGAGCAGAAATGATGGAAGACAAAACCTCTTTTCTTTCGACCCAGAAGTCCAGGTAAACATCACCCGTGTTTGCAAATGTGAGGTTTTGTTCTCTGTGCCGTGTCTCCCCCATTCCCTTGCATGGCCACGCTGTTCGCCTACAGAGGCAGCGCGGTTTGCAGGACAGAAGTGCAGCCCACATCCCTGCCAGCGAGAGCTGGACAAGACGCCAATACTCTGGTGATCGCTCAAACAGAAGGAAAGACTCGCAGCAGTCCCACACACCGCCTCCCTCCAGCTTTGCTGGCTTCTGTGATGCATCTTGATGTGGCTGGATTATCACCTGGGCCTCTGGGAGCTTCTTAGGGTTGCAGAAGTGGAGAAGTGGTATTGCAAGGGCACCAGCATCACTGCATGGGCTCAGCACGTGTGTTGAACCACTTGCTTTTAAGATAGATGCCTCTAAGCATCCTGGAGTGCAACATTACTTACTGTGGTCAGACAAACCCAGTTCCTGGCTTCTCTGGGTAAATGTTAAAAGGTCTGACAACATAAGAAGGAGCTTGCTTCTGCTCCTCGGTGCGCTGTCTGTCATCCAGTCTGGCTTTCTGCCGCTTTGAGAGTGGGATAGGGAGCAGTGATGTCAAAGACCATGATAGGGCTTTACAGGGAGAGCCACAGTCTTCAGGGAATTTTCAGATGTAGGGGACATACAAGCAGAAAAAACACCCCATGCCGTTCTCATGTGCCGGAGTAGGGGTTCACTGACTAGTGGCTTGTTTTCTTTTCAGCTTTGATGCCTTTGTTGAGCTCTCTGCCAAGGTCCAGGTGTGGGATTTCAGTGGAATGAGCTGCAATTGTTAACACAGTTTTAGAGAATTGTTCCAAGTTATTTCATAGTTGCTGGTTCTCCTTCTGGAGTGCTTTGGCTTGTTCGCACCTGTGAAAAAGAACATTCTGGTTTAACAAGGAAATGTAATTACTCTTTAAAAGGCTTAGTTGTACAAAATGAGAGGTTTTGTCTTGGCACTTCTTTAAGGTCTTTAACAGGAAGAAGATAAGCATCCAGGAGATCCAGGAGGCTTTTTCTTTTTAAGAGAAGCTTTGAGAAGTTTCCTATATTCTAGTCAGATAATAAAAATGGAAATATTATTCAGTGTGGAGTGCCTAAGATATCTTTTTCCCCCCCCCTAACCAAACGACTAGGCTGAATTCACTGCCCTCCCCCTCTACCCAGAGATTTTCACTCTGATGTGGATCAGTCTGATCTGCTATAATACTGGGCATTCAAAATCAGTGCCCTAGTTGATGCTGGTGTGCATGTGCACAGTTGTGTGCCTGGTGCTAAGGAAACTGGGGGCAGGAACATATACCTGCAACATGCTTTCATAATTGAAAGGAATTAGGAGAAACAATGGGAAAAGTTTCCCAGAACCGGATTAACAATGGCAGCATACTTTGCTGAAATTACTCCATTGTGAGGTATCGGCGCCCAGCGATTGGCGTGCAGGTTTCTGCAGGATTTGAGGGGGGAAAACCAAACAGAACTATGCCAGATGGTCACTGAGGCATGTACTGGTTTTTAGGGGTGTTTGGTAGCTCTGTGTCCCTGGTACAATGGCAATGGTGAAGCCTGAGGGTCTTTATCTGGCTGATGGTATTGTGGTCATGTACGTGTCCGCTCCCCGGGAAGGGCGGATGGCGAGGCACAGACCAGGCATGGATGTTCTGGGTTAGGAAGGAGGTGATTATAATCCAGCCTGTTTGGATTGCCCAGCTGGCTCTGCAGGCAGTCTTTGTTGTTTGTAACCACACCGGTTGTTGCTGTGCATCTAGAAATGCCTTCCACTTTCAGATGTTGTTCATGATCTCCACGGCATGTGCCTGCTCTCTATTTCAAGCACAGGGTCTATCTCTTAAACTAGTCAAATCTTCAGAGTGGAAGGTACTTTTCTGAGTGTAACAACCACCTACGTTCCGCATTCTTCCCCAAGCTCTAAGCGGTGTTTGGGAAGATCCCCAGGGTTACAGCAAAGCAGAAGGGAACTGAAATCATACTGAGGTTTAGTTTCCTGTGCTCCACAAACCAGATTGCTAAAAACTGTTACATCCCCATGAATTCATGTCTTGAATACATTTGTGTAACATCACCAAATGGCACTCCATTGTGAATGTCTTGTAACTTTGGTACCACTAGAAAAAAATGGATCAAGGTACTATTGGCCATGATGTGATCCCTCAACATTATTCAGGCGTTTATTTTCTTTTTTAATGAGACCAGATTTGTTTGTTTGCTGTCTAGAGGCTAGACTTCTCGGGGATCGAGCCAGACGTGAAGCCATTTGAGGAAAAGTGCAGCAGGCGCTTCATGGTGTGCTGCCAGGACTTCTCCCTCAACCTCCTCGCCCAGCTCAGCGACAGGTCGGAAGGAGGACCCACCAATGTAAGGGGAGCTCTGGCATGTCCCGCTTTGTCTTCTTTCTCCTCACGGGCAACAAAACCACTCAGCAGGTTAATCTAGGTGGATAAAAAGGTCCCATTTTGCCATGAGCTCCAATGGGACCTGGGCAGGTGGTGACTGCTGGCCCAGTGTCATTGCAGGATTTGTCTGCCTTGGTATTGTGATGTTCCAAAAATGTGTTTGGGGACAGGGTCTGTCCTGATGCGCCTCAGCCCGCCAGGAACTGGGAAATCTGGGAAATGAGTGGTTTGGGGGCATAGGGAGTGGGGAGCGTGTCTGCCATGTCCTGGGTCCCTGTGGAAAGTTCTGCTGGTAAATGACTAACGTCCCATCTCCAAACAACTCACTGCTGTGTTGTATTTCATTTCCCCTAATGGCAAGGGATTTCCCTGTTCTGAAACCTTCTTCTGACTCCCAGCCTAACTGTGTTCACAGCCACTATGTTATATGTGTTTGTTATTGTGCCAAAGTTGTGCCTTAGCCTAAAAAGCTCTTCCTTGTGTTTTCTGAGCTTCTGATGTCAGTAGACAGCTGTTACCTCTCTCCACAGCCTTTGTTCTGCCGGGCTGAACAGACCAGGCTCCTCCAGTCTTTCCTCCCAAAATGTAATCCCTGTTATCATGTCCAGCATTTGCTTTGGCTGGAGTCAGCCTTTCGAGCAAGGGTGCCAGAGCAGCAGATAGCACGGCGGGGGGGCAGCGGCACTGGCACTGATCTTTGCCGATGGTACCTTGCCTGATGCCAGTTAGGACTGCAGAGGCTTTTTTGTGATGGTTTCGTACTGGCAGCTCACAGCTAGCACACCAGGCTCATTCTCCTCAGTAACTCCCAGTGGATGAATGCATTGCTGATAACAGAGATTCTTCTTAATCGTCTTTAATCAGGCCCAGAGTCAGACTTCATCAGCACATTTTTAGTATTGTTATAATGCCTTCAAGTTATGCTGTAATGTCTTGGACAAACTACAGTCTTATCTTCAGGCCTTCATTTTTATTTTTTTTTTTCTTACGCGGACGCACGCCTGCTAGGATTTTTGAATTAAACATACATGAAATTAGTGCCACTTGCCTTGTGCTCTCAAGGTCAATAGCTACAAATGACTTGGCAGATTTCGCACATGCAGTTCCTCAGCAGTGTTAGCCTTGTATTTGAGCTTTCCTGGTTGGGAGAGCTAACCTTGCTCCTGTGCCATCCGGCACAGAGCAGCTGAGGAACATTTTGAGTGTCTTGAGTTGGGTCATCCAGAGCTGATTGACTTTGGACAACAAGTGAAGTGGTCCTTGGCGTGTGAACGTAAACACTCTTAAGTTGATTTCTTTCTCAATGCAAAGGATAAACAGCTCTGATTGGGTCATTTTCCTAACTTCATAGTTTATCACTTATATAAAAACCCCTATGGATTTCATTCTTTACATTTCATTGATGGTTTTAAAGTAGCTTTGTTCAAATTGACCGGATCAAAATGCAAGAAGGTGCGGGTAAAATACGAGTTTATGTATTTATAAAGCAAATAAACATGGATCGTCTGTAAGAATTATCTAAAATGCTGGCGTGCAAAACTAAAGGAACAAACAGGTGCTGAAGGCAAACCTAGCAGGGAAGGCAATGTATGTCGGTACTCTTGAGCCTGTAGCATGCGTTTTTTTCTTGACACATATATTCAATCAAATTTCCAGGTGGAGCCCTTTTTCCTAAGTTTGGCATTATTTGACCTGAAAAATAATTGCAAGATTTCAGCTGACTTTCATGTGGACTTGAACCCTCCGTCTGTCCGTGACATGCTTCTGGATAGCTCTGCGTCTGGAGCGGAGGGAGCCAAGGGACGTTCGCCAGGCGAGAGCTTTGTGCACGGCATCCCCGAGTCATGCCTGCGCTACATAAAACGGGTGAAGAACTGATTTTTCTCCTCGTTCTGTGTCTCTGTTGAGCTGTGCCTGTTCGGTAGAGTTGCACTGTGTTGCTGTGCACTGTGGAGAGGCAGCAGTCAGCTTTTCTCTTGAGCGGTGGGGTTTCGGTCGGTGTCTCAAGCAGATTACCACTTCAGGCTCACTGGCAGCAATGGGCAAAGCACCAAGTAGAGTTTTCCAGGACTTGACCATGTTCAAGCCTTGTGAGCCCCCATGGCCCATCCATAGCAGTGACCTGAGCAGGGTCTGTGTGGGCTGTGGGAAGGGACAGCGAGATGACTGGGGCCAAACGCCGCGGTGCAGGTAAGGGTTTCCTGCTCTCTGACAGCCTACTCTGTATCTGTTGCAGGGCGTTTTCTCTGTGACTGACCCACACGTGGAGATCTTCCTGGTGGCCCGTGTGGAGAAGGTGCTGCAGGGCAGCATTACACACTGTGCAGAGCCGTACATGAAAAACTCGGACCCAGGGAAGGTATTGGATGGGGCCGTGGGGGTATGTACTTAGTGATGCTGCCTGCTGCTGCAGGGAGCAGTGTGGTCTGAAACTTGGGCTGTTTCTGCTGCTCTTCAGCTTCTTTCTGGCCCGTATTGGTCTTCATCCATTCTGCCACTTGCTGTGTTCCCAGGCTGGCTTCAGCTGGGCTGTCCTGGGGGATTTGGTTCCTTCCCTCGGAAAGAGGCGGAGGATTTTGAGCCGAGCAGCTGGGGCAGGGTGACCACGAAGCAAAGTCTGGGCTGGCAGCAAAAAACTAGGACACTCCATCCCCAGAGAAACAGGCTGCACTGCTAAAAGGTGCTACACGCAGTGTCTTGGACTGGTCCCAGCTCACTCCCACTGGGAACAGTGATGTTTTAGTAGCAGCAAAACGTGGGCTTTGCACTTGATTCTGCTCACCCTGCCTCCGTCTTGCTCTGCGCAGAGTGCCGTGATCATATGGGGAAACTTATGCAAAGGGTGGTCAGGGAGGGGACCTGGTGATGCCGGTGGCACCAGTCGCTGCATACCGGGTGGAGCTGATGCTGCCATGCTGCAGCCAGTCAAAATTAGTCCCTGATAGGAAGATCAATGTATGGAACGCCTGGTATGTGATGGCATTCCCTCAGCACGCTTTGCAAGTCTGTATAGGATGAGCTAATTACGGTCAGTTTTGGAAAATAAACTAATACCCATTGGAAAAAAAAAATACTAGTAATACATAAATAATAAATAAAATATCCTGACAGTTTAATGCAGAATCAAGAGGAGTTTTAATTTGACTGTGCCCACAACATGTTTGCTATTGCTTTGCAAAAGTAATAATTGGGGATGGGGGTGGGGGTGTGTGTGCGTGTGTGAAGTGATGGACAGGGATGCCTGTTGGCTGCTTGAGTGACTGTTGTGCGGTGTGCCTGGGGAGCTGTGCGGTGTGCAGTACAGAGAGTTTCTCCTCCCTGGAGAGTGCAGCACTCTTTATTCCTTTTCCAGGGCAGTGTGGAAGCCAGGGCACACACTGACCTCTCTTGTGTTTTGCAGACTGCCCAGAAGGTCCATAAGGTGGCCAAGCAGGTGTGCAGCCGTCTGGGGCAGTACAGGATGCCGTTCGGCTGGGCTGCCAGGTTGGTCACGGTGGGCTGCGCTTTGGCCGTGGTGGGAGCTGCTGCTGCCAGTTATCCGGGACACGATCCGGCCGAGTGGGCAACGGGCCAAGTGACTGGAGTCAGTGGAGTTGCAGCCGAGGGCAGAATCTGGCTTCAATTCCCAAGGCAGAATGGGGATCGGCCTGAAATGTTCCATCTAGAATTAGAAACAAAATATTAAAAAGTAAACAGTGCTGGGAAGACAGTAACCTTCCTGCTGACCTGTAGCTACTGCTATCAGGACAGAACATTCCTGAAGATGAATTACACTGTCCCGTGCTACTGCGGGAATCGGTGTGGGAATTGGCACAGCAGTTTCCTCCTGGCATCAGCCATTGCCAGGGACAGGGTGAGAGCGGAGGGTGTCCTGGCCTGGCGGTGGCAGTAAGCTGGGGTTTGTCTCCCATCTTAGACTCTGCTTTAATTAATGTTCTTCAGAATGACTGGAGATAGTGATCCCAGTCCCTCTCTGTTCTTTTACTGGGACCGATAAACTACATCAGTGCTAATCCCTTAAATCTTAAGTCAGAGGAAGGCCTGAAGGCGAGTTCATCCCTCTGCCACTGCCTCCTGTTGCTAAATTCTTCTTTGGTACTAACAAAAGGGATGGTAATGACATGGGAACACCAGATGACCGTCGCAGTGGGCTGAGATTCAGTGGTATGCAGCTTGCAATGTGTATTCTTGAGCTAGATTTTCCTGTGACACTGGCTGCTTAGCTTTGGGATGGTGTTTTGGGGATGTAGGTTGCTGCTGGGAGCCAGCACACAGCCTGTGCAGCGCCTCAGCCCTCGTTCAAGTGATGCCTCAGCCTAGTGGTGGGCTCTGTGTGGGCATGGGCTTTGGTGGGCTCTTCAAATTTGTTCCTGCTGGGTAAAGAGCTGCATTTGGAGAACAAGAAGTTGAGTGCCCAGCTGCGGGGAGCTGTATTGTTTTGCATCCCTGGAACAGTTTCCCTCTGGGTTTCAAAGGGAGGTGTTTTCTCGGAGAGGGAGTACAGATGCTTTAATGTTCTTATTCTACAGATACCCGCAGCCTTTATATTCAAGGGTAAAGATGCTGGTATTCATCCAGGGCAGAGTCCAGTCTCCTGCTCTGGGTTTTCAGGAGGAAGCTGATGTATCTCCTGAGACTGGTCTTCATTGCACACTCCTTTCTTAGGAGGGTTTCCATGCTCTGACCCCATGTGCAGTTAGGAAGATACTTTACCACTTGGTGTTAGTGGGAAGGGGTTAGAAGGATGTTTGCGCCTGGGGACCAGGCTTGGAACTGGGCTGTGTATGTCCTTCTCACCTGGCTGGGGAGAAGGGAAATGGGTGATGTCCCACACAATGTAGTGTGACACGATGGATTGCAGTCTGTGTGAGGTCTAAGCACCACATGAGGATGGGAGAGTGATCGGGAAGTCTAGCGGTGTTCAGAGCAGTCACAGGCCAGTGAACCTCTTGCCTGATAAACTGCCCTTCAGCCTGATCTGTCAATGACCTCAGTGTCTGCATATCTGCCAACATTTAATAAATGTGTCTCTTCTTTTCTGCAGACCAGTTTTCAAAGACTCCCAAGGCACTCTTGATGCTGAAGGAAAATTCTCACCTCTGTACAAGCAAGACAGCAGCAAACTCTCTAATGAAGATATGCTGAAGCTTTTAGCAGAGTATAAGAAGTAAGTGTAACAGACCGGTGCAGAGACTAAGCAGGCATTTTAATATAATTTTTAAACAGTTAAGCATAAGCATGAGATGATCTAAAATACTCAGAGGGTAATAAAAAGCACTGCTGATGTGCTCAGCACCTGAGCTTTCAAGGTTCACACTCTTGTTCCTTTCTCCCTAACACAGACCAGAGAAGACAAAACTACAGGTCATTCCAGCCCAGCTAAATATCGTCATCAAAGACATCCCGCTGGACTTCACAAGTAAGGATCTTGCATCTTAAAATAAATGCTGATGGCTCTAGCCTCAGGAGTTAATGCTTCTATGGGGAGTTTTGCTGTTTCATTAACAGGAGTATCTCGGGGCTGCAATGAGAAATGAGTAATACAGCACAACCACGGACTTGTAAGTCTTTCCAATGGATTCTGTGGAGGGATGTGGTCCAAGTGCAGAGGTTTACCTGAGAGGTGCATCTGCTTTGCAGTTTGACCATCACATCCTAAATCTAAAGGAAGCTACCTGCCTGCTTTTGCTGGTTTTAATTATTATTATTATTATTATTATTATTATTATTATTATTATTATTATTATTATTATTATTATTATTATTATACTAATCTTATATAACATTTTTGATCCCTAACGCCAGAGGGCTTCACAAACATATGGTCAGTGTCATTTTTTACTTCGCATTTAAGAAACCGAGGCAAAGAAAAGACTCGTTATATGTTCAGTGTCACTCCATGGGCCTTTGGCAGCTCCTGTCACAGGTTCTGTCATCTGCTTCCCTGTCCAAAAGGCTTTTCTGGTGACTTAATTTTTCTTTGAAAGGCCATTACTTGAGATGAACTCTCCCTCACGGTGGATGTGAGTCCCAGTGAATTAGGCAGGGCTTGTGCACTGGTGTTCGGAAACAAACATCTTTCTGAAGCAGAGAGTGGAAAAGGACTGATGCAGTGGGACTGACACACTTTGAGACACCAGTATCAAGGCATCATCTCAGCAGCCTGTCTGCTTGAGTCAGGTGATGTCTGCATGATAAAACAGGAACTTGATGGGTCACATTCCTGGAAGACTCAAGGTGCAGGTCCTGGGCAGAGCAGCTGTCCCTACCCAGACGTGGGTTATTCACAAGACGCTTTGACCTTGCCCAGAGCTGCAGGAAAGTGCCACTCCTGCAGTCCCCACTGGCAAGGAGAGCAGAGCCCTGTGGTGCCCATCCACCCCTCTTTTCTCAATATTGCTAATGCATTTGGGGACCACAGGTGTTGCATGATCAAGGGGAGAATTTTCCCTTCATCATTTCAATGGGAGTGGTCCAAGTCCTGCTGCCTCGTCTGGTGTGAAGAGGACTGCGTGCTTGAAGAGTTTCAGACCCACAAATTTCCTTTCACACGGGCTGTACTTCCCATGTTTGCGGGGTGCGCACTTACCCAAGCTTTCCTTCTCTTCCAGATTGTGTCACGGCTTCTTATATTCCTATAAAGCCTTTTGAGAAGAACTGCGAGGACATTGCAGTTGAAGTGGAGGAGCTTGTCCCAGAAGTTGCAAAATACTGTTATCCCTTCACTGTCTACAAAAACCACCTCTACGTCTACCCCTTGCACTTGAAGTATGAGAACCAGAAGGTGTTTGCAAAGGTGAGTGACCCGCGGAGCAGGCTGCAGCCAGGCTCAGCGGCCTCTGGGCTGATGCTGCTGACCTGTAGCGATGGCTCATCCTCCTGTTCTCCCTCATTCCAGGCAAGGAATATTGCTGTCTGTGTCGAGTTCAGGGATTCAGATGAAGCTGATGCCAGGCCGTTAAAGGTAGGTGCCGGCTAACGGGGCTGCCATTTGCTCGCTGTGTGCCAGCCGGGCTGAGCAGGACGGTAGGAAAGCACTGAGTTTCCATGCTCGCTGTTCTAATTTGGCCAGCTAATTTAGGGTAGCAGCAACCCTGAACGCAGCTTTTCATTTGTGTTTCTAGTGTATATATGGCAAACCTGGAGGCCCTCTCCTGACCACAAATGCATATGCTGCCGTGCTGCATCACAACCAGAGTCCAGAGTTCTATGACGAGGTAAAACAAAATAGTGGGAAATAACAGTTTTTCCTGGATGCTACAAAGCCAAGGGGCCTTTCAGGATACCTCTTTTTCCAGGGCTGGGTGAAGTACGGGTAAAAATAATCGCCAGCCCTTTGCCTCAGTAGAAGGGCTCAGCAGAGCCAGAGACTTTGTCAATTTTTAATGCCAGTTTGTTTTCTGCTGTCTTTACTGTCATGCTTTGTGCACTCCAATCACACACCCCCATTAATAAGTAATGTGTAAATGTGATGAACACATTAGGCAGGAGTTGTTTAAGATGGGTAGGAATGTGTCTTGTGTAACTGCATGCAACATAGCATTTCTGAAATAAAATAGAACTTAAAATATTACTCCACAACTAAAAATACAGTCTTATCTATCATGGTATCATTTTAGATTAAAATTGAGCTTCCAATTCACCTCCATCAAAAGCATCATTTGCTTTTCACCTTCTATCATGTCAGCTGTGAAATTAATACAAAGGCAACATCGAAAAAACAGGACACCGTTGAAACTCAAGGTATGTTCAATGCTTATATTACTTCTGTTGGAATGTAGAAGTCCAAGATAAAATGGATGTAGGGACATGAAGAAATATTTGATTAAAATACTAGCCTATCTGAATTTTCTTTTTTGAAAGCAACCTAGTACAATTCACACGTCTACACTGGAATAAAACACATCGCTTTTATTGCATACTAAAGTTCATTTTTGCTGCAATCTGACAGCTATTTCTGCGTGTTCTTGACTTGGCTTGCATGAATGAGCTATTGTCACTCAGGTCACCAACAAAAACTTGATGCTAGATCAGGGCCTCAGGGGCTGATCCTACCAAAACCAGGGATGTGTAAGGGACTGAGTGCACCCAGGTCCCACGGGTTGGGCTGCCTCTCCGTGCAGCCTGTCCTCAGGCGACTGAAGGATGCTCGTCATGATGCCCAGCCGTGGCTCACGCACTGTTATCTACCCCTCAAACCCACTCCTGATCTTGGTTGTGCTGTGTCTTGAGTATCGTTCACCAAGTCACCAGCTAAAATGTGCTTTAACAAGGCTGACCCAGCCGATCCCAGCCTCGCTGAGGCCGCGGCACAGCTGCGAGTTTGATTTTCTGAGGGTGAGACACAGCTCTTTTTGGAGCTTGAGCTAAACAGGTATAGCTGTGTCTCTGCTAATTCTGGTCCACTCTGCAGTGGGATACGCTTGGGTCCCGTTGCTGAAGGATGGGCGGATTGTCACCCTGGAGCGGCATTTGCCGGTTTCATCCAACCTTCCACCTGGCTACCTGGGTCTTGGGGACACGGAGTCACGAAAGGTAAGAAGCCATTTAAAATGGACTTAAATGTAAAAGGAAGAGGAAAGCTGAGCTTTTGTTACCGCTGGAAGTTCTGGGCGGTCTGTTGGTTCTCTGCTCAGCTGAAGAGAGCCCTACGGCAGGGCAGCCCCCAAAACTTAAGGTTCTTAGGGACGGGAGACAGGGCACTTTTAATTCCACTTTCTGTGGTTATGTAGATTGCATAGAATATTTTTGTGCCAGGCTGAACTGGGCTGGGGCAGTGGCACAGAGCAGGAGCGTGGGGATGTGCTCTGCGTGCATGTCCTCGCAGGGACGCCTCTGCCCTGCTGCAGTCAGGTCGCTGGTGTTTGTGCTTGGGGGGAACCCCTTCTCCCACCGCAGCCTGTACCTTCTGACCAGGCATCTGTCTGCACAGAGCCACCTTCTCACTGCAGTCTGAAATCAAGTATTTGAATGTTGTCTGTTCACAGCAGCCCAGCGTGGATGCGAAGTGGGTGGATGGAGCAAAGCCACTCTTTAAAATCAGAATCCATTTGGACTCAACCATTTACACCCAGGTAAGTTGAGCACCTCACTCTTAAAAGATTTTCAACACAAATGCAGAGGAAGCAATTGCTGTATCTCTACTACTGCTGTGCTGTAGGTGCTATGGGAAAGAGGTACCTGGTGTTTGCAGAGCAGCACTGAGATACTTCTGTAGGAGCTGGTCTGGGATTACTTGCAGGGATCTGCTCCTCTGGATGTGAGAGACAGCTGGGAGTGGATGAGCCTGGGGAGAGGCTGATGTTTTCTTGGCCAGCTGCACTGTAACTAGGCAGGACCAAGGAGACATTTGAGCAAATGAGCTACTTCAATGATGCAAAAGAGAGAAGCGGTGCAAATGAGAGATTTTTGCCAAATATCAGATTGCTTATTGAATTTTTTTTTAAAGTTTCCTGACAACAGCAGACACAAGGAAACAAAAGTCCTGATTTCCCTTTGAAACCAGTTCAGGCTGTTTTACCATGTCCTTGTGTGTTCTGCTGTTTTAGGGTAGTGACAGACTTCCCCAAGCTTCATGTGATGTGCAGCAAGGATCCCTATCACATGTCCTGGGGCACCTCCTGTCAGCACTGCTCCAGGAAATGCCCTTGGCAGGGCTTGTTGCCCTGTGCTGGGTGTAGTCAGCTGCACTCACATCACAGCAACTCGCTTTCAGCATCATCTGTAATCTGGGTTAGGGTTTTACTAATCCCGTGCAGCACTGAGAGCAGCACAGTCGTTTCACTCCCAACCAAACTGCATTTACAGATACTTTTCAGGGTTAAATACTCCAGTAATTAAATTGAAGGAGGAGGGAGAGGAGTAGGAAGGAGAGTCAGCCTCAGGTGGACAGTAGGAGGTCAGTATGGCAATGTCAGTCACAGCCGGGAGAGGAGGGCTCCCGGTGCTCCAGGCCAGCGTTGGATGGCGATTGGGACTCAGGGCAGTGCAACCACAGGAGAATTTTAACTGTTTGGTTAAAATTCTGGCAGTTTGGTGCTTAATCTCAGTGTTAGCTGGGAGTCAGGGGATGGGCAGTGACTGGGTACATTGGAAAAGGCAGGGAGCAGTACTGAAGTCCTGGGGGATGGCAGCCAGGGACCAAGAGTGCCTCTGGTAGTGACATGGAGCTTGCTAGGGACATGGCCTGCTGCTGCAGGCAAGTCAACAGATTTTCAAGTGTAAGCTGCGTAGTAGGGGTTGACAGATATTAAGGTTGCTGCATTGAACTTGTTTGTCTCTTCCAGGACATGCACTTGCACAAATTCTTCCAGTACTGCCAGCTGGTTCAGGCGGGAGCTAAGGAAGTCCCAGGAGAGCTTGTTAAATACCTAAAGGTGAACAGTGCCTGCCGGTGGGCTTCCCTCGTGTTTTTACAGACCATCCGTAAACACCCAGACCCTGCCCTGTAGGAACGCGCACTGGCTGCACCACTGGTACCAGCACATTGTGCAATACCTTACCTTTGCTTACTGACACGACTGCCTGCTGCCTGTGAGCTGCTTCCCACTGCTTTTCACAGCAGATAGAACGAGTAGCCAGCATCGCTCTGCCATGCTCATGGCAAACCCTCCTTCTGGTGTGCTCGCACACTCCTCCCCTGCCGCCCTAGATCTGGTTCAAACCTTTGAACTGTAGCACAATTCCTGGTTTTTAGGATTATCCGTTCAAAACAGGATATTTTTTTTTTTCAGGCTGGAAAAGATTGGTGAGATTATCAGTCAGTTAAATCTGACCACAGATGATCTGTGACCCAGACCCAGCTTTTCGGCAATCACTGCGGCATGAGTAAGGGCCCTGGAGCAGGTCCAGCAGCAGCTTCTGCAGAGAATAGACTTGCTGGCTGCTTACTGTCCTTGTTTACTTCCATAGAATCATAGAATGGTGTAGGTTGGAAAAGACCTTTAAGAGTCAAACCATTAACCTGGCACTGCCAAGGCCACTACTAAACCATGTCCCTAAGTGCCACATCTACCTGTCGTTTAAACACCTCCAGGGACAGTGACTCAACCATCTCCCTGGGCAGCCTGTTCCAGTGCCAGAGCGCCCTTTCAGTGATGAAATTTTTCCCAATATCCAATCTAAACCTTCCCTGGCACAGCTTGAGGCCGTTTCTTTTTGTCCTATCGCTCGTTGCTTGGGAGAAGAGATGACCCCCACCTCAACAGCTGCCTGTTTTTGAGAGTGGTGCTGTAGCAACAGCTCAGCTCCCAGCGGTGGGGATTTATCCTCACAAAGTTACTAGGTGTGTTTCAGATAACGTAAAAATATTTTAAGAAGTAGAAATAATGGCAGGTTTTGAAGCCAGGCACTAAAGGAACAGTTGCTTTGTTGTGAGCATTTCCTCAAGGAGCTCAGCAGGTCCCAGCCCTGCCCGGCCACAGTGACCTCGCAGCACCCTGCAGCCAGGGGATCATTTACATGCTAACCACGAATGAGGACTTCGTACCTACCGATACCTCAATCATTTCAGTAATTTAAATAACTGATACAGATTTAAAACCCTTTCATTAGGCTTGAAAACTGAAAATGAAACACACTCTTTCCTAGATTTGTATCGTGAGAAGTCTGTGAGGTGGGTGGAGAGCATATGAACCGGATGATCTTGACCTTCACCAGGTCACTTAAATCCCATTTCCAACAGCAAGCTATGCTCTTCAGGGAAGAGCCTCACTGCAAGTCATTTGGCATCAGGTTTCCCTGTTCCAAAGACATTTGTGAAAATGGGAGTCACTTCAACAAAACATCAGAAGTGATGAGAAGAATTGGGAGCAAAACTTCAGCCTTAAATTTTGGGTTATTGGGGTCAAATCATAGCATGTGACCTTCAGCTAAGTCATAGCTGCCTGGGCACATCTGACAGGAAGATTAATGCGTGCCATGAGTGGATTCATGTTGCTCCCCGAAGGCATGCAGCTGGGATCCGTCAGCTGGAAGGCAGGCAGCGAGTGCTGCCATGGGTCCAAATCTGCCTGTCCTCTGGCAGGCTGCAGCCCGCACCCTGAAGCGTTTGCTAATGCCTATCCTATTGCCACAGAAATGTCTGTGGACTATAAATATTTAACATCTGCGAAATGTCGAACTAAAAGTGTCTGTGTTTTGAACATTTGTTTTAGTGTTTGCACGCCATGGAGATCCAAGTAATGATTCAGTTTCTACCTGTAATTCTTATGCAACTATTTAGAGTCCTTACAAATGTGACCCAGGAGGATGAAGTAGCTGTCAACTGCACCATGTGAGTGTTGGGTAAACCATCCGGTTTTCTTCAGTTGCAAACGCAAAGCCGCAAACTACAGTGCAAAGCAGGGTGTGGTTTCCCAGTACAAGCTGCTGAGTGGCAGCATCGCCTGCCTGGCTGCTTGCTGTCCTGAGCCTGCTGTGACACACCAGCTGCTCCCTTCCCTGGCACATCTGGGTGGCACGGGGGACATCGTGGGGCCCTTCTCCTGGGAGCTGCATGGGGAAAAAAGCAGTGTTTTAAAGATACTCCCGGTTTGTTTTTCAAAAGAAAAAGGGTTGGCTGGTGGGGATGGCTGTGTCAGCCAAGGTATTGGGGCAGCAAAAGGCTCCAGAGCACCCGAGCGTGTCCCAGCTGCAGGCAGCAGATGTGGTTTCCCTGCGGGAGCGATGCCCCAGCCTCGCTAGTCCCTTGTGTCAGGAGTGTTGCTAAAAATCCCCTGGAGCTGCAGAATCGCCGCCTCTGTGCTGGCTCAGAATACGGGGCGGCGGCTTGCGGAGCGATGCTCGGCCGTGCCGGCAGCCCCAAGAGGGCAGCACCGGCCGGGGCCCGGTCCCCGCGGAAAGCTGCTGCTGTCCCCAGGCGTCTGCAGGGCCCACAGGGAGCAAAAGGTGCAAAACCATCTTCCCCGCCTAGCTCTGGCCACGACACCCCGAAACTGATGGATGCATTAAAACATCCGTCTTCCTTCTGTGATTCTTCCTCTGTGGAGTGCTGCAGTGCAAAGCGGGATGCTGGGTGCCACCCCGTGGGGATCTTCCTCCGACTCCAGGAGGTGTACTGTGCATCCACGTACCAAAAACGTCTTGCTCCCGTGAAATCAGAGGTCAGAGGCTGAACCCTGGCCCCCCAGGGATGCAGGTCCTGAGCCCTGGTCCTCCAGGGATGTAGAGCCTGTTGCACACACAGTCCTGCACCATGTGGTCCAAGACGCGGGGACTTCTGTAAATTCAGTAAAAAAGAGCCTTGCAGAATTAATAAATTCAGGAGATGCAGGAAGGTATCAGAGTATAACAATGATGGAGAATTTTTCCTCTGCTTCTCAGCAGAGATCCTGTGGGGTTTCTGTGTTCGTTTTGCAGACTTGATGTAGTAGTATAGTTGTTCATTGTCACTTGTATTATCATTAGGAAAGGGCTCCAGTGAGGGCAGACTCCACACATGACAAGCTGTACAGTGTGCAGGAGCCTGTGGTGTGTGCAGGAGCGGCAAGGAACTTGCTCTCCGTGTATCAGGTCCGTGGATACAGCCACAGAGAACTGGGTGCAGAGATAATTAAATTCATATTTTTGTCTTCGACTCGTCTGACACCTGAGCATTGTTCAGGTGCCTAATGCTCGTTGCAACATAAATTTAAGTAGCGGCAGGCTTTAACCCTGGAGTACACGGAGGCCAAAGATTAGGATATGTCCCCTGCAGACAAATGTTTCGCCTTGCCTCCTCAGGCACTGAAGGCAGCCGGTCTGGGTGATACCTGGTCGAGCACCGAAGTGGAGAAGAGGCTTTGGCCACCTCAGCTCCGAGTGCTCTGTCAAAGGGCTGTGCTGTGGCAAGGATGGTGCAGCTACAGGAGCTCTGAGGCGTGCTAGCCTGCAAGTACGGGCTCTGCAAATCAGGCTATGCCAGCAGTGAGGCTTTTAGGGTTGAGCCGGACAGGACACACATGGTGTCTGCTTTTGTGAGCTGGAGGAACTTGCCCTTGCATTGCATGCTGAACACAAACCGCATTTCTCCCCAGGGTTCTTCTGCACATCGTGTCCAAGTGCCATGAAGAAGGTTTAGACCACTACTTGCGCTCCTTCGTAAAGGTCAGTCACGACACACCACTCTGCAAAACTCCCTGCCGGGAGCAGGCACGCTGCTGACACTGTTCCTCTTGCCTCAGTATGTCTTTCGAGCTGAGAAACCCAGTGTCACACAGGCGAAGATGACCCATGAAATCTTGGTCCTTTCCATGGCCACGATCTTGAAGCAGTCAGCAGATTTTCTAGCCATCAATAAGCTACTCAAGGTAAAGTACTGACAGTACTTGGCTGCCAAGGGTGGAGGGGAGGAAAAGGGGGTCTGGCATAAAGCCCAACACTTTCACCCATCTAAACCCACCACAGGAGCAAAGCTACCACGGCAACTCCTTGCATACGCGTCCTTGAAGTTCTCCCCTTACAACAGAGAGGAATTCTTGCAGGGAACCTGGCTGTGTTAAAGCCATGGCAGGACACAGCAAAGGGCTTTTCATTTTGCCAGTTTTACCCATTTTCTTCAAACCACACATGAGGGGTGACTCACGGGTGGCAGACTGAGTTTCTGCCTCTCTTCTGGGCCTTTGCAGGGCTTGCACCCCAAACTCTGCCGGCTCCTTGCAGGGTGCATCGGGGTGCAGAGGGGGTGGGGCTGTTCCCACCCCAAGACTGGCAGGACTCCTCCAGGTAGCAAAGGCACCCATGCCAAGCCAGCTGTGCAAGCCCAGCCATGCTTTCAAAATGCTGTTTGAACATGAGCCCTCCCTCCCACACTGCTGTTTCCTCACATAACAACTGCCGATGCTGTCAAACATGTTCAGTCCTGCTGAGAAAAATAATAGTATTCTTTGTTCATTCTAGTACTCGTGGTTTTTCTTTGAAGCACTGGCAAAGTCAATGGCAATGTACTTACTGGAAGAAAACAAAATCAAGGTAAAAATAAATTAGTTCGATGCTGCATTATAAAGCCATCACAAACAAACTCTCCTCCAAAAGTTTTTCTGAAAAAAAACTATGTAACTCTTTATTTAAAAAAAAAAAAAAACTGACAAGTGAACAGCTACCCAGATCTTTCCTTTTATTCGACTTTAGTTTTTCCCTTCTTCCCCTTTTCATTCTCAGTTTTAGTTTAAAATTTCCAGATCTCCTTACGGCTTGTGCAGCCTCCTTTTCTGTTATTAACTACTGTAGTTTCAGCCAGTGCTTGCTTTGTGCCAATGTTTTATTGGGATACAACATAATCACATGCTAAAGGGAACTTGTGCCTGCACTGGATTCTCCCCAGCTTGTAGCACTGAGCGTAGGATGCACTTTTGGTTTCAGCTGCCCAGAGGCCAGCGGTTCCCCGAGTCCTACCAGCACGCCCTCCACTCCTTGCTGCTCGCCATCATTCCTCATGTGACCATTCGCTATAACGAAATCCCCGAAGAGTCCAGGAATGTCAACTTTAGCTTGGCTAACTTCCTAAAGGTCAGCAGTTTCTTTCCTTCTCCCAGGCTTTTATCAGAAAAGGAAAGCAGAAAGAAGCAACAAGCAAACAAACGTGTTTGTACTTTAATCCTCTCTTTGGTTTCTTCAATTACAAAAACTCTGGAGGGGATAACTTTTTTTAGGAAAGAAACTTCGTCTTTCCAAGAGGGAGACTGTGATACTCTGTATGTTGTCTAGTGTCTTCAGCTGTGCCTAGCAACAGTTCAAACCCTGAGAGGAAATGTGTGCGCTCTTATTTTAAATATTTCTGTTGTCCACTGGGGTCTTAAATGAAATCATCCAAACAATTTCAGAGAAACAGGGTCAAGTGTGTTCTGGCAAGTCAGCAGCAGCCCAGAGGATCAAATCTGACTGCTGGCAGGACAGTAGTATGGAGACGATTTAGGATGATGGCTTTTATTTTTAATGATTGGTCACATGTTGCTATTTTTTTTTCTCCAGCGTTGTTTGACCTTTATGGACAGAGGATTTGTTTTTAACTTGATAAATGATTACATTTCTGGATTCAGCCCAAAAGACCCTAAGGTAAGCAGCATGTTTCTTGAAAGGTGGTTTGCACTTTTACATATCCATGTCAGGCAAGGTCTATTGTGATTATTTTATGTGACTCTTGGAGGCCCTTTTAGACACTGTTCCTGCAGAGTCTCCTGGAGGCAGAGACCTCTTTCTCTGGGCCAAGAGCCTCTATGCAGCTAAGCTTTAAAATGGTGTAGAGTCAGAACTAAAGGAGAGATTGGTTAATAGTCTGGATGAAAAAGGTAAAGAAGACCCAAGTGACAGCCACATGCGCCGACACTTAGGAGGAACAACACAAAAATTTGCCAGTTATCGCAGAGTTTCATCAAATGCTATTTAGATTCCCCAGTCCTTGTGCAGCACATTGACCTGGAAGCAAATGGGTCAAACCGAAAACAATTTATGTTTGTCTTTTTCTTCAGCTGCTGGTTGAATACAAATTTGAATTTCTTCAAACCATTTGCAATCACGAGCACTATATTCCTCTGAACTTACCAATGACCTTTTCCAAACCCAAGCTGCAAAGAGTTCAAGGTACGTTCTTTCTCAAGAGACTGGCTAGAGAGCTATAATTTATTAGTCTTGATGGCTTCTGACCAGATAGAATTTGGTTTGCTGTCAAGGAAATTTATGTTCTAGTTAGCCTGATTTACATTAACCTCGGCAAAAGATGCTGTTCTGTCGGGTTTACATCATTTTGTTCCAGAATGACATGCAATCAGTCCTTTCAGTATTTCCTATATTTAAGTTTGCACGGGACTAACAATATCTGAAAGAAACTTCCCCTATGTCAGCGCACACACAAGTTGCGCAAGTGTAATCCTCTGTTCCCACAAGTGCCAGCATCCCCTGAGAAGCAGGGCGTCTCATCCGTCAGCGCTGTGGAGAATGGAGATACAGGAGAACAGATTGAATTCACTGCTCCACTGCCAGCTCTCTGTGGCCACAAGAAGGTGATTTACGTTACCTTCTGCTTTCATTTTGAGCAAGAGTAGAGCAGTGCACGGTGCGTTCAAGCTTGTACTCAAGGCTGGGCTGAAGGCAGCCAGCGGAGAAGTTGAGCCCATGCCCAATCCTTAGCGCGTACCAAGGGCATAGGTACTGTGGCACCCCTGTGTATCCAAGCTGCTCTCACTGTCACACGGTGTCCCCTTTGGTCCTGCTGCTGCTCACCACAGGGCAAACAGGGTTGGCAAGGGGCTGAGCTGAAGCACTATGCAAGCGTGGGTGGCTGCAGCTCTGCTCCCGGTGATGAGCGGGCTGCAGTGCTGAGCCCAGCAGCGAGCCTGACCGGCCTGCTAGGGTTGCTATAGGCATAACCTCATTCCCTCTGGGTCCCAGCTTCTCATCTGTGCTGGATAAATACAGAAAGATTGCCAGGTTTGGGTGCTAACAGCCTGGCCAGGTTAAGTACCGGAGAGGAGGGTAAGGTTTGGGATTCCCCCACGTGAAAGCCCAGTGGATTTACGATTCTATGATTTATTCTGATGGAGGCAAGGGGATGTTTGGTCGTGCCTCAGGGTGCAGCCATACAAGTCCCAAAGTGGTTCCACACACATCCAAGTGGCAGAAGCAGCAGTAACTGTGAAGTATCCCTTATTTTGGTATATTTCTGACTGCTTAGGGCTTTCACGACCAGCTGTTAATCTCTTACATTTACATCAGTTTGGCTACTTGCCTGGCATAGTTTAACAAAGTGTACTGCTAGAAACGACTGAGAGAAAAGCAGCCACACTGCTTCCCTGTTGCTTATTAGTGGCATGATAACATAAGGATGCTCTTCCTTGGTTAACATTCACCTTTGCATCTGTCTCACTGTGACTGGGACCTACCAGCTGAGGTTCACGCACATCTCTTGACAGCAGAGCAGCCTGTCCTCGGGTAGCAGAAGTGCCTTTGCAGTGGTGCCTGTGCTCTGCCTGCCCTGGTAGGGACATGTTGTGATGCATCTCCATTGCAAACGTGTCTGGTTTTATGGACAGACCTGTGACTACAGGGGACAGCGGGCTCAGAGGTGGGGAGGTAGGATGTGCACATCACCGAGGAGGTATCCTGCTGGTGTGCCTCTTTATCAGCTTATTTGGATGAGCAGAGGGGACATGCCCAGCTCCCTAGTACTCTGTTTCTGGGAAAAGAAGGAATAGCGCTGAGAAGGTGGCTGAGGGGTGCTCCTGCAGCAGAAGCTGGTGCAGCCAGGCCTGCAGGCAGAGCACATCCCTGTGGCCACATCCTGTTGCATCTTGGAGCAGTTTCTCTGGAACATCGCGGCTAATAAGGGCCTGGTTGCTGGTCTGTGTCCCTGCTGCAGGGGACATGTGTGTTTCATCAGCCAGAGCAAACCCCTGAGCCTGTCCTCACAGCCAGCAACAAATTGTTATTGCAATCTTGTGATAGCAAAGAACCGAAGAGACTGGCAGAAGCTGGGAGTTAAGCAATAGCCTTATGAATAATACTAAGACATGATGTACTGTCCTGTTTCTCCAAAATTTACATTACTTATTCCTGGTTGTTTTTTTTTCCCCCCTGTCTTTTTATTTGTCACTTTTCTTTTTACACGTGTATTAGATTTTTTTTCATTTGCTGTGGAACGGTTCACTTCAGTAGGTAGGTCCAGCTGGGATCACTGAATCCTCTAGTGTCAAATTAAATATGCTGCTTCCAATCAGTTAGCTTGCATCCAACTAATGAAATAACCATGATGTGTGACACTTAGGCATTTGCTAACATGACTAACAGTGAAAGCCAGATAATGCTCCAGATTGCTTTCTCTTTCCTCTGAATCAGACTTTCACAAACCAGTAAATGCTACTTATGAATCAACAAACTTAAAAATATCTTTTGCAGCCACAGAGCTGTTGGAACCCTTTGGCTGGGATTTTCAAAGCTGTGTGTATGCACCCTGCCTTACCACAGAAAAAAATTCACACCTGTGGGGTTTTCAAAAAAAAAAAAGTCTGAGCTGAGCACACAGCATTTGTACCCTTTGGGGAAGAATGCACAGCTTTGGGGTTATTCCTTTGGGAGGCTCAAAGCAACAGTCAAGTGGTGCCTGTTGTGGCTCTGATTACGTCTATGGGTTGCCTGACAGAGCTAACGGTGTCAGAGCAAGGTCATTCATAACAACCAGAGTGCACACACACCCTGCACTGAAATCTGTGTCTCTGTCCCTTCTCTGCTGCATTATCCAGGCACCTCAGCAGAAATGATGCCTTACCCTTGTAGCAGCCGCTCCTTCAATCACAGTATATAGCCTGAATCTACATGAGACACAGGGTACAAGTTCAGTTAACCAAGGTGATTAGGTACTGAGCTGCCTTTCTCCTGGCAGTCAGTGCAGTTTTTAAGGGGTGTGTTCGATATCTGCTGGTGGGAAGGTAAAGGAGTCTCGCAGTTTCTGGTAAGCAGCTGCCTGGAACCCTTCCCTGTCTCCCCAGACCTTGAAGTGGGGCTGGAAAGCCTGGCTGGAGGATGCAGTAGTGGTTGCTTGGCACCATGTCCTTGTTTGCGTCCCCCATCCCAGCAGGAGTATTTGCCTTTTCTCTGCTCTCTGACCTAGTGAGAAGGAATGCGGTTTTCAGAGGATGTGGAACAAGCTGCAGAGAAGGCACTGCTAGGGCTGGGCAACTGCGATAAATGCCCCATCTCCACTGCCCGTTACCACCCTCCCAGCTGCCTGGTGGAGGCTGGCACCTCCGCTGCCTGGCTAGTTTGGGGATTTGCAGGATAACCCCTAGTCAGGAGCAAAACAGGCCCCAGGCAGTAAGTCGTGCTGTCTTTTCCCATTGCATCCATCTCTGACTTTACTAATTACTCTGTGGAGCGGTAAGCTTTGTAAAGCATTGCACTGCAGAAATACTTCTTTTAGCTGCTGCTGTACAGTGAGGGCTGAAATTAATGATTAGCCTGAACTGGAAGATGCCAAGTGCTTTGATATGACTTAACTCAGCGTTGCACAAAACTGTGGTCAGTTCAGGCCTTATTGAAAGATCATTGCACTGTAGGACAGAGAGCGATGAACCGTACTTGCGTGCTGTTGTGGCTTACATGACCATTGTCTTGCTCTGAACAGATCCTTGGAACAGTTCCCTTAACTATTGCCTTGCTATTTCTTTCAGATGTAAATCTTGAATACAGTTTAACTGACGAGTATTGCAGGCATCATTTCCTGGTGGGGATGCTTCTCAGAGAAGCCTCTGTTGCCTTGCAGGACAACTACGATATCAGATACACAGCCATCTCAGTCTTAAAAAATCTGTTGATAAAGCATGCCTTCGACAACAGATACCAGCACAAGGTCAGGCATATTTTGTTGGCTTTTAAATATAATGCTCTTGAATTTTGTGAAAAAACTCATGTTAGAATTTTAAATTTTGGATGGTACACCAGTGTATTCTCATTGCTATTTAGGGAGCTGTTGTAAGTAACCAATAGTTCTGGCATAATAGTAATAGCTCTGAGAAATGATCTAGGAACACAAACAGTGCAGTCAGATAACTGCAGTGCTCTTATTCATGCTATTTTAGATAAAAAAGCCCTCAGCCATTAAGGAACTTGAGAGTGTCATTAGCCAAGAGGCAGTTCAACAAAATCAAGCAACACCAATGTTCTTCTGGTCTTGGGCTTAAATTAATATCCTGCATTAACATACTGTAATTAGGAAGCCTGACTGATCTCTGTTGCAAGTCAGCTGCATGTTTTAATAATTGGTGAATCAGAGGAGAGGATGTGTGGATTCTCATGAGATGCTGGAATTCCGCTGGGTGGTAGCTTTCAGTTTTCTCTGGTCACAGTGGGAGATGGCCTTGTTTTCTTTCTTGATGCTGCTCCCTGCTGACCCATATGTCCTTGAAAGTGCCCAGCTACCTCTGCAGACACTACCTGTCCTTGCTCTAGGCTGAAAACATGCCTCTGTTTACAGTTTAGCTCCTCAAATTGCTCCTAGCGTGCTGCATTGCTAAGTTTTATCTGAGAATGTGGGCAGCCTCCTGGAAGTAACTCAAATGTGCCCGGGGCTGCTGCACCGTGCACGGACCCAGAGCCAGCTCCTCTCCCTTCTCGCCTGTTTGGAAGGGCTGAGCGGGAGGTGGGCTTGCTTTTCTCTGCAGTGAGGATCTGTGGTGACTTGCACAGCCTGGAAACAAAACCGTGGCCCCTGGTAGTTGGCAAGGCTTGATATTTCAGGAGAGGTTTGTGAGCTCCCTGCCAAGACTGGGTCAGAGGCAGCCTGTTTCTGCTCTTCTGGGTGTCTGAAAACCCTCACACTAATTCAGGAGCCGTTTGCCCCCTTGGCAGGCAGCGCTTTCCCTGCCTCCTCAAAAAACACCACCTGTCTTAAAATTGTCCCACTGGATTTTTGTGCACATGCTGTGCTCCAGGCTGCAGTGACCAGGAGACTGCCTGGAGCCGGGGCAGGATGCTCAGCTGGTGTGCTGAGACACCAAAGCAAAAAATCATGCCACAGGCAGGACAGGCTGAGCATGCTGTTGCAGTCAAAAACCCCAGCTCCATCAGTGGCTGAGAGAGGGTCTTCTCAACCCATCTCAACCCATTTATCTTTTGTCCTACTGAATTAGAAGAAAAAAATGGATTCTTACATTGGTCAATATGTGCCATTCAGTTTGCAAGTCTGAAATTTCTTTTTTTTAACCTTTTCTGCAAAGTCCAAGATAATCCATTTTTAACAATTACAAATAACATTTTTAACAAATGCATTTTAACAATTTAACAATTTTTAGCAAAAAAAAAAATTGATGTAACAGAGCCTTGCATTTAGAGAACGTTGACCAGATCGTTTTTTATCTGTATCACTTAATCCAAATTAATCTGTTCCTACAAACTGTTTTAACTAGAAGCATTTTCTGTGGAGAGTATCTGAGTGGAAGCAATAGCTAGTACTAGATGAGGAGCAAATGTTTTTGTTTCATTACTCCTGGGTGTTGCACTCAAAAATCGAGCTATGCAAGTGAATTGCCAGTTAAAGAGTTTGGAAATCCGGGATTTAGTTTGTCACACATCCTGTATGGTGGGGAATATTATTCAGCCCCCAAAATCCCTATGTGCCCCAAGCTTGCTGCTAGAAGGGTAATACATACCTGGCGGTTCTGGAAGAGGAGGTGAGAAGACAAACCAACCCATATCCTCAGACACCATCTACAGTGTGTAAATATATATATATATATAGAGAGAGAGAGAGAGAGAGACAGATGTGTATGTGTTTTGGCTCTTGTTGGAAGCCTGGGCTCTTACCTACATTTTTTTCCCTGTCTTTTTTCAGAACCAGCAAGCAAAAATAGCCCAGCTCTACCTGCCGCTGTTTGGGCTGCTCCTGGAGAACCTCCAGCGAGTAGCCAGCCGTGAGGCGCTCTACTCCTGTGCAGCTGCCTCCAGCCCTGTAAGTAAAGCCCAGCAATGCTTCTTTGCCCTCCTCCTCAGTCCTGCTGTTCCCTCAGACCCCCTGTGTGACTGCCATGCTAAAGTATGTGTAGTGCCCTGAGGTGAGGGGAGTCCCTCCAAGTGCAATGAGTTGCAGCAGGACTCAGCCTCGGACTCCAGCAGCTGTTGTGGGGAGTTGCCCGTCAGCCTGAGGGTTGTGTGTGGTTCCCAGATGGGTTTAGCCTTGCAGACTAGACTTTCCTCCTTGTTCGGGGCAAAACAACAACAACAAAAAAGACTTTTGAGAAAAACAATTAAAATTTGTAACTCACATGGGTGAAAAACAAAAGGGAAAAAACCTGCTGTGACTGACTTCAATATGTTCTGCTATTCTTTGTACTCCTCCCCAAGTCATTTGTGTCCTTGTTATAGAAGTAAGGAAATAGATTGCGGGTGTTTCTTTTAATCTAAGTTTTAAAAGCTGATCTGATTTGCCTTTTTTATTTCACGATTCTCTTCTGCAAGAGATTAGGTGTTAACTTCTATTGGTCACAAGAACCTTATAATGCTTTACAGGCATCCAGGGATGAATTCATGTACAGTTTTGCATCCCCCTCAAACAGATCCAGCCTGATTGCAGACAAAGATCCAGGTAAATCAATTTTTCTAAACTTTTAACTTTCCCATTTATTTTGAATGTAACTATTACCAACCCCAAAACCTGAAATATAGCCATCTGACAATAGACCTCTTAGAGTCTCTGTGATTTTCCCTGAATGTGTTGTCATGCCAACTGGCCTTTCTAGATTAATCAGCTTTCAACAGCAAGCCCCGTCTGTGCTGTCCAAATCACATCCTCCAGTCACTGTTTGATGCTCTGAGTGCGGGTGCAAAGGGGTTGATTGTGGGGTTTGGGTTTTTTTCAGCCTGCGGAGCAGCACTTCCAAATGGCCATGCAATGAAGCGAGAGGACTCAAAGGGATCCCTGAACTCGGAGGGAGCAACCAGTTCCCCAGATCAGAGTGCACATGTAACGTATCTGGGGTTGGAAAGAACGGTGCTCGCTGTACCAGTCTGCGGGCTGTGTTAAATAAGGGGGAGGGAAAAGGTATTCTCCATGGTAACACTCTCAAAAGCCAGCTTATAAATGTCTCTGTTTGGAAACAGTTTCGTGTTTAACAGAGGAGGTCAGACTCATTGGTCTGGTATGTTTTCCCTCCTCAAACATCTCTGAGCCAAAAATATTACTGTTGGCAAATTACTTCTCAAAGATGAAAGTCAAAATCCATGGGGAAAATCTCTGCTCCCATGGATGGGGCATTTACTCATACTCAGATATGCTTCCACTGTGGGGATGGGTCTGGGTCTGGCCGGTGCCCGGTGCATGGTGCTGGGAACTCTTGTCCGCACACAGCTAGGAGGCAAAGCACCCCAAGATAGGAGATTGCCAGTGACCAGAGAAGATGAGGTGTTTGTAGGAAAATCAGCATAGCCCCAAACTTGCACAAGTGACCATGGTCACACGACAAAGAGCTCTGGCCACACTATTCAGACAGGGTGTACTCTCCTTGTTGGCAGATTGCACACATGGAAATCAGATATTTGTGCAAACCAGCTCCTGGTTTTCCTCAAGGCACTTTCCAGATGTCTTGGGTTGCTGTGAACGTTGATGCATCTTTAAAAAGTTTGGCCCTTATCACAAGCAAGGCAAAGATTATCTGGGCTCCTGCTGGCTGTGTCCTGACATGCTTAGGAGAGGTGGGGCCTTTCAAGCTCTCCCACATGAATCATGAAGCTACAAGACCAAGTATAGCCAAACACTTGACTATCAAATTGTTCATATTCAGTGAAGCTCCGAGTATATGCTTCAGCCCTTCTGGTGGGGTTTGCAGAAAGTATTATTGCTTGCAGCTCAGCATTTCCCCACAGCTAGATGTCCTCTTCTGTGTCCTCAAACATGCTTTTCAGAGTTGCTGGGAACAGTTTTTCCGTTAGGGAATGCAATGTCCACAAAACCATGTAAAAGCAATGCCACGTGGAGGAGCACAGCTTTAATGCTGCTCTACAGAGGTGGACCTGTTCCCCGAGTTGTGTGCCGACTTGAAGAGTTTGGTGTGGTCAGCAGCAAAGTTCTGGCTATAGCACTGTATCTCCAACTCCAAACTGAATGTTTAATTCTGTTTTATTATGACTCACATCCACAGCCTGTCCCCGAATAAACAACAAATAAAATCTGAGGATCGCTATCCAAACATGTGAGGCACAGCTTTAGGAGAAGTGTCCTGCTTAGAGTTTAATTGCATCCGTTTGTTGGAGGGTATGGCGAGGGTGAGCACAGAGAATGCAAAAAAGAAAGCTTTAGAAGTTGTTCCCGCCACAGAATGCCCAAACCTTTCCCGCACAGATTGACTCACCAGCAGGATTTCACTCATCTTTGCCTAAATCACTAAGCAGGAGGAAAAAAAAGGAGGAACCTCCAAAAATCGGGGAGGGGGAGGGGGGAGTTTCTTGAGCTGAAATTTCCTGGTTTATCAAGTAACTGACATGATGTCTTGAAGTGTATGTGTGTCTTTAACGAAAAGTTGAATTCTCGCCTTAAACTGTGGCAGCGAACGAACTACTTTGTTTGACAAGAACTGACATTAAAAATGTCCAGGAGCTTAGACGCTGCAGGGAGCAGGGGAAGTGAAAGCAGGGCTGCCGTGTGTTTTGCTGAATAAGTCATCGTTCTCTGCGCAGACATTTTTTTTCTGGGCAGAGGCATGTCCAGCCATGTGTCCAGGATTCCCAGACCACTCATCACTGCTTGGGCAGTAACCCAAAAAGGATGAAATGACTCACAGGACGGTGCTGGGGAGGTGCACATGGTGGGGGACAGGAGGAATGCTGGCACGGCTGGTGTGTGCCGGGGTTGATGTGCCCATGCTGCTGCACGGCACTTCGCTGGGCACAGCCCAGGCACCCGGGCCACTGGCCTCCACGTCACCTCCGTGTCCCGTTAGATCCGCAGAAGCTCCACGAGGAGCAGCGTGTCACACTGCAGTCGGCTGGACCAGTTTGAGATCCGGACGCTCCTGATGTGCTACCTCTACATTGTGAAGATGATCTCTGAAGGTTGGTGGCTTTTGCTCCCTGGGGGACAGCCAGAAAGACAAGAGACCATCACTGGCAGTTTTTGTCTGTAAGGTCCTCCTTCCACTTTTTTAAAATCTCAGTGCACTGTTGTGTTTTTCTTTCAGATACTCTTTTAGCTTACTGGAACAAATTCTCCCCCCAAGAGCTGATCAACGTCCTTGTGCTTCTGGAGTGAGTATCATGAGGCTGCGATTCAAGCACTGCACCTTTGGGTGGGCAACACTGGCCAAGACGAAGACATGAATGTGGCTTGGTGTGCCTCGCCGGGTGCACGCAGTCCTCTGCAGCACTAGAGCTGCCCGGCCAGGTTGTAATGAGATGCTTTTCCTTCCTCTTGAGGAGAAAGAGGTGTATATCGAGGGAGCAGGTGAAGTGAAGGAGCACTGCCCTGTGCTCAGTCCATAGGCTAGCAGGGCTCACGGCACAGCCTCCTGCCGTAACCACCACAACCTCCGCTTTGCAGCAGGTTTGGTGGAACGGATGGGTTAGGAGACAGGGATATTCTTTAGGGTTTGGAAGCAGGAGGTGTGAGGTCAAGTGACTTGTAAATACAGACCCAAACCTTCATGCACAGCAGAGTGTGTCTGCAGACAAGGACAGAATAGATGTGAAATGTTCTGGATTCACCCCTGGTCTGCAGATTCTGTAACGGATACATATTTTCTTTCTAGGGTGTGTTTATTTCACTTCAGATACGTGGGGAAGAGAAATATTGCCAGGTACTGTATTCTTCTGTCCGGGGCCTTGGTGGGGGGGCCATCCCCGTGGTCCCTGCCGTGGCTGAGGCAGGAGGGGAGCGTGCACACCCATGCCGGGCAAACCCAAGCAGACAGGCAGCCTGTGGAGATGGGGCGCTGCTCAGCACCATGCCACAAACAGGGTTCCCTCACCTTTGCACCCTGCCCCTTCCCTTCCCCCCAGCTCCTGCGTGAGACCCCCAGGCCCAAGTGCTCCTGGCTGTGTCGCAGGTTGGCTTTGTCCCCTGCAGTCAGCTGGAGGTGAAGCACAAGTCACAGTTGCATCTCTGCTCCCTGCGCAGCAGCGCTGCTGTTTCATTAGCTGTAGGGCCATCCAGTGCAGGCAAGGCCAGGGCAGCCCCACTGGGATTTCCCAGGATAAACCGGGTTAGCGCATTGGAGGGAGGCCAGGTCTCCATCCAGATGCCTCATGTAATCCTGCAGTGGTGTGGCCACTGCTGCTTGTCCAAACCTGTGGTCTTTGCTTCCCCTTGCAGGGTGCACGACGCCTGGTTATCCAAGCACACAGGAGCCGATAGGAAATCCCAGACGATGCCAGCGCTCCGCAGCAGAGTTGGGGGGATGCAGGTGCGACTCCAGCATCTGGGCAGCTTGGAGACCTCCTTCACACTCAACCACAGTATGTACAGCAGACCAAGACGAGACCATGGAGTATTAGCCTGCTGAAAACTGCATGTAGCCATTTTCCGCTCGCTGCTTGTTGCTTCAGGATATTCAAACTCTGCAGAATTACATGCAACACTCCTAGACTGGTGGGGGTGACATTTAAGCCAGCCCCTTAAGAGTCACCCCTGGGATCTAGGACTTACATGGCTTTTTCCTCTCACCCATCTCGGCTCAGTTCCTTGGCTGAGTGTGTGCACAGGCGACACCTTGGTTTGGGTAGTGAGCTGGGCAGGCAGGAGAGCTGCCCTGCACAGAGACCTGGGCTGGGATCTGCTCTAAGTCTCTCCACATGGATGAGTTTTGCTCCATTGAAGCACCTTGCAGTTTCCCTTCAGCAGATACAACTTGGACACCTCATTCTCTGTCTGGCTTTAAAGACAGTGAGATTAAGGGGAAATACTGACATGGGTTTTCTCAGTTGGCATCAGGCTGAGGCAGCTTCGCTGAACGGAGCTGGCAAATCCAGCATCTTGCTATTCTTACCTCATCTCCCAAATGCAGTGATGTGCAAGGGGAGAACCTTATCTGTACAGCATTTAGATTGTGTGGGAGCTGGAGTGTTGAACAGTTTCCTCCTGATTTGCTTTCTGTCCACAGATGCAGGAACCTCAGAAGCAGATATTGTGCACCAAGCATTACTGGAGGGCAATATTGCCACCGAAGTGTGCTTGACAGTCCTGGACACCATCTCTTTTTTCACTCAGAGTTTCAAGGTCAGCATTGAAATCAAAAGTGTTGTAGAAAAGCGTGCTGCATTTCTGTATGCATGTTGATTTGGGTGATCCATTCTCCTAGAGTGGCAGATTGTGGAAGACTTTGCAAAAGCAAATCTTTTGCAGCTTGTTTGTTTTCTGAAATGCTGAGCGTTTCACAGGGTCTCAGAGCAATTATGCGCTCAAGCAATCTTGCAATTTCTTCAAAACTGCAAGACCAGAGAAAATTATGTGGATGTTATACTATGAGTGTAGGCATTGCAAAAACAGAGTAAGAGGAAATGTACATCACAGAGAAAGGAGGGACTAAAGGAAAGGGAAATGAAAATCTAGCATTCTTAGAACAGTCACTGTTTTCTACCATAAATTGCCCAGAAGTGTGGCCCAGTTTTCTTGGAATTGCTATACATTAATGTTTCTGGGGCTGAGCCATTCCAGCTGTGGTTACCAGTTCAGATAGGACCAGTACCACTGGTCGAAGTCTCCTCCTGCGTATAGTGTTTCACACTCCTGACAGCCATTGGAGCCTACAAGAACAAAGCCTCTGTGGTGAATAGAACCCCAGGCTGGCAGCAAAATACTGAAATACTGTTCCAGGAAAGGTCTTCCTCAAAATGTGGTTGGAGGAATCCTGCGAATAGCAACATGTCTTGCATAATGTCACAAGAACAACTTCAGATTTCAGAGTAAACATAATGAAAGTTTCCTTTTTAGATGGCTTGAACAAGAAGAAGGTCATCATATCCTCTACTTCTGTTCCAGAGCGAAAAAGCCATCCTTGTGCATACGTTAAATTTCTCTTTACAAGTCTGGCAACAGCAGAAGGATGTAGATGCAAGAGTTAAAACTTGCTTTACTTTCTCAGTTGCCTCTTCTTGAATATGGCTGAACCACAAAACAATGTGCTTTTCAAACCACAGGATAGACTGCATTCCCTTCCGCTTTAATGGGCTTCTGCTTTGCTTTTATGGTCATATGGTGTTACCGCACAGAAGCGTGCTTTGTACTGCAGTGAAAGTACTGATGCTGTTCTTATTGCCAGAGTGAAAGAGTTAAAAAGTATGGATCCTAAACCTACCCTGCTACAAGATGTGTGTAGGATGTCAAAAGAGAAATCTGAGCCAGCCCAAGAACTGCTTGGACTGGCAATGAGATAGGGACTAGTGGTCTCCTATCAGTATGGGGCATCCACATCCTTGCTGGGTGGCCCCGATGCAGCAGCTTCAGGGGGAACAGCAGGCACAGGCAAGATGACTCTGACACTAAACTGTATTAACCCTCTCCAGGTAATTCCATGTTACCATATCTCCAAGAAGGTGCAAACTGTCCAAACTTTGTGGGAGACAAGGGAGACGTACTGGACTTACCACAGCTATGAAGCATCCAGTGAAAAGATGTTGTAGTCTTTTTTTTTTTTTTTTTTTTCTTCTTCCTTCTCTCTTCCTCTTTTGGGCTGCAAATGAAACACTTATCAGGACAAATAAAAAGAAATTGAAAAAACAGTGTGATAGTTATGCTAGTAACACTCTGTTTTATTTAAAATAACTCTAGGCAACCGGTGACAGTTGTACAGATTATTGAGTTAGGTTCTGGAATTAGTAATGCGAAAGTGATCAAATATTTTTGGTTTATTCTCTGCTATAAAAATAACCTCTGACCAACTAGTGTAAGTTTGTACTTGTCACATCTATTGGTTATATTTTTATGGAAGGCCCTGTTCCTTATCTGGCTTAAGAATTGATGTGATTAATTATGCAAAATTAGCTCTGTCATTTCCAGCTTCAGGCACAGCATTTCTGCAAAACAAATTCTCTCGTTGCTTTCCAGACCCAGCTTTTAAGCAATGACGGCCACAATCCACTCATGAAGAAGGTTTTTGATATTCACCTGGCTTTTCTCAAAAACGGGCAGTCAGAAGCAGCTCTTAAGCATGTGTTCGCCTCTCTGAGAGCTTTCATTAGCAAGGTATGTACATGACTCCAAAGGTGCAGAAGAATTTATGTAGTATGGTGGAAGAGACCAGTATGCTTATAAAATCCTGTTAAATTGCTATTTTGTGCTGTTTGGAGATGTGTTTTAGAAAACAACTTCTTCACTGGTTTAGAAACCAGCCCAGGTTAATCTGTTTCAGCAATTATTTATTATTTGTTGGATATCAGGAAACAAAAGGAGAAATCATGAGGCATTCCCTCACTTGCCTTGGTCGCAAAACTGCTGTTAAAGACTAGTATCTGTTTGACAAAAAGCTGGTACTTCTTGAGTCTTTGCTCCAAACTGTCGATATTGCTGACGTGCTGTTGCTTGAATAATACTTGTTCTGACAAGCTGCTCCTCTCCCACTGCATTTGAAAGAGGGTACTTGCTGAACCTCTTTCTACACTTTTCTGAGCCCTGGTACCCAGTGAGGCTGTTTAATCTCCTGAGCTCAAACAGCATCAAAGCTGCAGCTAACCATTCAGAGCGGTGACTGATGCTGTTGCTGACATTGCCCTTCATGTTTGCCAAAACCTGCCATTTCTCATAAGTACATTTTCGAGACCAGGCGTACAGGCAAACTCCGTTCCTTCCAAGCTACGCGGTTATCATAAATTCAAAATTAATTCAAACCTCTCGAATCACTTGAATGCAACACTTCATTAATGAGGTAAATGCATGTGGTGTGAGATTGCAGCCAGGCAGAGCACAGTATGTGAATGTTATGCAGCAAAGTGTTATTTCCAAAGGAGATCTTGCACTAATTGTTGAGCAAAGTTTGATTAAAGAAAGAGACTGCTGAACTGTTTTTCAAAGGTGGAAAGGATCCGTACTGTGTACATTTTACTATAAACTCACAGCAAAGCTATGAGCTATTATGACTGTGCCTAGGGCTGAGGTTTGGGTTGTTCTAAGCAAATGCGTGAGAAGCAGAAAACGCAGAAGTCTTGCTGGCTGCCTGGCTGGCTCCAGGGACCGAGGTCTCCTACAAAATGTTTTTTCCATGGGGCACTGGCAGCAATCATCCCATTTTTCTACAAGGTCCAATACGTGTTTATGGCTCAACTTTTCTTTTGAGTTTTCTGCTTGCCTGTGATCTGCTTAGCCTTGAGATCCACCCTGCCACAGATCTGCACGCACCCCACTCGGTCTCTCTGCGCTTCTCTTCCCCTTATTCATTGAAAGTTTGTTTAGGCAGAAATAGTTGTTTTGTGCCTATAGAAAATAAGAGACCTTCCTTGCCTCCCTGGCACATTTTCTGTGGCTGTGGAAACATGAAGCCGAACCCACACACCTGCTCGATTTGATCTCACCATCAGCCTTCAAACCCTGGGGACCTTTGAGGGTCCCGCGCTCGCTTTCCAAAGCGCCGATTGCAGCAACACAGGCTGCGCTCTTGGCTGCTGCACCAACTTGATTTTCTTGGATAGATGTCAGCCTGGATCCACGCGGAATTTGGCATTGTGGGCCTTCAAAGATACAAAGAATTGATTTCAGTTAATTTCTCACATTTCCCTTACGACGGGACACAGTGTTGCTTCTGTAAAAGCAAGATATGAGCCCAGCAGATGGTATCTATAAGGAAGTGTTTTCTTTGCCAGCTCCATAACCGCGAGTCCCAAACTTCCTTTTACGTCCTCTGAAGGGCTTGTCAAAGGCCTGAAGTGACAATGAAATAGCAGGGGGGTGTCACTGCATTTCATGACAAGTGCAAGGATGCATGTCTTCCTGCAAGTTTGCTTTGAAGTGTGAAAGCTGCACTGCTTTGCTTTGGGTTGCATATCACTGTTAGCTGTAAATTAGTGTCAACTTCCAGAAAACGGAAAGTGAGTTATACCTTTGATGCAGCTAGAATGGATAATTTGTGATTTTTATGGCTTTTCATAGTTAGTGACAAGGTAACCTGCCTAGTGGATGAGGGAAAGGCTGTGGATGTTGTCTGCCAGGACCTTAGTGAAGCCTTTGGCACCATCTCCCACAGCATCTCCTGGAGAAACTGCAGGGTGTGCTCTGTGCTGGGCTAAGAGCTGGCTGGGCGGCCCAGAGCGTGGTGGGGGATGGGGTGACATCCCGCTGGCGCATGGGGTGTCCCCAGGGTTCCGTGCTGGGACCAGTCGTTTAGTTCTTTACATGATCTGGATGGGGGGATGGAGCGCACCCCCAGTCAGTCTGCAGAGGACACCAGGCTGGGGGGCAGGAGGCCCTGCAGGGGGGTCTGGGCAGGCCAGGCCGAGGGGCTCACGCCAGTACACGATAAACAAGCGACAGGACAGGAGGAAATAGCCTCAAGTTGCTCCAGGGGAGGTTTAGATGGGGTGTGAGGAAAAATTTCTTCATCGAAAGGGTGATGAAGCACTGGAACAGGCTGCCCAGGAAGGTGGCTGAGTCACTGTCCCCGAAGGTGTTTAAAAGATGTGAAGATGTGGCACTTAGGGGCATGGTTTAATGGTGGCCTTGGCAGTCCTGGGTTAATGGTTGGACTTCATAATCTCAAAAGTCTTTTTCAACCTAAACAATTCTACCGTGCTGTAATAATTACAGTGAGAAGAATCCCCCCCCCCCCTTATTTAGGGTCACAGCAAATGGTTGCTGGAGCGCAAAAACTTCCTGACATTTATTTTGCATCCTAAAATCTGTCCTAAAAATAGCTTGCTTTCTGCATTAAATCTGGTTACTTGATAGGCAAAAGACTTTAAAAAAAAATGTGGCAAGAAAGCAAAGAACAAAACAAGTTCTGTAATTGTTTGCACGTTTGCTTTTGGAGGACCATTGGGTCTTGAATGAGCAGAGCACATCTTTCCTCTGAACCGATAAAAAACATGATTGTCTCTGTTGCCTCTTTGTGCCAGGCAATTCTCTGGGGCTGGTCCCCAGCTGCCGCAGGGAAGCAGAGTGCCGCTGTGCAATGCCCCGACAGCCCCCGCTCCCTCTGGGAGGTGTTGGTGTCACCCCTCCGCAGCCAGGTCCCTGCGGTGGCTGTGGAGGTGGCTGCGTGCCAGCACAAAACCTTTCCTTGTTCTGCTTCCCTGTCCCCAGCCCGCTGCGGCCACAGTGGAAGGAAGCCAAGTGAGGTGCCACCTCCCTGCCAGCCACCGCTGGTGACCGCCGCCAGACAGGCATGTGTTGCTGGTCCCCAGCCCCAGCCAGCCCTGCAAGGGGGGCTGCTGCCCACCGGGGCAGGGCTCTGCTGCAACCGCCTGCTTTTCAGGCACCGCAGAGCTTGTCCCTGCAGACATGCTCGAGTGGGTGTTCGGCAAGGTGATCGACGTGCTACAGCTGCGTGCGGTGCTGGTCTTCCCCTTCTGCTTTTCTTCACCCCCGAGCCCCACTGCTAACCGAGGGCGCTCACGCTGTGGTTTGGCTCAGTCCTGCTGATTCCTGGGACCAGCTCCATCTGGGGAGCTGCGGCAGGTCACTAGGTCCCAGGCTCTCTGGGACAAGCAGGTCTCTTGTTTGCGTTCCTGAGAGCGCGCTGGCATGATTCTAGGCTTTTCTGAGGGGACGTGTAGAATTAGCTGTGCGAGCATCACAGGTCATGTTTCCCAGTGAGGTCTGATTTCTGGGTGGGCTCCGGCAGATTTTCTGATGTCCCAGATGACATTCCCAGGTGGGAATGTCCATGGGACCTCTCCTCTCTGCCCTGCTGCCGGTTTTTATGGCTTTTGTAAGAGCATGAAAGTGCTGTCTTTCCATTTTGGTGAGAGTTTGCCGATGAACCCAAATGTTGATAGAGGAGGGGATAGGCAGATATACACAAGCACATCCCCAAACAGTGCGACAGCAAAGTTCACATTGCTCTAGGAAATATGGTTCAAAATAGACCCTGAATTCATTCCCACAAATACTTTCAGGCTTAGAACTCTGGCAGAAGTTTCATTGAGGCTGTCCAGCCTGCAGCCCAGTGTGTTGCCCCCTGCCCCTCTGAGCCCTGTGGGTATAATTTAGTGGTGTATTTTCTAATACTAATAATGCATGCCTCTTTGTGAAGTTTCCCTCAGCATTTTTCAAGGGAAGGGTGAACATGTGTGCTGCCCTCTGCTACGAGATCCTGAAGTGTTGCACTTCCAAGGTTTCCTCCACGAGGAATGAAGCTTCTGCTCTTCTGTACCTCCTGATGAGAAATAATTTTGAGTTCACCAAAAGGAGAACATTTCTGAGAACGCATCTTCAGGTCAGTAACCGGGGAAAAGCTAGAGAGCAGGACACCTCAGGTTTAATGAACGGATATGTCAGTATAACTATGTCACGTCATATCTTCAGAGGATCTTGCGGTTGTTATATGGAGAAAAAGCCTTCTGATTTCCAGGCTTTGCCTAATTCCTGCTTCCAATGAGTGGCCCAGGGCCCTTTGAATAAAATACACTGCCATCAAGTATTCCAAGCTGTTGAGTTTTTGGAATCACAGACACAAGGCACACCTCTGCCCTTGAGGCTGGCTGGGATGGGGTGGGAAGGACAGCAAGAAGAGCTGCCTTTGAGGCAGGAGAAGAGGTTTTCCTGGAGCTACTTTTGCAGCATTGTGTTTTTTGAAGAAAATTTAGATACCTAGTGGGGTAGATGAATAGCATCCGGGTTGTAATGAATCACAGAAGGTGGTAACTAATGTACAAACAGGATTTGTATTACAATTGTTATATTGTTAATTTTGTGAACTCGCTGTTCAGCAAAGCAGTTTGGTCCTCTGGGGAGTACTTGTCCTTGGGAGATGTGACAGGAAAACCACAACAACAACCATTGCTTGCGTTGTGAGAAAGACACGATGTTTTCCCATGAACTGTGACAACAGAACTCCTCTACTAGGGCTTGCTTAAATAAAGGCCCTACCCTGTCCCAACAGATAATTATTGCAGTGAGCCAATTAATAGCAGATGTGGCACTCAGCGGTGGGACAAGATTTCAAGACTCCTTGCTCATCATTAACAACTTTGCAAACAGTGACAGGCCTATGAAGGTAAGTTGGAGATGCTATATCACATGTACTATCAGCCATTAATGCAAGACTGGTGACGCACTTCAGGAAATCATGTTTTAAGGGTAAGGCTAAGAATTTGAACTATGACCTATAAGCTCGTAGCGGGCTGTATTTGCTCAGTAAACAAGTATTAATGCCAACAGCAATAGGGTCAGCTGCACAGGCAGGTCATGCTCCATCCGTGAGGCCTCATGCCAAGAGGAGGGAGCTCTGCAATTCAGGTTATGCTTTGTAACGTGTGCTGCTTGCAAGGTTGTCCAAAGAGCCTTCCAAGAACTTCCAGCTTTGAGAGTAATGACAAGGAGGATCTGGTACTTACGTTGCCTGAAGATACTAATTCACAGGAATTCATTTTAATTAATTGTCAGTAATATTAAGAAAGCACTCTTCCGTAGAAATTAATGGTTGTGTTTGAGAAATAATTGTGCATCTTTGCACTAGAGTCAACAGCTTCTACCCAACACATTGAACAATACATTGTCACTGCAGCTTGCTCCATTGCACACAGCATAGATGCCAGGGTAGGACAGACAAAAAGGAAGCATTTTTACAGTTCTTAGATTATCCTAGGACCTAACGGTAGAATGGGAAACTCAGTTAGGTATTGAATTTTAACAAATTTATAGTTAGGATATACCTGGAAAAAACATCAGTTCTCTCTGTACACAGGTGCTTATAAGGGTTTCACTGCGCCATACTTTGCTGCTCATATTTTACATCACGAGACTATCATTATATGCAGTTTATGTATTTTTGTAAGTGAAACAGTACAAGAGGAGAGATTTCTATACACTGGAGAGGATGCTGTGTAAGCCACAGAGATAGCTCTGGGGCAGGAACCCAAGGAGAGGGAACGTGAGCCAGGCTTATGATGGAACAGAGGAAGCTGAGGGGGAACCTAACTGCTGCTTTCCACTATGGAAAGGGAGGTTACGGAGACAAGGAGGTCAGGCTCTTCACAGAGCTGCAAAGTGGCAGGCAAGAGGCAGTCGGCACAAGTCGCTGCAAGGGAAACTCTTTTAACAACTTTTACTTAAAATTATTTCCCAAGGACATGGTGCAGCCATGGGGTAGGGCCCAGAAAGGACGTAGGACTTCTGTCATTGGAGATTACAGAACTTTATTTATTACATTCCTGTGGTGGGAAGCTCAACAAATGCCTATGGTGCTTTAGGAATTGAAGAGTGACCACATCAGAGACTAAACAAGCTGGATGTTGAATGACATAAAAAATACTCTAGGCATGGTTTACAGTCCCGTCCCAGAACATTTGCATGCATGTAGCACTTCTGTCTCGCTCTCACACCAGCTCCTCAGGATGCCAGAGTACCTGCCTCACTAACACAGGAACTGCCAACTTGGCATCCTGGCATGAACAGGAGAGATTAGCCCTGTGCACACCCAGGCTGAAATGCCTCTAATTGCATACGAAATACTGCACACTGTGTGCAGTGTGGGTTCAGTAAGTAAAAGCTAATTAGTCTTATCTCTGTGTTCTCGGTGTTTTCAGATGGGCAACAAGTGGAATGTTGGCTGGAAGGCTAGCGGCAGCCTTTCTTTAGCAAAGCCTGGAACACCTGTTTTTTTCTGTATTTGCTTCTAATCAGATTTTTTTTGTGTCAGGCAACTGCTTTTCCTTCTGAAGTCAAAGATTTGACAAAGAGAATCCGTACGGTGCTTATGGCTACAGCTCAAATGAAGGAACATGAAAAGGATCCAGAAATGTTGATAGATCTACAGTACAGTTTAGCCAAATCTTATGCAAGTACCCCAGAGCTCCGGAAAACTTGGCTGGACAGTATGGCAAAAATACATGTAAAAAATGGAGACTTTTCAGAGGTAATTCATGTAATTAAAAACATGGTGCACAACAAGACAGATGTACAGATGACATTTTAATTTCCCCTTTGTACTTTGCAGGCAGCCATGTGTTATGTTCATGTAGCAGCTCTCGTTGCAGAGTTTCTCCACCGGAAAAGTAAGTGTGTGCTGTTTGGGAGGCGCAGGGAAGACTATGCAGTGATGGGTTTGGGAGGGATCAAAGTCTTTTTAAAGACTAGTTTCTCTCAATATGGTAATTTATTTTTTTTTTTTTTACCAAAAAAACTTTACATTTTAGAAACAAGCTAAAAAGGAAAAAAAAAAAAAGTACAGTAGATAAAGCTAGAAGAAGATGAGCACTTTTTAAGAAAGGAATCCAATTGTTCATACACAGGCATTTACTAGGCTGGCCAGGTCTGCTCACACAGTCGTGTTGGCATGTTGCTGAGTGAAATAAGAACTGACACATCATGTCTTGGTTTAAATGCTCAGTTGTATTTTACGTTAGGAAATGTGCTCACAGGGGAAGCCCATGTTAAAAACTGGCTGTCAATATGTTCATCAGAAGTATCACTGTAGACAGTACAGAAAACTATAGAATAAAGCAGTCAAAATTCAGTCAAAAAATGAGACTATAGCCTAACTATACAAATATGTAAAGAACAATCAGAAAAAAAGTGTATTGTGGTTTGATGCAAAACAGAAAGGAAGGACAGACTTGTGTGTTTTCAAGTAACACCACTTCGCAGGTTTTATTTTAAATATCTGTTCCACAGTTGATATATTGACCCCATTTCTCGTTTCCGTGTAAGGGAGTAATTGTTGAAATGGACACCTAACATTTCAGAAGGTTAAGGCTACATATGAGCTGATCACATGCACTGCCTTGGCTGGAAAGGTCTTAAGTGCCTTGCTCAGGGGGCTTGGAGTCCCCACAAATTCTCTACTTCATGTTGGCTAAGTGGGAAAAATCAGGACTTGTTTTTCTGATATGTATACAACTTTCACATGGCTGCAGAGGGGAGAGCATTAAAAGTTAGCAATTCTTTATTTGTACCCTGGAGGCTGCTTACCACAACCGGTGGTAAAGGAGAAGAAACAAAAGAGGAACAAATCTAAAGGAATATCAAGTGAATACATTGAGTTATCTCTCTCACTGGTGCTCTTTACATATACATAGGCTGGAAAGGGTTCAGTACAGGCTGAACTACCCAAAGCTTTGGGGTACATAGCTCTGCTTTCTGCTAGGAGTGTACAGTCCTGTTCACTTACCACCCAGCTCTCCAGCATCCAGCAGCAGCTTGCTTCTTGTATCTTCTGTGTAAAGAGATACCCTTGTCCTTCTCTCCTGACTTTCGGTTGGTTGCAGCTGATTAGGTCGGTTAAAGATGACTTCCAGATAGCACACTGGGAAATGTGTTGTGCTTGGTGTTAGTTCCATACTAGGAATGACTCCCACGGCAAATGGCTGGGGAGGTTCTGATGTGTTCAGTCTCGTGCAGGTAATCAGTAGCAAAAATGGGGCTCAGGTCCCCTGTTAGCTGTCAGGCTCAGTGCTATCAGCTAGACTGCTTCCCTGGCCATTAAAGCATGACACGTTTGAGATATGTTATTCGACTAATCCATTTGCTTTTGTCTGCTACAGAACTTTTCCCCAGTGGATGCACTGCCTTCAGGAAAATTACTCCCAACATTGATGAAGAAGGTGCAATGAAAGAAGATGGTGGGATGATGGATGTACATTACAGTGAGGTGAGGTCCTGTAGTATAGACTACAGGATATCTGATAGCTGATTAGGATTTAAGTTTTAGAATTTGTTCGTGTGAGCTCTAACAAATTAGACTTGTGTGCCGGCATCTGTAAGGAAGACTGTTCCACGGTAATTTCCTGAGAGAAATCTGCATTGAAGGGTTTTCTGTATGCAATTCAGATAAGTAAAACTGGTGTAAGTTCTTGGTTCTTTTGAAAGGCATTTCTAGCACTGAGAGTGAAAAAGCTGCACCGCAATCTTTGCCCGCCGTGTTATGCAAATGCTAATGCTGCCAGCACAGGGCAGCACAGCGTGGTATTTCCAAGGAGGGACAGAATGCAAGTCAACCCTGCCAAGTGAGAGGTCAGCTCAGGTTCCCCTTGAGTTAGAGCTGTGCTGCAGGACACTTAGTTAGCAGAACAATCCAGAAACCATAGCAGGGCACTGGGGAAGCGGGTAGATCCTCCCATGAGTCATGAAGTCTCACAATTCTGCCCCATCCCTGTACAACTGCATCGGGTGGCCCACGTGGCTGGGCAAGGTGGCCCTGCAGCCCAGCTGCCCGATTGCCCATTCATCAGGACTAGGCTTGAGGATCCTTAGCATCACATCCTACTGCTGTTGCACACATGTTCCTTGGACATGTTTCTCAGGCATGCACTTCTGACTTGCAGTGCTGTCATCTCCATTCCCTCCCAGAGTTTTGGCATTGTCCTGAGGATGTGGCTAAATAACCAAGGCATACTTGCTGGCTATTTTGCTAATGATTTATTAAGAATGAATGAACTTTTGAAAAATAACTTGTCCTTTTTCCTTTGTTCTGCGACCCTCCCCAATTTAGAATGCCCTTGAAAAGGCTGGGAACACACAGGGTTTAAACTTATTTAACTGTGACTGCTTATACTGGGACCTATTAAAGTATCTGAAGTTAAAATGATTTTCTCTTCTAACTTTGAGTGTTATTAACAACACCCGTTTGGTCGCTGTGATAGGAGGTCCTGGTGGAGCTCCTGGAGCAATGTGTAGATGGCCTGTGGAAAGCAGAGCGTTATGAAACAATTTCTGAAGTTTCCAAACTGATAATTCCTATTTATGAGAAGCGGCGTGAATTTGAGGTAGGTGTTTTGAACTGGTTTGCATGTATCAGGCGATTTTCTAGATCACTAAGAAAAAAACAGGAACTTTATTTTTGAAGTTACAAATTAATAAACTGGTGTTGGTGAAGCACAAACTGTGCTTCATTGCTGGTCATTAAACAAATTGGTGAAAGCAGTGGTCTGGAGGGTAATTATTAAAACTAAAGACGCGGAAGACTCATATTTAGTGAATAATTCCCACTTTCCTTCTGCTAAAATAAAGCTGTCATCATCCCATATACGCATCAAAGCCAGATTCTTTTTTGAGACGTGAGGGTTTGAAGGGTTAAAAACAGAGGGAGAAGTGTTCAGAGGAAGGACTAGACCTGCAGGCATTTCAGTGGCCAGTGGAGAGGAGGGAAGGAGGCTGTTACCAGCCCTCCACCATGCTCCTTCCCAGCACCTGCTGTGACCCCTGCTTTGGTGAGGCTCTTGCTCGACTGCTGAACAGTTGATCCCCTCCACACCAGGGCAGCATCCAACTACAGAATTGAAGCTAAGAGAAGCCTTGATTTATTTTTTCATCTTAAAACTGTGTTTAATCAAAATAGAATTTCTGGGTAAAATACTGCAAGCTGCTTTACCCTTAAAGGCTCCGTCAGGGAACAGGCTGAAACAGCAGGCTCAGCCTTCTCTCTAAGGATAGTGGTGTTACTGCAGTCTGTGGTACCTTTCAGACCTGAAGCTAAGCACGTGCTTAAGACTGAGACTCCTTTTTCAAAGAAAATGGCATGGGTTCAACCTCTCCAGAAATTCAAGTTTGAATTCTCCAAAGGATTGTGTTCAGATACCTTTCAGTGTTAGCTAGAATTTCCTGCTTGCAAAATTCTGCTTTAATGATGTCAAGACTTGATTTCCAGAAACTTACTCAGCTGTACAGAACACTTCATGGAGCATATGCTAAGATATTGGAAGTAATGCACACAAGGAAGAGGCTTCTTGGAACCTTTTTCAGAGTGGCATTTTATGGACAAGTAAGTATATACCCTGGCTCACCAGCTACCCCTCACCAGGCATCCTGGCCCCTAAAGCTGCCGCAGTGTCAGACCTGAAGCTGAGAAGCCTGCTGGCTCCTCTGGTGCAGCCACTGGCACGTCTGCGTGAGCGTTGCAGCATTGCACCCTTGAGATGAGGGTCTGTGTCCCTCTCCAGGAGCACTTGATTTATTATGAAGTTTGTTTCTGCTCACAGGCTTTTCATCAAACAACGCAGCAGTTAGGAAATGGCTTAATGGGTTCAGAAAACATGGGGGGTGGAGAGGGTAGGAGTGTAATTATAGTTATCAGAAGTTACACAAACACAATTTAGCGTGTATGGTGTATAAACAGTAATAGTATATAACCATGGTATGTAAACAGGAGCAGTAACAGCCATTTTTGTCTGCAGACAATTGCTCTTCTCCCCCGGGAGAAGCTGGAGGCAAAATACGTATCAGTGTTGGTTACGTACTTGTAGAGACAGGTAGGGGGTTTTGTTAGCTGAGGTAGCTGGAAAAATGGACAAGATCTGGGGCTCAGTCTCAAGAAGGAGCATGATCTTACAGTATCCGATGCAGCCTTCTGAGCCTGAAAGCAGCTGTGTGTGTTTTTTTTTTCTCCAGCTATAGCAGTTAATCTAATAAAGTGTGTTACCCCTCATCTCCCTTGTGTCTCTGAACTATCAGCTTCTGCTTGTGGACCCATAACCAAGGGGGAGATGCAGGATCCCTCTTTAGAAAATGCTATGTAAATTATATTAGCCCTGCCTTTCCTTGTTCCTTCCTTTAGAGGAGACAATGAATACCCCTGAAAACATCTTGAGTTTGTGCCTCTGAACACCATTGTCATTACATGCACAACATATGGGAGCATTGACTTTTGTTGCAGCAAACATAGGTTTTATTTTTGTCCTCATCTTCAACTTTGGATATGTAAAAAGTAAATAAGATTAGCGATAGATAAAAGGAAACAACTGCTAGCTTAGTTTTCTAGAAGCTGTAGAAATTACTGGATCAGCCCCTAAAATTAAGCTATGTAAAACTTCATCCTGACAACCAATACTTGATCCAGTTTTGCACTTTAAAGCTTAGCCGGCTTTATACGCCAGCTACACAGAGATATTTTTGACACTTTATCACAACTTCTGACTGGAACAGCTCACCAAAGCATGAAGCTTTCATGCTGTTTCCATTACAGGGAGGACTGGTGATGCAGGCACGACCTTTAATGCAATTTTGTCTCCTTGCAGCAAATACACCAAATCCCACTTCCCAGAAAACGAGAGGAATCAAAACACAGGAAACCCATTTCTTTATTTACTGCTTGAAGTCCCTTGCAGCCTACACAAAATCCTTCTTTTCAGACTGTTCATGTGGCTCTGCTATCAGGGCTTCCTCGACTTATCTTTCTGCTCCTCCTCTATGCCTTATGTTTTTTGTGAATTTTCTCCACTTGCCTCTTTCCAGCCTTCCAAAAAGCCAGCTTCTGGCCAAACCCATCTTCCATATTGTTTAGATTTCTCCCTGTCATGTGCAAGCCTCTGTGTTCAGCAATGACACGTTTGTGTTGGTTGAGGAATTTTACGATTTTTTTTCACATGTTTTTTAAAGAAACCCATTAAAACAGGCCACGTTCAGTGAGCCATAACTGTCTAGACCTTCTTGACTTTCTGAAATGTTAGTAGATGCTTGCTTTCAAAGTGGAAAATCAAAAATCAAGTTTTCCAAGCAAAGAAACCCAGCCATTCCTCGATACTCATTTGTGATTAATTTTAGACGTTCTTTGAAGAAGAAGATGGGAAGGAATACATCTATAAGGAACCCAAGCTGACAGGCCTCTCGGAGATTTCCTTCAGACTTCTGAAACTTTATGGAGAAAAATTTGGGTCAGAGACTGTAAAGATTATCCAGGATTCTAACAAGGTAAACTGCACGAACAAGCTAACAAAGTGCTATTGGCAGTGAACATCAAGGCCACATACTCGAGGTGCACTGATGAGCGTGACATAAATGCCGCTTGTATCCTAACACTGGTCAGGGACTGGGGCTGCGCTGCTCTAAGCACTGTGCAAATGGAGCACAGAAGGATGAGCGTTGCTCTGTGGAGCTGGAGATGGGAGACCACAGAGCATCCCTTACTTCTGCCAGTAGGAAGGGAGGAGCGAGCCTTCTCTCCCACCCTCTTCCACAAAGTACCTTGCTCCCAATTGTGCCTCGCGGCCTCATGCTCCTGTGGGGACGTGTTGCACAGCTTGACCAGTTTTGGTGCTGATCTGGCTCCAGGTGGAAATGAATAAATTGGGAACTATGAGTGGAAAATTGCAATCCACATCCCACTGAGCCCTCTTGTTGGGAGGCGTTTAAGAGCCAGCACAGAGGAGCAGGTGATGGGAAGCAGAGTTACTGTTGCTTTGACACTGCCAGTCTAAATCTTGTGGGGCCCTGTAGCTGTAGCTCCTTCCTTTTCCTATGGAATAACCGTTGTTTCTCCCTGCAAGGGCTGTTCACACCCTGAAGTTGCAACCATGGGTATGTCTGGGTTACCAAAGATAGTGCTGGTGATCCCAAAGCTTGCTTTGTGCAAGCCTGCAGGTTTGTACGCTGCAGCACAGCACTGTGTGAGCTCATGGCCTGGGAGCAATACAGGCATATTAGAAGGACTGAGTGGCTAAGGCGTGTGCTGCGTGACGGGTAAGGCAGTATGGCTCCCTGTTCCAGATGCAGCTTGTTTGGCATCTGATGAGTTCTTTCTTGTGCCACACCTCCTTGTCTTGTGTATCTGCTAGCGATGGTCTAGACATCAAGGTGAGGCCAAAGGGAGTGTTTGGTGTGTCATTCCCCTGTTTGCAATGGGGCTGGGGCAGCAGGGAATCCATTTAAATCGGATCTGTGTGGGTAAACTAACCAATTCTAAGTTAAGTTATTAACCTTTGTTCTTCTAGTGAGTAACCACCTTATTTCACAGGTCAACATTAAAGACCTTGATCCTAAGTATGCTCATATTCAAGTGACTTACGTGAAGCCCTATTTTGAAGACAAAGAAATCTCCGAAAGAAAGACTGAATTTGAAAGAAATCATAATATCAATAGATTTGTATTTGAAACTCCTTATACTTTATCTGGAAAAAAGCATGGAAGCGTGGAAGAACAATGTAAAAAAAGGACCATTCTAACTAGTAAGTACAAGCATATGAACATGACAGTGTGTATCAGCAACTATCTTTAGACTATTTTTGCTCATGAGAATATCCCAAGTCAGAGTCAGAAATTCTCTCAGCCACATAAACAGAATGACGATACAATATTCTGGTTGGGAGGGGGAATTTACCTTGTATTTCTGTTTGCAGGTTTTTACAAATTAATAAATTGTGCTGGTAAATTACAGCCTTGTCCAGGTTTTCACACACACTGAGTAAAACCCTGAGGGCAAGGATCTGCTGGTATATGTTCTATGAAGAGTACTTCTATTTGTTGCATGACTTTTCAAGCTATAAAATCCCTTTGCTGTTTCTGCTAGCTTTGAACTCCTTTCCGTACGTAAAGAAGAGAATTCCAGTCAATTATGAACATCAGGTTAATTTAAAACCAATTGACGTTGCTACCGATGAAATAAAAGACAAGACAGCAGAGCTGCAGAAACTCTGCTCTGCTGGTGATGTTGACATGATCCAGCTGCAGCTCAAATTGCAAGGCTGTGTTTCCGTGCAGGTAAGGCTGGATGTCTGTTCAGAATTATGTTTATATACCCATCTCAGAGTGAGTCATCTTTTTGCAACGCAACACATTTGCTTTCCAGAAATCATTAACTACCTCATTTGCAGCGCTGCAACCATCAACCTGCCAGCGCAGCTTTCCCTGCCGCATATAGCGGGACATTAGCAGATGGGTCGTGGTAGTAAGCAATTTGTCCAGCGGTGTTTACAGTGTCAAGTCCAAGGGTAATTGCACATTAGCTGGCCACGGGTGAATGCTGAAATAATCTGCAAGAGTTATGTACTGCAAATATCAGGCCCAAATAGCCTTTCTGTAACCCTGACTTTTCAAGCTGGATAAATGACCTTAAGACTCAGACCACACTGCTTTTCCAAATGCAAATAAGAGAAAGGTATGAGGAAACAGATTGCATCTCTCTTTTTGTCTCCATTTATCTTTTAATCTTATAAAACCTAGATAGAAAAACTGATAACTTTTGAAACTTCAGGTGCCTCCGGTGATGTTAGTAATGCAGAGTTGGTGGCATTCAAATGATATGCTAATGCTGGTTCTGTTTTGTTGGGTTTTTTTTTTTTAATTTTTACTCCCTTCACAACTGCCCTTAGCCACGCAACAAAAGTTCTAGCATAATTTCTTATTTCTTTGGTTCCAGGTTAATGCTGGTCCCTTGGCCTATGCCAGAGCTTTCCTAAGTGACAGCCAGTCCAGCAAATATCCTACTAAGAAGGTGAATGAGTTAAAAGAAATGTTCAGGTAGGATTTCTAATATAATAAAAACTAGTCAGCCAGCTGGAACATAGTACCTGCTTTACTTATATTTTTGTCTGTCTCCAAAATCAGCAAATGCTGAATGCTTAGACGTGCCTTATGAAGATCCAGGTCTCACAGCGTTGTGGGTGCTCAGACATATGAAAAAAAGTAATGTAACTATATACGTCAAGAGTTCCCAAGCTCAGGGCTGTGATCTCCATGGGGAGATTTTCTAATTCCGGTCCCTTAAGGGTATGTTTTAGCTCCCACTTGAAAGTGTCCCCCCAAGATATAATCAGGTAGCTCCTGCTTCACCTCAGGATGATGAGCCTTTGGCACACTATTTTCTGAACTTCCCCGTGACTCCCGTTTTGCTCATTGGTCACTGTATGGAGAAAGCAGCATTTGGGCCAATCCTATTTTCCTTCACTGTACTGAGTAACCTAGCAAACCATGGAACAAAGACAGGAAGAAGCCCTGCAAACATGCCACATGTGGATGCAGAGCAGAGGGAAGGCGGTTTTACTTTCCAGCCTTGCAGTGCAGCCAGAAGGGCAAGCACTATCTCTATGTATGGAAAAAATCCCAGAAAATCCCAGTCATGCTTGTATTTTCATTGGAATCTATTAAAAAAAAAAAAAATAAAGTTCCAGTAACCAAGAAAAGAATATTACAGCCCCCATGACCTAAATTTCTTTCTGGAGGATTTATCTGCTGTTAGCAACTTAACCTCTCAAGCACACATGGTACAACACATACATCCAAGTCTGTCAAGCCCTGTACAATTCATTTCCCCTCTGTGCCTGACCACGGCATCCCTTGGGCTTGTGACCCGATGTGCAGCTGGTTGGGCTTACCTGGGACCGGCAAGCTGTGTGTGGTCCTACAGGCAGGGGTGAAGCTGTGAGACCATGGTGTTGCACCGCGGGTGCATGTGTCCCATCTGCTGAGGATCCAGGCTGGAAAAAGCTCCAGCAGAAAGCCCAATACCTGTGCTGGAATCCCTTCCCATTCCCTGATCCGCTGTGCCAGGGATGCTCCTAGAATGTGACTTGTCCCAAATGTTGGAGAAAAGGGGGGAGGGGGGAAATAAGATTTGCCTGTCTGGTTGGTTGCTTGCTTCGGTGGAAAACTGGGCTATTGTGATGCCCGAAGTTCATTCCTTTCCTCCCCAGGAAGTTCATACAAGCCTGTGGAATTGCTCTGGAGCTCAACGAGCGACTCATTAAGGAGGATCAAGTGGAGTACCATGAGGGGCTAAAATCAAACTTTCGGGATATGGTGAAAGAGCTTTCTGACATCATCCATGAACAGGCACGTACTGCATGTCAGGAGCCCGCAGAGGTGGTTCTCTGCTTGAAAACTAGCTAATGCTGAAAACTGACTGAAAACTAACTGAAAACTCGATCGCTCTTCATGTTGTTTAGCTAAATATAAAAAGGGCGAGTAACGGGATGTGGAAAGTAAATGATACACTTGGTGGATTCCTAAAACCAGTTTCTGTTGACTGAAAGCCTCAGCCTGGTGTTGGTATACAGTGTACATCAGGGTGGAGTCTTCACTGACACATACTGTTAGTCTCCTCACTGCTGTGGTCATCGGAGATCCTTTGCTGGGTTTTACCTCATGTTTTCTACATTGTAATAATCTGTGAAAAGTCACAAGTCAAGATTCTCTGGCAAAATTTCCATTTCCTCAATTATATCCAACTTAAGTTCCTTTTATTATTTTTTTCTCCCATTAGAGGATGTTTTCTTTTAATTTTGGCCAAATGCCAACATGCTATTTATGCGCACTGTTAAAATATTCGTGCTAATTTATCTGACCTATGTTTTAATGTTTTCTTGGATCATTTTAGGACAATGTATTTAAATAGTAGCATCAGAGAGGTGAGAGAATCAAAGAACAGTTGCACTTCTACCTCGTGTCATGCTGTGAAATTAGATGAAAACTGGCTTACTGAAGTAATCTCCATACCTGTGCTCTTTAATTTTGCCTTCATAATGACAAAAGAAAGCTCGTTGTAAATCTGTAGTATCAAGCACATAAAATGAACGGTACAGGCTGCATTGTGATTCATAGTACTTGAAGTTTAGAAGAATGGTTTTGGAATCTCCCAGTTACTCAACACATAGTCCATGTGTGACTGTTAGCTAAAAATGCAGCATTTTAAGTCTCTAAAAAATATATAGGCAAATTCCACAGTAAGTTGAACAGTTGTTCAAAATAATGCAAAAACATGCAAGTGGCAAAGCACTACCACTGCACCAGGCTGCTGTTTGTAAGTTAGGTTTATTTTCAATAAAATAATGCTTACGGCAATCAGTCTTGTTATGGAAGAGTGCAATATCATTTCAGGTGAACAGTCTCATGAAGGGGCTGAATTTTGTTGTAGGAGTGTAAGGGAGGATCCATTTGAGAATAAGTGACTGCTGCATCCCCTTGCTTTTGTTAGATTTCCCTGCTCTTCTGCTCATGACCACCATTTTCTTAGTGTGTAAACTACTAATTTTGCACATTTGGCTCACTCATTTTTTCACGTACATTACCTACCATGGATACTCACTGCTGAACTTTGCTCAGAGATACTCGTTCATAGGACTTGCCACCTGCTTACTCTAAGCTGTTTGCAAGTAAACCTTTCCAAGACATTTAATTTGCATGCAGGTGCTGGAACTTCTGTGGTTTCTGAATTCTGCAATAGTCAAATCAAAAGCAAATCACTCTGTTCTGCACTGTCGCAGTACAATAGTTAAGATTATCTTAGAACATCTAAGTATTGTTAAAGCACGCTCCCTATTATCTTGATAGATTTACAAACCCAATGTCATATTGATTTCGGTTAACGGGCAAAATATTACAGCAACTGGAATGTCAAAGTGGAGGGCTCACTGTGAAGGACATACTTTTCACTTTCTTCTTCTATTAGACCACAAGGCAGCTTAAAAAATGATGTTTACAAGCACTGTTCTTTATGGCTGTGCAACATCATGTAGAAAACCACTGACTTGAACTTTACATTGCTATCAAGTGACCTAAGTATCTAACAAATTAGACTTAATAGAACATGTTTTCCTCTTCTGCAAAATTACTCGATTAAACATTAAAAGTATATTACGTTAATTTAGGGTCTTGTTGCAAACAAAATATGCTTTTCTAAATATTGTCAGCTCCCCAGAACAACACAGGCAGTGCACTTGGTTTGAGATGGCAGGGCAGACGGGTCACTCACTGGGTCAGCCTGTGACCTATCTACACATCTTTCAAGTTAGGGAAATGTAAACACAAAAAATTGATAAACTGCAGCTGAACAAGTACAGGAAGCCTCCAAGAGTGGCAGAAAGCTGGATGTCCAGAAACTGTTTATGGTGGCCACTGATCTCAGTTTCACTAACGTAAATTCAGGCTAACTAACTTGTTGACTGGTGAACCTCAGGGTGAAGAACAAATAACGGTCAGCTCTAGAGGAGCTCTACCAGTCTAGTTAGATCCTGTGCTGTAAGACTGTCCTTCAGGCCAAAAAATACACAGTCTTGTCACGTGGCACGGATGTAGTGAGCGTTTACTCTATTTAGCTGCATGTTTTCCCCCTGTTTACTGAAAAAAAAAAAAAAAAAAAAAGAAAAAAAAAAACATTAGAATTTTGTTCTGCTAAGATCTAATAAAAAATTACTGCACAGAGAATTGTTTCTTTCCTATACTGGCTAGCTGTAACTAAAAATGATCCGGTAATACACAGAACAGTGCCTATATGAATGCTAAGAAATTGCTAAATTACTCTTCTTTCTCATTTCTTTGTTATGCTGCCTTTGCGAAACAGCTTTGAAGACAAGGTTGGATATCTTTTTTGCGTACCTTTTTAAACCGCATGATTATAATAATGAACTGAAACTTTTACTGAATTTGTGATTATTTTTTGTCTAGATCTACCACGAAGATACAATGCACTCACCATGGATGCATGACTCCCTACACGTCTTCTGTGCGATCAGCGGAACATCTGGTGATGAAAGTTACTGTTCACTCAGACCCACTGCTGAAATATAAACATATCAGTCGTATTTTACAGACCTTTCTCAGGAATACTTGGAACTGTACAAAGGATGTTTTAAAAAATCCATTATGAGCAAAGATTCAATTTTTTTTTTCCCCCCAAAAAAAGTTGCCATGCTTTCAAACAGGGTGCTTGCTTATTTTGCAGAGCAACATTGAAAGTGCCTGGACGTTGCACCACTGTGCTTGTTTTCTACAATTTTTTTTAAGCTAAATGTATAACAGGACGTGGGGAGGCAGTTATCTAAATATGTATTGAATTGCTGAACTATGAATTGAAAGGATAACAGTACTATGTAAAGTTGTACAATGCAATATAATAAAATGTAAAACTACTTTGTAAATAGAAGGAGCATAGAGTATATAGAAGTTAGCATTATGTCGTATTTGCTGCTAAAAGCTTTGTTGGAGAGGGAACATGAAAGAGAGATTTCAGTCATTAGTAAGAGACCTTCCTCTTCTAAAAAGGGACTTGGGATGCAGATGCCCCTGTTGCTCTCAGACCATGGAAGTAAGCTTGCCCTAGTCTGGAATAACTACAGCCGAAGTCAGAAATGGGGATTTTCGTACATCCTCTGAGCAGATGATTCTCAAGTAACCTCCTTGAGAGCTGAGCCAACTGAGGCTGATCTCAGTTTTTGCTAACCTTTCACAGCTGCGGGAGGATAAATTGTACCCACTGAGGACCACCGGACAGATTTGTTATTCGATGTGAGTTTTTCCATTTACCGCTCCTGGTCTCACACAAATGCAGACTCTGAGGACATCTTAAATTGAGCTGGCAATTACAAAGTGCTTTAACACCTTTCAGAAAAATTTTGATGATCTGTGAGATGGGCTTTAAAAAAAACAATGCAGCACATCAAAATAACTCATACAAAATTGAGGGGAGGGTTTAACATCGTATGACATGCACGTTCCCTCCAGTTAAACAGATCTGTTTTCTGAAAGCCCGTCATTTTTGTTTGACAAGGGGTTGGAGAAAATGTCTTTTCCAGAATTCTTTTACTCCTTCTTCCCCTCCCCAAAGCTTTAGTACATTGCTTCTTATTCATACAACACTTTTAGATGCAGGAAGAAGAAAACAGATCAGTAATTCTTTTGTCCAGCAACATTTTTAACATCCATGTTTTTCAGAATCCCATCAATTGTAAATACGGTTCCAGTAGTTCATATGGGAAGGGTGGGGGTTTTTAAGGCTATGTAGCAAAGTGCCATAATAAGCGGACTCCAGCTGAGTATTTAGCTTGGCTATAGTGTCTATAAAATGTTGACGTTCTTATTTCTGTAACAAAAATTATCTTCAAATAGTAACTGGACCACATTTCAAAATGTTTATTATGCATGATTCTAAAAATACCTAAAATTAATTGTCTCCTGAGAAAATACTTTTGTGATCCATAAAGTCACCCGTTAGCTGCTGCAGGCAAAATACAGATGTGCCTATGTTACAAACAGACCACATTTCTGCTTGTATGTGCTTTTATGCCAGGCAGGCTCTAAATTTAGCTTAACAGAAAGAGGAAGAGAGACTGGTATATTTAAATATGGTTACTACCTTATCGATTTTTCATCTTTCAACGAATAGTATTTAAAGGCAGATAGTGAGAGTTTTCCAAATTACTTTGTTAAAAGGTGATGAAGCTGTTGAATAGTGGATACATTACAAGATTTTTTTAGAGCTAGTTGAACTCTAAACATCAATACTAAAGGCATATATTGAATACCGGCAGCAATGATGAGATCTGGGCATCGAAAAGCTCTTGCACTATAGCTGTTTTAAATCCTGCAGCTAACCTAATAGTTTTCCTGGAATTGCAGTGAAATTCTTATTCGTGTTTTTTGATGTCTTTAATGTTCTGAAATAATGTTGTTAGTTGAATTTTCAGTTCCTGTTCCTTTTTTTTTACTGGAATTCCAGTGCAATTCTTACATCTTCAGATTACTTTAATGGTCCAAGATGAATTTTTGTCTGAACTTTTCAGTTTATTGGTGGTATTGGAGTTGTCCTGTCTTTTTACTTCAATATACTGGAAAGCCATCTCGGTAATTAAGCCAAAAAATATTTAATGTAAGTCCCATTAGAATATATACAGTCAGTACAGTTCAGAATACATGCTTATATGCAGTTTTGATGAACAGCAAAAATGATCATGCCCTAAGTATTTTCCTTCTGTCCTGCAGGTAAATAATTTGACTGGATGGAAAATTTTTCCTTTTTAGGTGGGTTATAAAATGACTGGTAACAAATCAGGTTAGTTTTTCTTTACTTTTTCACCAATCTAGAAATGATAGGGAGCAGTCATTAGGTATTTCGCAGCTGAATCTGGATGACGATGCCAAGAAGGTGTACACGTTTTCTCTACCTATCCTTTTCCTATGTAATTTTAAACATAATTTTCCTACATAAGTTTAAAGAAATTCTCCAGATTTTTTCTCATGTCTGACTGAAATAGCTTAATTCACAGATATATCTGGGGATTATACTATATACGTGCCTCTTTTATGTAGCCAGTACTCACATTGGGTACTTCCTATTTGCTGCCTTTTTTTGAAGAATATAAACGTTTATTGTTCGTTACACTTTGGGTTTTCTTATACTGCCTAAGGAATGGCAGGAGGTTTTGGTCTATAAAAATCAATAACATATTTCAAATTGCAGCATGGCATGCACCCTTTTATATATCAACATAGCTACACATACATATTTTCTATGTACACCTCTAGTTACTTTTGCTGCAAAACTGCTGTATAACAAATCAAGTCTTCAGAAGGGATGCACTGGTGATTTTGCATTAAAGGATTAAAAATAGGATAAAGTATCTGTCCATGAGGATTAAAAGCACTTGGCTACTTAACAGAGGACTGTTTTGAATAATGGTATGTGTTGGAGCCAGGTTGTTCGCAAATAGGACATATAAAGCAACACAGGGTCTGCCAGCACTTTATGTACAAGAACATGCTTCTAGTGACTTATACACTTAGATGGAGTAAGCAAAGTATAAACACTGACTCTGTTTGACTCACTGCTTTTCTCTCTGCAGAGGGATTAGAAAGTAGTATTTTAAGACCAGTAACTTCAGCAGTACATTTCTTTCCCCCAAAAAATCTGGAATACAGAATTTAGTGCAGCCAAGGACATATTTCTACATGCTTCTCAATGTCCTAAATTTTTTCTGGTAACAGAAATTTTTGTGAGATAAGCCAACAAATGGAAGATCGTGGATGTGAGAATACCTGTAATGTGTTTATTTTGTTCCAGAAACCTTTTGAACATATGCCGTATGGTATTTTGATATAGAATAAGAGTTTATGTAAACATAACACCTTTTGTGTCAAAGTAGATAAAGTATGTTTGTTTCCCCTTCCCCTGTTTCCCTTGTATCTATACAAGATAGAGTCCCGTGGACTTCACAGCAGGCTTCAGAATAACCCTACAATTTGACGTAACACAGCCGGAAAGAACTGGAGGAACATCTAAGTGGAAGTCACGGGCTCAAAAGTCTCATACAAGTTAAACCACATCTTGCTGAATTTACCTATTTGAGGAGAGCAGCATGTGTTCATTCCATGTTCACTGAGCTAATTAGTTCTTCTAATTAAACGAGTTCTTACTGGATCGAGGAATATTCTGTACAGCTAACTATTACGCAACCACCAACTGTAGTACTTTAAGTAATATGCTTGTGTCAAGCAATGGTGAACCAGTTATGATATACACATAATATTTCAGCTGTTCTGGATGTAATTGACTCTCTTTTCATGTAAATTTAACACCTGCTACTATGTGTTCATAACAGAAGTGCTTTTATCATGCATGTTGTATATATGTGTGTTGTACAAGCCCTGTTTAACCTAAGTGTGACAACAGAACGGTACATCGTGTTCGTCTCAGTTGTGAATTGATGTACCGGTGACACCAATATGCAACACTGGTCCAGAGCTTTCTGAGACCATCAATCCTCTATTGCTCTTTTTTTTCTGGTTCTCTTTTTTTTTTTTGAAGACTCAATAGTTCTGACAAAGGCCAGGGCAACATCACATTTCAGTCAATCCAGATAAAACAGAGTTTATTCCAGGTCAAAATAAATGAGTACAAACCCAGGAAAAATAAGTGTTGCAATAAACATGTTTTGCTCAGGGGTTTTCTTCCCTTTACAGAACAGGATGAGTGATCTGAAGCTAATACCGGTGTAAGATACATGGGACTGAAACGTAGTCAAATGAGCTATCGCATATGCTGCCTCTAAAGAAGGTTGCTGTAATAAATCTTCAGATACACCAGATGAAACTGTTAACACTAAATTATTCAGCGGCAAATAGCTGTTGATTCAGAAATCCTGAAGGGGCACAAATAAATACCACGCATCCAGCTCGGAGGATCCCAAAACCACAATTCACTGGGAAGCCTGAGATGGACGTAGAAATGCATACAAAATTATGTATAGAAATAAGGTGTGAGTCACTAGTAAGGAAATGTCCCAGCATATCACCCTGCTTTCCTAAAGAACATTCAGTAAGTTTGTGATCAGGTTTTTTGCTCTGTTTTGTAGTTCCAATTTTAAAACCCAGACTTTTGCTCTTGGGGAATGTATTTGTTATCGCTCATGTCCAACTAACTAAAGGGCTAGTACACGAATATGTGCCGAGCCTAGGCAGTTGTACCGGCTATTACACTGTGTAATGGAAGTCAGGTGTAACTACGGTTATCTACCTCACGTTATCTACCTCACCAACGGGTAAAAGGACAAACTGCTTTTGCTACCACTGTCTTCTGCTGCCAAGGCTTCCTGGACAGGACTCCTGCAAGTCTTGGCCAAACAGCTGTAGAACCAGGTTCATGCCCTGCCTCTCTCAATGAGTGGAGGAGTCACTCCTTGCCAAGTAAATAGATGAATTAAACAGACCTCGGTATTCCGGGAACTGTGAGCAGAGAAGTTGATGCATGGACTTGCAATAGCAATTGATCAGAGAGGGATGCACGTTTTGCACAAGGAAAAATGGATTCCACATCTACCCAAAAGTGCTTTTTCAAAGGACACAGGTTGTATTCCGCGTAATTTCTGGTTTCCGGTGGTGCCTGGGCAGTGGCTCAGAGAGCACTGGCAGGGTTCATGGCCGTTTTGAACACACATATCACAAAACTCGAGACGTTCCCCAAAGAACACTGAGGTTGAAAAGGGAGAGGCCCCGTGAGTCAGACCGGGGTTTTTCAGCTCACAATTTCGGATTTTTGTGTCTCAGATCCAGCTGTATTCTAATTGAGCCCTTTTTTTTTTTTAACTGACCCCAGCTGTCTTCTGAAGAGCCTATAATTATGTCTGTTGGAACTTAAAGTATTGACAGAAGCTGCTGCAAATTCAGACATTAAAAAGGAGGAATCTCACCGCTGGTGTGGAGCAATGGATGACTCTTCTGCTCCCAGAAGGGACTATTCCCCACAGCTCCGTGCTGCTAATTACCGCTGCTTCTTGTTGGACCTAGTAATCATGCAGCCACCCCATGCATCAGCATCATTTGTCAATCTGTGTCAGGGAACATGTACAGAAAATAATTGTCGGTTGGTTGGTTGGGTTTTTTTAATGCATCAGCAAAGTCACTGCACAGACCCACCATCGCTAGCTTTGGTTGCGTGGGTGGAAACAGCAGGACCACATGGCTGAGGGCAGATCACCAGTGTGATCGTAAATCAGTTTATATCAAGCATGAAGCCATAGCCCAAATGCTTTTTAAAGATACCTCAGGGGTGTCTGTATGAGTTGCAGTCACCGCAGCACAGGCATGTTGTCTAACAAGAACATGGGATTTGCAAAAGAAAGATGCAGGATGACTCCATGAAATTAAAAAATGGGAAGTCTCAGGTAGGTGGCATGGATCAAAAGCTTTGGCAGGAGTTCTGTTTGCCACGCACTGGGATGGGAATGTGACAAGCCGAGCACTCAAGGAGGAGGGAGAGAGCCAGGGAAAAACATTACAGCTGTCTCTGACGATGGGCAGGCAGCCAAAAGTGTGTGAACTATTGGATGTGTGCTTGGCAGCGGCTCTCCCAGGAAAAGGAGTGGACGAAGCAGAAAGAAGGAAGGAAGGAAAGAAAACGTTAAGCAAGGAAACCACGAGCAAGAGGGAGATCGCTGTCCCTTGGATCAGCTCTACTCTGCAAACGTCATCACTAGCAGGCATAGCCCGTGTTGCCCGTAGGTAGTCGCGCAGCCTGATCAGTCACACAGCTTGAATGATCCATGTCCTGGAACTTTAAGCCACAATTTTTATTTGAATATGATTGCAGGCCTTTGGGCACTTTCTAACGGCAACTAAGGAATTCGCTAAATCCTCTTCTTTTCCCAGAAATATAAAACCAAACAGGCAGAAAAGCAAAGAAAAAAGCAAACAACAACAACAAAAAAAAACCACCCAAAAAAACATTAACACAGGATATTCCCCGCCTTATCATAAAAAAATCCACTTCCCTTTTTCTAAAATGAGTGTCTAAAAAGCAGATGAACTCTTGCAAAACTCCTTGAAGAGCTGAGTAAATGCTGAAACATTGTCTTGGCTTAGGAATAAATAATTTTCACTAATGTGTTTTGATTTGCCTTGAAGCTTAGCCAAAGTTTCCTCTCTGTTAGATCTGTACCCTATTTATAACAACTGTATTTGGGTGGCAACTAGCAGCAAGCTTGCTAGCTCCCACGAAAATCTAGTTTAGAAGGAAAAAACCTTATCCCAAATGTTTTCTTATCCTGAAACGTATCAAAATATCACTTGCTTGGTATTCCAGCTTCTGTGAAAATGCGGGAAAACTGCTTGCCACATCACACCCGTAGAAATGACAGCAAGTGGCCAAATCACGTTTGGAAGGCGCCCAAGCAGAGGGCGTTTGGGGAAGTTTGTAGAAAGAACAATCTGTAGTAGTGGCTCAGAAAATGAACAGTGCGCATTTTTTTGTACAGATGAGAACTGCAGAAATGACCTGAATTTGCAGGAGGGATTTTACAAACAGGGGTCCTGCCAGGGGCGGGGGTCGGACAACCGGCTTCAGCATCAGGGGAACTGGTCGGGGCTGTGCCACCATCGCTGCTGTCCCACTGGGAGTGCAGGGATGTCATGGGCACGTCCCGATGACCACAGAGGCTGCGTGTAGATCAGGCTGTAAAAGGAAAATGTTGACCCCCAAGACAAGACCTTGGGGTCTTGCCGGGGTTACGGTCAGGGTGCAGCGGGAGGGGAGGCGGCCGGGCGCTGCGGGGGCGCACCCCGGGCCCTTGGGCAACACTGCGGTCGCAGAGGGTGACACGGGGTGGCACAGGGGGCAAGGAAAGCGCCTGTGGGGCGTGCGTGTGCGGCAGCGATGGCCATCGGAAGGAAGGGAGGGGGCGACGCAGGGGGTGACACAGAGGGTGACAGCAGCGGGAGGGGCGCGGGGCCGGGGGGGCCGTGGGAAGCGGCCCTGGCCGCCGGGGAGCACCGGGCGCCGGTGGCCGGGAGGCGGGGCGGGGGCGGGCGGTGCTGCCCAGGTAGCGGGGCGGGCCGGCGGGCTCCCCGCGCCGCTCGGGTTAACCTGGGCGGGCCGCGCCGCCGCTCTTCCCGTCTGGCTCGGCCCCCGCCGCGGGAAGTGGGAGCCGGGGCCGCGCCGCCGGAGCCATGGACGGTCCCGCGGCCCCGCTGCGCTGCCGGCTGCTCCTCGCCGTCTGCTGGGCGGCCGCCGCGGGGACGGCGGCAGGTAGGGGCGGCGGGGGAGGGGACGGCGGGACCACCGGGCTCGCCCCGCCGCGGGGCCGCTCGCTGCCGGCCTGCCCGGGGCCGGGACACGCGTGGGGAGGCGGCGGCGGGGGGCTCGGGCGGCCGCGGCGGAGGCTCGGGGCACGTCGCTCCGCGCGTTTCGGTGAAATACGTTCCTTTTGTAGTAGAAACGGCCCCGCAGCGCGTCAGCGGAGCCGGCGGTGCGCCCTGCCTCTCGCCGGGCAGAGGGGCGGCGGTGCCGGGGAATCTGCCCCTCCGTAGGGCAGCCCGTGAGAGGTGGGCAGAAGGCGCGTGAGCGCTTCTCTGGGGCTCCCGGGGCTGCCTCGGCCGCCGAAGCCCACGCCGAAGCCCACCGCCCTTCTGCCCCGCGGGGGCCCGGCGCGGCAGCGGTTTGCGGGGGGCGCCGGCCGGGAGCGGTTCCCCCCCAGGGGGCTTCGGCCGTGCCGTTGCCTGCCCTTGCAGCTCCCACGCTTTTGGCAGCGCGGACCTTCAGTCGCGGGAAAGATGCGGTTGTGCCGGGAAGGGTTGGGCAAGAACCGGAGCTCGAAGCTTTGTTAGTTCTGTCTTTGCTGGTGTGCAAAAATACACTTGCGGCCATCAGAGGATCGCTGTTTTCCAGCTGGCTGCAATTCGTTTGATAACGATGAAATCACCCTCCAGAAAATAAAGGAGGGCAAAATACAGATACAAGTTTTACAACACTTCTGTGATACGTGATGTTGATGACTTCCTCATCACGGCTTTTCGAAATGAAATGTTGTCTGGGCAGGATTGCCCCAGTTAATCCCTGGTGGTTGCTGCTGCGCTTTATTTTCTTAGAAGCTTCACCGTGGCTTTGTTTTTTAAAAATGAAATAGTGTCTTGCCTATGTTTTGTAGTTGCTCTTTGAGTTGTTCTGCTAAATTGCTGTAGCAATGAGATTTTAGTAACAAAAGTATTAGCCTCTATGTATATTTTATACAACAAAAGTACAAGACTGGCCAAGCCTATGAGTGAAAGCAAATCTTCAGCTGAATGTAATGTTAAAGCCGTGGGCTTTAGAGCTTCAGGATTGTATAGATTAATCTAAAACGTACTAGATTTGAACTTCTGTGCTAATACAGTTCATTAATTTATTTATAAACCTTGAATATTCCTACTTCTTTGTGTGGTTAGAAATCTGCAAGCTTAAATGCAATTAATCCTAATCAGACCTATTAAAAGGAAACGTGTAGAACTTCAGAATGGCAATCAGGGATGGCAATGTAAATTTTTGAAATGGTTTGTGACTCCTGTAGGTAATAAAAAGTTTGATCACGAAAAGACAGAATGCTTGGAGCTGTGCCGTCTTGTTGAATAAATATTATTTTTTGTTGGGTTTACATGATCTAAAGGACATGTCATTTGCAAACTTAAGGCCCCGGTGCTGTTCCTGAAACAACTCGTAAGTTTTTTGTTAGTGGAACAGGTGATAGGCAGAGAAGATCTGGCTAGGTTCAATTTTCTTGGGGGAGACTGTATTTTTGTAAGAACAAAGTTTTCTTCTCTGCTCCTGAGGTCAGCTATAAAACTGAATAAACAAACAAAAACTTCCCAAAAGTTCTAATTACTCAAAAAAGCTAAGCGTGTTTAGGCTAAAACAGTAAATCCTAGTAATTTTCTGTGCAAGCATGCATGATCGACACATACATGTGGGCACGCAGCTGGTGATGGTGGCCATTCTCTGCTACTGCCTGGCCTTGAACTACGCAAAGGTCTGAGAAAGCTCCAGGAGTTTGATGAACTTTCTTCAAGCTTTGGCAGCTCTGTCTCTTGGGAAATGTAAGATAATAGTGACGTGGATGCTTTGAGCAGATTTCTTGCTGAAATAAGCTGTTTTGCCTTTCCATCTGCACTCTTCCTTGTGCTAGCAGAAGGAAACGGTGCTGCACCGTGACTCAGATGGGAAAACTGATCTTGGTGGAATTATTCTGCTCTTTCCCAAATGCTGGAGCAGGTTGAGCCTGGCTGTTGGGATGAGAAAGTTTCCTGGGATGAGCAAGACCTGCAGTGCTAGTTGATATCAGTTTGAGGTTTGTGAAACTACTGCGTAACAAGGGTACTTTCCACAGACTAATAGGTGGTGGTGCCTCGGTGATGTTACCTGTAGATACTTTTGAGAAGCAGTCTCGTTTGGCCTCTTATTTAACATCTAATAGTACACATTAGAATAGCCCTTTAGAAAAACAAACTTCACTGACTTTCATTTTCTTAGGGAATTACCAACTGGGTTTTTGGTTTTTTTTTTCTAGAATTGGAGTCTGACACATACTTTAAGTTTTCCAGGCAGTTTTCTAATTTTTTGTTTTCTAATGCAACCTTTAAGCTGTGTGACTGGGTATTGAGTAGGCTGTGACTCAGTGCACAAGAGTAAGGAAGGGTCAACGCACAAATGGATTTATCCCAGCAACTCTCTCTGAGTCATGGCTCTTCCTTTGCTTCTACGTGGCTTCTGGAGCAGTGAAACAAAGTACTGCTGAAGTGTGCCAGCAGTAAATTGCCACTTGTCCCACACTGGTTTTGCTCACTGTGCTAGGGCATAGCATTAAAAGTTTAATAGGTGAGTAATTGAAAAAGCATTGTGGTTTCTTTGTTTTTTTAACATTCTCGGTTTTGCTTGGTTTGGGCTAAATTGTGGTTCTGACTGTTGCTTGCAAGATGCAATCACTTGTCTTTTTAAAGTTTTCTCTCTAAAACTGCATTGATGGGTTATTGTCGGGTAGAATAAAGTATTAATTGCTCCACAAAATATGTGTGCTACTTTTCCTAAAGTTTCAGCATGTGTGATGCAAATTCACAGTGGAAAAGACATGAAAAATGAGACTCATCTTCCCTCCACAAGCATAAGTTTCATTACCACAGCCACTATATTGTTGTATGCTGCGATTTCTTAAAAATTACTTTTCAGTGATTTTTTTGAGTGTGTGTGCATTTCTTATAATTATTTAAATAATTGATGGACTGAGCAAGAATAGTAGAAATAATTTAGTGGGCAGTAGCTTAATCTGATAGCAAATATGAGCTGAGAAAGAGTTGAGTCGTTTGTGTTCTTTTCTGTTGGAGCGTTAAAAATCTGTCAGTAGTACAAAAGGTAAAATGTGGACCAACAGGATTGTGACACTGATAACTTCTTTCTTTTAGGAGCAAAAGTTCTTCCACCTCCATCCAACCTGGACTACTCATTTATCCAAATCTGCACCCTGAACTGGACATGGAACCCCCCAGAGAACGTCAGCAGTAGCTGTGACCTAGAGTATTCCAGTGACATTGTGATTGATGAGGTCCTTCAGCACAAAAGAGTGAGTGCATCACCTCTTTAAACTTTGCTATGCTCCGGTAAATGTCTCGTTGTGATAAAACTCTGTGTGTAAGCATATGAATATGTATCTATATATAACAATACAGTTTTAATATAGCCTGTAATTCTTGTCATGGGATCAAAACCTCAAAAATGAGTCATACCAGTATGTGGGATCTTCAGGTCAGAAAAATCTGCCTGTTGCTCTCTGATAATTGAGCTGCTACCGATAACACAGAACTACCATAATAATAATGTGAAAACTCTTGTTTCAGTCTTTGCTTATGCAGCTTTCTAGGAAAAATAAAACATATGCAGGGCAGTCTGCATCCTTAAGACTTGAAAGGGAATTTGCAAAGGCTATTCTCCTCTGCTTTGAACTCAGTTTAAGAAAGAGGTGTGCACCTTAGCCTTGGTGTAGCTGTGATCTGACAGCTTTTGTCTTCTGGAGGTAATGCCAAGCATGGTGCTCCAATGTTTGCCCTGGCCCTGCGCTTACGGTTAGTCATGGGGGTTGTGTTGCAAAGGCAACGTGGAACACATTTGTGTCCTGGAACAGAAATTGTAGAACTTGTTTGGTTTGGGCATTTGTTTTCCATCTGTGTCAGATGGTTTGCAAGCCCAGATGTGATCCCTGGTGTGGATTAGCAAGTGTTTGGTCAGGACCAAGAGCAGCATTGCCATGGTACCGAAGGAGCTGTAGGACAGACATTTTTACCATTTATTGCTGGTGAGATGATACGCTGTCAGCCTCTAATTCTAACCCATGAGAATCTGAAGCCTTGAATAAACAAGTGTGGGGTCAGCAGCACCGCTATTTCAGATACAGTTAAAATGGATACAGAGCCTCTTGGAACAGCCCGTTGTTGAGCCCTGTTACGGGTTTATGGCCTGAAGTTTGCCGTGGCCTCGGTGCGGTGACTGCCGTAGTCTTTCTGACAGCTCCAGGATATCCTGAGCTTGAAGTAACACTGTGATCCTTCAAACACCTGAACTTATTTAATGGCTTAACACTGCCAAAAGGGTGGTATTTCATTTTTGACACCCCCTTCTCTAATGATCTTAGCTGGACCTTTAGATGAGCCAGTTGAACTTGTGAACCCAACAGAAACCTATTTACCTTTTTGTTAACCAATGAGCAAGTTGAAAGTCTGCTTGGTTAACGAGCTGAATGAGTTTGTGGAAGGGTCTAATGGACGTTAAGGTCAGCAGCAGTGAAAGAGCTGTGGGACAGCAGTTTCACATGACAGGATGGAACAGACTGTGTATCATCTGGGTGCATCTTTTTTGCATGACAGCTGGTAGAACCTAGTTTGTCCATTGCTATTTAATTTCCTTGCCCTCTTGTTAGTGCCAATATTTTTTTTTTTTTTTTTTTAATACACAAGTGGTTACACCATTTCTTGGTCGTAACAAAGATATTTTTTTAATTTTTTTAATCCTGTTTCCAGTTAAATAAAAGGCATCCCCCTAGCCCAACAAAAGATGCTCAAGAAACTGTATGGTAAAAGGGTAAGCCTTTTTCTCATACAAAGACAAACTGTCTTCTGAAAATGGAAGGTCATGGACTACCTGGGCCTGATGTGGTATCACTGTATTTTAATTGCTGTTTGTGGATTTGCTTTCTTTTTCTTTTGCTCCTTAAATCCGTGTTGACTCTTCTTATTGCTTTTGCTTGTGTCTTCAAATGTTCCTTCTTATGTTTGTCATGCGCTTATGTGCTCACACACAGAGGAAGGTGCCAGGTTAGATCTGTAAGCTCTGTTTGTATAGCTGTAGTATAAACACGCTCATTTTGCGTTACCCATGAAGACTTACTCTAGGATCATTTTCCCCCACGTTATACTTGTTCTTTGATCTCTGTGTGGCCTTTGCTCGTGTCTACAGCTTGCTGAAGTAGAAGTAGTTTTCCTTCGAGTTCTGAGCCTGCCTGATAAGGGAAAAGAAAAGCCAGGTGATGCTGAGGCTTTCCACGTTGTCAGACACTTGTTTCATTTGGCTTTGAGCTCAGACTTTGAGGGACTGTAACACATTCTTACATTCGTAGTAATTCCCATGGGTCTGATGTGGTACACCAAATGTTCTGGTTTTCTTCCCCCTTTGAAACCCAGGAATGGAGTAAGAGTCGCTTCCGTGTGACAGATACGTCCTTGAATGAGGAAATGCGTTTCAAAGTGAGAAGTGAGTGCAAGTACGGTAATGTCAGCGAGCCCAGCCGGTGGGTGGAGACCTCCCTTCTGCCCAAAGGTAACACATGCAGCAGCCAGACCTTGGGACAGACCTGGCTTGGCCTTGTTTTCTCTGCTATTATAGCAAAATATTGCAGAAATACGTCATGGGGAGATACCAGACACAAGGGTTAGCTCAACTGACGGAGCTTCAACAGAGCGATTCAATTATCCTACATTTAAACATAAACAGAGTCTTCTGATGCTTAAAAAAATTATGGGGAAGCTTGTAAAATGTAAATGCTCTTCCAAGACATTTAAATGATTTTTGTGGTTCCTGTCATTCTTGTCCCTGCTGTGCTGTGGTTATGAGACAAAAGATAACTTCGGTTGTATTAAGCCTCCTGACTTTGTAACTTAACACCTAAGTTGGTTTATTTTGTATGATTTTCTGTACAAGCAGAAGTCCCTAAAGTAACGTTACCGTTGTAAATGAGAGAGGGATGAATCTAGCAAATTTAGCAACCTGTCGAGTAAATAAATGACTTGAATGGTTATAGTAGGGTTTGCTCTTTTTCAAAGGAGGTGACTAGGGTCTACAAAACTGTGCATAGCAAAATGAATAGAGGAAAAACATTTTTTTGTTTCTAGACACCCAGAAGCAAGGGATCCATAGCAAAATTGTTAGGAAGCAGACTGTAAGGGATAATATATTCTTCTGGATGCTGGAAGCGAGGAGGTACAGCAAAGAGGTAGAGCCTCTTGCCTTGAGTAGTAAAAGTCTGTCTGACCCAAGAGTGTGACTTGATGTGGATGAAAACCGTGTGTGGACAGGAGAATCTGAGATCTTACCAGGCTTGTCTGTCGGTCTGTCAAAGGGGTATTCTGGGAAATCTGGGAAGTGGATCATTAGGACAGCACGTACTTAACAGGCCGGGGCTTTTAAAAGTCTGCTTGCAGTTAAAATATTTTTAAATGCCCCTTCTAATAGGAAGACTGCTTCATTTTCCTATACTATTAGAGAGTTGCTGCTTCAGGGAGAATGCAGGCTGGGAAGTAGATGGTAGTTGGGCGTTTGCTATCAATAAAAGTCTGGACTGTTGGTAAAATTAGCATGCCTTTTACTTTCAGTTCATGGAGATGTTGTTACTTGTTACAAGGAAAAAATACCTAATATGCTGTAATGTGATAATAAAGAATTTGTACAAAAATGCAAGATTGAATATGAAAGACTTGTTCCGTAATTGCTCTGCCTGGGAGATACATTGACATCTCTATTCACAATTGCTATGTACTCCTTTGTACTTACATTCTGTAACTTGGGTTTTCAGGGTATGTTAAAAGAGGTTCAATGTCTAGAGGTATATGGGTGTCAACTAAATATTCAACTTACCCGGTGTTGCTTTTGTCCATGTTTAAGTTCTACAGGTATTTCCATATTCAGAATACTCAGAAACCTAATACTGTATCTGGAGTAGATAACTGTAATTAAATGCTGACTGGTTTTCATGTTGATGGCTGTAATAACTATAACAAAGCTAAGTGCTATCCCTATAACTGCCAGTGACTTTAACTCCTTTCTAAAGTAGCTGTAGTTTAAGAGAACAAAATATTTTCCTGGCACAACACCTTGTCCTTAGCATCAGGTAACTCAGACATGGTGGAAACTGGGATTTGCTGTTATGATTAGCTTGCATTCAAAAGTTCCTCTGCTAAGATTTCAGTTGTTGCAAGCAATAAACAACTGGAATTCATCATTTGCTGTGCTGAGATAGGCAGTGCAGCCTGAGAGGTAACCCACCTTTGCCTTCCAGACAGTTTCAGTTCTGTAAAATGGGATGTTTTACTTATGGAAATAGGGGAGAAGACTGTCCTAGCAAAATAAGAGACCTTTCCAATTTGCCTTGCAGGTATTCCAGGCACTGCTGCTGTTGACTTGAGCTGCATTTGGCACAATTTGGAGTACATGGTTTGTACATGGCGCCCTGGGGAGAACACAAGCAGTGATACCAATTATACATTGTTCTACTGGTTCGTATGATGTTTTTATTCTCGGCTCTGAAGTGCTTTAGTGCTGATCTTTAGTTTCACGTTACACATTTTACTTGTCTGCTTCCTGTTGCTTTGCAAGGTCCCAGGGCATTGTGTACAAATCAGTGTTGTGTCCTGTCCAACAGAAAAATTCACGGGGCCTAAGGGTGGCCGTTGCTGAGTCTCTTTGGGAAGTTGATATAACTATTATATGAAGCACTGGCAGCTTCTGTAGCTCACTGTAAAAACAGCTATTGCTTTCTAATTTTTTTCTAATTGTGGATTCAAAGAGGGAAGAATTAAGAACTGAGCTAGACCCATGTATTAATTGCTTTCTTTGCAGCCCAACAAACACGTGCTGTTTAAGTCAGAATCACTCACTAATGTATGTGTTAGCTCTTGAGTCATTGGAAAATGGTATGAAAGCACTAATAACACTTAGCAGTACTTTTGTTTGTGTCTTCAACGTCATAAATAACCGATTCACCTTGAAAATTATGGAGAATATCTTTTTATCATCATCCCTGCTTGCCAGCTGACTGCTATAAATAGACTTGTTCCAAAGAAACAGAGTTGTGGTGTGAGCAAAACCTTGGCATCAAGATCTGTGCATGCTAATCTATGCATACTTCTGCATGCCGATGGGGCTTGTGAAACGCCAGGCTGCATTAGCTTCTATAGAAATATCGGAGTTTTTTTTCTGAAAGCCTCTTGTAGTTTTAAATTGGCTTTCTGTTATCTGAACTAAATAAACTTTTTCCTCTTCCTCTCCAGTGGCAGTCTCACAGGCTAGCTCTTTGATTTAATGCATTTGGACGGCAGACAGCAGAAACTTGCTGCTTCTGTTAAATGTGGAGAGGACTGTTCTCTCTCTAAGCTGCTACTCAAAGAAATCTTTTCTTTGTTATAAGAACAGTACCAATGAGGTGTTGAAGATATGAATTTCTGGGTATATGGATACTTACTGGAGTAATGCTTTAGATTAGAGCTATATATTTTCAACTTACCCCTGAATTTTAATGGAAGATGTAGCTGTAGTGACAGTAAAGTGTTTTAATTCATGCTGCTTAGAAAGATAAATGCTCATTTTCAAGGCTGAAAACTAAGGAAACCCTTGATTTTTTTTTTAATTTTTTTTTTTTTTGACTGGAAGATACATTTTCCATAATGCAGGTGAGGTGGTTTTTTTGGTTTCGGTTTCGTTTTTCAGAAACGAATGAACAATTACCTGAAAAGTTATTGCTTGCTTCCATTTTATATTCTTCTTGATACTTTCCTCTTAAACGCTGTCTTTTCATGCAGCATGAATGTGAATATAACATTAGCTTAGAACAAACAAATCCAGCCAGTGCACAGTGATACTTGCTGAAGTGGAGGCTTAGGAAAGCAGGTTGATGGATCTGCACGTTGCTCACTGTTCTGAGTGCCTCCCATCTTCATCAGCCCCAGGGTCGGGAGGTGAGAAGGGGGGATAAAAAAGGGGTCTGTCCTGACTGTTTTGGCTTCCCCAGCCCATGTGTGTTGAGATGTGAGGTAGGAAAACGTCACTCCTATTGTGCTCCTAAATGAAGCTCTAACTGAATCTATATCACTGTTAAATAAATTTAAAAAAAATAATAATCTGTTTTCTCAGGAGGAAAAGCTACTGGCATGTTTTCACTGGGACTTGGGGAACAGAGAGAAGCAAGGAAGAAGTTTGTCATAGCTTCTCTGTTATTAGAAGTGAATACTGACATTTTGAAAAGCAAATGCAGGCAGTAGGTGAATCTCAACTGTCTCAAGCAAGAGCTGCAATATGTGGGCATAGCTGAAGGAGATGGATTAGCTTGTTCTAGCACAGAAGTGAAATTCTGTTGATGGGAGGTGATCCAAATTAGTTTGCTTTCTGAACATTTTTTCCTCAGAATTGTTTTCCAATTTGGAAAATGTGAACCAAAGCTGAAAGCAGCTGTTATTTTTGATGCTGTGACATAAAGCAAACCTGCCTCTCTTTCTGCTACTTGACACTTTTAAAAAATAATGTTCTTTCTAAAGCTTGAGATAAATCAGAAGCTTCTGACTTTGCCTAGCTTTACTTTTATAGTACAGCTCTAATGCAAGATTAATCTGTAGAATTTGTAACACAGGTTTGAAAACAAGCTTGCCCCTTGCTGTCCTATTCTTTTGACATTTAAAAAAAATATTTTTATTCCCATAGGTTTGATGGTTTGAAAAACCATAAGAAGTGCAGTAACTATTCTATGCATCAAGGAATCTCTGGATGCACTTTCAATCTTAGCTTCCCAAAAGTCACCAGCACTTATCCAGCTATAAGTATTTTGATTAGAGATGATTCTGAAGAAATTAGGCCTGTGTGTGCAAGTAAAAATCCTACCACCCTTGGTAAGTTTAACACCACATTATAAAAAATAATAAAACCCCCAAATTTACTAGTATATTGTTGTGTTTGGAAAGCTTGCACCTCCTAAGCTGTGGATGAGACAATATGTTTGCATGTTAGATGCTCCCATCTTCTATTGATCTTTGATTTGGGAATTATATAGACAGGGTTTGCTTTTCAGGAGTGGAGGGATATTTGGGGAGTTCGGGGGTCATTTTCCATTCATTTTTACTCTTATTCTTTACTGGTTTTTATTTTTTCTTGACTTTTTGGTGGTGACTTTTTCCTTTCTGTTCCTAAACTTGTATTAAATGTAGTAATATGCAATGCAGGACTTGAACAATTTTTGTAAACAGTGTGATACACTTTTTAACTAATTCTTCCTTTTTGCATTTCAGTAAAACCTGCTACACCGAGACAAGTTATGCTGTCAAAGATTAATGATGAAATATATCTAGAATGGAGTGAATCAGACACCTTCCCAGAAAATTGTTTATTTTATGAAGTTGAATATCGCAATGGAGATTTGGACACGGCTCAGATAATTAAAGTAATTTTTCATTACTTACAGTTAACTGTGATTTCTTTCCTAGGTATCTCTTCTAATTTGTGTTGCTATTCACAGTAATTCAGAATTTGCTGTTTAAAAATGAAAAATTGTGTATGCTGCATGTGAATGAGTCTGGTGCACTAGGTAGAAGTGTTGCGTGGACCTAAGATTTTTCTCCCATACAGAAGGTTTCTGGCAGTGATATCTATACACCACAGTTCACACGAGTCTTCTGAATCCTTGCCATCGTTTGTTAGGGCAAAGCCATAATGTGTAAGAACAGTCCGATACAGAAGTATGTACTAAAGTAAACAACGCTTATCAGGAAAGGCGCGATGGTGCATGTACTTGTTTGCTGCTCAGTGATACAGGACTCTGGTCTGTTGGTGTTGGGTTTTCCGATTGTTGGTCTGCGCTTGGTCATATGACTGCCTTGTTCTTGAATGACGTGACTTGATTACCAGAAAGCAAAATTATTTTCTGGTGCACATAAGAGCACAGAATGTTATACAGAAAAGCAAGGGGGATGAAAACACTGAGAATGGGGGCAGGGGGTGGAAAAAAGGAAAAAGCAAACAGGGGGAGAAAAAGTGCACTCTGAGATATGCTGATTTTAATGTACATATAAAAAGCATTGAGTTCAGTGTCTGGATATACTCATGCCTGTATCTGCATAGCAAAAGTGACTGTACTGTTTGATCAGAATGGTTAACAGCGTGATAAATTTCAAAGTAAGGTGGTAGTCTTTTCCTATGGCATATATTTAGTTGTTTGCCCTACCCTAAATTTACCAGACTCGAATAATACCAACTTGTCTCGTGAATCTGGCATTTTGGATCAAAAGTAAGTGAAGTTCTATCCCATCTAGGGTATGTGTCTCTGTAGAGGTATCACAGAAGACTTCAGTGTGGTTGAAGTTAGATCAACATCGCTGCCCTGACAGAGAGGGAACGGCAGCATATATCTAAGATGTTTCTCAAAAAAAAAAAGGCACTATTCCAGATGCTGAGTCTTAGTTTAATCATTGATGCCAAATGCTGCATGATAGAAGTAGCAGTGAATAAGAATAAATCTTAGGTTTGGAATCTGTTTAGGCAGTCTGTGCTGGTTAAATGCCACTATGTCCTTTTTTGTGGAGTACAGTATTCACAAAAAGATCTTCCATCAAAACATTCAGGGTCCGTTAACTGCACAATGGAAACAGGCTTGTAAATGACTGAGAATGTTAGTAATTTCACAAAGCAAATTAATTACCATTTCTTTTTACCTTAGGTTGAAAATAATTATATGTCAATGCCTAGCGTTGATCATAGCAGCAAGTACATCTTCAAAGTGAGAGCAAAACCAAAGCCTGAGTGTTACAGCAGCAAGCTCTACAGTGACTGGAGTGAAGAAAAGAGTGTTGGTGAGAGCAATCGTTCCTGCAATCTGCTGCACCTTATTCTTCATCTGTAAAGCATCAAATACCTTTTGTCTGCTAAATAAACGGGAGTCAAAGATCACCTCCCTATATCTGTTTAATTTTACTTACAAAGAGGGCAGGAGAGTTCTAGCCCTTCAGCAGTGTCATCAGTTACTACCTGTACTGCTATATACATTGATGGGGTTGCCATCTATATAGTTGTGCAATCACCCCTTTCCAGTGCTGTCAGTTTTTAAGCCTTGAGTCTTGCTGGTTATGCATTTTCCTGCCAAATGTATCTACATCATAATATCATGCTTTGAAAAATGAGTCGTTGCCTACAAAAGTGCTAGTGTATTTGAAAAACATTCAGTCTGTGAACAAATTAGAGAATTACTTAATTTGCTGTCATAAAAAGCCTCTCAAAATATCCCTAAGTTTCTCAAATTTTTGTTTTCCTTTTCCAGGTGAGAAGGTGGACTCTACATTCCATTTTGTTTTAATAGTCACCATTCCATTAATAGTAGCAGTATCTATGATAATTCTGCTTGTTTATCTAAAAAGGTAAATAACAGTCTCTCTTTATTTGCAATCCACTAATTCTGATCGGTCTTTGACTAGTGTTACCTGCAAGAGAGAAGGATTGTAACTGTCCATGATGTGGCATGTTTCAGTAGCATCTCTTTTAGCCGGAACAGTATTGCATAGCAAAAATGGCAGCACCATTGTGCCTTAGTCATTAGAATTAGCTTTACAGACTATACAGATGCTGTGATTGCACTTGGGTAATGTTGCTTATATCTGCTTACAGTTAGATTCTTGTTGCACAGCTATTGCATCCCGTCTCTTTCAGCAATGAAGTCTAAATTAAAAATTAGGCTTATATGTAAAGTATATTTTACCAGATTTTTGTAAAAAAGTCTACATTTGCTGCTCTCTTTGTCAAGAGTGAAAGTTATCTAGCATCTGTTTGTGTGAATATTCCCATTTCCTTTTGGTTTGGGGAGTAAAAATAAGAATTGGATACAGTTACACAGAAGTGAAGGCTGGCCAGTGATGCCAAAGCTGACTCCACAAATCTTCTTGACTGCACCCACGTATGACTCTGAAATGGTGATTTTTAAATTAATATATCTTTTATCGAAATCTTCTGGTTTTAATTTTCTGAAGGCTGAAGATATTAATTCTCCCACCAATTCCGGACCCTAGAGAAATTCTTAAGCGCATGTTTGGAGAGCAGAACGAGGATTCCCAGGTCAGTAAGAAGCTGTTGGGCCAACTAATCTATTGAACTGGAATCTGTAAGCTTCCAATTTCCTTCTTCCTAATACTTTTGTCTAAAACCAAATGTATGGAAGTAAGCACGTTGTATGAAGATTAAGTATTTACAATAGTAAGAGTTGTTCAGAAACAATTATCCAAAGCTGAGGGGATTTTTTTTTTCCCCCTCAAATTGCATATACCTTTATAAATACGTTGGTAGAATTGCATTATTCTGTTAGTTCACAGACTGCTAGTCTCTTGAATGTGTTTTGGGTTGGTTTGGGGGTCGGATTTTTTGGGTGAGGGTTTTCTGGTTGTTGTTTCTGGGGTTGTTTGAGGGGGGATTAGTGGTTTTGTTTTGGGGTGGTTTATTTTTTTTGTGTGGTGTGGGCTTTGGTTGGTTGGGGTTTTTTATTGCAACTCTGTTAAACTACTTCTCCTGAACATTCAAGTCTTTCTCTGCTAGTTGCTGATATTTATGATGCTGAATAAAGCTATTCGTATCTGACTTCCATCAACTTGTATTTTTGGCACTTTCACATTTATCAGTTAGCTATAAAGTAAATCAGGACATTTAGCTTGTCATTGGCGAAAGAGCAAAACTAACTATAGTTGCTTCAGGGTTTGGTTGATGAAAGACTGACTATGGGCAATTATTTCAGCAAAAATAAACATAATGCTGATTATGGAAAGTCTTATTTCTGAACAAATTTTAACTCAGCAGCTCTTTATAAAATTCTCGAGGGAAGTACACTGACAAGCCCTAATTCAAACCCGGACATGAGGCAACATTTGTTGTTCCCTGTGGTCCTGTTCATATGCGGCCCTCATATGGAAGGGACCTTCTGACTCACTGTGGCATCTCAAAACTTGTGCCACCTGTGAAACATTTGCAGAGGATAATGACTGTCTGGGTATCTGGTGCTGCATGTGCATTGCATGTTCTCAGTTGAATAGGAGTTGCAGGAATTGCTTGCTTCCTGAAAGTAAGTCTCCTTTTCAGGCCTAGGCTTCCCAATTGCAAATGGAGTCCAAAATCCAGAAAAATTCCCTTTTTCTACGGGGGCATTCCAAGTTCACCTAATAATAAACTAGAACTATGTGGAAAGCATAGAATCATTTAGTTTGGATTGTTTACCCAGCACTGCCATGGCCACCACTAAACCATGCCCCTAAGTGCCACATCTTCACATATTTTAAACACCTCCAGGGATGGTGACACCACCACCTCCCTGGGCAGCCTGTTCCAGTGCCAGAGCGCCCTTTCAGTGAAGACATTTTTCCTCCTACCCAATCTAACCCCCCCCCCCGGTGCAACTCGAGGCCGTTTCCCCTTGTCCTGTCGCTCGTTACCTGGGGGAACAGACCGACCCCCCTGCCTACAGCCCCTGCCAGGGAGCTGCAGAGAGCGGTCAGGGCCCCCCTGAGCCGCCTCCTCTCCAGACCAGCCCCCCCAGTCCCCTCAGCCGCCCCCCATCAGCCTCGTGCCCCAGCCCCTGCCCCAGCCCCTGCCCGGCTCTGGACACGCTCCAGCCCCTCCACGTCCCCCTGGCAGTGAGGGGCCCAAAGCTGAACACAGGATTCGAGGGGCGGCCTCACCAGTACCACGGATAGGGGCCTCCTAGTTTAATATATATATAATAATACATATTTCAGCATGTATTGGCCTTTATGGGACTAAGACGGGACTCTCAGCCATGGGGATCATAAGTATGGTAGCTGTTACGCTTTGTCATGCCTTGACAAGTGCTTTGTGACTGCCCAAGTAATGCTATGTTCTTGCCTCAGTATTATCTTGATCTTCTCTGTGTGCTTAGTGTCTCAGTGAAAAATTTACTAAGCACGTACATCCTCACTTGTACATCCTCCTGCCCGAGCTTTGCCCCTAAGCTGTAGTAGGAAGCGCTGTTGAGGTGGGGACCAACCTTCAGTCTTCCTCATCTCCAGAGAGGACAACTCTTCCATCAACTAGGCCTAAGCCATGCCCCTAGGAAGCACAGTTTGTTGTCCAGCTACCGTGGCTTTTTCACCATAATAAAGGCTACGCCTTGTGGAACGGGTCTGTCGTCTTGGGCTGAAAAAACAATGCTCATCATGAGGAAGTGGTGTTAAAAATGTTGTTGTTCTCTTTCAGAGATGTGCAAAGGATGATCAGGTGCATGCTTACAACAGGTTAATCAAGGAAGAAGAAATTCATTCTTTAATCTTAACAGAAACTCCAGTGTGTGCTAATTCTGAAAACGAAAACTGATAAGCTCTGCTTTATCAGTGAAAGATGAGGAAACTTTCATTCTTGCTCCCATACCTCGGGTGACAATGTACATGTGAAGGGACCTGCAAGACGTTGACCAGCTTTCAGCTTACCAGGTTCCCTCTGAGCCTTACTTCTCTGACGTTCAGAAGACACATTGCGAACAGTGCCCATTCCTCCGTCTCTGCTAGAATACTTGTCTTGGATCATTCAAGATGAGCATGTACATAAATTTCATGTGACTGCATTGCAGCATCTCACATTTTGGCTCCAGCCAGCTCTGCCTTATTACTTGTCATTTGCACTCGTGTTTGTGCCTCATGTTAGACTGTAAATGAGTTTTTTGGAGCAAGCACTGTGACTTCTCTGAAGTATTTGGTTCTGTTTTGCAGCCGGTGGGATGAGGCTCGTTTACAGTAGGTGGCTCATTAGTGCTACTGTGCTGAGCTGCTGCTGGTAGGATGCCAGCACACGGACCGTGTGTGGATAGCCTGTTTCATGTGATCAAGGGCAAGGCGCTTTCCAGAGGGCATTTATGGACTGACCTTCTTACACTTCTGGTTGATGTGTGCCACTGTGGCCTGGTCAAACCCCATAGAAGAGAGCTGTTTTTTCTTTTAAAATGTGTATGGAAAGCCACTCCAGGTTCCTGTTAGCATTCAGACTATTCATAGAAAAGACCTGGTTTTTTAACCTTCCAAGTGCCTGTCCTCGGATGCCTTGCCTTTATGGACTTCTTGAGTTAATTATACTTTGTTTAAGATGATAAATAGAATTTTTTACTTGTGTTACGTAGTGGCAAGTAACTGTATTGAGTCTTACCACACTGATTCTGCTTTGGCCATATTGGCCTGACAACACCCAGTTTTTGGAAGTTAAGTCATCTTGAGTCTGTCCAGCAAAATTACCAGGTTGGATGTGTGACTCTGAGGAGCTGTGGTCAAATTGATTAGCAGGTGCTAAACCACTGAAACCAAGTTAATTCAAAGGCTTCAAGACCCATCCTTACTGCTAAGCTGATGGATTTGAAGGAAGAAGGGGTGACAACCTTGACCTTCTTCCAAAGGGATAAGCCTTATTCTTTCTGTGGTGATGAGGTTGTGATTTGAGCTTCCCCTCTAGGAGCTTAGCAATTTAAAACAAGGTACTGATTTGACTTCTGTATGTTAACTTGATGACTTTTTTTTTATTGTTGTAAATCGTGATTTGATTTGTTAATTTGATGGTTTTGTTTTGAGGTTGCTTTACCCAGCAAAGCTCAACAGATGTTTTCTGGCACAGCTGTGAGATTTCTCTGCTCAGAATTCTGAGCATTAGTTTCTACCCTGTGCTACAAGAGTGTTAACAGCAGTTCCTTAATTGTGCTGGAGGCAGAAAGTAATGCAATGGGGAGAAAGGGATTGGTGCAAGCTGTTTACAGTTAGTGTTCAGGAATTTCTTGCTTCTCCCATTAAGTGCAGACACGTCTGTCAGTGATGTAGTCAATCTTAGCAGACTGGGAAGAGATGTCCTCAGAAGTTTGCTAGGAACAAACTCTGTAGCCACTAAGCTTTTTAAAGTTTAGCCCTGTCCTCAAACTCCATTCAATCGAAAATCTGAAATTAAATCCTATAGGTTTAGAACATACTGTTCAGCAAAAAGTAGAAATAAAAGCCCTTGGGTTTTAGCTACAAATTTACATCCTTTATACTCTTATATATTCCCTCCCTCTCAATAAATCCAATTCTTCCCTCAGTCCCTACTGAGCCTCAGATAAACAGTTTCTTCCACATCTCTTGGTACCAGAGGTCAAAAGGAGAGAAGACATGTAGCAGAACTAGCAGACCCCATATTAGCTTAAATCTTTTACTTACAATCAGGCTAAAAAAATAAAAAGACGTTATAAAAATTGGTTAATGAAACAAAAGAAGAATAAAACCTCAGGGATTTCAGTGAAATAAAACAAAACTCAGGTTATACAAAGTCAGCTAGCAGCGCTATCTGGTATTCCAGAGGTAAAGGAATAGCATGGGGAGAAAGGGTAATTAAATTCCTCTGCCAAGTTCATTCCCGCTCCCCCACAACATGTTTATCGTTGTAGTGATATAAATACTTCTCAAATCTACCTCATCTAGAATGTAGCTCATCATAGACCGTTAGACAAACAGAAATGTATGATTTCAAGGTAAGTAAGCATAATGGTGTAATATAAAGTTTTGTGGCTTTCAGTATGGTGATCTAGGAAGATGATCCTTGGTGTTTGACCCTAAATTCTCGTGAGTTTTGTTTTGGTGTTTATGTTTAAAAAAAATAATTCATAAAGCCAAAGGAGGGGGGGAACACCAGATGGAAGGTGTTAGACCAAAGGGAAGACACAGATGCAGAGGATGGTTTAGATCACTGTACAGAAATGTTTTGGGTAATTCTTTGTTTCCTGAATAATATTAATTGACACACTTCCTAATGGATGGATTTCCTGACCGTGTGTTTTGGCATGTAAAGTAAGTGTCTGAGTATATTTTCATCTTAGTGTCCTGTTTATAGCTAGGGTATTTTTAGCTTGACGGTTTCCAAGTTTTGCTATAATTTTTTTGTTCTTCATTGCAGTTACTTGATCTGTAAGTCTGCTTGTTTATATGAATAAATGTTTGTTCATTTATATAAACAGTATTTGAATGTCTTTCAATATAATTGCATTTCGTTCTTGGGTTGAGAAGGTAAACAGAGACAGAAGTGGTGTAATGAGAAGCCGTGTTTGAGGCATGCAAAGTGCAGAGTAGAAAATCTTGAGTGTTGCTTTGCCTTCTTCCCTTTCAGAAGTGAACTCGGCCCATGCAATCGGTGGGGAATGCTACAGCTGCTGGTTTTGTGGCTGGGGTAATGAAATGGAGATGGAGCTGTGCACAAGACTTCTCCTGTCACCCTCTGCGTACTCAGTGCCACGCTACTTTCTGGCGTTGGCTTGTTTTTTCGTAGTGCTGTAGAGAAATAAATTCTCAAACTAGAATTTGACTGAGGTTGCTGCAGCCCTACCAAACATAGCTCCAGTATTTTATGTCTTTGTTAGCTGCTGAAGTCGTTGCAAATGCCAGGTTGCTAAACTGATGAAAGCCATTGCCTAGTTGCTTAGACCCAAACGTGTTCAAGTGCCAAAAAAACACGTTGGCAATGGCTTCTTTGAAAGATTCAGAGAAAGCATACATTGTTCCCTTCAGTTCAGTGAGCAGATCATTCAAAATTAAGGCATAAATTGTGACATTAAAAAGCAAGATTGTTTGGATTTTTTTCCCCAGTTCTACAGTTTTGCTGGCAATAACAGCCAAAGATGGTTTTAATCACTTCTTATAAGTGATCTTTTCCTATTTTAATACATTATGTTAAATAACTTAAGTTTTGGCCATCCTAGAAAAACTAAACACTTCATTTCTTTTTTGTGAATTTTAATTCAGTTAAAGAATGCCATGAGATAGTTAAAGGAGTCGATAGATGAACACCGAATTGTAAGCCGTGGTGATTCAATGCTTACTAGGCTGAGCTATTCACAGATTGGGTATTTCCATTCACTGGAAAGTATTCAATAAACTTAGTTCTGAGTTGGAACTTCAAATATTCAAAATTTCCCCTGAAAGGGAAATGCTGATTTATTTTTTCATTAAAAAAGAAAAAGAAACTCTTTTGTTTGGAGGTTTGGAGGGTTTTCCCCTCACCCACGCAAGAGCAGGAGGTAGGTGAGTGGAAGCCCAGGTGTGGTGGGGACACTGCAGAAACCCCCCTCCCTTCTCACCCCAGCACCATGGCCAGGCAGCAGCTGAGACCTTCAGGTCCAGGAATGGACGTGGTGGGGCTGGAAGGAGCAGATCTGCCAGGGTTATTGAAGGTTCATCAAGATCATTCGCAGATGCTTCAGCTTTACTCAGTATTTGCAAAACAATGTTTTATGGGCGCAAGCCCCATGGGTTGCATTGGCAGCTGTGGAAATGTGGCTGCTAGGTAACACTGCAAATCCAAATGCAAAACCAGATTAAAATCTCTATCTTTGGATGAGCTTCCTGCTAGCTCTGTTGAATCGTGGTGAAAGTAGGAGACTTGAGATCACTTTGATGAAACTAAATCTACACTATTACCACAGCAAAGCAATCTGGGTTTGGGTGGGAGGCACAGAAAGGAGACAGACTTTCAGGTCCGGAAATTCTGCCTCAGGTCTGTAGCACGTAGGAGCCTGAAAACTTGTTGATGATTTTGGGGCTTTTTTTTCTTTCTTTCTTTTCTCCAGCTGTGTTGGTTAGGTTAATGAAATCCTTTCTTTTTGCTTGCAAACCTTGTGTTGTTTATCATGACAGTATCCCTTCTACAGCTGTACTCTGATTATTGCCGAGTGGTCTTCTGAAGGTAATAACTCCGTGGAGAACTACAATGGCTGCTGTCACTGCAGAGCTGTAGAACAGCCAGTGTATTCTAGTAATACTCACTGCTCCTTGTTTTGCTTTTGCCAGAGTCCTGCAATTATTTTGATGACTCATGCACAAAGCGTCTACAAAGAGATGTTTTCTGGTTAAGCAGTACTTCCAGTAATCATACTCTTAGCTTATTACATTAAAGTTCTCCTCTGTTTAATTTGGCTCAAACTGCTAAAATGGACTTGGCTAAGAGCATGATGAGATTGAAAGCTTAGGGAGAAAGAGGTTTTGTTAAGCTCAGGCACAGTCACTCTTTGGAACCCGGACAAAATTTACTAAGCTAGATCAAAGGTTAGGAGCAGCTTGAACCAGGAGTTAAACTAATGTCTTGCTTTGGACATAGAGCTGGCCCTGCATCTTCTGTGCTAAAAACAAAACAAAACAAACAACAAAACCATACACAAAACCCCCTAGAAGAACAACTGAATGTGTTTCATGCGAGGAACAAATTGGTGTGTGCGATAGGCATCCTTTCCTATTGATGTAATGAAAGATTGATTAGATCCCGTGCTATCAGCAATTGCTGTCTCAGAACTCTGCACATTTACAGTGTAATTCTGTAAAGTTTGAAATACGAGAAATGAGGCATTTTTAAGGCACTTAGCTATACATTTGCCTCTTCTTAACCTGTTTTAATGTAGCAAGTTGAGACAAAGTCCACTGATTTTTGGGTTTTTTGACAATGACAGTGAGAGCACCAAAATTAGCTCGTGTCTGTCTCTTTCCCCTGCTGGGGCCTTTCTCCCTCCTGCACTTCAAAGCCTCTTAGACTCACTAGTTTCCTTCCTTTGCACAAAATGTCAGTGTAGAAACTTCAGAAATGCCAGCTGCATACTTGTAAAAGGTGTGAAATTGCTCAGACCTTCAAATGTCAGAGTTGGCTACAGGGAAAGTTTTTCAGGGTATGCCTAGTTAGTTTTAACTTCACATCCTATCATGTTCTGGGGGAGTATTCACCTGTAGACAGCCTCGACTAGATCAGCAGAGCCATTAGTTGATGTTTTTCCACAGGTGATTTTCATAGGGCTTTTACTGCATACAAAACTTTGTGGCTGGTTTTCCTAGGAGGAATAAAAGGTAGGAAAACTGCTAACATAGCAGTCAGAGAAGGGCATCTGCCTCCCTGTGTGCAGGACTCAGAGGTCTGTGTTTGAGCTTGACTTGCAACAAAAACCCTGCAGCCTTGGAAATGCTGGGCTGTTTTTATTAGATGTGTAACGTTATTTTGTTTGAGATATGTGTGAAATGGTATCGATCATCCATACATATACATATTTATATTTACATATATATATAAAGCACCTATCACCATATTGATGAACATTCTTTGGAACCACTCCTGACAGCAGAGGTAAGAACAGGAGTCAGACTGTTAGTACCTCAGTGCTTCTGTTTCCAAACAATTTTTAAAAAATACTAAAAAAAAAAAAAAGACACAAGACTTTGCTGCCAGCCTGCCTGGCTGGTGTTTAATACTGCTTAGGTATTAAAGCTTAGGTAGAGCTGGGAGAGAATTGTCAGGCACCACCTCCCTGTGCTTTTCTGCTGAGCAGTGCCAGGACTGCACTCTTGGTGCAGGTTTGTCCAATGTGTAAAAAAATCTCTAGTGGAAGATTCTCCCAAATGTTCTCACTGTTGTATTCTCCTTAATTAGAAAACTCCCCCAGCAACTGACCTAAATTGATTTTGCTGCAAATTAAGTTGCCTTCTCCTCTGTCCGCCCCTCGCCAGGGGCCATGGTTCTTTAGCATCTGGTTATCTGGTTTGCACTCTGCTCATGCTGCCTCAAGTTCTGTCTCTGCTCTTCTCTGCTTTAAAAAAAAAAAAAAAAAAAAAAAAAAAAAAGCCTGCATCTTTCAACCTTATCTCCTAAGTTATGCTGTCTAAATCATTCATCATTCTTGTTGGCCTTCTCTAGAGCTGAGTGTGTTGCTATCTAAGCCAGACTGTCAGCCTCAAGCCAGCAGAACAATTACCTTATTTATGTCTTGGTCCTCTTCCCCCAAGTTCATCCAGAACGAGCAGCTTCTCCTTCTTTCTGTGGCAATGGATTGTTCTATAGCTGCTCCTCAGTTTGTGGCTTTCTGCGATGTCAGAGCTTTTTAGCAATGCGGCTGCCCTGTCAGTCTCCTTACTACAAAATTGATTTCTCTGGCCTAAGCAGAAAGCTTTTAACAATTTTATTGGATTGCACTTTTGTCGCTTGTGTTGCTGTGCCATTTGGAAAACTGCTGCAATGTTTTTACAGTCCAATTATGTCCCTGAACGTCTTTCTGGCCATTCCTTCTTTGACAGAACCCATGGGATGCCTTCTTTCACACCATCAAATTGTTTAAAATGCTGAATGAAGCTGCTAACCTGACAGATTCCTGCAAAATAATAGCAGCATTCACTGTCCTGCTGGGTGGTCAAGTGCTCTTGAAGAGGCTTTTTTTTCAGCTGCATATCCTTCTCAATGATTAACTGTTGTATTTCCTCAAGCTGGTTTGAAGGATGTTGCCTCAGATGCTGCTCCTGTCAAAAAGGGGAAATGCTTTGGTGTGACACAGACTGTTCTTGATGGCTGGTAAACAATGCAAAGAAGGGATAAAAAAAACCCTGTTTACTCTGTTCCAGAATTACTCTAGGGATGAAAGTTGTACGAATGGACCGATAATTTCTTGGATGCTTCCTTTCTGAAGACAAACATAATGTTTGTCCTTCACTTTCCAAAGACTTCTGTTTTCTGCAGACCTCAAAGAAAACTGCCTGTATTTCAGGTTGCATCAGTGTTTAGATCATGATGTGCTGCAGGATTAATAAGGCCCTGCCCACCTGCAGACATCCGCTTTATCTGAACGTTCTCCAGCCTGTTCATCTGGATGTGTGTTTATTTGCTTGTTAATTTGCTCTGCTTATGGATGATCCTTTTTGTAAAGTTTAAAACAAAAGAAAAATTGACTGCGCCAAGCTGCACTGCAGCTCGTTCTGATCTTTCCCATCCGGTCATGAGCCTGCTCATCATCTTCCTTTAGCTTGTAAGGTATCCAGAGGCTCTTTTCTTGCCTGTTTTGTCCCCTGTTAATCAGGACTCCTTTTTGCCTGTTGCTCTCATGCCCCCAGTTGTGCTGGAAGCCGTGGTTCAGAGCCTGGTCCCGGCTGGGGTGAGGGCTGGAGGGCAGAGGAAGCGCATGCTCAGAGCAAATGAAAAGCATCACCACTTACCAAGACAGTGACCACAAATTACAGTGTATACAAAACAGGCTTTATTGCCAACTGCCTGCCAAGCCAGGTTTTTCCTTCTGGTCTTCCGTCCTCATTACTCTACCAAATATGGTCCAAGTGCCTGGTGGGAATGTGGGGAGGCAGAACCCTGCCAGTGTGCACGTCAGCCGGTTCCAGCATTCAGCGTTCCCCTGCTCAGCGTGCTCTCAAAAGTGGTTTGATGTTGCTCCTAGGTAGTTCACTGGCCTGTTTTCTTTACACGCCGTGTTTTTTTGCACTCATCAATGGTAATTTTGAAAATGTTAAGAAATTTTTTTGAAAGTGCATGTGATGCAGATTTTTTGTTCTGTTGCTGTGCTCTTGAAGTAGAACAAAAATGGGAAGTGTACACTAAAAAGCAGCAGCCAGAGGGTTCAGGGCTCTGTTTGTGCGTATGTAGGATGCACTGTAAGTGTAAGAGATTTTCAGCTTGCTAGGGCACAGCTTCATGATACTGGTCCTGAAATGGTCTTACTTACACCTACAACCTTTTATTTTACCTGTAAGTGGGGAAGCTGTATAGCAACTTCTTAATGCACATGGGTTTTGTGATGCTCAGTTTATGCAAGACTTCCAGAGCTGCAGATTGACCATAACAACGGGGTGGTCCATGCGGATTTGTGGATGTTAGTAACACTGGGATTAGAGTGGATGTCTCTCCCTGGGTGATGGAGGTGTAGTTTACACAACCCAAAGCTGATTCAGCTGTTTGATACTGTGTTGCTTCCTCTGGAGGAAATGTAACGCCCTGCCTGGGATTGGGAAATGTCATTTTTTACTTTTTTTTTTCCCTAAGCAGCTAGGAAGAGGAAGCAGCCAAGAGCTTTGTCGCTATTGCAGAGCAGACCTTTGCTGAGCTACTTTCCCTCCCACGGGTACAGGTAGGCAGCCCAGAAAGGCTGGGAATAGAGTTCCCAGTCCCTCCAGCTGGGAAGGGGCTGAGGGGCTGGTGCTCAGCCTGGCCAGCCAGGGCAGGGAGCTGGGGGCAGCTGGGCTCTGCTTGCTGCAGCCAGTTCCTCCCTGGGCATCTCCCGGGTGCTCTCCCTGGGCACCAGCCTTGCAGCTCTTCCTCCATCTGTACTGACCCAGCTCCTGAACACCAGCATGCTTGGGAGAAACTTTCCTCCTGTAATGGGCATAAAGTGTCTTTCTGGATGATCTGGAATGCAACCCTGATTCTTCATATTTAAATAACAGACATGACAAAGCAGAGACATTTTCTGAATTATTTTATAAACATGCTTCTGCTTTTATTGTCCTTCTATTAAATTTATCTCCGGACCTGTCAATTGTGTTTCCACTTTTATTCCCTGCTAGGTCAGATAAGTGAAATATGCTTGCAAAAGAAACATTTTCTGTGGCATGCATAGCTTGTGATACAAGGAGAGGCTTGTTAGCAGATCTTCCTAGCCAGGCCCCTGCCACTATTATAAATGAGTTTTGTGCGGCCTCTACAGGGACTGGTGCACAATTAATGCTTTTATTGCACTGCTTAACTGTTATGAGATGCCTCTGAATGAGTGATAGAGAAACAATTAAGGAAACTTGCTGTTGTCCGTAAGCTAAAACAATACATTTTATTTTGTAGTCCTGCTTTGAATCCTGAGTAGCAGGAGTAAATCCTTCCACTTGGGCGGGGGGTGGGGGTGGGGTGGGGGGTGGGGCACGGGGAGAAAAAACGAAACTCAAACTCTATTTTTCGAGCTAGATCCAGATAAAATTGAAAGCTTTATAGCATGTTGTATCTCCAGAAGCACAGAATCCAAACTGTCTGGTCAGGACTGATGCAACACAGATACAGATGGGACTCATTATACTGATTCCTCGTGCCCCCCCCCCCCCCCCCCCCCAGCTTCTTTGCCTTTTTGGTGCAATCAGGTCGGTTCCTGGCTCTCGCTTTGTAATAAGGAAGATAAAAGCTTTGCTTTCTAGGGGAAGCTATAGCCATTTGTCTTCAGGATGTGGAGCTCTGGGAAAATGTCAAACACTGTGAGATTCATGGCAGGCCATGGTGTTACTTGCACCTCTTTTACAGATACTCTGCGGCAATGCTATTGCCAGCTGCAAATGGGGCATGTCTGTCTGTAGTTATTAATGCTGGAGGCTAACTAGCTCCTGGGGAGAGCTTGGGCTCCTGTTGCATTTTATTTTTGTAGCTCAGAGGGTGGACAGGGGGAAAAGCATCATACTTTGCCTGCCAAAGAAAAAGGCTGTGAGCACTGAAGTGACTGAAGCCTCGATTCCCCGGGGCTCGTGCTGCATGCTCCCTGCCAGCCCCTTGGCAGGTGGATGCGCTGCCAGCCCTTGCCTGGGATGTGTTCACGGGGCTCATCCCTCTCCATCTTCACAAGCTGGTAGCAGCAGAGCGATGGCAAAGCCCTTTCAGCCCTTTAACAAAGTCAGCTGAAAGTGGCCTGAAGGTCCAAAAGTTACTGCGGAGAGGAGACGGTGTGCTCAGCCCCGCCGCTGCACCTCCGAAAAGTCACGGTAACACAAGAAATGGAAATGTAAAATCTGAGTGCCAAGGTGACTAATGAGCAGAGAGGGGGTGACACTGTCACCAGCCGTGAGACCAGCAGGCAGGGCCAGCATGGGGGGGGGACAGAGCTAGTGTCATCCACGGGGAGATTGTCCCTGTCATGCATGCGTTCGGGATTCTTCTGTGGCTGCGGGTTTGTTGATTGTGTTTTATTGGGACGGGGGGGTCTTGGGGGTAAGTTTGTTGTTTTGAGGCGAGGAGGGGTGTTGGGTTCGGGCTTTGTTTTGTTAAACCGATGGTTTAGAAAGGTGTTTGGTGGGAAGGCAGCGCCAGCCAGCCCCGCGGGCGCGGCGGGGCAGCAGCGCGGAGCCGACGCTGGGGGGCAGGAGCCGCCCGCCGAGCTGCCCCGGCCCCGCCGGCACCGGCTGCGCTGCGCGCCCCCACGCGTGTCCGGGACCCCTCCCCTGCACGCCCGGCCATCCCTGCACGTGCCCTGGCACCCTCTGCGCGCACGCAGCCCACCAGTGCCCTGGCACCCCCTGCATGCACCCAGTCCCCCAGCCCACGCGTGCCCTGGCACCCCCTGCGCGCACCCAGCCCACCAGTGCCCTGGCACCCCCTGTGCACACCCAGCCCACACGTGCCCTGGCACCTCCTGCGCCCACCCAGCCCCCCATCCCACGCGTTCCCTGGCACCCCCGGCGCACACCCAGTCCCCCAGTGCCCTGGCATCCCCTGCACACACCCAGCCCCCCAGCCCACGCATGCCCTGGCACCCAGCAGCCTCACGGCCAGTGCACAAGGGCTGGGCGTGCAGGAGTTCTCCCGGGGGGGTGTGTGCAGGAGTGCTCGGGGGGATGCAGGTGTGCTCGAGGTGTACGTGCGCATTGCAGGGCACAGCCAGCGCCAGGGCTGATGCTGGGTACCCAGCGTGGCGGGTGAGCAGAGGGAGCGCATCCCTGCAGCTGTTTGAGTAAACTGGGGGATGCCTGTCTGGGGGGGCATTAACGGCTCCAAAAACTTCTCAGAGCACGGGGACCTTTCCTCTGGGCATGTCCATGGTCTACAGCCTCCCACCAACCTCCTGCCCTTCTGTGAGAGTCCTCTGGCTCTTCCTGCTTCTCCACTTGTCCACAGCCCTCATCCCAGGTACTGAACAGCACCCGGAGAGACCAGAAGGGGCTTTGGTCAAGGTGCAAAATGCAGCCCAAGGGTGAGAGGGGAGCAGACAGATGGATCGGACCCTCATCATTCACCTACAGATCCATCTCCTGAAATTTATTATTTTTTTTTTTTTAAGAAAGTGCAGTGGGTGAGAGCTACCCATGGTTGCATTACACAAGAGTTACCCAGTGCCAGCAACAGGTCTCACATTCCCTTTTACAGGGAGGGCTCTTGCAGCCACCTTCAACCCTTACTCCCTGGCAATAGCCAGTCCCTGATACTTCAACACAATCTGTTTGTTTTGCTTTAAACTGAATCTGTGTTTCTAACAGGCAAGACTGAGCAGCCTGTGACCAGCCACTCCTGGATGTTTGACAACGTGCTACACCCACCCTGCTTTAGGGTTCCCAGTAGCAGAACATGGGCGCTGTGGTTGTGCAGCATGTGGCACTGATGAAGCCACCTCTGCCACTGCACATCTCCCCGCAGTCGCAGGTTACATCTGCACCATCACGGGCATCCCATGGGATTGTGGACATCCAGCGCTGGCACCTGGAGGAACATCTGTCAGCACAATACAAACATGGTTTCTGCTTCTGCCAGATCAAGAGAAATTAGTGCAATGAGACAAAGAAATAGGAAAGGACCTGGAGCTGCTCTGCCGGGAGAGCCGGAGGCAGCAAAGGTAAAGCACCCTTCGGAAGTCCCTGAGGGGCAGAGGGCAGAGTGGGGTGCCCAGGCCCTGTTCAAAAGCCTGAGATGACAGGGAAGGGTGACATTCTATTAAGAAGCCACTAATGACCATCTCTTTGGCATTTCCTGAAAACTTTGTACGTTGGCTTTGCCTCGCCATCAGCCTTGCCTTGCCGTCTGCCCGGGAGCGCTCTGATGTCAGCAGCCAGCAATCCTGCTCAACCGGCCCAGCCTACAATTGCCTGAGACCCAGCTAATCTGCCGTCTTATCTCTCCTCCGCCCCCGAATCGCCATCCACTTCAGGCATCAGGGGGAAGCTAATAGACTATTGAGCTTCCTTTTCGTGCTCAGACACCTCGTGTGACTTGGCTATTTTCTCTCATTTCTGTTTCCTAAACAACTCGGCTTCAAAGACCGTGCTGGTGCAGGTGTCAGTGCTGTGATAAATATCTGGCAAATAACAGGGGGAGAGGCCATGCTTCACCAGGTGCTCGCTGCCTCTCCGAGAGACCTGGTTGCCGTTTTGCAGCCTCTCCCAGCTAACCAGAGTGAGAGGGAATACAGGCGCAGGACATCATGGGTTGCTGCTTGCCTTCCCTCTTCGCCCTTGTCCCCAAACCAAAGGGAAGTGGGGACTTTTGGGTGGAAAGGGCCAGTGTGGAGTGGGTTTCCAGGGAATGGGATCTTTGCACCGTTTCTCAGAATGGCTTTTGTAAATGAGAAGGGCAGATGTCTGTGGAAATGGTCCCCTGGTTTGAGGTCTGGTCCAGAGGGGAGGCTCCCACCTCCACCTTCCCTCACCCACTAAGGGCTGACTCTCACCCTTTTCCTTCTCCACCCCGCAGAGCGCTGGACCACGCATGCTGCCAGCCTGGGTTTTCCTTTCCCAGGCTGGAAACACAGTGGAAACTTGGAGGGAGGCAGGAGATGTTGAGCTCTTACCCTGGCACCAAGTGGAGCAAACTAATCCCTCCACCCGTGCCATCTTGCTGGAGTGAGAAAACAGGAGCAGGCTGGAGAGAGCTTGTCACAAAGGCCCCCGTCCCTTTAATGCCCAGAGAATTTCAGGGAGCCCTGCAGGAAAGAAGCCATAGCCCTGCCCATCAGCATGTGCCAGGGGCACGCACTGAGCCAAGGGCCAGCTGGGCATCACCCTTGTCCCTGGCAGGGAGACACGCAGCCAGGTCTGCACCAGCCACCGGTAGAGGCAAGTCTCAAAAACCAGCCCAGGGCAGAGTCCCCTACGCTGGGCCCCAGTGAACCACACTGGGTCTTTCTGTACCATGACCTGCTCTTCAGGTCCCTCCTTAGGAAAAAAGCCCGGGCTGGGGGAATAACTGGGGCAAAACTGAAAGGCTGAAGAAGCTGTGCTGTAGGATGCATCAGGGTGTTCACTGAGGTGATTGAAAGCAGGGGCTGCAGGCCGTGCATGCAAATGTCCACACGGGTGTGTGTGAACTTTGGCGTTTCTTTTTGATAGAGTACCAGCAGTTACATCCATCTGGCACAAATTACTCCAAAATTCAGGCACTTGCATGCCACAGGAGTACCAGCTTGGGCACACTGCAGACAGAGGGAGGCAAGGTGCTAGAGCTGGTAGCAGAAGCATGTTAATCCAAGTGGGTTAAACGGGATCCACCTATACAGGCACCTCTGGAGCACAGCAAAGCACCTACAGAAACCACCCTGCAGAGCACTGGGGAAATCCAGGGGAAGCGCTGCAACTGCAGGTGAGGTTCAGTGTGGTCACTGCTGCAGCGTGGCGGGGCTGGATGGCCAGGGCTGTGCAGAGCCATGGCGGGGACAGGGAGGTGGGTGGGAAGCAGGATATGCTGCCAGGCCCTTACCTGCCCAACGAAAAGTGCCACTTCAGGTGGGAAGCACCAGGAGAAGCTTCAATCTATTTCAGCTATAATTAGCTGGGAGATGAATGCAAGTGTGCAGGCAAAGCTGCAGGAGTGCCCATGTCTGTCTAGCCTGGATGTGATGAGTTCCTGGGGACGTTGCCTGTGCTGGGAGCAGGAGGGGTGGGAGTGATACAGGTGCAGGGGCCACCGGGATTTGGCATGAGGAATCCCAGCATTCTGGTGAGCGCAGAGCCACAGGTCCTGCAGTACTGTGTCATGGTATGTGTCTCTGCCAGGGGCGATCCACCGCTGCTGGCCATGTCACTGCTCCCTCTACAGCCCTACACCAGGGAAAAAGAGGTTTCCACCCCCTTTGCCCACCACTTCAGGGAGAAGTGAAAGAAAAGCACTACAGATCAAAGCATAGCCACAGTGGTTGTCCATCCCTGTGGTAGCATGACCTTGCCAACAGCAGGCAGTTCAAAATCTACTTGTTAGGCTGGGACAAGCCAGTCAGCAGCCAGAAATGCATCAATCAGAGCAGCCATAAACCACCAGACCGCAGCATGGGAAGACATGTCAGAGAAGACATTTAGGATGACAAACTGGCCAGGTGGGAACTACCTAATCCATGGGGGCATCAGACCAAATATCTGATGGCTGGGCCTGTTTCTCAGGGCTAGGTGCTGCCTCTGAGCAGCTCACGGGCTGCAGAAGAGCTGTGGGAAGCAGCTGAAGTACACACCTCCATGGACTGGAACCATGTTGGGCCAGTCTGGGTATGCTGCTTGTCCTTTCTGACCTCACACTTGTAGACTGGTGACCCATCTTTCCCCAGGAGCTGGTAGGGGAGGGAGAGCACTTTGCAGGGTTTCCCCTTGGCAGGGGGATGTGGAGCAGGGAGGACATTCAAGGGCATCTGCTCACCCTGCCCAGCAGCAGCCACACCATTCCCTCATCCCCATGTCAGTGGCACAGGCGTAGGCAGCGTGGGCAGATACCAGTGACAGAGCTGAGATGCCATATGCACCTTGTTCTGCTCACTGGGCTGTATGGCCCAGGCTAGTACCTCCTGCCACTGCAACATTTTTCCTGTTACTTAGCCTGCCTCTGAAAAATTCACTTCATTTGTTTGCTGGCTTGTTTTTGTTACACGTGCCTATATGGCCCAGGCCAAACAGTTCATCCTTTTGGCTTGTGCAAACCCTTTCAGGAGGCTGGCTCGTTCCTCTTATCTCTGAGTTGACGTTGTACCGAGTCAAGCATTATTTTGTCACAATCTTTCTGCTTGGCACTGTTGCCCTTGAGCCTTCCCTCTTCTCCTCCTCTGACCTTTTCAGTCTGTCAGCATCTTTCCTGACTTGCCCTGCCACGAGCACAGGCTTTTTGAGGTGACACTGTGCTTCATCCTGCTTGGCTTGCACAAACTCCCAGATCATCTAGTCTTCTGTACCCATCGTGGTATGGGCAGAAAGTGGAAAGTTCTGCCTCTAGCAGTCCTATACATTTTCCTGTGTGATCCATAAATTGCCATTGAAACTGTAGAACAGTATAGTCTTGCTTTCCTTTGAGTGCAAAGAGAGGACAGGTGCAGGAGAGGGGGAATGGAAAGAGAAGAGATTCCCTGTTGTGCTGCATGGGAGCAGTCAGACCAGCACAGCGCAAAACTGCAGCACATCAAAGTTTCTTTCTTTAAATGGCAAAAAAACCCCAGTTATTTTTGCAAGAATGCACAGCTCTGCTGGGTTTGTTTCCTCCTTGGGGTTACAAAATCTGCTCCTGGGCCCCCATGCAACAGTCTCAGCTGTGAAGTCAAAGCCTTGCTCTGGTGGGATGCTCTTATAGTAGGGAAGCTTTCAGGGAGTTTGCTTTAACCTTACAAAGGAAGGGTGAGCCCACCTTTTCACAGCTTTGTTGTACATTTTGCCCTACATGCCGTAAATACAGTTTTCGTCCATAAAATCGGTGTGTGAAATAAGGTTAGTCACAGGACTTCCTGGCAAAGCAGCTCACAAACAAGCTTTCCTCACTTCCCTCTTGTGAAAGTTCAGCTCTCCTCTGCTGCGCTGACTTCTTTGTTTCCCTCTTCTCCCAGTTATCCCCTGACTCCCATTAGTATCTGAGTCAGTCTAGTAAACATTTCGCCCCGTGGCAGCCTCTCCAAACACAGCAGGAAGATCAGGCTCTGGAGTGCACTCTTGACACATCTCTCGGGGAATCCTTTTGCACTCACCGGTGGGTTATTTCGCTGTTGTTCCTCATTCACACATCAAGAAAGGGGGAACCAATAGCCCATGTATTCAGCAGCTCATTAGCAGTCAATGGCAATAGGGTCTGCAATGCTTCCTCTTCCCTTCTTTCCTTTCTCACTCATCTCCTCCCCATACTTTGACCTTTGTAGTGGCAGTTTCCTGGACTGGGTGTGCTGTTCAACATCTGCTGGTAGAAGGTGGTACTTAACTAGGTCTCGCCATTTTTTACGCTTCAGTGAAAAATACGCCCACTTTCCTGGATGCAAAGGTGGTCAAGCACTAGCACACACGAAGGATGCACCAACTGTTGTGCATTTTATAGATGCAGCCTTCCAGCACAAAGGTCATACTGTCACCATCATGGCATTTACAGTCTCACCAGTAGCCTTGCTGGCCTTGACCCACGTGTTTATGTCTGACTTCCTCGTCAGCACAAGGGATAAGTGTATGTAGCAGTTGGACCAGATAGAGTAGAGCTCCCAAAGCAGCCAGGAGAGATGTGTACTTATGAGTCATCTGCTCTTTGGTTGCTCCTACTTGGCAGAAAAATGACTCCGTACACACAGGGTTGTAGTGGAAATTTCCCTTCCTTGCTGCAGCCTCTGTCATTGAACCCACTTAAATCCACACAGCACACCACACTGGTGCCTTGGCTTTACCCATTCCCCCAGGGAGACCCTGGTGCTCGCATGGAATTATGTTTTACCTGCCAGGCTCTGCCTGTACCAGTCTGATTGCGGAACTGGGACTGAGAATTGTCAGCCCTGTCGTCACCCCCATTTGCCCCCTGGCTAGTCACAGCTGTGCTGGCAGCTGGGTTGGTTTGCAGCATTGCTTGAGGGTTCATTTCCTGGAAACACGAATTGTGAAGACAGGAAATTTTCCAGATCGCCCTACTTACATATTCAAATGGAGATGAAAACCCAGCAGGATTTTCTGGTAGCCCTGTTTCTTGTTTTCATTTCTGTTATCCTTTTACCCTGTCTTAATGGAACACTAGCAAAACTCTAAACTGTCCTTACCTCAGCTTCAGATTGCCCCCCCTTTCCCTCTTACTGTCCTTGCTGAAGCCTTAAGCATCTCCTGGTTTTCTCTACACAGCAGCCACCATCTGTGGTGTCTAGCAGCACATCCAAAGCCGGGCGCTTGCTGTTCTTGTCGAGTGACAGCCCAACTGGGACACAGATGTTGAGCCTCATTTCCCACAATCCAGTTGCTTTTGGACATTTTTCCAAGAGATTTGTTCCATTGTCTCCTCTTGCTCAAGTTCCCTTTTAACAACCAGCTCAACTCAGTATGTCTTTTATGCAAACAGCAATTTCCTTTTGAAGTTCTCAGTGAAGGCCATGTTTGTCACTTAGTGCTCCGGAGGAATTAGGGTAAATTGGACTGGAGACAAGAATCTCTCTGTTCCCTCTCCCAGAAAGGTATCGGATTCCTGCATTTCATGTGCATTTCTGCTCTGAAAAGGAGCTCAGTAACAGTGGTATTATCACACTGTCTCTTCACCTTGATTCCTGGCTCAGCCACATCAAATTCACTCATTAAAAAGACATGTTACCAGTGTTACTAAGTTGCTGTTGGAGGCTCAGGTGGGTCTCCATGAGCCAAGCTGTGGTCTTCCCCCTGCTAAGGCATCATCATTAATATTAAAAAAAAAAAAAAAGAAAAAAAAAAAGAAATACAGCACTGTGGTCCACCGGCTGTAACAGCCATACCATCCTGATGGTTAGAGTTCACTGCTCCATTTGGACTCAGCTGGACATTGTGTCACAGCACTGCCTTCTGCAGGGATACAGGAATGCAACGCTAGAAACAGGGAGCAGAGAGGTTTGCATTTAGTGTCCCAGTTTGGCCTTGCAGAAGCTGTAGGCAGAGGAAAAGGCAACGGGTCTCTGCCTACCCTGACCGCTCCTCAGGGAATTGCATGTGAAGTGAAAGCCACCAAATGCACATCCGTCCTTGCACGGGTTCCAGGGAGAAGTGCTTTTCCACAGCTGCATCCCGCTGCTTTCTTCCACTGCCTGCACTGGGGCAACTGGGAAGAAACTGTCCATGGGCTGGGGTGATGAGCACACGCCCCAGCCACATGGAAGGAGCTACGGTGCCGCCATCTCTTCCTATCTGCCAGCATCACTGCAGGGGTGGTGGATTTCTAAGCCGTATGCCTCCAAGGGAACTGTGAAGTTATTTCTAGCTTTGACCAAAGTTTTGTCTTCCGAGCGTCCCTGTCTCTGCTCCCCACGGCGCTGTGGCCGCTCCGCCAGCCTGTTTTCAGCAGGTACCGATAGCTGTGATGTGCCAGGAGCCCTTGGAGGGCTGCCTGTGCATTTTGTGAGCCCTGTTGCCACGATACTGAACGCAGAGCAGATGTTTATTTCAACAGAGATGGCTTTGATTCCTTTTCAACTTTTCTCTCAAGCTGCCATCGTGTGTGAATACTTCTTCCTGGGAGCCAAGCGCTGTCAGAGCCCAACGGGCAGGCGCTGTCGCTGCAGCCAGTGTGGAGGGGAACAGGGTTGGGAGGCGTGTGTCAGAGTGGCACGAAGCGAGCTGGTGGCCCTGGCCTCTCAGGAGGGGTGGCTGAGGCTAGGGGAGACAGGCTGGAAATGTTTCTGTGCACACGCATGTGTGTGTGCAGGTACACGTGTTTGCGCGGCTCCGATTTGGAAAGCCTGAAAGCCTGGCAGGGCTGTGGAAAAGCAGTCTTCCCACAACTAGTGCTCCCAGCAATTCATTTTTCTCTTTTTCTTTTCCCTCCCAGTCGCCTTCATCAGATCATTGCTGCCTTGCTGCAGACCAGTGTGACTGGGGGCCAAGCTGGTGAGACCATCCTCTTCTTGAGAGCAAGAGAAGCCAGGCACCAAAAAATACTGAGGATGTGATGGAAGAAGTAAGGACATCTCTTTCTTTAGGACAGTAATTCCAGGTGAGAAGTACTGAGAAGAGATACCACTTCTTCTCCAATTTATTTTTTCCCTTTTCCCTTCCCCTTTCCTTTCCTTTCCTCCCTAGTTTTCCTGTGGAATCTTGTCAAAATTATCCCTTTATTTTGTCTCATTCCTTTAACCCATTTTGTGCCTCTTTCTCCCCACCCTTTTCTTGGGGCTGGTGGAAGCGGGTTCTAGGAGCAGCCTGCCCCCACAAGGACCCTGCCAGGAGCCCTGCCCAGGGCTATCGGCCTCATGCCCCTTTGGAGCGGGTGCTTTGTTAGTATAGGAATTCCACCAGAACCAGCTTCTTGTTGCTGTTCCCTTATATAGAAATGGTTTTAATTCTATAAATACTGTATGTATTTTACTTAAAAAAAAAAAAAAAAGGAAAAAAAAAAAGTCAGACCAGCTATTCAAAGGCACTGTGCTGATGGGGCTGGCGTTTTGTTTGCCCACTGGCAGGGCCTCTCACTCACTTCCTTCACCCCTTCCACTGTTGTGGCCAAACTATTTTTGGTATTCCAAGAGCGCAAGCTTTGCTGAAATTTTGGTTTCCTGCTAAGGGGGAAATTAGAGCAGGGAAGGACTCTTATTTAAAAGAATAAAATAGATTTGCAAGCAGGGAGAATACATGAGAACACCAATCTGCAAAGAACCATGTTTTGTGATGTTAAACTACTGAATTGGATATAACAGCCTATAAATACATATATGTGTGTGCATTTGTGTATGGTTTATTTTACAGGTGGAAGTGTAAGCAAAGTATATTCGTGCTAAAGAGGTCAGAGACATAACACTCACCCCATCTTAACTTACGTTGCAATCTTGGAAGCACAGGACTATCCTACAGAAGACTGGCTTCTTTAAGCCAAATACTGTATTGAAATAGGAAATTCACCAGTACAAGGATCTTTTTGTGAGGAAGGTGGAAAGTTTGCCCTTGAACTTGTGAACATTCATTTTATCATAATCTTTACTCACATAATGACTCACCATTCACTGCACTAGTACGATACACATTCACTATTAGCTTAGTACCTGTGTAAAGACAACTTACTGATTTATTTTTTTTTCCTGTTAAGGAAGACTAAAGATGATGTCAGCGAAGAACTCCCAGGAAAGAAATTAAACTGTGCTACAGACCCCTGTAGTACCATGGGCACCATGTCTGCTTGCCCTGTTAGCAGGTAGCCCTGCCTACCATTGCAGGACAGTTCCTCCCATCTCAGCTGGATACTCTTTGGCCAAACGTTAACCCCCCAGGTTGAAACTTCAGCGTGGGAACAGGTTGCTCACAGGAGAACAAAGCTTGTCTGCCACAACAGCTCATCCCTGGCTGGAGCCCGTGGCAGGGGCTTAGGGAAGTGCATGAGGACAGTGAGAAGGGGCGATGCTTGCGCCTGCCTGCAGGGATTTGTAGCTCACGTACTTCCTCAACCAGAGGTGCTAGTTTTATAAATAGTATTTCCCAATGTTGGTTTTTTTTTTCTATTAAATTGTCCAGTCACTTTTGGCCTGTAGCAAGGACTTCACCAGCTTAACTATACCCTGTGTGAAGAAGTGCCTACTTCTATTTGTTTTGAACTTGGCACCTGCTTGTTTGATTTAATGATCCTTAGTCCTTGCATTGAAGGAGATGGTGAACCAGCATCCCTCACCCACCTTTTCCATCCTAGGCATTTACCTCAGCCTGGTATTTTCCTTAAAAGTACAGGAAGTGTCAATTAAAAAAATAGTTCAGCCATTTCTAAGAAGATTGCAGGAAGATGTATCATGTTGCCCTGCTAAGAAATATCATTTTGCACCCTTGCTTTTAAGGGAGGACGTGGAATGTGGTAAAACCATCATCCTTGTGTCAAGGATGTGCCATTGTGGTCTCCTGGAGGAAATGCACAAGTTGGCCATATTATGTGAAAAATCTCCATTTATGAGCAACTAGTTCACACTGGCAGATTTTGGCAGCTGAATTCTTTAAATAATCCAGTTGTGCTGAAGGGGGTCCTTGCAGCTGCTGTCCCACAGAAGGACTGAGCTGGCTCCTCTGTGGGAACTCAGAGATGTAGAAGGCTTTTGCCAGCCAATTCTCCTGGCGGCATGGGGCTGCTGTCACTGTGCTGGGAACAAGAAGAACTCTGCTTTATGTCCTGGCACTCACCTGCGAGCACCCAGGCTGCAGGAGGCTGGAAACAGTCATGCCGGAGCGCAGAGGCAACAGGAAAGGTCGAATGCAGCAGGAGCCGGAGAATGAGGGGAGGAAAAGAGGGTGGACACAGGGTGTGGGAGGGAAAGTGGTGGGCAGAAGTGGATGTACTGTGGTACTGTTTCTAGTCCAGCTGCAAGGCTTTATAATTTAAATTATTAACTGGATACAGAAATATTGAAGTTGTAATATGGGATTGATGAGAGCTACATCTATCTCCTATGTTAGTGAGTATCAGCGGTTTCCAGCAGTGGTGCTGGAAATTCTGCAGCTGCTGAATAAGTTGCTTCTAAGACTAAGTGATTTCCCTAATGCCTGTGGATTAGAGACTGATTTATGTCAAAGAATGAGGGTATCATACCCTTGCAAAACATTTTCATTCTTCCTTTTATGTCTCTGATGTTCTTGTTACTAAAATAAATATGCAGCCCTTTTTACCTGATCCCAGTCAACTTTTAACCTCCACAACATCTTTGGCAACACGTTTCAAAAGTAAAAACATGAAAGGCCTTGAATTTTACCAGTTTGGGATGCTGTACTCCGGTTTTATGTGATGACCCATTAGCTGTGCTGCTTGCATTGAAAGAAAGGCGCAAGGAGAACTGTGGAGTTACCTCTAAGCACATCACTTGGGGTTGTCACCATGAGCCTGGGTCAGCACTGCATCCATCAGCTGCACTTTGTGAAAGCACTAAAGGGTTCAAAATACCCCAATTCACCCTGATAAGCAGAAACTGGGCATCACATTTCCTAGGCAGATGTGTGGGTCTGATGGGGTCTTTGCTAAAGATGAGTTTGCATCAGCTCTGCTGGAACCAGATCAGCCACCCACTGCCTCCCCCACCCCAGCAAATCACTGCAAGGAGCCCCTGGAGTCTGCAGCTACGTGATGAAGTCTTGTCCTGTTTAGCAGTGTAAGACATTTCATTTTATTCATTCATGTTTGGAAGGCTGAGGTGAATTTCTACCATTTTTTGTGGTAGGTCTAAACCAGCTAACATGGTGCGGGCACTCTCAAAGAGCCCAGTGTTTTTACTAGCTCCCTGCAGTCTTCTAATGTAGAGATAATTATATTTTCACACCAGCAACACAGAAATAGTAGTTAAATGCACAAAGTAGTAGAAGGTCTGACTTGGGTCACATTACTACTATGAGGCCCTGACAGCTGCCCTACGTGAATTATAGACACATTTTAAGTCTTGGAAAACAGCAGCAACAGGTATTTATGGAGCAGGCTGGGAGGGGGCAGGGAAGGTCTTTCATACAGCAGTATCAGCAACTGACCATCTGACGTTCTTAACGCACAAATTAGAACTCGCTAATGACAGAGTGGCATACAATAATGCAACCCTTTTCTTAGATGTTATGGTGCCAGCTTACCTCACTTCACAGCCTGGCTCAATGATTCAGTCATTACGTGACCGGCTGCTTACTTAAGATTCCCTGACAGATATTCCTGCCTAGCTTTGCTCACAAATATCATGCTGGGGCTTTCTGAGCGAGTGTGGCATGAGCAGGCATCGCCTTTTTGCAGAACATTTTGCTTTGGTGTTCTGTCGCTGCAGTTCTCTCAGCCAATCTGCCACCGGTGGGAGATAACTACAGGTATAATTACTGGGGAGGATGCCTTATCACATGCACAGCAATTGTCCTGCTCTTACTTAATTAAATACATTTGTCACCATCTCTTTCATGTTGTATTAAGCTGCATGCAAGTCAGAAATGCATTAAGGGCCAAAAGTCTCTATATATGGCCCCAAAACATAAAGAGTGGATTGGCGATTAGTGTTCTTTCTGATACAAAGTAAAAAGGTGCCTCCAAGAGGAAATGTGTGAGGGAGAGTATAAAATCCAGACGAGGCTGGGATAACCAGTTAGCTGTGTTCTGGGAAGAAAACCTTAGGTAACGAATGGATGGAAAAAGAAAAGCAGAGCCCCGGAGCCAGCAGAGGAACAGAGAGACAGTAATGCATTAGCAGCATGAAGCAAAACCCTTCATCTTCCATTTGTCAGGGTTTTTTCAGGGATCATGTTCTAAAGATCATTAAAAGGTAAAAGGAGAGGTGATTTAAGTATGTTTGAGCAGAATGAACCAGGCAGGATTCAGAAGTTCCACGAAGTGGATGTTCATTCATTTGTTTACTGAACTGCTGCGTGTAAGTAAGGAAGCTTTTTGTCAGTAGAAATCCTCCTTTGTTCCCAAAGGTTTCTTAATAAAAAACATTTTTTTAAATTTAAGTATATGATAAAAACTTTCAGGAAATACTTGCCTTAAATATTCCACCCATTAAAATGAACTCCTTATAGGCTCCTAGGTAACTTAGATGTATAACTATCACGTAGAAGCCTTTTAAAGTCATGTTGTTTTTAAAAGGTGCAGAAAAAAGTAAATATTTTAGTAACGGTAAAGGCTTAACAAACTGGCAAATTGGGTGTGGGGGGGAAAATGTTCCAGCATGAGCCACGAGCCTGTCCTTGACTAACAACACTGTGAGTTTCAAACCAGAGTGAGCTGAGGATGGAAAGACTGCCTAACTTTGGAATTCTTGGCTTCAGCCTGTTTTAACACGTTACCTTCAACAGAGGTGTTTTGTGTTCCCTGCCACAGTGCGGTATTTCTCCGAGCTGTAAGGGCGGGAGACCACCTGCCGTCACATCCTTTCCAACGGGACGCACCCCCGGGTATGGCCAGTGATCCAGCACCTCCAGCGTCCCTCGCATCTTCTAGACTATAAACCTGTGAATTTGGGGGAAGCCCTCACATACCCACGAGGGTGTTTGTGACGGGCCTGTGTGATTTCTACATTCTTGCTCAGGGGGGTGAGGGGAAGAGCAATGCCATAGAAGACGTCAGTTTAAGCTTTGCTTGAGTAACTGGCAAAACTTTTGCATATAGGAATGTGAATCACGCACACGAATAGGTGACTCATGTACGAATGGGAAAAATGTCACCCAAAAAACACTTGTTATTTTCTCCTCCCCAGGCAGAAAGCAGTGGGCAGCCCACCCCACTGGGGGGGGACGACGACAGACCCCTGCGCTGGGGGGGTCCTGCCGCAGCTGGGGCTGGCCTGGGGGGGACAGTTCTCCTCGGGGGGCAGGCAACCAGCCACCCCAACCCGGGGAGCTGAACCTCTGCAGCCGTTACCAGGCTCACACTACCCTGCCACGGCAGGCAGCCAGCAGCACCCCTGGGCCGAGAGGACACCCCGCTCTGTGTCACAAAAGCAAATAAACCCCATGGAACAGCCACTCAGTTATTAGCACCTGTGATTTTTCGGGGTGCAGGGGTACAGGTGTGGTGGTGACAGGGTGTTCAAGGGTACAAGGGCTGTGACAATGTGCCCCGGGGGGTACGGGGGCTGTGACATTGTGCTTGGGGTACAGGGGCTCTGACAGTTTGCTTGGGGTACAGGGGCTGTGACCGTGTGCCCGGGGCTACGGAGGCCGTGACCGTGTGTCCGGGGAGCTGTGACAATGTGCCCGGGGGTATGGGGGTCTGTGACCGTATGCCCGGGGGTGCGGGGGCTGTGGCCGTGTGCCCGGGAGAGCAGGACCCCGTGACAGCGGCGGAGGGGCGCAGCCCGCCAGGCCCAGGGCGCCGCGCAACGCCGCGGGCGGCCCCGTCCCGCAGCCCCGGCCGGCGCTGAGGGTCCCGGCGCCGAGGGGGCCGCCCCCGCCCCTCCCTCCGTGCGCCGGTCCCAGAGGCGGCCGGGGAGGCGGGGGCAGTGACGCCGGGGCCCGTGCGGCGGCGGTGGCGGCGGCTCCGCCCCGCGAGGCCGGAGCTGAGACGGAAGAAGCCGCCGCCGCCGCACAGCAGCCGCCGCCTGCCGCCGGAGCCCGACATGGCGCTCTGAGCCCAGCCCCGACCGCGCCGAGAGCCGCCACCCCGCGCCTCTCCGGGGGGCCCCGAGCAGCCGCCCCCGCGCCGGGACCGGGGAGGGGGGCATGGGCAGGGCGAGCGGCGCCAGCCGGCAGGGCCGCTGCTAGGAGCCCGGCGGGCATGGGAGCGCGGCGCTAGGGTCCCCCTTCCCGCCCGCGTCGCGCAGCTCGGCCCCAGCCCCGCGGCCGTGAGGTGAGCCGGCGGCGGGCGGGGGCTGCCGGGCAGGGCGGGCCGCGGGGAGGGAAGGAGGGAGCGCGGCCCGCGCTAAAGCCGCCTCCCCGCCGCTTTGTCCTTCCAGGCCCCGCCGCCGCCGCCCAGGAGCAGGGAGGCCGAGAGAGGGGAGCAGCGGGCGGCGCCCGGCCGCCGCAGCCCGCCATGGCCCACTCGCCCGTGGCGGTGCAAGTGCCCGGCATGCAGGTGAGCTCCGCGCCGCGCCGGCCCCAAAATGGAGGCGACGGGCCCGGGCTCGGCCCCGGAAGCGGCTGTTGAGGCCCCGCCGGGCGGAGGCCGCTGCTGGGGCGCAGGGTCCGGGGGAGCGCGGGTGGGCGAAGCGGGGCGGGCGGCGCGGCCTGGTCGCCGAGGGGCCGCGGGGAGGCCTCGCTCGGCCTAGGGTGGAGAGCCGGCCGGGGCCCTGGCCGGGCGCGGGAGGGGGGTGCTCCGAGGTAACGGGAGGCCCCGGCGGGGCCCCGCTCCCTCGGCGTGCCCCGGGGGGGCCGCGTACCTGCAGCCCGCCCCCGGGGGGCGAAGGGTTTCCTCTCCCGCCCATCCCCCTTTGTTCGGGGTTGGCCGCGCTGCACCCAGGAGCACGGAAGAGCTTCTAAAACTGATTAAAGGCGAAATGAAGTTAATCGCAGGGTGTGTGGGTGTGCTGTAGATGACATATCGGGCCCGCTGGCAGGCGTACCTCCTGCAGGACTTCCCCACCAACATGCGCTTGGCGCGGGGCCTGCAGCGCAGCTTCGCCCAGGGCCTGGCGGTTAATGGCAAGGTGCTGAGCGCCAGGTCTGGTGGTGCTGCGGGAGCCGGCGTCCGTCAGAAACTTACATCTCTCTCGGGCTGGGAGTGAGACCCGGCGTCATCTCTGTATGTTTGTGGTCTCAGCTTGGGAAACGGGAGAAGCTCATCTGTTACTGATTTTCATAGGAAAGGTGGAATGCCTCCGACTCATCGTTCTTACTGCGCTGGCTGATCTAGTATAAGTTTGGTCAGAGATCTTTATCAAACGTAAAGGAGCTGAGGACCAAACTTGTTTCAGTGTTGATTTTTTTGCTTGTCTGACGCTGGCAGCCGAGTCAGTGTTTTGAGCCATCTCCTAACTTCGGGGGTAGCCGTGCCTGTGTAATGCTGGACCATGCCTGTGTAACATTGGAGGTTTTTTTTTCAGTTGAAATAACATAGAAGCCTTTATGATACATCCCTATGTATGCGAGACATGTACAGTAAAGACTTCAGGGGGGTTTGGAACATAAAGTTAAAATTTCGCTTGGTCAGGTACCTTCATGACGCTTAGAAAGTGTAGCATTTATGTATGAACGGTATTTATGTATTGATTTAGGCCAGTTACAATACCAAGGTTTGATTTCCCGGCTTCATTTCTAAAAATTTGCAGGCTCTCTGAAATCAGTTAAATTTTGATCATCCACTGACCTTGTGGTGGTGATAAGAGGATGCAAACCATGTTTTCTCAGCCTTTTTTTTTTTTTTTTTTTTTTCCCCCCCGTTAACATGTCAGCGTTACTGTTGTATTGGTACATGCTAAAGAAATTTTGTGATAGAAGATGTAGAGGCTTTAGTCACAGCTTCTTTATTTATAACCTCTTGACTTTTTTTTTTTTAGTGTGTTTGTATTTGGATTTTGAAATAGAAGTCTCCCAAGTTTGTCAGTATCTTATTTCTATATCTGCTTAATGTATTGCTGTCCTGACTTCCTTAGCTGCCCTGTCATCGCAAAAGGACCTTGAACTTATTTAAGATTCTGTTTTCCATTGTTATACAAATAAACTTTATGTAATAGCATATTTAGTTCCACTAGTTTTGTTGTTAGTTTAACCCAGACTCCTTAACATGTATCTGTATGTTCAAAACATTTTTGTTAAGGGTTAGATATGTACAGCTGCATAGAATTTAGATACATTCTTCCCTTGGTGACTTTTTTAACTAAGACTACTACACAAGTCCTGGAAGTCCTAGTATACAAAGTAATAGAATTTGGTGTAAATATTATTCTGCTCGTTCCTCTTTTAGAAGAGTCGTAATGCATTTTTTTTAATTAAAAAACCCCATCACCACCAAAACACGTTCTAGAGGAGTGTGGTAGTCTTGAGGTTAAAAAAAAAACAAAAACCTTAAGAAGCAGCCCTTATACTTATCTAAACTCTGCAGTCAGGATCATCCAAGTGATGATGAAAGTGTCCCTGCTTCCGCTCAGCATTAAAGTAAATGCATGGTGATCGATTGATGAAGGAGTAAACAGGTCATTCTGTGATGGAACAATATCTAATAGTTATGTTAAAACTATCACTCTGGGAAAGTGCCTGTAATATCAAACCCCTTGTTTTGTAGTCTGTGTTGAGGGGAGCATTTTATTGAATATGACAGTTAGAAACTGAATTTGCTGGAGAATGTGTTACAAGTTTGAAGTTTTCAGTTTTATTGTGATCTTACACTTTCCCTCCCATTTTATTATGAAGAAAAAAAAAAAAAACCAACCAAAAAATGCAGAAATAATATGTAATTCCCACACTCCAAAAAGAAGACTCTGACAGTTTATCACCGAAGTATAACAGAAGCTTTTTTGGCTTTTTTTAAGATAGTTTTTTAAGAACAAAGATAGTTAGGTTACCTTTAAAAAAAAATTGAATGGAAAATTGCAGAAAGTCACATAGAGCTATTTTGGTGAACTGGGAGTCTGACTTTCAGTACCCTGGCAACGATGGAAGACCCAGAGGTAGTATTATCTGTTGCCCTTATGAGTAGTTACAGAACCATTTGTTTGTGTAGTGGTTGCATTCTGTTTAACCTGCCTTGTGTCCCTAACAAAAACAGATTTTATACCTAACAATTCTTGCCTGTGCAAACAACTTCCTAAACACATTCGTTTTCCTCACTCCTTTGGAAAGGCTCCACTTGATCCAACTGTATGATGTTAACTTACTCAGCTGCCAAACTTCTAAGCCCATTCAATAAAATTAAAGTACTCGGTGAATGCATAAAATGGGTGCTCTGAAGCTGAGCATGGCGCTCCAAATTATTGCATTTTACACAGAATCCAAGACAAGAGGGAAAGAATGAAAGGTTGATGGAGCTATGTGAGCACAATTAAGGTGTCCTGGTTACATGAAGCACAATTTGCAATGGGTTTGAATGTGAGGTTGGAGTTTCTATTCAGTAATGTCATTGTAACTTTGTTCCTTGGGATAAGAATGTTCAAACTAGTTCTTAGTCTGGAATGCTTTGAGGTCTCACAGTGAGAAGCTTGTCCACTGGCACTGCACTGTCTTCCAGGAATCCAGTGAGCTCGTACAGAGCATTCTTGGGAGCCATATCCAAAAGAGGTGGTGTAGGAGCCTACCGATGTCTTTTACCAACCCAGGGCCTGTATTGAAAACAGAGCTGGAGTGAAGGTGTTGGACCCCTTAGTAATGGTTGTACGCTACTGCTTTTCTCTTGCTTGGCAGGCAGGATGCATAGTTCAGAGGGTTATGTTTGTTTCAAGTGATCAGAAAGTTTAAAGTATTTCAGTCATTTCAGATTGATGTGTTTCTGATGAACTTACATTATTGGCAGCATCTCATACAGTACTCCAAAACCTCTTCATAGATACAAGAGGCTGGAAACTGTTTAACTTATAAGTGAATAACAATTAACCTTTCTAAGATGGACAGTGACAAAATTTTCCTGTTTGTCAGCATCCTGAATTTCCAAACCTAGTCTGTAAACTTCAGTGATAGAGCACTGCTCAAGTAGTAAGTGCCTTTTTTGGCTGGTAGAGTTTTTTTGTATAAACTTTCCCTTTTCCTGTTCTAATCTGTTGTGAAAAAAAAAGTCTGTGAAATATTCATTAACTGATGGAAACGTTGATTCTTCTTAGTTGTGTTTCTTTTGGTCAGTGTATGTGTCTTTGGAACCTGTTATGGGGCTTTATTTCTTTTTGTCTCTGCTATCCTACTCATCTGAACACTTTTTGTTTCCTTTCTCATGTCTTTGTTGATATCTCCTGATCCTGTATGACAGTAGTCTTGAGTGCAGCCAGAAAGGTTGTTTAAACATGATGTCCATCTGTTTTTATTGGCATTCAGACTATCTTGCAATAAAGAGACTAATTTCCTCTGAAAGCAGAGCAGCTAGAAGCATGTGACCTGTCAGCCGGCGTACTCTGATTCACAATTGAAGGATTGCTTGGTTAAATACAAATTTGGATGTAAAGGTGAGCTTTACTCTCTGTGGTGTGCTGAACAACCTGAGCCTGCCAGCTGGAGAGTTTCTCCCTGTAGGATGCTCAGAGGCAGATCAGTTAACGTCTAGTTATTGGATGGGTATAGAAAGATTAAAGGAGAGGTAGCATTTAATTCTGGAAGCGGTCTTTGTCACAAACCTCAAAAAAACCTCCCCACATTTTCTTTTAAGTTAGTGCACTTGTGGAAATGGGCTCTTTGTGTGTGGTGCCTAAAGCTAGTCTGGAAGTGTGTCAGATTTCTAGTAAACCTTACGCATTGTAGTTACAAGAATATGACTTCTGTTAAGAACAAGCAGTCTATTACTATCAAATACTTAAAATGTTTATAGAGGGTGGTCATTAGCGAAGCTTAAACCTTTGAAGAAAGGTCCGTTCAAGGAGCTGTTAATTTATTCCGCTCCTAGGAGCTGAGCTGTATCCAGATGCTTCTACAGTGAGTCTGAAAAGGGTTTAAACTTTTATTATTTAGACATGACTTAAAGGAAACTGGAAAGTCTAGCACTTGCAGGGCACCAGGAGACTTCCACAGTGCCTAGATAGTGGATTTCTTATGATTAAGCTAGGGTGGACTCCAGTGTTTTGGTGATGAATACCTTGTCCATTTTCAGTTCCTTGATTTGTACTTTGAGCCACAGTGCAGGCAAGACTGCAGGAAGATAGTATTTTTAAGACCTGTGAAGAACATGCCTGTTTGCTACTTGAAGCAGATATGCATTAAAATATTTGTGGAATCAAGCAACTGCGGTCGTTCCTTTGCTGGTCATGCTTGATGTACAAGATGTATCATACCCAGCAGTAGTCTGCTAACTGAGCTCAGGCTTTATTAGGTGAATTTGGTTCTTCCATCTTGTGCGTTCTGATGTTACTCTGATGACTAAGAAAAGTAGGGCTCAGTCATACTTGTACTGTCTTACTGTTAATCAAAGGAGGACAGAGAGCTCTGGAAAGTGTTTGATACATGGGAGCTGTATAGGTATAATCACCTGGAATTCAGCAGACACTTTTATTAGGCTTAGAAGAAAAAAAATGGACAGCAGTCTTTTTATTAGTATTTTTTTACAGTTTTATACACACATTAAGTGCACTGACCTGGAATTCAGAGGCAAATCTGCTGAAGCTGGCAGAGAGCACATAAACTCGTCTTCTCACCTTAATCTCTCTGTTGTTCTGTACCATCATATTGTCAGTTTTGGGCAGAGGGTAATTTCCCCCAAAAGATACAAACATTACATCTGAAACCAGACTGAAACTAAAAATACGTAATTGTTGCTTTATCCTGTTGTGGTTTTTTTCTGTTGAATTTAACATTGAAAAGAGTCACTTTGGCTGTTTTTGAACTCCAGTATCTCAGCTTTACAAGTCCTGGTGAAAGTTTTATTTTTCTGTTGTCCTTTTCCTTAAAAAAAGGAGAATATATAGCAAGACATAGCTCAGTAATACATTGCAATTTGTTGTTAAAAAATGAAACACAGTTTTTATTCAGATGCTTATTTTGAGGGGATGATTGTTTCTTTATACATAGTAACTTTGTGGCACACCATGAATAATATGTATGACTAAATGTGCCTCTGCAGCAGTATTTGTCCTGCGAGACCTATGAAACATCCTAAGTAAAGTAGGCAACTGTATTAGCCTCTGTTTTAATTGTTTCCGTGTCCCGAAAATATGGTTTTAAGTCATCTCTAAAAGTGAAAGGAAGAATTTCAAGCCTGTTTTAATAAAAGTACCACTTGTTTGCTCTTTGGTGATTACCTTCGGATGTAAGAAAGAGTTGCAAACTCTGAAAAGTAATGAGACTATTATTTTGTGTTTTGTTTATTCTTAGGGGCTGAATGTAATAATTGACAGAGGAGTTCAGGGATGGGGTTGAAGATGAACTATACAAAGTTGTATTTGAAATTCTTCTGTAACAAATAATTTTCTGGCATGCTGTAATTAGTGGCTACATGTATGTTATCTTTGAAGAAATGAAGACTTGGTGAGGTATCTGTTGTATCAGGAGTTACTGTTCCAAATCCTGCTATTTCTTTCTAACTTCAAATGATTGAATATCACATTCTTTCTTGTTTCTGCCTCACCAGTTTTTACTCTATTTAAAGACTGTCATTTGTTCTTTAAATTTAAACTTCTAGGAGTTCTTCTGGAACAAGTCTGTTCTGCTGATTACACGGGGATCACAGGGCACACTCCTTAGCTCTGAAGGAGAGACTTAAATCTCATGGGAAGGGTGCCCATATTCACTAAAATCCATTCTGCCAGAGGGATTGCTAGCTGAATAAATCTGGCAAAAAGAACTCAGCAAAACTATTAATAAAGGGACTGACAAGGTAACAGGAGCTTGCCAGTCTCATTCTTCCTCTTATCTTGTGCATGTGGTTTAGCAGAAACAGGCTGTATTGGTTAGGTCCATAGCTTGGGAAAGAGCATGCCTTCAGCTTACATCTTTCTTCATGAAGAAAGCTTTGAAGAACTGCATAGTTGACTCTTAGAAGTGTGAAGCCAAGCTTGTCTTGCCAAAATCTGGATTCGAATGGTCTTGATTGAGGCAGTGTATCTGGAATAGCTTTGTGGCATGATCTGTCTTGATTCCACATGAATTCTGTATGCATCGATGAAGGAGAACAAGGAGTGAGAAATGTTAGTTATCTGCAGGTTTCACACTTGAGCTGTGAAAGGGGGAGTCTGAGAGCCCAGGGTGGCTTCACTGTTTTCAAGAACCAGAAGTCAAGCACCATGTGTTGAGTCTTGAAGAATGTGGTTTGTTTGCGTTTTTTTCTTCCCGTTTCCCTCCTGTTCCCTGATCTTTGGCAGGCCTTTCTTTCAACTGGATACTGTTATATGTTCTGAATATTTGAATAATGTTGACTGGGGGGGCTGGATCAGAGGGTGTCCATGCTTTGCTAGATGTCAAGTTGTATTTCAGTGCAGGCTTCTGTGTTGGGAGCTGAATGCAGAATAATAAAAACACTGTACAGCTTGAAATGACCATGAGTGTTGTGCCTAAATGTAAAACACTGAACAAGAAAGATTTAATTTCTACTGATGTAAATCAATACAGAGAAATATGAGGGGAGCAAGATGATCTTGCTGTTGATCTCGCGTAAGAAGGTGTCATCTGGCAGCCGGTCATAGCAAGAACATTTTTACATTCCTGCACAGCTTTATTCTAGCCTAGTTGGCAAGAAGAATCTGAATTTTTTTTTCAGGGTGTTTCTCTTCCTCCCCTCCCCCTTCCCCATGCCTTTTATGTAATGAGATGCTTTGCCATGCTATGAATGAGCTGCAAAGTAATTGAAAAAGGAGTTTCCTGAAACGGGCAGGTTGGTTCTGGCAGGGTAGGTTTCTTGTGTCCTTTGTAGCTCATTTTGGAGTTGTATTTCTGGTTTTTCGTTGTGCGCTTCTTGTAGCTTCAGGTCCAGTATGATTGATATGATCAAGGGCCAGTATTCAAGAGGAGAGTACAGTTTGCAAGCATGTGGTTGTCTAGCCTTGGGGAGAGTACAGAAATCTGGGATTTTTACAGACGGGTGTGTTTGCCTTTCTTTCTCAAAATGGTCCCTACCAAAGCTAGAGGAATGGTGTGACATCCTCTAACCCTGGGTTCCCACTTGGGGTTCATTGCAGGCAGTGGTTATGCCTGGAGATTTATTTGTGGTAAATAAACTTGTGGCCTGCTCTTTAACCCACATTGTGTTTTGAAGCCATCCTTTTTCAACTGGTGTTTTTCTGCCTCGCTTTAATTTTGTTTAGCCTGAAAAGAAGTAATAACTACTTCAGTAGAGAGATTTAGCAAAGATACTTAATGTGTGTTAAGCTTGAGGTCTTGTTGCTGCTTTCTAGTTTATGGGCTGGCAAATTAAAAAGCTGGATGTTATTTTTTGTTTTAGCTGGATTATAGTATGAGTTTAATCTTATTTGAAGGAGGAGAACTGTGTATCTAGTTCTAACTTGAACAGAAGAAAATGCTAACATGGCTTCAAAGATAGAGCAGCGAGGAGGCCTGTAAAATTTATGTAGCAGTTGCCATTTAACTGTAGATACTGAACTTCTAAATATTAGGAAAATGGTAAAAATGCTGCAGTGATGTAGTTTATTGCTGGCAGAGTTCTGACGTAGTTGTTCCTTTAAATGGGTGTGGCAAAAAAATTGTTTGTGTACTGATAAGCAGGCTGCTTGCTGAAAGGAAAGGCCTACTGCTAAAAGTAGGCTATAGCCCATAAATAGTTATTTTTCCATATTCCTATTAGATGTGGCTTTTGTAATCTCTGTGCAGATTAGGTTTCTCAAAACAGTTCATGACATGGACAGGTTCCAAAGCTTCTTCAGCAATGAGAAATTGCTGTAGTCCTCTGTCTTCTGACTTCTAATTCAGGTGTGAAGGCAGTTAGTTCATTGAGGTGGATTAATTACCCATTCAACAAAGGAGACTAAATTTGTTTTGAAAGATCAGCTTGTTGAACTCTATTAAAATACAGAACAGAATTTGAACACTTTGGGATACCAGACCCTGTTGATTTCTTGAACTGCCTTTTTTTTCTCCATTTAAGCACTTGGCGGCTTAAGTCTTTTTCAAATCATAGTAAAGACCTAGCCACATAATTTGTGCCCCCCTCCCTCTTTAATTCCTCTGACTCTCTTGGTGGGCCATGCTCCTCAGACGTGCGAGCAGACTGATGGATATGCAGCTGTGTGCAGTGGTTTTAAGATATTATATTTTTTTTTTTTAAGGATACTAGGTGGTTAAAAGGTATTGATACATAGAATGGAAGCTAAGTGGGACTCCGTTTGAAATTTAAGGTTATTCAGCTACAGAGAAGCTCACTGGCATGAGAAATTTTTCTTTGTTTCCTCAATGCAGAATACTCTTCATAAATAATTGGTGTAAATTTTTTTAATTGCCTGTGTCAAAGAGCTAATCTTTAGGAGATGTGTTGTTATTCTTTCTTTTTGCTTATTTATGCTGTTTCTGAAGTTGCTTCATGTTATGTTACCGAAGTGAAAGAATGGCTAAGAATAGAGGAAGTGAGTTCAGTGGTTTCCATTTTCAGCACAGCATACAATTGACAGCTTGCATCTGCCACAGGTCAGAGATTGCTTGAAGGTGAAGGTAATTCTTTCCTTAAAAATCTGAGAAGGGGTGGGTTTGAATGCTGATTTTTAAAGTTTTGATAGTCACATGAATTTCCAGGCAGCTTGCCTTATGGCTGACTTGATGAAAACAAAGCTTGCTTATTTTTACTTTTGTTGTATTGAAGTTCTCCAGGTTCTCACTAAAAATGGCAGTGAGTCTTCGCCTTGTCAGATAAGGGAGATGTTTCATAAAGGGTTATAACAGAGGTCGGGTCTCGAGGACAGCAAAATTCATATCTAGTTTTTGCTACCTATTGTGGAGAAAAGCTTGATAATGTAAAGGTTTGATACTTTATAAAATCAGAGTGTGGTGTTGTGAAAATTTCTTCTCGAGTATGTATCGTACAGTTCCAGTAAATATAATGAAGTATCTACTATCCTGGTATTTGAGTCTTGAACAGGACTGCAGGGTAGCATCAGTTTAGTTACATGCAAAAGTCACTGAGAAGCGTGAGCATGTGTGCAAGATGGAGTAAAAGATGTTTACAGGTTACACCCCTGTTTTGAATGTCTGCAGGTTCATTTTTTTCTTATTATTTATAATTAATAATGGATCTACAACTGTACCTTCAGTAACTTCAAACTATTTAAATTTTTATGTATGCACACATGTACCCCTGTGGCACTGTTTGTGTGAGTAACTTTAATTGTAATAGGATTTTTAAATAAGATTAGCAAGGAGAAGTGAGGAGGAGTTCCAGGAATTAAAATCTATCACCATCTGTGGTGCCTTTCTTGTAAAGAAGCAAAATGTGGAAATATGTATAATATATGAGAATGTATGTTGCTGTAATAGAATATGCATGGTGTATAATGTGTGTTTATATATATGTAAAATATCTGAAACTGCATGCAGGTAGTGTATGGAAAGATACTCAACTAAGAAGAATGCATCTGTTGATTTAGACATTGCTCTAAGTCCCATAGCCTCTCAGGTTTACCAAGCTTACTCCCTTTTAATGTCATGGGTTTTCTTGGGTCTGGACAGAAGAAAAACTTAGAGGGTACTTTTATTATCTGAGAATAGATAAATGTCTGTGAATGGACAGATTATCTAGGATTTCCATGTGTTCAACCCAGATGCAGTATTTTGTAAGTCAGATAAATACTGAGAATAGATGAAATGTCTTGACTTTTAATCTGCTTTTCTTTGTTGACTTCCAAGTGTCTTTTTTACTCATTGTATTTCAGGTATTCATTCTTAAGACAATAAAAGATGTCTCGGAGATTTCACAAATAATAAAATAGGCCTCATAATTGCTATTTAATTTTATTGTTAGCCATAATTCACACAGTGCAGTCAGTGGGATTTAAGAGAAATGGTACAGTGCATGCTGGCTTCAGCAACCAAGTTGGCATACATTTCTCATCTGGCATTTTAATGCTAGCGTAACTGAAACTGCACAACAAATTAATTACTGGCATGTTTTTTTGGTGGTGGGTTGTGTTTGGTTTGGTTCTAAATATTTTGCCATAACATAACTTTCTTCTTTTCCTCAAACTTTCTGCGAGATAGCTCTTTTCATTACAGTTTACCTTTGACTTCTCCCGGGCTATGAAGATCAGGTTTTTATTTTCGTGTGCAGTGCTTGAAATGATGGTCTTTTAAACACACAGGTAATTCTGATGGCTTCCAAAGATACCAGCATGTATTAGGGTGCCATAGTAGTGGATACTTATAAAACATAGGAGTAGACACTCTGGTCTTCTTTTGCCAACCTTTTATAAAATCTTTTGAGCAAATTTTTCCACCTTTATCTGATGCATATTTGAGTAGCATCTCCCAATGTAAGTGAGCTCTTCTATAGTACTGCTACAATTTTAGGGGAACTTCTGTTCTAAAAAAAAGCCTGGGAGATGCTTGAAAATCCAGATAGTATAACAGCATTTCTGGGGCAGGTTTTAGACATACTGTTAAGACAACAGGATATGTTTTCTCACATTGACAGACTGCTTAGCAGAAATTGCACAAGGCTATGTTAAATGTATTTGCTTTGGGGGGACCTAGAGGATCCAGGTTTTGATTTTGTTACAGACAAGGCATTATTAGTTCAGTCTCTGTCCAAGATTCTTTGAAGCTTTGTTTTTTCATCCAGTTGTACTCGGTACCTTTTAATGAAATTCATTAATGAACCTTCTTAGAAGACCTGTTTCTGTAAAAGACCTGTCCTGCACTGACAGATCCTGAAGCAGTCTAACATACTGTTTCTTCTAATCTGGTGTGTGTCATTAGATATCTGTATAATCTTGGAAGGTAGATATTCAGTGTGCTTTCACTTTGTTTCATAGGAAGAAGGCAGAATTTGGAGAACAGGTATGTTAAAAGGGTCGGAGGTGGGAAGGCGAGTCAGACAGTCAGTCTTGTAGCAGAATGCATCCAAGGCATCACTGCATAGCTGTGTTTATTTGAATCAAAAGAAAACGCTTATATAAGCTGTATTGGTGGAATAATTGATGTAATTACTGCAGATATGCTGGCAAAAATTATGCTGTAATGTTTTTTATTTGGGACTTCTGAGCAGGCAGTTGGACTAGATGACCTCCTGAGGTCCTTTCCAAACCGAATTATGCTATGATCCTGTGACTCTATATGTGTATGTAAACACATACAGCAATAGCATATGGTTGGATAAGAGAGGAGGAGAGATTTTACTGAACACTAGTGCAGGCTGTATAGTTGTGCTGGACTGGTGAAATGGTGGACTTCCAAAGCTATGCAGAGGGCTTGTGATGTCGTCACACTTGGGCTGGTACTGTTGTTCATGCAGGAGAGACTGAAGTTGGCATGCGAATGTGCCTGTGCTTGTCATACTTGTTGCAGCTTTTGTCTGTCGAAATGGGCTTGCAGGGGAAGAGCAATAGATTCTTTTCCTGATTTGTCTGCTTATAGGTGTTATCTTTGGAGAGGTGATGATGGAGTCCATATACTGCCTACTGTGTTGTTACCATCTGCTGCCCGACAGCCATGACTCCCAATAGAAACCAACATTTATTAAAAAAAAAAACACCTAACAAACCAATTATTGATGCAGGCAACTTTCAAAGCTTCTAAACCTTTTCCTGTTCAAGGAAAGATCTGTGAAAGAACAGGGAATAACGATTGTTTTGCTCAGGAGTGTTAATAGTGTTAGAAATATTCATTTCTACCATATTAGAAGTTTAGCTGGAAACTGCTGCAAAAATTTATTGGTATGTATTTCAGGTGTGTGTACACACATACACACTTCTATTTATGTAAAATACATCTCCATCCTTTTCTATACCAGGAGAAAGACCATAGGCATTACTGCATTATATAAAATTTACCTTTGTTTAAAAAGTAGTCTTTTAAAGTTGTTGGTAGAAAAACATTTCTGTAGAACAATAGTCTGATAGACAGAAAATTGACAAAGATAAAAGCAAATGTGTTTCAAAATGCACAGTCTTTGTTCTATGGCCATGTTTTAAGTTATGCAGTGTTCTAAGTTTGAAGCTTTTGCAGAGGACATTATCTCAATATTAGCCATAGTTGGTCAGAAATATTTGCCCTTATCCTGGAGTGTCCTACAGTCCCTTGTCAGCCTTGGTGAATAACAGAAGGTGTAAAGCTGACTTTGCTGTGAGAGGATTTTCTTAGAACAGAAAGATGTGACTCTTTTCCTCTAGTCCCACACAGTTTGTTCTCCTCTGATGCCCCTCTGTTCCACCTTCCCAGGGATGTACGGGGAGTTCTGCCCTCTCCAAGTCCAGCCGTGCTCGATACCTCCCTATACTCCAGCACTCCCGTGTAATGGCATTAGGAGTTGTTGGCAGTTAAAATAGCCTTTAAAGCTCTGATTCACCTGAAGTAGCTTGGGGGAGAGAGTTTGGAGGCCTGGCTTGTTTTCTTGATCACCGTTAAGTGGGTGTATAGGATCGAGTGATGTGCATTTCCACTGAGAAGCCCAGAGGAATTTTCTGCTTAAGGTTTCTCCTGAAGCAAAACCCAAGTGTTGCTCTTTGATTGTGAAGGGCTGGATTAAACTGCTTTTCCTTTATCTGTCTGGAAGTGTTTAACGGTTTCATCTCAAATCAACAATAGCTATTAGCGTGAATGCTTCTGAGGAATCCCAGACTCCAGGTGCGTCTCAAAATGAAGTTAGTTTCTGTGAAGATGAGTATTTTAGGCTTAATGAAAAGTTTTGCCAGTCCTCTCCTAAACTCTTTTGGTTTTTGGGGGTATGTGTCTGTATTTATTGTAAATGGAGAACTAACCCTTAACTGTTATTTTTTGGAACTAAGGTAGTTCAGGAACACATTAGCTAACTAGCTAAATAACAATTCAGCAGCTTAACTAGTGGCAGGAAAAGTCTGGGTGGCAGATGCTGCTGCTTTTGCCACACCTGTCCCTACAATAATTTTTTGAAATGCATCTGAAAATAGATTCTTAATTCAGATTTTTTTAAATTACTTTTTTATTTTTTTGTCTTAACAATGAAAAGGTGGCAGGAGCTGATGCAGTAGTATATGGCAATATGGCTATCTTTGGGAAGTTTGAAGATTTACTGGTGGTTATTTTTTGGTCTAACTAAAGGCTTTATGAGTACCTGAAGCCTTCAGTCATTTTCTTTCCCAGATTATATATATATATGTAACAATAATAATTGTCCCAGATTTCAGACCAAGTAGTACTCACCCTCTTCTTTTCATTTGCTGTGATTATGCATTTGTTCATCTTTTAAGTCTTTCACTGGATCTATCAACAGAAGAAAATGCAACATTTTTTCCCTAATTATTTCTCTTGAAGGCAGGGGGTTTTGCTTTTTTTTATTTGTTTGTTTTTTTTAAAGGAGTAGATAGCAATGACCTCATCATAGGCAAAGGGGAAATTCCTCGTTCTTCTTGCTTTAATGTACTGCTCAAGAACACATGTGTGTTTTATATACTTGCAAAATCTAAAAATTTTAACTCCACAGATCAGTATGAAACTGCCATACTACTTCGTGTTCCCTCCTCTTGTGATAGCACAAATGGCAGCTTGGTATATATGAACAGTGAACTGATTCAGCTGAAAATAAACCTGACAAATCATACAGTTAATTCTTAGCTAAATCTGCTTCTTGATTTGTCTCACCGTATTGTGGAATAAATTCTGGTTCTGGTAGAAGGAAAGAAGTGACAATAAGAGCCCAGTAGGGAAATGAGACTCCATTTTGGACTAGGTTAAAGTAATTTTTAATTTTTCCCCAGTAAAGATTTTTGCATCCATTTGCAAGAACGCCAGCATAAAGATGATTTCTGGAGTTTCATGTTGATACTTGAGTGTTTTGTTAAGTAGGGTAATCTGTGCCTTGGGTTGAATGCCTGCTTTTGCCAAAACTGTCACTGCTTTTGCTGGTTCTGAGTTTTGGAGTGCAAGAAAGTTCCAAAGCAAAGCATATCTTTCATATTTTCAAGTGTTGCTGTTGAATCAGAGGGTTTTTTTGGGCAGATGTTGGCTGAGCAAGGATTGATTTGTGCACTGAGTTGCCCAGTTCTGACAGCAGCAATGTGTTTACTTCTGTTGCTCTGCAAAGCATGGGCTGTTCACTTAGCACATCTGTCTTACCTCTTAAAAAAAACACTCTCCTTTAAATTTTCTTAGTATGGTCTGAAGTTTGTGTTCTTAAACCGTGGAGCAAGTCATCAGTTTCCTTCAGTAGTCACTGCTGTGGTTTTTGGATGCACAAGTTTCTCTAAGTGGCCACATTGTATGCTTTATCTTGAAGGGAAAATGAGAATTTGCTTCCTTTTTGTTTCCTTTGTGACTACTTGAAGGAGTTGAGAAATTTAAAATATTTCTATAATAATCAGTCTGCCGATCTTAAGAGTAGTTAATCAACAGAGATTCCAAGCCAGGTATCCTCAAGCAGTGCTATGCTGCCTGGTGCTCTGTGCTGCCTTTTTGAAGGCATGCTGGGGTGATACCAGCCAGTTCTGGTCAGTACCCCACTTTCAGTACTCTGCTCCAGCCTGCTGTTTCCTTCTTTGAACATCTCTCAGCCCCTTCTGCTCTGCTTCTGTACAGCACTTTTAGCTGCCCTGAAGATGACTGATCTTACCAGTTCTCAGAATCTGCCAGTGAATACCAGGTAGTGGAGTCCTCTTGCAGCTAGCTCCGTACTGTTTGATGCTCTGCACTGCTTGATAGGATGCTTTGTCTGCCTAAGGCTCTTGGCCAGGTAGAAAGCCCAGCCTTTTCTGCCTGGGTGATGCTGTTAGTGCTTCTGTGCCGTAACTGCCTTCCTCAGTCTTCTGAATTACTGCACAGATAGGATTAATATTAAGAACAGCTCTTTTCTTTCGTTTTAAAGAGTTGTTATGTGAGGAACTGAAATGAGGTTTGTACCCGACTCCCTCCCTGGTGAGTCTCATTTACCTTTGACATAATTGCATAATGTACATTCGGTAACTAATAGCTGAATTAGATTTATTTCCTGCACACTGACTTCTATCTGATGCGAGCCTTCCAGTGACAATAAATCTGGATGATGTGCTTCTTGGGAAGTAATGAGGGCCAATAACTTGGAAGTAAATTAAGTAACTCATGTATCTCCCCCCTCTCCCCCTTCTTTTTTTTCTTTTCTAGAACCATAGAGCAGACCCAGAAGAACTATTCACAAAACTGGAACGTATTGGGAAAGGCTCCTTTGGTGAGGTGTTTAAAGGAATTGATAATCGGACACAGCAAGTGGTTGCTATAAAAATCATAGACCTTGAGGAAGCAGAAGATGAAATAGAAGATATACAGCAAGAGATAACTGTTTTAAGTCAGTGTGATAGTCCTTATGTAACGAAATACTATGGATCATATTTAAAGGTAATGTATAATATTGCACAAATATTTGCTAGCACCCAGTTGTTTTGAATGCCGCTAGGAAAAAATTCCAAAATTGAGGAAGAGTTATCATGCTGACTTGACCATTTATTAGTAGTTTTTTGTTTTTCTTTGAACAGAGCTTTTCACTTTGTTTTGCTCCTTTTGCTGCTGCTTTTTGATGCTGGAATTTGCATGAAATGGCTAGGGAATGAACAGAATTGATAGAGGATTCTTCTTGCCTTGCTGTTGCTTTTGGACAATGGTTTTCTCTTCTCGCTCCACAATCCCTAGCACAATTTTGTGGCCTTTCTGGGGAAGAAAAAAAAAACCTTCATACCTGTAGAAACAAACCCCTTTCTCTGATATGGAAAGGAACCCTGCACTGTGTAGAGAAGTGCTGGTAATTATGCAGAATCGTAGGCCTGAGACAAAGTAAAACTGACATAAGCAGAGTTATGTAACCACTGTGTGAAATGTTATCTAAGGTATAATTTAAAAACAAACAAACATGAAAACCTGCAAAAATCAAAAAGTGTTGAGTAAGTCTTTTCAACTTGCAAAACTGTCCAGATATAATCACCTTAAGTATGGCTTAAACGATCTGTGGTGCATACGTGTTTTAGATGTTTTTAAAAAAACCTAAAGCCATGTAATAAAAGCTAAAGTATTAACTGTAGTTACAGCTATCTTAGAAGTCGGGGGGGGGGGGGGTGTTTGCTTGTGTTTGGGGTTTTTTTTGTTGTTTTTTTTTTTGGCTTGTGTTTTTTCTTGGTGGGTTTTTGTTTGCTTCTGTTTGGTTGTTTTATTGTGGGTTTTTGTTTGCTTGGGTTTGTTTTTTGTTGGTTTTGGGGGGGTTTGGTTTTTTTGGGGGTTTTTTTGTTTGTGAATAGGGAAAGAAAACAGTCTTTTCATTATTTACAGCATTATAAGTATTGGAAGCAAAAATGGCGTTGCAAATCTGCCTAAGTACCTGTGCATCACAGTAGTTTTGTCTTTGGCCTTACCATGCAAGTCTTTCACTTTTTACCCTTTTTCTTTGATATCTAAGTATAGTTATTCTGTCAGTGCTATAAGACTATCAACTTGTGGTTAGGGATTTTTATTTTTAAAAAAATGTACTTTCTTTACCGCTGTGTGAGTTCTTTACATTTCGATTCTAAATGGATGAATTCTGAAAGATTAGTGCTGACCTCTTTGCTTTTCACACTTCCAATGTTTTTGGGGAAGGAAAACTTCTGTGTGTGGAGCTTGGGGAGGTGTTTGTGGAATTTTGGTTACTTTCCCATTCATATAAGAAATTCCTATTTTTTTAAAAAAAACCTAAACCCCAAAAAACTGAAAAATGGTTCACAGGAATGTTTTTCATCCCAAACTAGCACAATGGGAATTCTACTGCTTACTGTTCCCCAACTAAATGAATAAAAATGTCCACAAATGAGTACTTTTAGTTCTGTAATTAAAAATAAATAAAAGTACTGTTTGAGCAGTATCTTGGCTCTACGTTTTTCTTGGGCTAGATTTATCCTTGGTTACTAATACTAGATCTTTCAGCTTGAGATTCCTCAGGGGAGAGTGTATTAGCTTTGTTAAATGTGCAAAGACTCTTCTATGCTGCCTTTTCATTTTAGTAATAACAGGTATTTTGAGAGTTATCTCAGTCTATTTTTTTTTTTTTTTACTTAATCACTATAGCTTTTAAGTTTTTATTAGCTATTATTCTAAGAATGGGTGTCAGCCAAAGCATTTAGCTGTGTAGTACTTTGCTGATGATTTAATTTCTCTATATATTGTAGACATCTCTTGGAAGCAGTGGAATAGGCACAGTTGTCTACCAAATGACTGTATAATTAAAGGTTAAAGCACGCTAAAGTAAAATTCTGAAAATTAAGACATCTTACTTCTTGCAAAACAAAGTCCTAGGCTGCAGAGATTAATAGCAGTTTCCTATGGATATGACTAGTGTGAAGGTCGCGTTCAAAGTGGTCCCATAGGTTTGCTGGTGAATACTTGGCTTTATATATAAAGATCACTGAAAATATTCCTAGAAATAGTTTAAGATAGTGGCTAAAAAAGCATAAGCATACAGTGAGTAGAAGGTATTTAAAAAATATAGAGAATTTTTTTTTCCTTTGCATCTTTCTTTATAGGAAAACAAAACAGTTGAGCCAGTCTGCCATCTCTAAGATCATGTTTATGGAATATAAATAATTTACTAAAATATATTAATCCTACATGTAAGTTTCTCTGAAGCTCTACGGAGTGCCATTAGAAATGTTTTTTTTAAATTATTTTTGCAGTGCTTAAATCAAAGAGAATTCATATTTTCCTGATTATACCGAAGCAAACCCTCAGTGCAAAGGCATTCAGGGTGCCTACAACACCTATTGGTATTCCTTAGTTGAGTAATCTAGATCTTGTTTAAATCTTACAATCTGATAGGTTTTATTTTGAAGAAATTGCAGCTGAGACCATGTGCTAGCTTCAGGTTTTTCATATGTGCCTGAGTTCATCCACTTGAACTGTAACAGAATATCTTCTGTTGTAACTTATTCTTGTTTTTAAACCGATTTTAAGTAAGCTTTGAATAAGCAGATGGTTCTTGTCATCAATTTGTAGTCACTTTCAGTTTTATCTCTGGTGAGATAGCATATTTGATACTTAAAAGTTGTTTATGACTAAAACACAAAAGAAGAGATGTTAACTGTGAGGGTTTTCTGATTTGCAAGCATTTCAGATGAGAGATTTTATTTTTGTACAGCCTTTTCTACACATTCTTCAGCTCTACAGTTTCCTTGCACTTTAGGATGCAAAGCTAGGCTTGTGGCTGAACCGGATGGAGTCGCCCAGTCTCAGGGAGCCCAGGGCTTACCAGCTACATGCAGGCTCTTCCAGATGCTCCTGCTGCTGAAAGGGGGAAGGGAAGAGTGTCTTTATTTCATTACTTGACTTACTAATTTGTAACTTAGTCAGCTCAGCTGATGCCATGTGAGATACTCTTATGTTTGCAGCCTAGCTGCTCATTAGCTACAGCTTGTACATCTGACTTGTACATGTGATTTTAAAAATATGGACAGTCCCTTAATATTTTTACCTAGCAGTGCAATGTTATTTGTCTGTTACCGGATATTTTACTCTTGAAAAACCTTATTGTTAGTACAGAGTGGCAAGGTCTACTTACTTGAGGTTCTTGGTATAAAGCTGATGGCAGTTTTCAGTTAGTGATACAAAAAGGTGCAAAACCCCAACATCTTTGTAATTTGGGTTACCTGTATGTCTTGAATTTTGGAGTTTGAATGGGAGTTTCCCATTGAATTAATCTTGGAGCTTAGGTATTAGTAATTTTCTTCTCGAATTTTCATTGGGTATCTGGCAAGAGCAGAACTGTTTTCTAAACATACTGGTAGGTGATGTACAAATATATCGTCAAAGAATGCACCATAATAAACACATTTGTGTACAGTGGTAAAATATTCCAACTTCATATCGTGTGTTTCACAAATGCCTGTAGAAATGTACAAGCTTACAGCTGTATTAATGCAACTTTTGTAGCTATAAGATAACTTTAAATCCTGACGTAGATGTCTGTAGATGTTCTCATTTGTGGAAGGTCAGGATCTTGCCTCCTCATCCCATATTGCACTTTGATTGCAGTTAACATCACATCTCAATAAATAAAACATTCGTTGCGGAGAGTACCCTTGAAAGTGATAGTGCATAGCAATGCAGCAGTGTGAGTTAGGTTAGACAGCTAAAATGAGTGTTCTCCTCAAGCGTAATGGCTTGTCGAAATGTATTACTACCTTATCAGTTCAGGATTGATAAAGATTAAAGGTATTAAAAGTTACCTTAGTTCTGGCATGTTTTGGTTACACCAGTTTGTGAAGCTTGATAAAATACTTGAGCTGTACTTTACATGTGAATCCCATAGAGATAGATCTTCTCATGACTGAAATTTTATGCTTGTTTTCCCTATTTGTGCCCTTTAGCCGAGGAGTTTAAATATCTATCCTTGTAAATATTACAGCCACCTGGGCTTGCTCTTTTCTTTTGCACTTAAAACAAGCCTGAAGTTATTAGTTTTTCAGATTTGATATCGAGAACTCTTGTAGTAGTGTCCGGAGACTTCCATCAGAATTATACAGCACTTTGTGCAGCAAAGCTCTGAGACAATCTAAAGATACTGTTTATTCTACATTGTCTATTTATACTTGATGGACCAAAAATAGCTAGGAAAAAGGTTGTTCATGCCTGTCTAGAAAATATCCACACCCGGTTACAGTGGATAGTAGCAGTTTCTTTGAGACATTATTTCAGAAACAGGGTACTTACTCATTTTCACCCTATACTGTTTTTAAATAATAGTCAAATCCTCCAAACATGTCCGGTAACCACAATGTTTGCCTTAAACTGGAGTTCCTTGCAGGTCTCCTCAGCTGACAAAGTTGGGCTTTGTAAAAACTGCTAAAATTAGCCAGCCCTTCCCTGCTGATCTCATAATATTGGAACAGACTCTCATAAATGGTGTGTTTTTTAAATTTGGTATAAATCTAATAGAGCCGACTTTGTTAAGATAATTGGATGCGGCGCTTTCAGAAACTGCACCTTTATTTGCATGTTGAGTTTTCTTTAAATTTCTGTCACTAGTCAGGCAATAGGGTGGGAAACAATGCAATGTAGAATGTAGGAGGCTTTAAAAAATACTTCTGTCGATAAGCTTGTGCTCTGTTACAGGGAACTAGCACTAGTAAATATCTGTTGGAAATTTAAACAGCATGTGTGGTACTTCAACAGGTCTGGTTCAGTTGAGTATTTTTAGTAATGGTTTTTATTTGAAATCAAGAAATGTTTTTATTTGCAGAATTACTTAGAATAGTAGCCCATAGATTAATATTTTGGTTTCTTCTGAAATGTGAGGGGACTCTGGCAAGCAAATAGCAGAAGATCCCAGTTTTGAAACATACACTCTGTAGATCTGATACCAAATCTTTCGAGTTTTGTGTGTGAACCAGCTACATACCAAGGGCAAAGTCAGCATCTAAAAACCAGTGTTAGAAGTATTTGTCAGTTCTAGTATTCTAGTAGAGACACCTCCACAAAGAAAACAGAAACTCACATATAGCCCATAGTGAAAGTGTACATGAACTTTGCAATATTACTAGAAATAATTTTAAAAAATATAATCCTAAGATAGGTGCCTTAAGTCATACTTTTTATTGAACTACGTTGCTCTTATCTTCGACCTTTTAATGGCTGATTTCAAATCTCTGATTGGAAAACTTCAGAAACCTGAGCACTTTTGTAGGGTTCCAAGTCTGGCAGTGCAGTTTCTCCTGGCTGGTGGTTGCGCAGCTTTGTACCTGAAAATTGGAGCTGCCCCTAGGGTAGCAAGCATGTTTTGTGGTAGGCTGTAAGTCCTTAGGTACAAGCATATTCAAGGGCTATCAGTTCTCACTTTTTGATGGATCTGACAACTTCAAGTTGACACTTGTAGGCATGTTAGATACACACTTGCCCAGTTACCGTGTAGCTGAAGAGGCACTTAGCAGCTGCCTCCATTAGGCTTTACATTTCTGTTGTCTTTGAAGCGTGTTCATACTCCCTCACTTGCTCAAAATTAAAGTAAGTTCTAAGTATTTTCCTGAGATGAGAGGTGTGGTGATGTTACAAGAACGTTTCCTATTGTAATGCTTCTGTATCACAAAAGGCTGGAATAAATAGTTGTAATGCAAAGACAGTCTTTCGTAAGAACTACAGCCTTACATTTAAACACTTAGTTTAAACTTAAGCCACCACCAAATCACTTTCTTCTCGAAGTTCTGTTGCTTTGGGTGAACTTTTTTAGGTGTCAGTGGAAAATGATTGGCAGGAGGAGTGGTGGTGGTGTTTGTTGCTTTTTTAAATACAGAAGTTAAAATTTAATTGATATTTAGACAACTTGCACAGGAGCTGTGTGATACAAGAAGTAATTACCTGTAACTTGGTGATTAATGGGACTCTGCATTTGTGTTCTCCTAATAGTATGCAGGTAGTCTATTCAGATACATGGGGTTTTTTTTCTGTGGCAGCCTTGGACTTCTAACACCTCATGCCTTCCTTTACAGGGCACAAAACTATGGATAATAATGGAATATTTGGGTGGAGGGTCAGCTTTGGATCTTGTAAGTATATGATTTTTTTGCATTATAAGTACTAGTGAACCTTGTTTCATTGTGCTTTCATATCTGTTTATATATAATCTAGTCCCTGGAGGCAACTGCTAATCACATCACTGCTACATTGTAATGCTCCAAAAAGTGTGAATTTGAATGATAATTCTGTTATATTGAATTGATGTTGATTTTTTTGTTTTTACTGTTTGTCCCTAAGCATTAGGAAGCATCCATTTGTTCTCAGTCAAATGTAAGGCAATTTTTTTTTTCTTAGTATGAGGAGAAGTACTGTTCTTGCCATATGTGGTGGGTTTTGGGTTTTATGTTGGCAGCCCCTCCCATATCTCCGCCCCCTGGTAGAATTCATTACACTCGAATAAAAAAATGTTTCCTTTGGGATTGGGTCTCAGGAATGAATGAAGTGTGTGCCCACAGAGTACGGTTAGTTTTAACTGGTTAAAAGGTGTTGGATTTTCCATTTTCGGGTATTTTCAGTTAAGCATGAAAGTGCCTTTTACTTAAGATAGTGCAGCATTCATGAGGGATGTAGCTTAGAGAGTACAAGAGCACAGTTCACTGTATGGATGTGGTTTCCCCATACTTTCAGTACAGCTCTGCCTCAGCTGTAAAGCGTAGAGGCCCACCCTTTCCTGTAAGATAATACAACTCAGTCTTTGTTTGTGTGATTGTGAAGGAAACATGTCATGTCTTCAGTATTACAGAATGGTGTGTTAATTACATATTTGCTAACAGTGGTCCTGTCTGCAAGAGCTGAAGTATGTGCTTCGCTTCACAAATTGAGTTAAACTTCTTAATGAAATTACATCGCATCAACTCAGCTACAGGAATGTAAAAGCATAGTAATTACGTGTAGCATGTAGTACTTTGTAGCTCTGGAACTTGGTCTTTTTGAGAAATGAGCTGTGACATATGTACTCTTAACACTTGAATAATTGTGGAGTTGTCAGAAATTGTGAAATAGCCTTTACTAGTGACATTGAAACCACTGAAGAATAAAACTTTAAGTTTTGCCACATTTACCTCACTTTGCCATACCATAATTTCATGGTGTTCTCTGTTTCAGTGCTGTGTTGATATTTTTTTATAGCAGAATCACCCACCTTAATTGCTTCTGTTTTATTTACATAGCTTTCTAATGTGCAAAGCTTACCCTTATTCCATACTAGCAACTTTATAGTAGCACATTATGTTCTTGATGCAAAAGCAAGCATGGTATCAAAAATGCTGGAACAAGAAAAAAAAATGCATCATAAATTTTAAACCCCACAGTCAATAGACTAATTTATTTCGAAATAAACTGAATTTCTTCATTTGCTTAATCTAAAGTGCAAAATTCAGTCTGCAGTGTTTGCTGTCTGTAAGAAACTATAACTTTATGTTAAGCTTTTCACGTGCGTTGCGTGCTGAGGGGAGTGCATACTGTATGCAGTAGAAAAGTACCAGCATTTTCAATGTATTATCAATAGAGGACATGTAAAGATGATCATTCCATTGGCACCTGTTTCTGATAGAATGTTGACATACTTTATTAAATATTCCGTTAATTCTGTTAGTTCTTTAAAAAAATCTTTCAAGTTTAAGATTTAATTAAATCAATAACAAGGCAAAAATTAGATACAAGACTAAAATTATTTTAATGTGTCTTTTTTCTAAAGCTGCGTGCTGGCCCGTTTGACGAGTTCCAGATTGCTACCATGCTAAAGGAAATCTTGAAAGGCCTTGACTACCTACACTCAGAGAAGAAAATTCACAGGGATATAAAAGGTGCATAACATTTTAAATGTTACTTTGTTAAAGCCTTTAAAAATCATAAGAGCAGTATTCTAATTGAGATACTATGTTTTTCCCTTGTGGCAGCTGCCAATGTCTTGTTATCAGAGCAAGGTGATGTTAAGCTTGCTGATTTTGGAGTTGCTGGGCAGCTGACAGACACGCAAATTAAGAGGAATACCTTTGTTGGAACTCCATTTTGGATGGCACCTGAAGTTATTCAGCAGTCAGCGTATGATTCAAAAGTAAGTATGAAAGTAGAATACCTTTTCTGTGTATCTGCAGATCCAACAGAAATGCCTTTGATTTTTGTGGTTTTAGCTCTATTAGTACGGAGAAAAAAAAGTGGATTTCAAATAATAAAATTAAAGGTACAATTGAATTGTTCTTACACAGTAGTTATATGTCACTGTACTCGCATGCAAGACACATGCAAATCACTAAGTAAAATGATACTTTCTAGTCAAGATTCTTTCAGAGAAACTCCCTGGATGCTTTCAGTGTTGTGAGTTAGTTGGTTGGTTTGTTTTTAATTTCAATTCAATGTTTTGCATTTAATTCAAACAGTGGTAAAGTTTTCACAAATTAGAATGCCATCAAAACTTATCAGCTTATTTAAAGCCAAGATGGTGGCTGAAATGTTACTCTTTCCTCAGATTTTTAGAAACAGCTCTGGATATAATTTCTTCAGTGGTATTTCTGAGGACCTGTGTAATGCTGAAGGTTTTAGCACAGGTGACTGATCCTGAGGAGCAAAAAAATTTACTTGATGGGTAGCTGTGGTAGCATTACAGTACCTTGTACATTTCTTTGTCATGGGAGCTGTTGATGGATGACCGATTGCAAAGGAGAGCTTCCTTATGTGAACTAACAGTAGAAAAGCAGACCTCTGCCATGTTGTTCTGATGGTTGGGAACTGCTGCTAGAAGTGACAATAAGAGGGAACAGTCCCCTCTTCTCCCGTGTGTATACCTACAAGATGACCTATGTATGGCTAGTGAAATGGCAGTGTATTTTGCTGGCATTGGGTTTTCTACACCCTGTGGATGCAACTTTAGATAGCAAGAAATCTAAAAATCTTGGTATACGCAAAGTAATACTTTCATACAATTTTTTTCTCAACTGTAACTGTTCTTGTGATGTGCACATAAAGAAAAGACTGTTGAATATCTGAGATGTCTTGAAGATATTCACACTTCAGGAGACTTTCCCAAGATCCTTCAGACTTGATGGCATTTTTGTACATGTCACAAGGGTTCTTGCTGATAAGAAAGACGTATGTTGTAGTTCTCATGTTTAGGGTTTCAGTGGTGCAACTGTAACGTGCTCCCCAGGGCATTTTGGAAAAGGGCTCTACCCTGCTTTGAAAATGCGTGTAGTCCGGTTGAATTGAGAATAATTTGTCTCTGCTTGCCCTGTGTATAAATCAGCTGTATCACCCCTCATTTATGTTCTCCCAGCAACCTAATCTTCTGCCTTCCATATCGCCTCAATATGTTGTGAGAGCAGTGCCCTCTCCCTTTTCTTTCTATGCCAAAAGGCTGGTGGGAAAGCACAGAAGATGCAAGCCTTTGATAGGACAGAAGAAGGGTTTTGGACAGGATACACTTCAATTTCTAGACTAATACTGACGCGTATTTTGGCACCTGGACTGAATTCTAACCTTTCTCCTTCTGTCCCTCCTTCAAAATGACAGAAAATAAAAAATAAATTCATACATCTTTGCAGTGGTAGAGATTTACAAGCCCTATCTCTTCTTTCAAGACATTTTGCTCCAACATGTAGTTGTTGGTTATGATATTTCAGTAATAAACAGTGAACTAGTTTAATTCTTCAATATTAAGTGCAGGTATTTTAGTTCTTGTGAATAGGAAAGGAATATTGGAGAGTTGCAAACTGTAACTCTTGTTTACTCTATGGGCAACTTCGATTTGTGACTTCTGTGCCAAGCGTAGTCAACCATTGCCAGCCACTTTTTAATGTGAAGCATCTTTAGTGACCTTAATAGCTATTGTAGCTCATCTAAGAAGATGCAAGTAGTGTATATTTCACTTGGGAAAAATCTCTAAATTGGGAAATAATTTTATAGTTCATAAGGTATTTTGGTAGACAGACAGATTTTTTTATAATGCTTACCTTTAGCTAAAATAAATACCACTTCATTATTCTTCAAAAACTTACACTGTGAACTTGGTATTTCAGGTCTAACTAGTTGATCATCTTCTAGCTAAATTCGTCAAGCAGGCTGTTAGGAAAGAAATGATCACCTGCTGGATTTCATTCAGCTTTCTGCTTTGTTCCTTTAGAGTGAGGTTTCTAAAAAGGTTGGATACCTCAGTGCATCTACAGTTTTAAAAAGTACCGTCGGCATGCAGTTTTTCTACCCAGACAAAAATCTGAATTGGGCATAGGAAATTAGTGGCAATGTGTAATTCATTATGTAGAAAAAAATCAGAGGGAGATTAATGTTTCTGAAGGTTTTTCCAAAAGCATGTGCATTTAGGTGCGTTTGCTGACAGTGTTGCAACAGCAAGTGTGCAATAAAAGTGATGTTGTAGATGTTTGTCTTTAAAGACTAAGTCAGCCAGGCCTTTGGGAATTATAGCCTTCAAGTATTAGAAAGGAATCTTTGTGCATTGTCTACTTAGAGCAAAAATAATTTTATAGATAGATGAAGTATATGTGAAGATTTCAGTTATTAAATGCTTAGTCACAATATTTTGAACTAAATTTTGAACTAAAAGTAACTTTTCCCTTCTCAGGCTGACATCTGGTCATTGGGAATCACTGCTATTGAACTAGCCAAAGGGGAGCCTCCCAACTCTGATATGCATCCGATGAGAGTTCTGTTTCTCATACCGAAAAACAATCCTCCGACGTTATTAGGAGAATTCAGTAAACCTTTTAAAGAATTCATTGATGCGTGTCTGAATAAGGACCCAACATTTGTGAGTAGAGAGATATATGTATGTGTGTGTGTGTATATATATAGACGTTTTGGTTTTGTTTTCTACTCTCTCATGCTTGTGAAGTATTTTGCTGGTGTAGCATGTCATAGTTGAAATAATTTTAGAGAGTGTACTTTCCACTGTAAACGGTAGTGGTGCTTTTTAATAGCTGTGTCTCCATCCTGGTGTCTTTTGTTTAAAATACTGAAGGGAGGAGGGAGAATGCTGAAAGAAATTATGGTGGCAGGGACAGCTTCCTAAAATGCACTCAAACCTAGGATAATGTCAGAAGAGAAACTTTAACAGAGGAGAGAATCTTTATTTATTTATTTTTTTCTTTCTTTCTTTTTTTTTTTTCCCCCTCCGGCAGAACTTTTTCTGCCTGTCTGAATTCTGCTTACAAGGAAACGTTGCATTGGACAATTTTGATTAGTCATTTTCCTGGGTGTGTACCTTCTAGCATAGAAGGATAAGGAGTATAGTCTGTGTGTGACTTGATCATATTTTTAGAGTGCTTGTAAATGTGGATTACTGGTTTTCTTGACTTCCTGTTTCAGTAATTTCCTGATACTTTATGAGTTAGCTTTAGGAGTCAGTTGTCTTACTAAATCTCCCTTATTAACATTTAAAATCATGAAATGTTAGCATAACTTTAAATATTTAAAGTGTTTCTTTCAGCGTCCCACTGCAAAAGAACTTCTGAAGCACAAATTCATTATGAAAAATGCCAAGAAGACTTCATATCTGACAGAACTGATTGATAGGTTTAAGAGATGGAAAGCAGAGGGACATAGTAGTGATGAAAGTGATTCCGATGGTTCAGATTCGTAAGTTTCTTTTCAGTTTAGTCTCCTTTTGGCTTTTCTTTTTTCTTTTTTAAATAATGTTACTGAAGTAGGTTTGTTGCAGTTTCTCTTTGTAATTAACACCTCTTCTGTACATCTGTCTCTGTTCCGTATGTTTTTCATTGGCTTCTTTCAAGAAAACCCCTTTATGACCCTAAAGTCTAATACATAAGTTGTGCGCTCATTATCTCTTTAAGCTTTCTCTCTCTGAACTCAATTTCAGTTCTGTTTAAGTTCTGTGTATTGCCTAGTCTGAGGCTAGTGGTTGTACCAAAACCAATGAATCACAATTAGAAACATTGCAGAGCAAGGGTGAGGTGTGTGAAGAAGTTTGTACAATGCCTGTGGAACATACATTCTGTAAGTCTCTTGCGTTTCTGGCTATCAGGTAACTTTAAATGGGATGCCATGGGAGAAGGTAGGCTTTATGTGTAGATAACATCTTCTCTTTGCTTTGATGGTATTTCAGTTTATTCAGCCTTTCAAGTTGTTTTTCTTTAAAGTTCAGTTAATGCTTCGATACCCAGTTTCCTTATTTTAAGGAATGTGGAACTAATCCATAGAGATTTATAATGTATTTGGGTTACCTATGCTTGCCGAGTGTTATGTTGTGGCTAGTATTATGTACATCGTATCCCTTTCCTTCAGGGAGTCCAGTAACAAAGAAAATAACTCTCATCCTGAGTGGAGCTTTACAACAGTTCGAAAGAAGCCAGATGCAAAGAAGCTACAGAATGGGACGGTATGTGCAGTCTGAAGAGTTCTTTCTAAGTGCTGGTTTTGAAGCCAGTTTAAGGAAGATAGTGGTAAACTTAGCAATTACTCACTTTTCATAAGAAGTAACTATATTTTTGTAGTTCAAGAGATGATGCTTGTTAGTGATACTTCCTATGTCCATGTCAGCCTTCAGTGCGAAATACACCGCATACTAATAGATCAGTATCTGTTCATAGAGATGTGAATTTTCAAGACGTGTGTAATGTTAGAGAGGAAAAACTGAACTGTTTTTCTGATGATATATGATATTGTTTCAGATATGTCATCAGGCATCTGTTTCCATATCACATAATGTTTGATATATTGGGCCTTGATTGGTTTTGTAACATATTTCAAGTGCTTTGTTGAATTTAACTGAACTTCCAAAATCACGTGCTGTGTTAAATTCACTGTATATGTTGTATAGGAATATGCTAATGTAATCCTTATTTGTTAACTTTCAGGATCAGGATCTTGTTAAAACCCTGAGTTGTTTAACTATGATAATCACGCCTGTGTTTGCTGAGGTAAGCCTTTTGACTTAAAAAACTTCTTGGAAAATATTACCCAATGCCTGATAACTTTTATAAGTTTTATCTGTTTTGGTTTGCTACCCAGCTCAAACAGCAGGACACAAATAATGCTAGCAGAAAGAAAGCAATTGAGGAACTTGAGAAAAGCATCAATGTGGCAGAAGCAACGTGTCCAGGGATCACAGATAAAATGGTGAAGAAACTTATGGAGAAATTTCAGAAGTAAGTTCAGGAATTTTTTTGTATTCATTGTTTTAAAAAAAAAATAAATTAAAAGAAAAATTTTATAGTAAGAACTTATGCACAGGCAAGGCTAGCTGACACTGAACAGCCTATGTTGGGTAAATCTGAGTGCTTTAGCGTTAAGTGAAATATCTTCTGTGCCCCGTGCTTTTAAACTTTGAGCTTTGGTAGTTAGAAGTAACACTTCTGTTTGAGACTAAAACTAATGGTAACAATTACTGTATCTGTTTGGTCTAGTGCTGCAATTTTACTGTAGTTGTTATACCTTGCTTCCTTTAATTTAGCCTGCTATTTTGTTGTAAGCATATTTGTAGCCAGTAAGGGAGCAGGACGATCGTTTAACTTCTCTTTGTAGCGATTTTTTTTTTTTTTTTTTAGAATGTCACTTCTGATGGGGTTTTATTCCTATAAACTGTTGAGATGAAGGCATATATGAGTTTAATGATGCAAACAGTTATGTGCTGTTAGCCAAGCTGAAACAATATAATTAACAAAATTCTTACTTGCATTTTTTTATCCATAGATTTTCTGTTAATGACTCATCCTAAGAAACTTCACATAATTGACTGCTGTTTCGTATGGACCCAGTGAAACCCACCAAAACTACTTCAAGCTTGGCAGTGCTTAGCTCATGAGCTCCTTGTGCCTTTTGGATCTTTGCAACATATTGATGGTGATTGAGGATTTGAAAGAACCTACTCAACTATTTTGTGGCAGTGCACATGGTTTTATATTTTCAGGAAATTATTTTGTAAAGAACAACTTTTAATATTGTAGTTTCACCTGTTTAATCTGATAAATGTTGAGGTGCAGTTTTGCTTTTAGAAATAACCATTACTTTAGTTAATAGAAAGTGCAAGTACAGTATGTTTTGATGCTATTTTGTTCCTGTACATGGGGATGTACAGGTCTTTTGTATTCATGAGTTAAACTTTTGTAAATCACTAACAAGCTTCAGAGAAAATAGCTTTCTCACAAGCGTATTCAAAACATGTAATGTAGTGGCAAGGGTATTGCTGTAGCACCTGCTTCAACCAGCATATAGTTATCGTGCCCTGAAAAACCTGCAACAGTATCTATTATAATTCTAAATTGGTACAGTATTTTAGGCAGCTCTATGATTAAATATATTTGAGAGCAATATGTCAATAGTTTGCAGGTGATATGTAGCAACAGGTGTATCCTGATGTACAGTATATGTATTACCTTTTAGAACAGGTTTTGAAGTAGTAATTCAATCTTATATCATCATGGTAGGAAAATTTAGAGCAATACAGTTGAGGGGGTGGGGCTTTTGGCAATAATGGACAAAACCTGAAGTCCAGTTTAACTTAATTTAATTTTTTTCCTCTGAGTATACATGCCTGGGTGGAAGGGAGCCAGAGAAGCCGAGCGTCACATGATACATACCTCACAAGCAGGTATAAGTGTAACACCAGCGTTCTGTGTGGTGGTGTTGTTTCTCCTGTAAGATATTTATACACATTTTTGTTCTTAAGTACGTTAAATACAGTACATCAGCATAATTTGTTTATAATTTTCTGAAAGTGTATTTTAAATATGTATTTACCAGTTAATATGCAAATAACGGAGTTATAGATATTCTTTCACAAAAAGGTAGTACTGTGCAGTACGGAGTGATTTTTTTTTTTTTTTTTTTTTTTTTTTTCATAAGAAGTAGGTAAGACTATAAAGTTGCTTTCAGTTATATATTTATGGTACTGCTAGTTGGGTAATATCTTCTCTTTTGGGGTTTTTTTTTCCCTTTTTCAACCCAGTATGTATATTATGCTGAAGTTTTGAACTGGGATTGTTTTTCAATACTTAGTTGTGGAACTGTTGGTGTAAATTTATTTTTGATAAAAGCTGGGTGTGTTTATTTTATGGTTCAGACCTGCACATTTTGTTTTTGCACAAAAGTCATTTTAAAGAATCTGAAATATATCTGCCAAATATTGAAAAAGTAATGGTGTGCAAGTAAATACTGCATTTTTAGTCAAATGTTGCCATTACATCGTTTTTATATAAAGGACACTTGTGAGAGATGGTGGTTAGATATGCCAAGGACAATTATTTTCAATGGTGCCTACACTGTAAAAAAATTACTTTTAACTCCTTGTTTTAATTTTAAAAAAATGTTTCTGTTTAAAACTTTCATCTGCTATATAACTGAAATTCAATTAGAATTTATATCTGAGAAAAAAAGTCTGGAAATAGTTTTTGAAAACAATGTTATGGATTAAATAAATATTTTTATAAATGTAAAAGCAGCAAAAGTTGTAAATACAGTTGATCTGAAGCTTTACAAAATAACTGCATCACAGAAACAAATTGTAGTGTTCCTCTAGCTTCTGTAGTTGTTAGTCTTGTAAATCTGTTTATAGATGAAGCTTATTTCAGTGTTTTGGGGGGGGTTAAATGGTTTAAAAATAAATATTTAAGTTCTGTAAACTTTCATGAGCTTGTTCTGTTGTTCTGTTTTGGATTTTAGTAGCTGTGCAGAGGTGTGGATATGCCTCTTACAAACTTGTGTTCTACTTCAAGAAAGGTGTTCCTGGCACAGTGTCGCATGGTTGCTTTGAAAAAGTTTGGGCCCCCACCCCATGCTGTTCTTGTCTGGAGGACACCTACTAGTTGCTACGCCACAGGGAATGGATGGAGCAACCCCAGGGGTCAGTTTGATTCCATTCCTAAAGAGGAGCCTTCAGCATCTGTGTGCTCAGATGAACACGCGTGGCTAGTGACAACATGGTAGAGGTGTCGGAACACTCTGATGTCATTGTGAACTTGTCATTGTGGAGGGGAGGTAGAAAAATGCCTGTGCCACAGTTACCTCGGCTTTCCCTTCAGCAGTCTCAGCCCAGATCTCATTTTAAAGAACTCCATCCAGATTTCTCAGAATTAAAAATGTTTTTACTTACATGTCGCTTCCCTTAAGGCATTCATTTTATGTGGGAGACCGAGGGGAGAGGTGATGGGAATTCCTCCCAATTTTGTAACTGGTGGCTCTATCCTGTTGACACAGGGTCTTTAATCTATGCAACTCTGTAAATGATTCTGGGTAGGTAGGGTTAGTGAATTAATTGGGAAATTGGAACTTGTCCTGTTTGTGATATGACTTCAACAAGTTGCTGAACCTATGGTGCCTCTTCTTTTCCGGTGAAATGGGTGGGATGTATACCTACCTCGTAGGACAGCGTGGGGAAAAACTCATCCGTGTGTGTATAATACAGCCTTTTTCTCTTGCAGCACAGTCCATTCAGGAAGTTTTTTTTATTGTACTGCATATGGTATTTCCGCACCTAAAATCTCTGTGCGTCATAACTATATATGACTATAACTCCTAAGAATGGCTATCTGTATTACTGGTTTCCAGAGAACAGTTGTCTTTTTTCCCCACCGTGTGTTAGTTATTGATGAACTGTGTAACTTAATCAGCAGTATTCTGTTGCTGGCAGATAGCTAACGGAAAGATATATCGAAATATTCATGCAGGCACCATCTTCTCGCTTGTTTGGTTCGCTAGGCTTCCCACTGTAGATTGAGAAGAATTGATACTGAAGTAGTCTTGTCAAAGTAGTCTGAATCGCAGAATAGAGAAATGTATTTGTTCTTGGGTAGGTGAGTCCTTTAGCAGTGTAACCATTCTTAAAACCCGTGGTCTCTGACTCCTGTAGTATGACTCCGTACAGTAAGCATGTAGTAACGTAACCACCTGTTCTTGCATTCAGTTGAATGTCTGTAGCTGAATAGGAGAGTACCTAGGTTCTTAATGTGTTTGCACAAAGTTTAGCAATTGTTAAAGGTCTGATTTTTATCACGCTGTTTTATGACTTAACACTGGAATAAAATTATTTTCTTTGCAAAGTTTTAGTGGTATGTATGTTGGCTTGTCTTATTTCACATTTTGCCAATAAATGTAGTAACACTTAATACAGAGATGAGGTGAATACACTGAAACCTGTCTTAGTGCTTCTCCAAACTGAAGTTCTCTGTATACTGTGTACATTTTGCTTCTTTTTGTATCCTAACGCGCGCACTTCTACCGAAACAGGTGCTGAACATCGTGCGTCTGAATTTTAAGATAAGATACATCACTTACAGATAAAGCTAATGTGAACCTGTTACTTCAGTCTAAATGCACTGAGTAGCTTCGTGTTTTGACACTGTAATGCTGCTGTGCCCCCTTTCATAATCCTTGCTTGTGTAAGGGCCATGAAAGTTTACAGTTTCTGGGTACCTGTCTTTCACCCTCAGCAGACCAGGTCATTCCATGTCCTTTCTTCATCCTCGTTTTCTTCCCTAGTGAAACACAATAGATGTTCTTGCCTCTCCTGGGTGATTAAGACTGAGTGGGAACCATGGGGAAGGACTCACTCAAGGGTGCTTTCAGTTGTTCCTTGACATGTAAACCACTGCTTACTGCGATTGTTCCTCTATTTCAGCCGGTCCCAAGAAAGCTGGTTCATGCAGTGAATGAATCTAGCTTGGTGACATTAATTTCTGTCACTTACAAGCTGCTTTGTTCCTCTGCTGTTGTTGACCATCGTGTAGGATGTGCTAAGGCACAGTGCACACGCTGTGCTCTCTAGTCAATGGAAAAAAACCCAAAATAGTTCCTAAGTTCTTGTTTCTCCTTTTCAATATTGTTTTCCCAGTGTAGTCCTGAATGCCGGAGGTGGCAGCTCCTGGAGATCGGGTGGTGTGGCTGTATGCTGATCCCTGTTGGTGTGGGACTGTGTGTCTGTTCTGGGATATGCTCAAGGTAAAGCTGACCTGGGCCAGGCTTTGCCTGTGTCTCCACATGCTTTCAGGAGCTAACAGTGATTGCAAGTTTGCCTGTGTGCTGTAGGCGTGACCCGTAAGGGGCATTTCTCCGAGGGCTGTGTGCGCAGTCTGTATTTGATGCTGCTGGGTTTTTTAACCCTCTTACCAAATCATGCATGTAGACTGCCATGCTTAAATGCTGTAGTGAGTGGTGGTTCTTGCTCTTCCCAAGGTGCAGAGCTTTGGGAAGGGAAAGAAAGAATTCTTTATAACCAGAAAGGTTATCCCTTTTTTTAATGGAACGTGCCAGAGCAGCATGTGGGCTCCCTGTAGCTGACAGCTTCCTCAGCACAGGGTAACCAGGAGCAAAAGCAAACCTTACAGTGTGCTCTCTTGTTGATCTAATGCGTTTCTTTGGGCAGCTAACCAAGAATGTGGTTGTTTTCAGCAGCATTCAGGGATCTTGGTGAGTCTTTCCAGTTGCTGAGACAGTGAGGGCACAGAGGGAGCTGGCAAGCAGCTGTGTGAGAGGGAAGCCAGCCCAGCAGCTCCATGGAGCGGTGAGAGCTGCCGGGGAGCTGGGGGTGCAGGGAAAGGTGGGCTGGGGGTCCAGGCTGCACAGGGCAGAAGGAGCAACCCAAAACTCTGGTGGGAGCAACTGATTTTTATTGCCCAGCTTCTAAAACAAAGGACAGCGATGCGCAGGGTGAGCAGTACCCGTAAGCCAAGTTCTTTTTACATTTTAACCTATTTTCTGTCTCTGTCCCAGCTTCCTTGTTTCTGAAATCCATTCTAGCAGGCCGCGGTTGTTTCTCAACTGTAGATTTAATGGGCTGTCCCACGCCTTACAGTCATGTCCTACAGATGGGTACAGGGTTGTTCTTAAAGAAAGGTAATAAGATCCTCCCCTAAAATCTTACAGAGGTGTCATCATTCTCCATTTTTCTGAGTAGGTTTAGGGTAATAATAAGTTCTTGTTATAAAAACAACTGCCAGGAAGTGTCTTTATACCTTTTCCCTTCTAGGGAGCAATAGATAAACCATCCACACCGTGGATGATGAGCAGTCCCGTCTCCTGCTCCTTCTTTATAGCTAGAAACAGCCCTGGTAAAAACAACGGTGCACACGTGTAGCAAACAGGGAAGCTGCGAAGCACCATGGTTCCAGCAGACTTCCTAATGCCAAGGGTGAGCACCAGCTGCCTGTTTCTTTCCTGCCCCTTCCTTGAGAACTTCTTCCCCATGCTGCTTAACTGAGGCCTGATCTGGGGGACCAAAGGACCCCTTTACTCCCCAAGATTTAAGCAGGGCACTGAGGTAGCAGGGCTGTGGAGGCCAGAAAACAAAGCTAACGGGCCTGAGAAAAGCAGAGCTATACAATATCATTTATTAACCTATTTGCCAGAGCTTGCTGTGGGATGCTGCTAAATGATTTACAAGCACGGCTGAGATGTGTCTTAGGGACAGGTAATGCGCTAAACTGGCCAGCAAGAAAGCAGAGCAGTTTGCTTGCTCCGTGGCTTGAAGCATCACAAGCAGCACCCCACACATATGACCTTGTCCTCGAGGGGCAGGTGCTGGAGGGAGGAGAGGCAGGATGGAGGAGGGGGGCTCCATGCTCGGGCACTGGCCGTGTCCACAGCGTTCAGCTCCCAGAGCAGCCTCTCCTGAAAATCCTGCTCCTCTCCAAACAGACCTCAAAAACCTTTCCCACCACTGTGCTTCCCTGCAGCTGTGAAAAAACAGATGTTTAAACCCTTCCATGAGATACCTCTTTTTCTTTTTTCTCCCTCCTTTGCTTGATGAAGATTCCAATGGTTGAACTCCAAGCATGGCCAGCAGCCACCAGCTTGGGCAGGACATGAGGTCCTTGCAGGGCTCTAGGAGAACCCTGGCCCCTTGTGTGTGGTGGCGGAGATGCACCGGCTTCCAAGCATGGTGCAGGAGTCGAGTACGACTTCTGAATGCTCCCTTGTTGTCCATTAGCACATCCTCTGTAGCTAAGAGCCCTGGCACTAAAAAACCCATCCATGTTTTCCAAGCGGTAAGCAGCCCTGCAAGCAAGGTTGTCACCCTGGCCACCTCTGCTCCCTCCGGCTGGTGTCAGGCACCTAGGTGAAATACCTGGAGGCCCCTCTGCAAGTCCTCTCTTCAGCAGCACTGGTGGCGAAGGACGCCTCCTCGTCCTCTTCATCCAGCTGGAGGCTGCCAGAGGACAGCCGCACCCGGGCCATGGGTGACCGCAGCACCCGGCCGTAGAGGGAGCAGTAGTCAGCGGCCAGGAGGTCGGAGTCGGAGTCGCTGGACTCGGTGCTGCTGCCCAGGTAGCGCTCGGTGGAACGCCGCAGCCCCGGCACCAGCCCTTGCTGGGCCGGCACGTGCCAAAACACGCCTGCTTTCCGGCTGCTCAGGGCAGGGCACGGCCCCAGGGGCCGGAACTCGGAGCCGTAGGGGAAGCGGATGGTTTTCATGTCCGACTGGCTCCAAGACCGCTTGGGAGGCTGCTCCTGAAGGCCGTAATCAAAGGAGCGAGCCAGCGACCTGCTCTCCTGCACTGGGGCCATGCTCGTGCCTGCTGCCGTGCACGCAGCCGCGCGATGAAACTCCCCGGTCCAGGTGCCGCTCGGGCTCTGCCTGGGGGGCTTTGCTGCCACAGGGCCACATCCACCCACTGGTCCTGCCGCGTCTTCGCCAGGTGCCAGTGCATGGCACGGGGGCTGTGGGGGCCTGTCCAGGTAGAAGAGGACCTGTGGGGGCAGAGCAGCCGCGGGCGGGGGACACGGCACGTCTGTGTACACCAGCGGCCGGGCAGTCACCTCCTGCATGTTGCCCACCGAGGTGCTTTTACTGTTCCCGGCAAACTGGTGGTGGGGCCGAAAGGATGTCAAAGGGTTTCTGGCGCCGAAGTGGTCGGTGGGCTCCCACGCCCGCTCCAGCTCCAGCTCGGCGTAGAGCAGGGGGAAGGCGGACGAGCTTTTGGAGTGGGGCAGGAAGGCGGGCGATGCTTCGGGCTTGGAGCGCTCCAGCTCGGTGGCAAACGTCACTTCCACGGTGGAGCTCCGGCGCCGGCTGTCCAGCGTGGGCTCGGAGGCGTGCACCCCGTTGGCGTGGTAGGACCCCCGGCCGCCGTAGGCCAGGCGCAGCTCCTCCACCTGAGCAGGGGCAGAGGGTGGGCACCCAGACCCCCAGCTGGGCGGGGGGACAGAGTGGGGCTGGCAACGAGCCCCCAGAGCTGAGGGTCGGGCTTGGGCTGCAATGCCAAGACACCCCCCGGGCACGGCCCTGCCTATCGCTGACCCCACGGGGACATACCTGCTTCGAGACGTCCGTCAGAAGGTCTGGGGAGGAGCGGCACTGCCTCTCGTCGTAGCGGGATGTGTAGTGCTTCCTGCAAGACCAAGAGGGTGGGTGGGTGGGTGCGTGGCCAGGAGGGTCCTGTGCCCTGCCCCCACCTGGGCACTGCCCCTCTCCGTGCCCCCCGGTACCTCTCGAAGGGCAGGCTCTTCATCTTTGCCTTCCTCCCATGCTCCAGCAGCTGCCGCTGCGTCCTCCCGCTGCAGCACAGAGGGACAGTGTGAGCAACACCCCCAGCCCCAGCCCTGGGGGGACCCCCGTGCCCCGGGTGAGGGGAGGGGGCAGAGCAGGACCGAAGCAATGGTCTCTCCAGGAAAAGCAGCTGTTGGGCATCACCCCCACCCCCCACCCGCATCCAGCCGGGGCCAACACCAAGGGGAAGCTCAGGGCTGTCCCCACGCCCTTCCCGGCCCCAGCAGTTGGGTTTTCCCCCGGGACTTTACCTGTAGCGGAAACTGGAGCCCTTGCTGCACAGAAGGGCTTTGGGCTTTGACTTGGGCTCTTCAGACAGCCTGAAGAAGGCATGGTACTCCACGCATGTCTTCCAGAAAGCCTTGCAGGTGTCCCGGCTCACCATGGTGAACTCCAGCGTGTCCTTGCACAGCTCCTGCACGGCCAGAGACAAGCCAGCCGGTCTCAGGGTGCGGAGCCAGGCTCTGCTGTTTGCCCTCCTGACCCCCCAAAATCTCACACTGGGCTGCTGGTGGCTCCAGGCAGTGCAGCGGCACCATGGTGGGGACACAGGAGTGGCACGTGCCACGTTCGAGGGGGAAGGAGCATCAGCCATGAGCAGCAGGAATGGATTTCATTCAAAATCAGAGAGACTTTGCGTGGCCGACCTTCGATCCGCAGCTGCCCGCTCCTGAGCCTGGCAGCTGCCTGCAGCATGGTACTTACAGAGACGTTGGCGTGGAGCTTGATGAGAAAATGCTTCCTCTTGAAACTCAGTTTGCGAATTTTGGACCAGTTGAACGTGTTGATCTTTGTATTGCCCTGCAAGAAGGGACACAGAGGTTATGGCAGGACAGGGCATGCCAGGAATTCAGAAATGCCACGGGCCAGGACCTGAGCTCGCAGGACACTGCGTGATTCTCTGCTGCAGCTCTCAGTGCTGCTGGGGTCTGGGGAAGGGGTGCTGGGCTTTGCTGTTTGGCTCTCTTCTCCATTAGCTGGTCCTAAAAGCAGAGATGGAGGTTCAGGGCTTAACTCTGCCTACTGACGCTATTTGTAAAACTGCAGGATCCCAAGACAAATCTCACAGAAGTCAAGGCAGGGTCCTGTCTGTCCCAGCTCGAAGGTCACATGAGTTAATGCAGAATTGACTCCCCCAGAAGAAATAAACCCCTCCTCTCCTTTGCTGGGAAGCACGGCAGCTCACTCCCATACCTCTAAACTCAGCTTAAGCAGGCTGCAGGCATACCTTACCCCTCATTATCATTACGTATCAATTGATACGTATTACAGTAGCAATTTAGATGCGGTCCCACAACACTGGTGTGGCAGCAGGACCAGGTAAAATTGTGTCACTCCATGCTGTGGCACTGAGACCCTCTGAGCTTTCTGGGAGAGCCCAGGTTTTAATGGGCTCACAGATGCCTTAATCACACGTGAGGGGTGTTTATGGCTCTGAATAAATAACTGGGTCTGGCAGCACTAATTATGAACAGCAGACCCACAGCTAGGACATTTTTTTTTTTCCCTGCTCTGGCAAGATGTTCCCAGGTTGGAATTAGCCAGTGTGGGAGGCAAGCACTGCTTCACGCCGGCTGCAAGGAAGTCTGTATTTATTCTGCAGCTACACCGTGATTACAGCATTATGTAATTGCACAGACGTGAGGTGGCTATTTTTGCTGGAAGATTATACGGTGAACACATGTGATGCAGCCGTGTAACCTGCGGTGCTTACACCGCCGCACTCATGGCAACAAGGGCCAACAGAGCGGGGGTGGGCACGGCGGCACACAGTGGGTACTGGTGGGGGTGGTGGGCTGAGCCCTGCAGCCACATCCCGGAGCGTCACCTGCACATCTCCTGGGGCACACTCCTCGTAGGATTTGGGAGGGTTTGTAGCACACAGAGGGGACAAAGGTCCCCCCGCAACTGGAGGGGATGCCCGTGGGGAGAGGGCACCCTGCCCAGGTGCTGTCCGCCCACCCCGAGCCCCGGGCTCACCCGCAGGACCAGCACGCCCATGTGTGTCACAGCCAGGTTGATCTGTGTCCCCTCGCCATCGCTGGCGGGGTGCGGGCGAATCCCGTACATCTCCAGCTTCCTGGCCACGTCCAGCAGCTGAATGTCTGACTCGGCCGGTGTCTTCCCTCTGGAGCCACAAGTGCAGCAGGAGGCAACAAGAGTGAGAAGGCAAGTGCTGAAATGGGCTGAAAAAATGCCATTTCAGCCATGCGCCTGCTGGCATCACACCCGCCCCATCGCCGGCCGTGCCTGCTAATGGGACCAGTCCCACTGGCAGGTGTCCGGCCGGTGCTTTGGGTGGGTGGTCTCGGCACAGCCCAGCCCTTACCTGTGTCTCCGGTGGTAGTGCATGATCTTGTTGTCCAGGTACTCTTGGTTGGGCAGGTACCTGTGGGTTGCCAGGTGCTGCTGGTCTGTCTCCTCATGGAAGTCCCCCAGCTCGGCTGCAGGGCATACGGGGGAGCGTGGGTTAGGGTGGAGAGGTGACCGCAGGGGGAACCCCGGCTACAGAGCCAAAGCCCCAGGGAGCGCGGGGTCCCTGGGGAAGGGGCACAGTCCCTGCAGGCACTCGCCTGCCCTTACACTGCAGCAGGTGGGAGACAAGCAGCGCCGCGCTCTTGTCGCTGCAAGGCAGCCGCCCCAGCGCCAGGTCCTTCTTGATCTGGAGGGTGAAGAGGTACCTGTGGAGGGGGACAGGAGCATGTCCTGGCAGGGAGCCGGCCTCAGCAGACTGCCGGGCGCCGGGCTGAGCCGCGAGGGCTCTGCTGCAAGGGGAGCAGGCTGTCCCTGCACCTCTCCCTGCGCTTGCCCGTGTCTCAGCCCAAGGGATGCTGGCCCATGGGGTCACAGGAGGAGCACGCAGCCCCTGCAGAAGGCTGTAGCTGGGCACCACTATGAACAGTACGCCCCTGCCATTGAGATGCCCGTTAGTAGGTTTCAGAGTTAACATTCCTATATGCTTTGGAGGGCATTTGCATCTCTCAGGGCTAACATTCTACAGAAGCACTGTCTTATTTTTCTTCCTAGTTCCTGTTCGCAGTGCTTTCTCTAAAACATAAGGGCTAACAATGTCATTTTTAAAAATAAAATTTAGTTCTTTCAGAACACAGCTTGAGGCAGGAGCTAGACTGAGCGGTCAGACTCCGTGCCCAACTGCTAAAGCGTTTGGCAGTAAAATTGCAGCCTCTTAAGACGGCTGATCCTTCAAGTGGATTTTGTTTAAAAACAGAGGATCAAGAAAAGACATTCTCTTGGGTTTTGTTTTACAAAGTACAGAGCTCTTTCAATACTTAGAATAACCACTGCTCACAGACATGTTCGGGTGGATGAAGATAAGGAATTAAATACATGCTTAACAACTGCAAAAATACAGGACTGCATGGTAAAAAAGTAACAGAACAAGTACTGTACCTGGTCAGCTCTTCTCTCAGATGGCCGGGGTCCACTGGGAAAAATTTCACCATAAATTTGAAAAGAACCTCCTTAGGATCTTAAAACACAACATCTTCATAAGTTTTCTTTTACGTGTCTATTGGGAACATTTACAACTCTCTTCACACATGCTGTCTCCTTACAAAGTAAACTACCCTGGACCCTTACAAAGCAGGGATGGAAACCCTGAACATCATGGACTGCAGCCTGCTCCCAAAAACCAGCCTGCCCAGACCCCCAGTGTTACCACCGGAAGCGAACAGGGGGTTGGACACTTAAATAATACTAAAGAGAACATGCCCCAGCAATCCTTTAAGTCACAAAGACCTCTGCTAGGAGGGGAGTTCCGTGGAGCAGTGCCGGGGGTACGTGTCTGGAGTGTGGCCAGAGCCCCGGTGTAATTGCCACCAGCGGGGCTGTGCATTAAACTCAGCCATCCAAGCACTTGGGATGCAACAGCTCCGTGGGAGGCTGTTTGGGCAAAGAATTTTTGTGGGATGAGTGAGAGCAAGCGGCCAAGCCCAAGGCAAAGAACATGGAGGGAGGGAAGCAATTTTGTAGGCACTGACTGTCCCAGGACACCGTGGGATGGCTCAGGAGCTCCTGGAGGGACAGGCCAGAAGGGACATGGAAAAAGAAATTGGTGCCTGAAACAACCCCATTTCTGGTGCACCTAGGAAGGGGAGGCTCTTCACATGTTCTCCCCCCTTACGGGGAAATTTGTGCAAACACTGTACTGCAGCCTGCCCACTGCAAATACTGGGGGCACGGCCTCGTGCTCTCAGCTACCTCTTAGTCGCCATGTCTTCGGGGAAAATATCATTTGGTTCATCGTGGGGGTGGAAACGGGCATAGGCTGAAAGGGGCACTGTGTTAACATCGGTCACGACAGGGGATGCTGAGCCTGAATTCAGGTCAGGCTCCGCAGCATCTCTGTGCAGTGGCGGGGGGGCTGGGGGGCTGGCGAGGAGCAGCCGAGCCTGCGAGGCACAGGGCTAACCCTGCTTCACGCAGGCGCTTGGGCTGCTGAGAGCTGCCAAGGGGGAGGGAGGGCATGCAGGGAGGGATGCCCACCGCCCTGCCAGCGCAGCGACGCACGCGCACGCACGCAGCCGCCCCTGCGCCTCGGCCAAGCTGTCAGGCTATTAACGGCTCAAGCCTAAAATGGTGCAGGTAGCAGATTGCAAAGGCAGGGGTGTTCCTACAGGGTTTTATACAGGCTGCGGGGTCTTTGCAAACAATCCGGCCTCACACTAGAAAATGAGCTCAGGTAAAAAACCAGAGCCCCCATCCCCAAGCAAGAACACTGCACAAACGTGTCTGCGCTAGTCTGTCACTGGTAGCGATTCAGAATTTTATTCTTGAAATACTTACTTTTAACTTGCTTTGTTATGGGTTTTAGCGGTTCCAACCAGACCTGAAAGAGAAAGCAAAGAACCGGGTGAGTAAACGGCACAAGACGGAATAAAAGCAGCAGCGTTATGCTGGAACGCAGCACAAAAACGCCGGCCAGCTCGGCTGCAGCAAGCTGTCCCGCTGGGCACCCTGCACAAACGGCCATGGAGAAACCCCACGTGGCTGCAAACGGGCTTTGCCAACCAGCTGGTGACCCCCCCCCCCCCCCGTAGCATCCATGTTTGAGGCGTTTTTGGCACCACGGCAAAACTTGCCATTGACATTTCCCATGTGTCATTTTCAGGGAGGTGCTGGCGTGCCCCCACCCGTGCAGGCGGCTGCTGCGAGGACATGGCACGGTGCAGTGTGGGGGCCCCACGCCACGAGCCCCACACCACGAGCCCCACTCACGTGGTTCCCAGCCTGGCTGCGGAACTCCAGCCCAAAATACTCCTTCTCCACAAGGTTGAGGTGGCTGCAGGTGAGGTTGAACAGCCCTTTTCCGCAGGATTTTTGCTAGCAAACAAACACACCGCAGAAGCAAAGGGTTAGGCAGTGCTGACAGCAGTGGCGATGGGATTTCAGTGGGATAGGGGAGAAGGCTGAGCTCCCTGCCTTCATCCCAAGGGGAGCTGTGGGATATTTCCTGATCGTGCTGCAGCAGCATCTTAATAAATGTTGTTGGCTTCAGCATGTGGGACAGGACGACTACATGCTGTGCTCCCCTTACCCTCGGCTCTTGGAAATCATATTTTAAATAAAGCATAAATTATGCTTGGAAAGCATAATTTAAATAAATACCTACAGGAGCAAAACACAATCTAATTTTGAAACTTTTGAAATGGCGAATGCCTTCTCATCGCTTCTGTATTAAGGAATGTAAACCAGAAAAATAAAGAAGAGGAAAGAAATCTTGCTTTTGGCCCACCTTCTGCAGCCATCACTGTCTGGGCAGCCCTATGCCTGGCAAGCCAGTGAACGATCCCCAGGACGAGCATCATCTGAATGAGGGACAGCCATGGCAAATTACGAGCAAACGGGAGCACGCCTCAAACCTGTGCAGCAAGCCTGTGTGCCCCGACAGCCGGCGACCGGATTGCTGGGGACAAGCTGCTATTATGGGCAATGGTAATTAACAGCAACAGGACCCTGCGGAGATCCTGGGCCCTGGGTCATCCGTGTGCTTTAGTAATATTAATTAAGTGGCTCTACACGCTGATAAGGGAGGCCAAGCTGTATTTATTCCCAGTAAACAGAAACACTCGGAGAGTGTTTTGCTTGACTTGTTGCTGTGCTGCGTAACACAGCTGGGGAGCTATCCAGGAGGCTCCTACTTTGGAAAATGCTCCAGAAAGCACCAGAAACGAACCTGGCAGTCACCCACCCCAACAAAACCCCTGCTACTCCTTTATCAGCTCGTGAAGAGCAGACCAAAACTGAGCGTGGGTTAGTGCTAAAGCAAGGCAGAGCAGAGGCGCTGGGTTAGACAGCTGCTAAACTATGGTGTTTCGGGTGACAGGGGTGAGGGCAGGCTGCGGCTGCCTGTGCCAGCAGCTGCTCCTGGCAGGGATGGGAGGGACCCGGCTGCTGGTGGTGATGCACACTAATAACCACCTTGCACGGCTTCTCCTGGGATGAAATTGCTGGCTCTGAGGTGAAGGACTGCTGAAAAGTGATAGCGTAATAACAGCATTCGCTCTGCAGCACTCCCGGTTCTCCTCAAAATTACTAGATCACAAGGGTAATTAAAACAATTATAAATGTTTATTTCCAAGCTAGAATTTTCTAGCATGAAAGGCCTTGGCCTTTGTCAGGCAGCCAGGAAAGACAAGCATTTCTTACTGGGTTATTACCCACCACATGTCTGCTGGGAGCAACCCGCTTTCCTCCAACCCAGCACTGCCCGCAGCAGGCACCGCCGGAGCCGGGTGGCCCCATCCCCAGGAAAACCTGCTCGCTGGGCAGACACGGCCCTGCTGATGCAGGGGCTGGTTTAAACGCGGGGCCTTTCCCCTCGCAGAGCGCTGCTTGTGGGTCCCATCCTGCGTTTGTGGTACCCAGGGCCCGGCCCGCGCTGCCTTCAGTCGCGCTTGGGCAGCAGGAGCCCTGCACAGTGAGAGCAGCGGGCGCTGTGTTGGAACAGTGCGGTGCAAGGCAGGAGCATGAGGTGTGGGGCTGGCTGCCCCACGTCTGATGCAAAATGTGCCTTCGATGATGTCGCAGGGCCAGGTTCACACCCACAGGCAGAAACCCCTGTGTAGAAGAGGGTGGCAAGGAGAGGCTGCGCTTGCCCCTCCTCTCCTCGGTGGAAGTGCTGGGACTTTAAGCAGTGTAAGAAAGCAAGAGGCACATCCAGCGGCAGACAGCAGCCTACAGGACACACGGGACGCGCACACCCCTCCGCAAAGGACACCCTGGCAGCACTTGCGCTCCAACAGCAAAGCCATGCTTCTGCAGCATTCCCTGCAGCACAGGCTGCTGCACCCAGGTCTGAGGTTTAGCGGGGAGCGACAGCCTGTGGGATTTGGTGTGATCTTTCTCCAGCACCTTGGGAGATGCCTCCCATGCCAGGCATGCTGGTGTCTTCTGCGTGGTTGCAGCTGGCACGCAATGCCATGCACCAAAAGCCACCAGCTGGTGTGCAGCCAGCTCTGCGTACCTCCTGTCAATGAATCCCCACCTTAACTCGTCCTAAGGGAGATGAGACCATGGGAGACTTTGTCCTTCATTCAGCCCCAGCAATTAGATTTTCTGTACTTGCTTGGCTTGTCTTTTTCTTCTATTTTTTTTTCCTTCCCGCTGAATCTTGCCCTGTAGCAAATTCCAGGAGCAGAGATGCCCTGGCTTTGTCTGCGCAGGCTGCAAAGTGCTTTGTCCTTTCGGTGCTGCTCTGGGAGGCTCTGGAGCTGCCCAGGCTCAGGCTGCTTTGCTTAAACCCTTTCCAGAGAGGAGAGCGACTCTGTTGGTGACAGCACATGCCAGGTCACAGCTCTAGGTATTCAGGGAAGGAAGAAGGGAGGCAGCTTTGCAATATCTCCTCTCAGCGCAAGAAACCCATTAGAGAGTGACCTGTGACTGTCCCTGTACCCAGGCACCCGGGCAAGGGACCCCGGTGCCCTCCCAGTGCAAGGCACAGGGCTCACTGCCAGGGTGGGCAGCATCCCGGCAAGATCCCGTCTGTGCCATGGCTCAGCCCTGGGGTGTTCAGCAGGGAGGGCACAACAGGGGACATTCGGAGATGTGCCAGGCCCCCACCACCCCCTGAGCTGGGAGCTCAGACCTGGCTTGCCGGCTGCCATCCTGGGAACTGCCTCCAGCACCCAGACGGAGGAAATCCCGGGAGCTCAGCAGCCACAGAGAGGGTGCCGGGTCCCGGCTGTCGGCGAGGATGCAGATGAAGGCAAAAGGCTTTCCAGGCCAGCACCCTGCACTGGGAGAGGAGCTCATTCCTGGGCAAAGCCGGACTGGCAATGAGACCTCATGGCACGTGCCGGCGGCTGCAATACCCACATGAGGCAGGTACAGACGCATACGCCAAGCGTGAGGCGGAGGGAGAGCCAGGCCTGCTGTGTTCTCTCTTTTGTCATTTTCCCTCCCATTATACTCAAGTACGACACATTCAAAAGAGCTTTCCAAAGTCAGGAGGGGTTTAGGGAGAGTGGCTTGAAATATCTGCTCAAAACTTAGCCCAAAGCGGTCCTTTTATAATGGAGAAGTCACTAATTCAACTATTCATTTAGCATACCCATACAGCATCAAATGCATCAAATGCCTAAAAGGGCTTTCCAATACCATTCCAAGCGAAAAAAGGAAATGACCAGGAGTTCCTCTAATGGAAGCTATGTGCTGCAACGTGTCGTGCAGAGCTATAGCGCCCTAAGTGTTTTGGGCAAATGAGAAAGCAGAGATGGAAAAAACCGCAGCAACATTGTACCAGCAGCAGCTTTGAAATCGTCTCTCATTACGCCCTGATCTAATCAATATGAAATAAATAAAAAAAGGCACTTTAAAACAACTAGTCTCATTTTTAAGTGGATACCAGCTCTAGGATACGTTAATTAAACTAAACTAAAAAACTTCCATACTGTGCCAAGGGATGGCATTGCTTTACAATCCTCTTTTGTGCAAAATGCTATTGCAAAGAATAGGAGCCGTGCATCAAGACTGAGCAATTCTCAGGCTGTGCTATAAAACCAGGAGTCTAGGAAATGTAATAGAACTGGAAAAAAAGCTCTTTTATATTAAACACAAAATGCAGGTAAGTGCTAGAACTGATCTACTTGAATTAGCTAATTCAATTAGCTACTGTGATTACCAAATGCTAACCAACAGTAAATGTTCAATCACACTTGTAAAAAGATGTTTTTAACACATAGTCAAGATAAATCTAGTTTCAGTTATCTACATACATATATAAAGCTAACACCATAGATATTAATACTTAACATCTAAAACTTATTTCAGAGCTAACATTTATTAAATGTGAATTATTAATAACAGCATGTTGTGGGACACTGTCATGCAGAAAATAAGATACCGTGAGCTTTTTCCCCTCACTATTCCTAAACCCACAGAGTTTTCTTTTTCAGCTGAATGCCCAGGAAGAGACACATGCAGATGTTTCTCACCTGGAGTAATTTGGTTAAATATGCTATTTTTATTCTGTTCCCAGATTTTTCTTCCTTGTTGAACACTTATACTGGCACACAGACAAATGAGAGAAGAACTCGACACTTGTCAAGAACATCACTTCATATTAGCTGACTTCCAAAAGGCAATACCAGATAAGTAAAAGCCATTCCTCCTTCGTTATAAACAATGCCAATAACAAGGAAGAGTGGGAGTGTGTTGGTGCTGAAAGACACTTAGCAATCAGCACTATAACCTCTTGGTTTGGATTTCAGGCTTATTTTCCTTTTTTTGTTGTTTGTTGTTGTTTGTTTGGTTTTTTTTTTTAAAAAGCTAAAACGCAGAAGCTATCAGAGCCCATACAATCCTTCAGAGTAGCATTGGCTTCAATAATTAGCACAAAAAATCCCCCAATAAGAATATGATACCCACTTACATCAACTACAAAGATCTTCTGGGAGTCATCCAGAAACTGGACTTTCAGGTGCAGCATCCTCGAGCATGTGGCTGAGCGTGCGGCAGGCGCGGCAGACCTAGCGATGTGAGCGGTGCGCCGGGAAGGGAGCCCTGACTCCTCTTGCACACATAATTTCCCTCTCAGCTGGATGGAGAAGGCTGCAGTCACAGATGTGGAGTGGAGGCTGGAGTGAGGGAACTGAACGCCTAAAACCAAGTTAAAACCCACTGAATTGATACCTCCCCTGGTTTAAATACCACCACTGAGTTAAGGGATGTTTTCCCCCGGTGAATGATGAGTGTATTAATAGGCGAAAGGCTGTGCAGCAGCTCTGCAAGGGTGGCACTAATGGGGCTGGGATAAACGCTGAGCTTTTACAGCGGGTGATGAGCAATGTGAGGAGCAAAGGGAGCCCACGCTTTGCACCGCAGGGTCAGGGAAGAAGGGCTGGGTGGTGTTCCTGCCCGAGTCACCGACAGCGAGCATCGCCTTTTCTCTGGTCTGGTTAAGGTGCAGGGAGACCAGCTGTGCTCGCTCCCCGAGGAGGGCAGATAAGGTCCTGTCCACTAGGCAGCTGTGTGCGGGATGGACAGACGCACCGATGTACTCCACCAGAGACTGGGAAATGTTCCCACCTGAACCTGAGGCCAGGTGGAACTTCTTCCTGGGGAGGCAGGGGAGGACCTGCTGCTAATTCCCAGCTCACACCCTGGTCTGGCAACTTGGTGAAGTCTCACAAGCCTTTCGGACAACCTTATTCTGATTCCACACCCGAAAACCCCACGTCCCCACACACTAGCTCAGGGCTGTTTGCTCAGCCAGCTGAGCCCTTAATTTTAAATACCCTGGACCCTGCTACCAGCATCCTGCATCCCGCCAGCTCTCCCTGGAGGGACTTCAGTCCACCGAGTGCATCCAACCCCACATTAGGCTGGATGGTATTGCACTGATTCAGAGTCTTCTTCAGCCTCTCAAATACTCCGGTGGTTGCCAGGATGGACTGAGTAGAGCAAGAAACAAGAAGCCTCCTTCCTCCCAGACCCCATCCCCTCTTTTTTCCAAGGTGAACTTCCACACTGGTCCTTAGGGTTTGCTCCTTTGCTCCCCTGTTGGCCCGGGAAGCAGGGGCACCTGCAGGGCCGATGCTGAGCCACCACGGCTGCATTCTGCAGAGCCTCCCGAAAAGCTGAGCCGCCAGCACTGGGCAGCAAGTTCAGCCACCATCCTCCAAAAAGGCTCACTCTGGGCCCTGGGGATAGGGGACGAAATGCCCCAACCCCCCTCAGTCCCTCCTGAAGTCACTCCTGAGAGAGGAGCAGGCTCTGGGAGAGCAAATTCTGGCAGAGACGAGATGCGATGTGCTGCCTTGCACCACTGTTGCTGCAGCTCTGCGCGCTGCTGCACCGTGTGCTTATCTTCAGATTCAGTTTAGAGTAAAGGAAAATAAGATAGATAAAGTTACGGAATAGAGATCTGCCAGGGGTTATTAAACACCATAGACCAAAAGGCAAGAACCGGCACCTGGCTCATTGCTGAGAAGGAGAAGCACTCACCTTGTTTTCCACACTCAAAACATTTGTTACTGGCAGCTGCTGGAGACTGGGACTCACCTCGGTGGCCTTTGGTCTGTGGTGGCCTTTCATACATGCAGCTTAGACCTCCTCTTCCTCAGCCGGGGCTGCCAGGGGAACATCCACGTTCACTCCTCACCCAGCCATAACCCTCCCGACTGCGGGGCCAGCAAACACCACGGCTGCTCGCCTGCCGGCGCCGGGAGCAGGATCAGGGCAGAGCCAAAGCCCTTCTGAACACGCTAGGCAGACAACAGGAGCATCGTCCGCTGGGTACTACATCTAAGGCACGGCATGAATACTGCAAAACAGGGAAAATTCTTTCCAGAATAGGGTACTTACAACATTCCTGCTGCCACACCAGAAGGAACTGTTTCACTCTCAGCTACAGCCCTGGCTTACATTCTAGTTGCTTTAAGTTTTTATAAAATATGACACATAAGAAGTATTTTAAAAAAAAAAAAAAAAAAAAAAAAAAAAAAGCCTGGAAGTACTGAGTTTGGCTTAAAAAGAGAAGAAGGAGGGAACGACAATAGTCTCCTGATCCATGCAGGGCTATTCCAGGAGGACGGATCAGCAGTTCCCAAGCTATGGGGAAAACAAAGAAATTGCTAGAAATTGCAGGGAAGATCTGAGTTAGGTCCTAGGAAAGACCCTTAAGCTGTGAGGCAGGAGAAATACTGGAACAGGCTGTAAATCCAGGGGTGACTCAGACACACGTCTGTCAGGGACAGCCCAGGCACACTTGGACCTGCCTTTAAACCTTTAACAATGACTATCATTTTTCACTGACTTCACGAGACACATTATATCTCGAGCATATCTCAACAGTTATAGCTGACTCACCACATCCTGCTCTTCTAAAAACTTCTGCCTCAGAACCATTCTATTTATTGAATATAATAAGCAACGATACATCTGCATTTGCATCAAGTTTTGCCTGCCGAACATCAGCAAAAGTCTGACATCGCTCTGCTGAAACTACTTACTTGTAATTGCTGGGAAAATGAAAATTAATGCATTTTTTATTTCTGTTTAGGTGGGTTTTGCCCATTAGCATCCAACCGCGGGGTAAGAGCTCTCTGACCAGCATTTTGTTTTGATACCAAAAGGTAACATGAAGCAGCAGCATTTTTCCTCTCCAGTTTGCCCCAGTCCTACCCATAAACATCCTGCAGTGGTGCTTCTCCTCCTCGCTAACATTCCCACCGAGAGCCGTACTTACAGCAACACAACATCACAAATACTATTCCCCGAGAGCAGCTCCACAGACACCCTGGCGTTCATCAGCATTAATAACTCTGCAAAATGATGAGACCGACAGGAGGGGCGAGCTTCTGCGCGTGAACACTGGCAGGAGCGAAGGTGAACATCCCCAGCGTTAGACTGGGGATTAAGACAAGTTTAAAGATGAGTTGCGTTGTCTGACAGTCTCACACCGGGTGGGTCCAGGACAGGCGATGACACGATTACATGCTAGCTATACAAATTATTTGCATTGCTGCTCAGCCGGTGAGGATTACCAGATCGACAGCGATGGGAGTTTTGGGAGCAGCTCGGTTGCTGCGTGGGCAGCTCTCCCGCCCGCAGGCATCCCAGCAAAACCAACAGACCCCAGTCCAGCACAACTTGCAGGCACATGTGTGGGAGCAGAGCGTGGCCGTGGCATAGTGGGAAGCACGGGGACCCAATTGCACTAATAATAAAAGAAATAGGTTTAGCTGAGTTTAAGCAGTAAGCCAAATTAAAAGTCAATCACCTGACTCACCCTGCATTAGTATTATTATTTTTTTTGTTTAGTAACACTTTCCAGTGGTCAAGGAAGCAGTCATATCAAATCTTGCTCTTGTGATTATAGTTTTACCTCAGCTTCAGCAGCTGAGGTAAATGGTTCTTTTTACCTACCTGTAATAACCGAGTAGGAAATCGCAAATAACCTCGATTACGCATGAAAGACTCCAAACGCGATTGCAATTCCAGACACTGACAGACAAATTAAACAGAAGTGCCAATTTTTCTTTGAAGTCCTATTAAGATATACTCACACCACGCTACCGAAATACTGAAATCTGACTCCCCCCCCCCATTTCTCTCCTGTTTTCAACCTGTGCAGCACCGTGTTTGATCTGCAGGGATGGAGCAGAGCCCCGCGGCTGAGGGATGGAGCAGAGCCCCGCGGCTGAGGGATGCTGCGGCCACGCGAGCCCGATCCTTGCTTCCACGCTCCCTCTCCTGGAGGTTGTGCCCAACGACACACACAGGAGACCAGTTCGCAGGGAGGAGCGGTTCAGGAACAGCAGTAACACAACCTGGCGTGCTTCGGTGTATATGGTTGACTTTTCTTCCTTTTTCATATTTTATATGCTATGTAAGAACTAATACCTGGCACTGAAGAAGGCAGTTTGCTGTAAGCAAATGCAAATGCCAGCACAAGCTACACAAGAAACTAAATAATAGTCTGACTCTGGTATCATCCAGAACACGTTATCTCATTTTTAATACGCCCGTTGCACTCTGTTGTTGGCACAGCTATATAAAAAGCACTCTGTGATGCTTAATTCCAACAGATCACTTCAAAGACACGAGAAAGCAATTTATACAGAAAAAGAAAGCCTTGTGAACACACCAAGTCAAAGGAGCGCTGGTGCCTCCAAAGACGCAGGCACCTCTTGGCATTCGGTCATTTCTAGCTAGGAAGACGCACCTCACTGCATCTACGTGGAAGTGCAAAGCACAGGACTTGTCTATGCTGTCCTTAAGTTGTTTCAAGCATGAACTGTCCCAGGTTCACTTGCACACCCCCACACTAACAAGCTAAAAGGATTGCCAGCTTACCAGTAATCCAGCAGTCCTGTGACGAGGTCTCCAGATGCCCAGGCTCTCTGTCCTCGCAAGCGCTGTCCGGGAGTCAGACCGATCAACCCCCCTCGCTACAGCTCTCCGTGAGTCACGGGCAGGTCTTCCCTAGGTCGTGCCCCAAGCGAAATCACCACGGACCCCACATACCACACCGCAGAAATATGAACGACTGGTGGGCAGTGCCTGCTCCTCTGCTCACACAGCTCTGGCAACAGAGGGTTACGAGACTAGAAGCAGCAGCACCTCTTCAGAAGGGAATTAAAGGCCAGGATGGTGAAAACCTTTGCTGAGCATCATCAGGAAGGATCCCACAGCCAAAGGCTTCGTCTGAGGAATCTGCCAAATTGAGTCTGCAACGCTGGGTGAAGAGACTGAATCCTAGTGGAAAGGATGGAGTTCTAAGGAACTATACTGCTTATTTTCATGGCAGATGTGGTTTCCCTCTCGGCTCAAGACAACTAGCTCTGGTTGAGTAAGCCCTTCATTACATCTAGGCACAGAAAGGCACGTGTTATCCAGGTACCTCCAGGCCGATGGATCAGACCTGTCTCACCACATGGATCTTCATCCCAAGTTTTGTTAACATGTTTCCCACCCAGGTAGCCTCTCTTCTCCCACTCCCTTCTTTACCTTTCATTCTTCCTTAAAAGACCCTTACCACACTTCAGTCCTACCAAAGCCCGCCAAATACCAAGTATATAGCTCAAAGCAGAGCTAAAATTGTGTCAAAGCCATTCTTCATAGCAGGCAGTGGAGGGCAACAGAGTAGCATCCACCTGAAGCTGGGACCTTGGTACTTCCGTAGTGATCCAAGGTAATCCCCATCTCATGGTTCCTCTCCCAGGGTCTTCTGGCAGATGGTAGTGGCTACGAGGCAGATGTGTTTCAAAGAACAGGAAACATTCCCACATCATGACTGTCCCAAAGTTTCAGCGGTACATTCATAAAACCTTCCTAAATTAGTGATTTGGACCCCAAGATGAAAAAAATCAGATGGCCTGAGATACCGTGCTGACAACTAACAGAGAAACAGCTTAGATAGCTAAAAGGAAAAGAACAGCTGGATTCCAAGTACTTCTGACCATAGGCCCTGAAGCTAAGAATCTTTCTTCTAACCCATAAAAAAATACACCTGCATTACTGAAATTAGATGTAGGGCATTTGGCAGGTCCATGCTAACTCCCGGAACAACAAATGGAAATCAATGCCAGGATCAGTAACGTGACAGCGGTCGCAGAGACACGGGGCTGCAACGGACTTCAGGGGGTCACACACGACCACCCCATGTACGGAGGCAGGAACTACAGACACCACACGTGCTCCTTCCTCAGCAGCAGTTACCTGATGTCATGTCTGAAAATTTTCCGCCACCTCCACATATCTGCAGCTTGCTCCAGCACTTCAGCTGTGCTCTGCGAGCAGCTTTCTCTTTTTTACAACATAAATCAGCTTTGCTGAAAATTCAGTTTATTTCTTATTTTCCCATAGCAGCCATGCTGTTGCTGATTACACGACCATTATTAATTTGCTTTTAAGAACAAAAGTCTAAGGTCTATTACAGCACTAGGGTGAATCCCAAGCTGATGATTAATCATCCTATCTGCCAGTTCCCAAAAAGACAAGTAGCCCTTAAGGAATGGCACAAACAGCAAACATATTTTCTCTTTTCTGGGCTGACCAGATAATTTAAATCTAACATCAAAGCAGATTTTCTAAGGACATAAAACTGGATGAACTAGTCAGCCTAGAGGCAGGAAAAAAGAAAAAAAATTAACTTGAAGAGCCAGAAATTTCCCAGAAAGCTGATGGTCTGTTTGGTTTACTGAGCTGCAGTCATTTATCAATTACACCTTTTAGCAGAAGCATAAGAAATCTAAGTCTGAACCACTTACATTATAGCATCACAAATGTATGAAATTTACTAACGCTCTTCATAAATCTGAAAACATAACTTTGTTCTTTAGGTTTTAGCCTACTTATTTATTTTCATGCAAGAAGGCCAATTTCAAAATTATGCTACAACGCTGGTGCATCTCATTCCAGGGAAGTCCCTCCTCATCTTTAACACAGCTTTCCACATTATGCCCCAGGAGGGAAGTGCTACAAGTACCACTTTTATTCCGAGGCAAGAACAATTGAGGTCACCCAGTAACGAGCAGCAACTCGGAGCCTTAAATTCCGTGTGAGCCTAATCACGGGAAATATGATTTGGAGGAAGTCAGTCACTGTTAGAAAGCTGTCATAGCACACTCAGAACCAGCAGAACACCGAGGAGCATGGACACACCGCAAACCAAACAGCAAAGCCTGCCTGGGAGCGAGTATTTTGTAGGTTCCTGCAAAGTGAGAGACTCTTTCCCATCAATCACTGCAGTTAATGAAACTATTGCTCCAGACTTTTTGGAGGGACTTGAAGAGAACCTTTGAAAGAGAGCACCAGAGGCAAGCAACTTGATCCCGTACTAAATAGTTTTCATGGAGAACAACGAATCTTATCCCCTACGATCTTGTAATGGAATTGTATCATCGCTAGTAGCGGGGATAGCTAACAGCCAAGCCATCGCAAGCTCAATGCTGCCCTCAGCAGAACCAACAAACTACTACAGGTAGGATGTGACCTTTGAATTGAACACCGTGGCTGACTTACAGCTGGAAGTCCATCTTCTCGGCTCCTTGCAGCTGTATTGACCAGGCAGAGATAGATGTCCCTACTTAAAAAAAACCAAACCCTAAAAGGCACATTATTTCACTTTCACAGAGCAGAGGGCCACCTCACCTCTTGACAGAGCTCGCCTGCAGCTACAGTAGCTCTACACGCACTTCCTCCAGCTGCAAGCTCCAGAGTGAGCAAGCAGTGACTCACCAAACCGAAGTGCCTACCAGCAACCCAAGCTAGCAGGACTGCTGACTTTTCAGCAGAGATAACTCAAACAGGTCAACACATCTTGTTTTAGAACCCGTATCTCATTTTAATTAAGACTAGACACTTCCACTTAGTTTCAAACTGTAATTACCGCCAAGCCTATTAGGGCAGAGAACAGCATCCTGCTTCACGTGAGGTGTGGCCGGCAGCTCACCCACCACCCACGCAGGGCATCTCGTGTCCTTCCTCCCAGGGCTGTCCCCACCAGGCTCTGCGTCTGCGTGGTCGGTGGTTCACACCCCGCACAGCCAGCCCCAGCTCTGCCTCCTCCACAATCCAGTTACGTGCCACCCGTGCTGGGTGGGGGAGCGGGGTAGGGAGGAGCCCTCTGCTCTGTGCTGCAGCTTGCTCCTGAGCTCCAGACACACTGGGGACACACCTGTCCTCCGACTGCGCTGGGTGGTGGGACACTGGGGAGCTTTCTGCAGGGCCCGTGCACTTTAACAGCAGGCTGAACTCCTGCCTGCTGATGGGAAGCAGTGAATGAACTCCTCGTTTTGTTTTGCTTGCACATACAGCTTTTGCTTTACCTATTAAACTGTCTTCATCTCAACCCATGAGTTTTCTCACATTTACTCTTCCAGTTCTCAACCCCATCCCCCTGTGGGGGGAGTGAACAAGCGGCCGCTTGGGGCTTAGTTGCTGGCCAGGGTTAAACCACGACAAACTTAAATCAATGAAACCCTGTCTGTAAACCCACAGAAAAGAGCTAGCCTGGATTTAAAGCACCTCGACATTGTCACACCTACTTTACCAAGGACACTACTCAACTATTTGTACAGCAGCAGCAGAGCTCGCTCAGCACCAAGACTTTTGAAAGGTAACGGCCTTAAACATAAATCTTACATGCTTCCTTAAAACTCCCAACCCAGACAACACTGTACTGGCACTTTGAAACAAACCAGCCGTGTAAAGTCAAAGGGACTTACTAGCTGTACCATTCACTTCCCAGCCTCCAAGTGGGAGCAGGAAGCAGCTTGCGTAGCGACACCGAGTCCCATAAAGGAACCAGGAATGTTATTGTTCCATTATGACTTCTTTTAAATAGCACGAGAAATCAAGACTCAGACCAGTCCTAATGTGTCAGCTACCACACTCACTGACACCAGTCAGAACAGGGCATGCTTCACCCCCAGCCTCTCAGTGAGGTTAAGGGAAGCACACATTTTGTCCAAGATCACTTACAAGGGCAGTCTGTCCTTCTGTGTCATTTTCCCCTCAAGACGAAAGCTAGCCCTCCGTCTCAGTAAAGGAAGCGTGAGCTCAAAGAAGGAACAGCATAGAAACCTGCCTACAAGATAAGGCTAACGCTGCTTTAGCTGAAGGAGGCGCAGTAAGCACGCCAGGTGGTTTTGCCTGTTGAGACATCACTGAGGACTGAAGGTACTAAGGTAGCAAGATTTTCTAAACTTGAAATCACATTTTGCATTAATACACGGCTTTAGTTGCAAATGCTGTATTAAAGGTCAGTACCAAGACTAAGTTCTGAGGAAGATGCACTTTTTGTTACAGAGCCCAGATGACAATTACCGACTTTGCAAACTCAAGGCTTTTACTGAGCATTTAAGATAATTATTATCAAATAGCTTTGGGCAGTTTGGTTAGCTGGAAGGTTTTTTAGAAAAATCTTCTGTCTCTCCTGCAGCAGAGCTCCAAGAACAGAACACTTACTCTGCTAGTGCGGTGGAGAGATGCCAGTCCCGGATTACTACGGTGGAGAGCAGCTACAGACACGCTGCAAGATGTCAGGACTCAAAGCCATCTTCAAACACACAAAAGCCTACATGACAAAATAAGAACATTAAAGACTTTGAGAAGACAAACAGAGGTACTTCTTTTGAACAAAGCTTCATCGTACCATCCGAGTAGAGGTACCATTGCTGCTTTGATCAGGCTCCCCAGCTCAGAGGACTCCCTGCCTTGCACAGGAAGATAATGCATGGTCCTTGCTCCCCTTACTTCCAGAGTACCTGAGACTGCAAGCTTTACACCCAGCCTGGGCACAGTTTTACACCCTGTTTCCCCAAGCCAGAAGTCGTCACTCACGACAACTCAGATGTGGTAACTAGGTTTAGAATAAACAGTATCTCAAAACAACAACAACAAAAAAAGCAGCTTGTTAGTTCACTTTAGAAGATGAAATTGAACACAGACTAGTCACCCCAGTTTGGTAATACAGGTATCTATTTTATTAAAAAAGTTACAAACAGGTGGACTGTAGGGTTGTCTTACAAAATGACAAGAATGAATTCTACCGGAAAAAACTTTTTACAAAGCATTATAGGTAATTGTTCCATTTTTGCACTTGTTATTCCAGATTTCACCTATCACTGATAAAGATACAGTACATTAGATACATGATGTTAGGTTACATTTTTATTTGTAGAGCCCTACTGCAGTGATTTGAACAACTCCTAAACAGATGCCATAGTAAAGACAATACATATTGCATTTATTATTAGCCTCTTACTCTAATAAGCAACTTCACATGCAATCTATTGAGGAAGCCTAAAATAACTTTTGGTCCCTTTTTCCCCCCAAAGTGTGCTGAAGAAACCATCTCTCGTTTTCCCAGTCCTGTCACTCTAAGCTAGTTCAAGTTTAAGGGTTTTTTTTTTTTTCTCTTTTTTTTTTTTTTTTGCGCTGAGGTCAATGACAATGAACACTGGTTTGATAACTACCCATAGGAATGAACCACTGATTAATATTAACCAACTTTTTCCCCCTTAGACAAAGGAAAACTAAGATCTTTATGAATTACTTTTATTTCCTATTACTTCCTTACAACCTACAAAAAAGATCAACAACCATCACAAAAAAAATTATCTACTTTGAATACAAGGTTTGGTTTAATTCTGATATTAAAGTGCAAACCTAAGTATTAGCCTCAGCCTGTTTATAAAGTTTGTACAAACAGGGGGGGGGGAAAAAATTCAAGTAACCCCACAGGAAAATAAATCAGGTGTTTCAATACCCAAGCAGAAAACCTGGTGTCCTCTTCTTCTCAGGATTCAAATTCAACACTGAATGTAGACTCAGAACCTTTATTTCCACTAACACTGTAAAGCCAGCCTGCATTATTACCAATAAAACACATTAATGTTGAGATACTGTACCGGTGATCTTTTATTGTTTTAAATGCCATCATCCACAATACAATTCGTGAGTTTTCAACTGCTTAACCTCATATATCCATCACTGCTTTTACTGGAGCTTTTCTCAAAGTTATTTAGCTATTACAGGGAAAGAATGTACATTTCTAGAAGCATGTTCAAATGACTAAAGCTGGGCTCCTAAAAACCTAGAACTTTGGTGCAGTAGGTGAGCTGCAGTTATTAAGTTTCTGCAAAAAAAATGACACATTTTAAACCACTGCTAGAAAAAGCTCTCATGTATGCAACATGTTAATAAAACTGAACAAAAAGATTTCATCTGTTCTTTGTACATTTTCATTCTGCTCTTTATACCTGCGTTATTGTTAAAATTTTCAAGTATTCACAGAAAATGTTGATCAGGTAAACAATAAGGAAGGCAATGGCTGTTTAAAGCACGCTTGCAGTTAGTATCACTGAAACCTGGTGCTTTTCCCCTTGTTACACCAACTTGTCTCTAATATTAAACTTGTTTATTAGGGAAAAAAACAAACTAAAAAGCAATTTGTGACAGTGCAAGAAAAACTTTAACAAATATTGCTTTAAAATATTATTCAGAAAGACAAATATTAGGAACTATAAAATGTAAAGTGATCTTATTTGCATTAGATTTACATGTGCAGAAGTCTACTAGATGTCTCTTAATGTGCCAGGCAAAGCTGAGCTGATGGACTAGACATACAGCCCATTTTGAAGGATACATTATCCCTTTTCAAAGGTGTAAAGAAGCTATTTGTAAACAAGCAAGTTTAGAAACTCAGTAGAAGGAAAAGCATGCCGCCATTTTTCAATGCTACAATTGTCATTTTTGACTGAATGAGTTTAAGAAACCCACGATTGCAAGAAAAGAAGTATCAGCTGAGGACTTCACATCCCGTTCCAAGTAATCCCTACAGTCAGATCAGACCAGTTACAAAAACACAATGTCACAGCTGCATTTGCCAAGAAAAGGGATACTACATCCATACAACAGAGGTGCCTTCAGTATCTTTTCATGACACTGTCACACGTAAACAAAAAGTCTCAAAGAATGACCAACTACATTGGAGGAGAAAACTTTGCAAACAGAAATAAGCACTGATGCGAGGTAATATACAGAAGTAACCATTTGTTTAAGGCTCAATTTATTCTCCATTAAAACTCTCTTCTTTTAAAAGGCATTGAGTAGGTAATACTGAGTTTAAGTATTTAATAAATACAAGTTCAGAAATTGATTAAAGAAATCAATTAAAATATTAAAAATGAACTCTTGCATATTAGCCATTATATGAACTTAGAAAGCTATAAAAGGACTGATAGATAAAGAACAGATTTTTAAACTTATGGTAAACATGCTAAGCATTCTGATTAAGGTGTGTGGATCCTGGAGGCCACCAACCTTATGCACTTAGATGTATGGCAATGTGCTGTAATAGAGACAGGTTTACCAAGGCTCAGCTCTGCAACCTGGGCTGAAAGTTCTCCAAAGCAGCATCTGTGCAAGTTTCCTCTGAGTTTTATCTGCAATTTAAACAAAATAACTAATGAAAGCCATATTCAATACACATTCCAAGTGAACTCTGCTTCTCCCACAGCGTGGAACACCTGGTTTTCCATACTGAGCTCCAAAGCACTGCTCTACACAGCAGCATTTTTAAGTTCCCCTCCTCTGATTCTGGTAATACAAGAGACAAGCAGGCAAACAACTTACTGCTATGAACTTTGTAACAGTTGCCCCTGTGGGATACTAAATTGCTTCTAAAGATCCGAAACAGCTAGGAAATTCAAGTTTTCCTGTACAGACAGACATACACTAGGCTTTGCACTGGTGGTGAGGAGGCACCATATCAGCCCGTAACGTGAAGCAGTGGCATTCCGCACAAGTTCTAATAACAGGTAAATGACCCAACTAATTCAGTTTTGACATCTGGGCTCTCAGCATTCAGATCCTCTAAATTACTACCAAGAAAACCCCTTAGCACTCAGACAGCATCAGTAGGGAGAACCGTACGCCACTGTTCTCAATCAAAACACAGAAATGTAACCAAAGGGACCAACACACCTTCTTATTTCTGATAACTTCCTTGCCCTTCACAAGATTCATCTGCAGAGACATCCTAAAAGCCTCAGTCGAAGCTCAGTGTCTGTACAAACCTATCCTTCACATGCACATGTATGCACTTCACTGAAGCTTAATCCTTGGCTTTTCAGGGATTTTGGTGAGTTTTCTCTATTCTTAAAGTCATTTCTTCAGAGAAGTCAGGACCTTACACTTCCCACTGTACCACTTCTTTTTAGCTGTTGGCATGTGCTCAATGAACAGTTTGGCACAACAGAATGCTCTGACATAGGGTTCCCCTTCTTGCCTGAGAACTGGCCACCCCCAACATTCAGGAGCAGTACTCCTCCACTGACAAGAGCCAACAGCCAGGTTTTGCTTGCTTGTTTGTATGTTTTCCAACCAACAGCAATTCTCCCCCAGTCGGGTGAGCATGTGCCATGTCACCTTGTCATTCGTTCCGCCCCCATCCCCCCAAGCCCATTGCCAGTCCACAAATTTTAGATGGGGAGAGTCCCTGTATTGTCAAAACAGCAAACAAACATCTAGCTTTTAATGGGGATGGATTAGACCTGCTTAATACGTGTTTTATCTTTGCTTAGAGCACAGGAGAGGTAAACCATTTACAGTGCAGGCCCCTCATCCTACCAGTCACATTCATCCCAAAACTCCACCTAAATATAGTATCCAGTGCTGTGGCTGGGGATAGTATGAACAGAGAAAGCAAGTAATAGTATTTTCCTCCACATGCTCTTCTAGCATCCTTATATTTCCAGGTTAGGGACCTCCCAATTCCAATTTGTCATCTTTCCATTTAATCTGTGCTTAGTTACTACAATTAGCACCATATATACCTTATCCGCTTCACCTGCCTATGAAATTTCTATAGCTGTCTAGTCTCTTCTTTGAACAGGCAGGAGAGAAGGGGATGTTAGACAACTTAGTAAAGCAAATTTGTCTGTGTTACATAGCCACACAGACCAGAAGACAGTACACTTTCAGGTTTTATCTCCAGAGAAGAGTACTCTTCCTTCAGCACTTGCTAATATCAGTTACTCATAAAGGGGACAGAAATCACTAGTCAGCGTCAGTCTTTCACCCCAATATTAAGATTTTCCCAATCCCATTAGTACCTCTACAGAAAACCTTTAACGCAGCAACACTGTAACAGGTGCCATACTTTAAAGAAGATTTAAAATACAAAATATTGTGATATTGAAATATCAAGAGAAACACTAGAGCAAGGAACAGAGAGCAGCTACTGGAAATCTCACATCTCTGAGTGTAATAATGAAATGACAGAAACCACTGCAGAAGCAGGGAAGGTGGGCGAGGGGACAGGATGCAAGAACAACACACATTTTTAAAAGGAACCATGGGTTATCTCAATTATGTAGTTATGTTCTGTCCTTCATTTCACCCACAGCAACTGACTGGAACAGTAAATTTAAGCAACTGCTACTCAAAAGTGTTGTGAAAGAACCTACACAACACCATACTTGACAGATAAGCTGAGGTATCAGTACCAAAAAAGTAAGTGGTACTTGCTAGTTAAAACTGACCTGGAAACAGCCCTAAATGCTTCAGATGCCTTAGAACCAGGTCCAGCATATAATCCATCCCCCATCCCTCTCATTGGTTTCTCCATCAGAACTTGACACAAACTGTTTCGTGTACTTCATTCTGAACTAATTGATCTGGACCTAAAACTCCTCCTGGATGCAGACAGGTCACAGAACTCAGAGGTGACAACAGTTATGCTAGGACAGAGTTACAGTTCAGGCCCATTTCCTACACACAGGTTTTCAGACAGCTGGTTCCACTTCCTCAGTTTCACTTTACCTAGGATGGGGTCACTGCTAAAGCGATGTCTGAGAAGCAGCAATTGTTCCCTGGATCACAGATAAGCAGAAGAATACAAAGCTGATTACAGCTATCACAAGACACCGTCAGCTCTCCTACACTAGAGCACATCAGACAGAAATTATCAGGCAGCAAAAGCTTATCATAAAGTTAATGAGACCCTACACCTACTCAGTCAAAGAACAAGTACAGAGTGGGAGCCAGGAAGAAGAAAATATCCCAACCGTGTGAGGCTGAAGTGAAAAATACGGAGCATGAAGCCTGGAAAGAGCCAGGACAAGTAATAGAAGCTCCAGACATGGTGAGACCCGGACTGAATAGAAAGCTGCTCAGGCAGGAAAGACTGACTTGTTTGGCACAGGTGTCAAGACTACACTGGGCAGAAGCAACATCTCCTAGAAGCAAGGAAGTATTTTGCTGCTAGAGGCTTGATGTGACACTATGAGCTAGGCAGAATGAAAGGCAATCTGTATTACAAAAGCTTAGGATCCTCTATCTCAAGAGGTCACAAAGGCATAAGAATACAGATGTTTCTCCTGAAGAAAGAGCATGCTTAGGAAACTCATCAAATCTAGATGCAAGTTATGATTCAAAGGAATAATACGTATATAGCCCTGCCTCCTGCCCCAGTGTCACTTTTTAAGATTAAACTTGAAATTTAATGCTAAATTCATAATAGGACAGGCTACAAAGAACCCTCCCTTATAAGTAACCAATTCTGGAAGTGTGAGTTTCATGGATAAAAGGCCTGATTTTGTCGGAGCTGGAGACAGCAACCTGCACAAGTTGAACCACTAGTAACCCAGGGGTTACTGCCATCTCTGATATGACACTTCAAGTCCACAAACTCTTATTTGTGCAATGCCTCAGAAATAGCTGAAACACTGCATTACTATACATAATTTAAGATATTAACCCTGCAGCACTCTGTTAAAAAAGCAATAACTGCTTTGATTTACTCCTTCCTATAATCCTAAAAGGCTCTGCAGGTGTTAGTGTACAAGGAAAGACTTCATTTGTATTTCTCTCTGCTCCAATACAAGTAGTTGGCTTGCCTTTCAGCGAGCAAATCTTGAACTTAGACGCACCCCTTAGGTGACAGCAGCCTTTCCTAATTTCACAGAACTGGAGATAAAACCATCATGTATTATCTTTAGTATGACAGTGCTAGGGTCACGAGTACCGAAAACTTTACATCCACAAAGCACTTGATAACAATCTCAAAGCCAAGCTTTGAAACTTCACTCTCTGACCTTGCACTCAAGATTAAAGAGGATACATGGTCCAAAGCTTCCAGTAATAACCTATTTTCCCTCTTGTCACTCAGACACAAAAAGCTCCTTTGACTCAAGCAAGAGTTACTAGCATGGCAGTCAGAGCCTAAGCCTCAATCAGTGTAGCTGTCAAGAAGAAGAGTTCTTTCCCGTGAAATTTTCATGTCCTCCCTCATCTCTGCACTTGCCCTCGAAGATCACATCGAGTTATTTGTCAAGGCAAGTCCAAAAGACAACTGAAGGTCTGATGGACCAGCTAGCTGCACACAGAGCGTGCCAATGATGTAGAAGAGCACTTCTCAGTAAGATGGATTCAAGCCGATTTTGTAACCAGACCTGCAATGGCTAGAAATTCAAACGGGGGGGGGGGGGGAGATGTCTAGAACCACCTTGCACAGGAATGACAGCGCTGCAGTGTGCAGGGGAGGAACAGAACCATTTATAAAATCAGGTGAAAAAGGTACCAAAAAAGACCGCCATGTGTGTGAAGGGCCAAGAGCAGCTAGCCTTGAGGAAAAAAAAATAAAAATCAAAGCAATACCCGAGACAGGGGGAGCTTTACAGGGGCCCCTCTGAACACTGCGCTCTTGCCACACCTCTTATGAGTCACCAGGAAAGGAAAGAGTTGTGCATTGGGAAGCCATTTTACAGCGTGTTCTCTGCTCTGGTGATTTCAGATGAAGAGCACTTTGTACACATCCTTGACTAGTACATGAGGACTTCAAGCCACTCCTCACAACTCAGGGTGGTTCTCTTTCAAACTTATTTCACTGATAAGGCAGAAACGTACTCTTAAGTACATTCAGTTTCTGTACCATAGAACTGATCTATTTATTTTTTAAACAAGCTCAAAGTCTTCCCTGCAAAACTACTGAGAAACTTGGTCACAATAATCCCATCAAACTCCAAGGTAATTCCCGTTACTCAAAAATAATTCAGGTACCAACTACAACCAATGAAGAAACCCACTGCATCACAAAACATTATTAATGATAACGTAATGTCAAATACAGCACTGACAGTGAAAAGAAAGTGCAGATGAGATCACACGCTTTGTCTCACTGCAAAATTGCTGCAAGTAAATGCAATGTTCCCCAAGTAACCCTACTGAAGTAACACAAGTCCATTTGAGTCGAGTAATCACGTGAAACCAAACACACAAGCTTCCATCTCTTTCAGAGGAAGGCTACCTCCACATTAGACTACTTAATTTCAGACTCCCTGTCACGCTTTATCTGCTTGCTTAAACAACATGTTTATGCACCTCGGTTAGTTATGACTGTTCCACCAACCTGCTCTGTATGGCCATGATTGAGGTTTTTCTTAATTTCTCTCACTGGACGATGCAAGTTGTACAACACTGATCTTGTTTTTCAGGCAGGGAGGCATAGTTCATTTGCCTGACGATCTCAGCAAACAGTTCATCCACCATTGTTTTGCTCTTGGCTGATGTCTCCATGAAGGGACAGCCCCACTCCTGAGCCAGGGCTCTGCCTTCTGCAGATAAGACCTCCCTCTCCGACTCCAGATCCACTTTATTCCCCACTAGGATCAGAGGAACCTTCTCGTATCTCTTCACCCGGACAATCTGGTCCCTCATCGGCTTGATGTCCTGATCAAACAATCCCACTGGTTAGTACATGTAAGTAATCACAAGAAATTGCTATACAATCACTACAGAAGAACATTTTAATAACACTCACATGCAACTGAACATTCAAAATACATCAGAAGACTTCTTAAATTCATATTCATGCAGATTCAGAACTCAGAGAAAGTTTACTACCAATTTTTAATACAAGTTATTTTTTATTTTAGTATATATGCATACATTTTATAAATGTGTATGCATTTATAAAACAGAAAATTACTACTGTACTCTAAGACATACTTTCAGTTCAGCTAGAGGAAGATACAGTATAGCTGCTTTGAAAGTTGATTTCAGTTTTCTGAAAAAAATTGTCTAGTGACCTGGAACATTAGTAGTAGCATCCATTACACAATCATTTAGGAAGCTTGTGTTTAGTTTACAGCTTGAGAAAGCCAGTCATTTAAATAGTCTTCTCACTTCTGGAATGCTTAGAATAATTCATTGTGAGCACATTTAATCACATGTAAGTAACCAAATTAGATGCTGTAAAGAGATTTTATTACCTAGAGATTCATTTATTCAAGTCTGAGCTAACATTGGGAGTTTACACTTGAAAGGCTGAGTCAGCCTCCTCTGCCCCCTGAGTGTTTTAAGTTACTATCAGTACTACTAAGTTCTACAAATTCTTGCATAGCTCTGGGACAAAGCAATTTAAGCATTTGAAGTTACCACTGTGTAAAAGAACTGCAGAACGGCTTACACCTACAGGCCTCAAAGTAAACATGCTATAGACAGACAAGAAAAATTAAATATTAACAGGATAGATTACTAACTGTATGTCCATCCCTCAAATAATGGGGACTCACTGGTCCCCAAGATAAATGAAAATGAGGGGAGAAGCATCCCAATGTCATTGCTGTTGTTTTCCAAAGAAAGTATGTCTTCAGCTTGTGCTTGTGCTATTCTGAGGCCTCTGCTAAGATAAAAGTTTAGCCTTCAGCAGAAGCAAACATACTGATTCAGTGGGGGTGTGCAAGGCTTTGCCAAGCAGCTGGAATACACCCAACTCAGCAACTGAAGCCAATGCAGTAGTTGCAAATCCCTGTGCTGCATGCAGTGCTGCTAAATCTACTTATTCTCACAAATAAAGCCTCACTTCTACAGGCAGCTTTGACCAATTACTGAGAGAGATACTTCTATTTCTTTTGAGAGTTTTAATAGTAGAAATGAAATCCAGACCCACAAATTATCGCATATGGCCTGCTTCTCCTCTCCAGTACACCACCTACGCTGTGAAAGCATCGAGTTTATGCTGGACAGGAACAAATTTTGGGGGAAGGGGGCAAAAACCAGCTTACTTAGCAAGTCACAACTGCAGAACAATAAGACTCTCTTCAAGACTAAATAAAGAAATATGCCTTTTAAGAAGGCGGGTGGGGTGGGGGTGGGGTTAGGAATAAAGAAAAAAGGGAAGTCTCGATTTTAATATCCACCGACTTCTTCGTGAAAGGGGATTGCCAAAAGATTTCTGTCGGGCAACTGGGACCGGGTCTTTGTTAAATCCCAGGCAGTGTTGGAGAACAATGGTGGCAACCTGATAAGTACCTGCAAAGCAAGCAGTTTTCCAACAGGAAGCAGGGCTGGTAAACGCACTTTCGAGGGGGCATTCTCACTTTTGCCCCTTCAGAGATCAAGGGCTTACACGTGGATAAGCCTAAAACTTTCTCCTCGGCCCAGCGCCTTCCCCAGGGCTGGATCGGCTGCGGCCAGAGAGGGACCGCCGGGGCCGCCGCCTCCCCGCCCGCCCGCCCGAGCTGCCGCCCCCGCCCCGGGCCCGGGCGAGGTTACCTGGAAGGACTGCTGGTTGACCAGGCTGTAGACGAGGATGAAGCCCTGCCCGTTTTTGATGTAGAGATCGCGCATGGAGGCGAACTGCTCGGTACCCGCCGTGTCGAGGATCTCCAGCACCGAGGGGGACGAGTCCACCTCAATCTCCTTGCGGTAGAAGTCCTCGATGGTAGGGTCGTACTTCTCGATGAAGGTCCCGGTGACGAACTGCACCGTCAGGGCGGACTTCCCCACCCCCCCACTGCCCAGCACCACCACCTTGTACTCCCGCATCGGGCCCCGCAGCCACTCGCCGCTCCCCCGCCGGGCCCGCCGCCGCCGCCGCGGCCCGGGCCTAGGGCAGGCGGCAGCGCGGCCCTCGCATAGCCCCGGCCCGCCTGAGGAGAAGGGCGAGGCCCCGCTGCTCCCGCGCCGTCCTGAGGGGGAGAGACAGCCGTTAGGGCCCGGCCCGGCCCCACCGCCGCCCGCCACCCCGCTCCTTACCGCCGCGCCTCACTCCATCCCGCTCCTTACCGCCGCGCCTCACTCCATCCCGCCGCGCCTCAGTCGCGGGAACCGCCCGGCAGGGCCGCCCCCGCCCGGAAGGGTTATGCTGCGGCACCCGGGGGCGCGCCCCTCTCCGCCGCCCGCTCCGGTCACTTCCGGCGCGGAGCTCCGGCCGCGCAGGCGGGGCCCAGCCCGCGGCTGCGTCACCGCGCCGCGGGGGACGGGTTAGAGTGTGGCACCGCGGCGGCCCCGGGGGCGGGGGGGACGGCTTTGCGTGTGGCACCGCGGCGTCCTCCCTGCCCGCCCAACAATGGCGGCGGCCGGCGGCCCGCGGGCGCTATGGCGGAGCGCTGCCCGGGCTGGGGGGAAGGCGGCGCAGGGGCGGGCGGGCGGCCCCCGCGCTGTGCGGCCACGCACGGCTCCTCGCTGTCCCTCAGCTAGGCCCGGGGGGGCGGGCGGGCCCGCGGGGGTGGGGCGCAGGCCCCGCCACCGATCGGGGCCCACGCTGGGCCTGCTGTGGGGCCGAGCTGCTGCCCGAGTCCGGCGGCACCGGGGCCTTGTCGGGGCCTGCCAGCCTGGAAGCCATCCTTCGTTTCGTTCGCGGCTGAAGTTCCATTAAGAGGCAGTTTTCCCGAGGGGCGCGCTGGGCAGCTCCTGGTGGACATTCGATCCCTGCGGAGAGGGGCGGGGGGGGGGGGCGGGGCTGCGGCACGGGCAGCGGCCGCCGGGGGGTGGGGAGGGACGGGACCCCCTGCCGTGTGAGGTATTTCTCCAGGCATTCCTTCAGGTGCCTGAAAGCCTGCAAAGTGGGCTTACAAAAGACATTCTCACTTATGAGCGTTGCCCTGTACCCTTACACCTCGCCTGTCATGTACTTTCGCAGAGGTTTTGCTTTGTTCTGTTTTCTTCCCCTCCCAGCTCCCTGCATGGCAAGCCCCCCCCCCCCCGCCCCAACCGGCACCGAGTGCCGGGGCGCTCGGTCGCTGCTGCGGGCCGACAGCAGGTGTCAGCCGGGGGCCGGGCACGGCGCATCCACCCGCGGCGGCCCCGGGCGCTTTCGGCAACGGCCCTGGCGTGTCATCCCGCACACACACACCCCCCGCCCCGGTGCGTTTCCCCCGCTGTTAAGTAACTAAACAGAATAAACGTTTGTTTTCTTGGTGAAAGAAAATCCCTCCGTAGCCTCAGACCTGCCTCGATCATTTGCATGAAGCGTGCCCACCCCTAGGAGAAGCTACCCTCTAGTATAACCAAATTTGTTTCAGAGCACTGGGCTGCTGCTTCTCACAGGCTGCAGAATTTCAGCAGACACGTGTGAGTTGCAGGATATGCCCCTTTCCTCTGTGCATCACCTGTCTGATTGCAAGTCTGCCGTCTATCTCTGTTGTGCCCGCCCCACGCTTCCAGCAGGCCCTAGAGAGGTGCCTGGTCAGGGCTGAGCATCATCCAAAAATGCAGATAAGGTACCATAGAGGTGGCTCTGCCGTTTTCACAAACAGCGTTCTTTTAGTCACTGTCTTTCCATAAAGAATACTCGTATCCATTATGGGGGAAACTCGGTGAGGACTTTTAGCCACCAGAACAACTCTTAACACAAGTTACGCCAAATTTGAGTCACACTTTTTATTATTATTATTTTTTTTATTACATGTAAGTAATAACCTCTCTCCTTCCTTTGCCATTGCCTCCAAAATTGTTTTGTCAAGTAAATTGCTGGCATGAGGTAGACGTGCCTGGAAGACATGTGGCTGGTGAATCAGCTCAAAAATGCAAAAAGGTGAGCATTAAAAACGGGCTGCCTCCTACTTCAACCCTATCATAAATCATGAGTAGTAGCAATGTACCAAATGCACTCAAGGTGCTCAGGATAAAGGAAAGATGCAGTCACTGGCAGAGGAGCTTCCCATCTAATTTTAACCATGACACAATCAGCGACAGTGGCAAATAGGGGGGAGGGAGAAAAGAGGCAAGGGAGGATAAGGGTGACAATAATGAGATTACACGGTCACTTAGGTTCATTCTGTGTATGTCTTTGTGGCACTGCTGGTCCATTATGATCGCGATGGGTGGAGGAATGACTAAGGCAGAGGAATCGGAGCAAAGAGCATAGCAATGGGGCAAGCGGAAGAAAAAACAAACACATTTTTGTGCAATTTGACTTAACCAGCAATACTTCACTCTCGAGCTGAGTGGACAGGTGAAGCAGGTGGGCACGGGATTGGGAACCTGGATATTTTTTCCTTCAGGTGCATAACCAGTATCAGTTTGGATTCCCAAAGATTTATTTCCCAACTCACAGCACTTTATACCTGGCCTTACATGTCTACAGCTGAAAAAAGGCTGATCTCAAAATGCACCCGATTGTTCGTTATCCTTAAGTCGAGTTGTTCCCTTCATTGAACAGTTTGCACAGCTCTTTCACCGCCTTGTACACTACCATATACTTGGAGCCACAAAAATAGCTGGTGATGTAAAAGGTTTTGAAACTCTGGATGGGAAGAGCTGCTTCTGCCATAAATGGCCAAGCCCTGAGCCAGCCACGCAGAGCACCTCCTGCTGATAGCGCCGCTCCCTCGCTATCACCATCTCTGTCCCGGTGAGGTGTGGCACATCCCAGGTCAAAGGCCTGATTTAATCTCTGCCGCCGCTTTCTCCCTGCCAAGGAGAAAGGCACTGGGCTCTGCCCTGCGCACTGCCCCAGGAGGGTTTGCCCTCTCTCAGCAAAACAAACCTCCCAAATGAGCATCTGGGCAGGATTTGATTGCTGCCAGAGCAGCTCTGTGCTCTTGATGGACTCAGCTGCTCTATGCCATGCCCGCAGCCAGCAACAATAAAGTAGGCTTTTATTAAACTAACCTGCTAAAACACAGATCCTGCAGAGGTGTTCGGGGAACGGACAGATGGCACAAGCAAGGGCCAGGAAAAATTGCAATCCCCATCTCACCAATGTGAGAGACGGATCCTGCCCCGTGCTGCGTCCAGCAGGGAGGCAGGCGAGAGGGCAGGCAGCGCCCTGCCCTGCAGAGCCAGCCCTGAGAGGTGACAGAGGAGCATTCCCAAGCTCTGGAGGGAGTGAGGCATCTGGAGGATCTCCTAGGGTTGCTAGCGTGGGACTGCACCACCTCCCCACCAGCCAAAGCCTCCCCACCCCAGCCACGGCGTGGACACTGCCCAGCTGCTGCTGCTGCCTCTCCTCTCGCAGGCTGTCCGTGCTGTCATTATCGATCGTCTCGCTGCTGTGACTCACCGTCTCTGCCCGAGCTGTAAACCAGGCTCCTCTGCCAGGAAGCCTGCAGTAGGCTGCTGAGCGAAGGCAGCAGGAGTAGCCTGGATTTCACCTAAGTTTCCGTCTAGCTGGGCGTATCATTTGCATAAATACATGCAAAACCAGCTTAAGACCTGGTGTCATTTCTTCTCCACCTCCTCCAGCAGTTTTGCTAATCTTTTATTGTGCCTTATGTTGTTCAGCATGTAAGCTGCAGGGTAGGGACCGGCTCCTCGGGGCTCGCGTGGCTGCCGGAGCACTGGGGGCTGCTCTCGCATGCAGCTCTTTCAAGGGGGTCCTGTCATACCGGCCACATAACCATCACAACAACTTTTGATTTCAGCTCCGTCACATTACACTGAAATATGTCTTATGGGCTGGATGCATTCACCTGGCCTAGACTCCTAATTTTGGGGCTGTTTCAGGCAGTACAACCTGCAGAGATACTTTTCTTCTTTGTCAGGCTTTTCCTGCCAACGTAGAGATGACTCAGAGGAAAATTCTGAGCACTTTTCTCAGAAATTTCTCATTTTCTGTCATCTGTCAGCTTTTAGCTGTTACTTTAGTAGCAACAAAAGGCATGCTGGCACTTAAAAAAGGTAAAGGACATTTTCCAAAGCAATTACTGACTTCGGGGCAGAAATGGGGCTATACTGAATTACAATTGATACAACAAGGAGGTTACTGGGATTTCTGGGAGGAGAAGCATTTCTCTTTGGTCCTCAGGCATGGTACCAGATCACCAGCCATTTAGAAAAGCTTGGCCCGGGAGCTGATTGCTGCTGATGAGCAGCACTGCAGGTGAAGATGCTGTTGTTACACCCTGCCACGCTCGCAGCCTGCAGCCCCCTCGCCTCCGCGCCAGCCCTCCCTCCTGGTTATGCCCTCTGATCCTGCATCTCCTGCCTGCAAGATCAGCACCCCATACCGGGGCTGGCAAGTGGCTTTCCAAGTGGCGACAAGTCATGTGAGGACATCACTGGTGCAGCCAGAAAGCTGGTTTCATAGGTTGTTCCTCTTTCCATTTTCTCCAAATGTTGAGCTATCTCCTCATTGCCCTTCATGGTCCGAACTAATATCATCTGTACCGCAGTGCCTGGGAAGTGCCTTCAGCTATCGCTCACCATATCTGCCTTGGGCTCCTGCCGAGCTGCAGCTCCATGACTCCACGAGTGGCTCATCCTTCACACACATGACATGATGCCAGCGCGGTACGCTCTCCTTGGGTACCAGCTTCCATGGGTTTCTGCAAAGCTGAGAGGACAGGGCTGTCCTCAGGCTTGACCTTGTCAAATCACCCACACACGTGACAGCCTCTCCCTAGAAACAGATATACATACATATTTTGAAGTTTCTAGCCAACGTTGTAGTAGAGTAAAACTGAAAATGCAACTCCTTAAGGCTCAAAAGCCAGAAGGCAACAGTGAACACATAAACCAAACCTGTTGCTTTAAACCCCAAATGAAAAGAAAGGAGGGGGGAAGGTAAGTACACTATCAAAATATACTTTTGAGATTTGTGAAAATAAAGCAATTTTAAACTGACATCTAACAGAAGAGTTCCCATTCACTTTTAAAATTCCATAGGTTTTCCTTTTTTTATCATATTCCTGCACCATTTGCAATTCAAATGCTACAGAAATGTGCAAACTTGTGCACGAAATGCACTAGCAGAATGAAGCCACCAGCAATTAATTAGAGTGAAACCCTCTGCTTTACTCCCATTGGAGAGAAAGAGAGAAAATGTGACATTCAATCCAAATGGGATATTGATAAAATACTTTAATATGATGTTGATCTTAATAAGAAAACCTATTTCTTTCTTCTTTTTAATAAATTACTTCTCAGTTGACAATTTTCTTGTAGCAAAGTGACAAGTATTATGCCAAATTGTTAACTCCTCCGTGCAAACTCCAGCGCTGAGGTCATTAAAGCATGCTGAATCCCTGGATGGGAGCTACCAGGTTGTGTGATGACCTGAGACCACTGCAACCACGGTGTGGTCTCATTTTCAGCCCTGGGACAGGCGTTGTCACCGAGATGGCTGAGTGCCTTGCCTTGCTGGCACGACCTGGGTGCCTTGGTTGGGTGATGTGGGGACATTTCTGCTGAAATACTGGTGCCTCATTCCTGGGGCAAGCCAGGCCATCCCTCCTGGTGGGGATGGGAGCACACACACATAAAGCAGGTTCTGGCAGTGCTCATGGCCCATGGGAGCTACATTTCCCAGGTGGCCAATGCCACCATCACCAACTGCTGCAGGGTGGCATATCCGCACGGCACAGCCCCGTTCCCCATGCCAACGGCACTCGCTTTCCCACCCATCACTTCTCTCCAGCCACAGCTGAGGATGTGTCCACTCAGTAATGTCACTGCAGGGTCCGCGTGCCAGGCACACATCCCCAGATGGCCACACTGCACGTGGCTGTCAGGAGGGTGGAGGCAGGTCATGGGCCGAGATGCTTCTGGAGGAGATCAACCTGAGGCTGGAGGGAAAGGCTTTCCAGGAAAGTGCATCGGCAGAGTTGCGAGCAATGGCCAGCCAGGCAGAGCTTCCCCTCAGGCTGCATTTGCAAAAAGCTAACAAAATGGTCTGCGAAGCAAGAACACAGCGAGCTCATTACAAGACACTTATCAGCCTTCCTGGCAAGGGAGGCCAACGGTGCAAAGCTGCGTGCCCTCTGTGCCAGAGCTTGTCAGCTCCCCTGTAAACTACACCTGGCCACTTGGAAGCAATCCAGGCACCAGTGAGGGTCTTCACAACACCCTGGAAAGCTGCAGCCTGAGTAACGTGTGGCATCTGTCAGCATCATCCAAGGGAGCTGAAGCAGTGGCCCTCAAAGGCTGGCTGCTCCAGGAGCCTGGCACGGCAGCCAAAGGGTTAAAGTGCTTGGACAGGGAAGGTCCTTGGAGGAGAAAAGCACCAAAACTGCTTAATTAGAGTATTCAAATTGGATGGAGTTGCAAAGCAGTTAATTTCTCAACTTGAAAAAAACCAGAATTCATATTTGCCAGCCAAGATCAGAAGCAGCGGGGGCTGTCGACAGCCTCGCTGGGGCTCCCTGTGCTGGGGAGGACTCCAGAGGTCTCTGCCACAATTGCCTGCGGTCTTTAGCATTTAGTTCTGCAGTTTATGAACTTGCTCAAGTTCATTTTGTGGATAAAAGCCAGTGATCCAAACTCCAGCTGTATCTCTGTCTTCAGTAGCACAGGGCTGCTGACCGGTTTGGTATTGCAGAAAGGCACTTCGGTGTTTCAAATAATTTCCTAATTTGCACAGTCTGGAGAGGATCAAACCTGTGGCTGGTGAAAGCAAGCATGGCTCTGATGGGGCTGGTGCTCTTTCCCAGCCCCTGAGGCAGCCAGCCACCTCACTGTCCTTGCACGGATGGACAAACAAACAGAACCCAACACGAAGGGAGCTGCCACTCATGCCAAGGGTCCATTGCCTCATTCATCCATGGCCACGGGCATCTTGGCATCAGCAGCCTGAGTGAGCCCAGCTGTGCCGGTGCTGGGGAGAGGATGCTCTTGCCTATGCCTTGTGCCACGGCGTACCCGAGGCAGCTCCAGTGTGGGGATGTGGACTCAGGATGCTGTGGGGAGAGTGCCGAGGCTCATCCCTGCACTAGTCCTCACCCACGGGCTGGTAGCTCTCGTCACTCTGGTCCATCTGCCTCATTCTTCAGGCTCTTCTCATCTCCTGCTTTTTGCTTTTCTAATCTTTCCCCAATATTTAATCCCATGCCAAATTCTTTCCCATCCTCTTAAAATTCTGCAAGTCTCTTAATTCTTTTTTTTTCTTCTTTTTTTGTTTTTAAGCTTGGCTGTGTAATTGCAAAGCGTCTTGAATCCCTCTGTGTTTGGTCTTCATACCTTGTGCCACCACTATGTTCCAATCACTTAAACATGAGGTTTTTGCATATTGTGCTTGTTGACGCAAATTCTTGCATGTTCCCTAGAAAGAAATTCATCCTTCATTATCCAGTGCTTTGCAGTGAATGAGAAGGGACGTCACAGCAGCAGCAGAGGCAGCAGCTGAGGGTCCCCACCCTGCGCCACATCTCAAAGCAATGATGATGTCTGAGCTGAGCTGGGGTTTCTTTCCTGGCAGTATCTTGTTGCTCTTCAACGGCTGTGAGTGAAAGGCTTTGACACCCTCCATCAGCGCCGCACCAGGCTGCGTGGCTCTGTGGGGTCCCCTGTTGCCCTCCCGCTGGCGAGGCGGCTGTCACCTCCCTGGCATCACCCACGAGTCTCAGCACAATGGGAAGAGGGAGAAAAAAAACATGTCCCTGTTCACAGAGACGTTGCGCACAGAGAACAGAGAAAATCAATCTCTGGCTGCTGAGCCTCTGACACTTTGTGTTGCTGAAAGGAATAATCAAGCCCAGCCCTGGGGAAGACAAAGATGGAAAGCAAAAAATAAAGCTTTCCCCATCAGGATGATTTCTATCTGGGGTTGGGGTCCTCCCCAGGGATTCCAGAGGTGGTTTTGGGAGAGGATGCGCTGGGGCTCTTATGCTCCTGGAGCTGATTCAGAGGCAGATTGTGAGGATCCTGCAAAATTTTGCTTTTCCTGCTCAGTCGGCAGGTCTAGAGGGAAAGGGAAGAGGGAGGGTGGCTGCCAGGGCTCCTGGCTGAGTCCTAGCCGTGGGGCTGCCATGTGCACTCACACTGGGCTTGCCCAGGGGACATGGCTTGAGCCACAATGTGTCTCCTGTCCTTGCAACAGCCAGAGCCTGGTGCAATAGCCTGGCTTCCTCCTGGCCGGGTCGGGGTTAGGAGGTGAGGAGCAAAGAGCCAAAGTGCTGCTCGTGGGGCAGAGCAGGGAGGGAAGGCACTCGAAGGCTCCTTGCCCACCTGCTAATGTGAGCCAAGGGCTGAGCTTCGCCCTCCACAAAAGCGTGGGACGTTTGCCACAGATACCATCAGCAGCTCAAAATCTGCATCTAATACTCCATTGCCCCAATGATTACCGGATTAAAGGAAAAACCCCACGCTGAAAAGGGGAGTCCAGAGGCTCCACCTGCTGCCAGTAGCACACCTTGAGCTGGCCCAGCCCCAGCTTCAGCTTCTTGCAGCCCAGGGGACACACGTTTCACTGGGTGGTCCCCCTGCCCCATCCTTGCCAAGCTGTCTGACAGCGGTAGGCAGAGCTGTGGCAGTGCCAGGCACCTGCAAGCAGGGGTATGGGGGGACCACTGCGTCCCTAGGCTGGACCAGGGGAGCGGAGCTGTCACCCCACCCCAGCTGCTGGGAGGATGCTGCATCATTTGGTGTCCTACAGAAGATGCAGGTTGATGAGGCTGGAGGTGGGGAGAGGCAGAGGGAGAATCAAGGTGGGTCGGGCTTGAGCAGATCTCTCCCTGCTTCTGCCTGTGTGCTGCAGCCCTGTGCCAGGACCGGCCGGGCGGGCTGGCGGGCTGGCAGGCTGGCGGTGGGCGTTCGTGACTCATTATCCCTGATCACCATCCGATGACACATTTACTGCCAGCAGGACGGGCCCCCTGCCAGCACGGCAGCCCCAGAGCCTAACGGGAGGGCGGCTGGGCTCTGCCAGCGGCTGTGCTGATGCAGGCAGGCTGGGAGGTCACCGCCGGCACCCCTGGGACGCACAACCCCGTGGGCACCCCTGGCGGGGTCGGTAATGGGGGCAGACCATGTCCCCCTGCCCTGGCAGCAGGTGCCCCGGTGCTCGGGGTGGCTGCGGCGTGGGAGCCGTGCAGGCAGCGCAGGCAGAGGTGGGACCTGCTCAGGGCCAAGCGTGGCAGGTCGCAGAGCCAGCCCAGCACCCTCACCTCCCACAGCACCCACCCTGCTCGCCCCAGCATCCTGGCTCGTGGCGCCAGGCCCACAACGATAAATGCCTTTAAAGCATTCTTTATTAAGTGAGAAATCTGACTCCGCTCCCCATGCCAAGCCCTAATGCAGTGCAGACCTAAATACAGCACTAATGCGAAAGCTTAAAGGATTTCCCATAATTGAGCAAAGCTGGCAGAGGGGCAAGAGCCTCATGGGGAAAACTGCAGCCCACCTCCCTCCCCCCAGCACAGGCCACCCTCTGCCCAGCCCTGCTGGTCCAAATCTGACCAGAGCCCCACCCTTGGGCTGCATGATGTGGGGAATCAAAAAGTCTTCCAAGGCCTCATCCTGCCCAGCCCAGAGCCCCAAGTTGCCCTCATTACCCTCTGCAACATCCCCTTGATTTACACAATAGCACAAGTAGCATCACCACGTGTGAATTCCCACCTCCCCATGTCACCCCTGTCCTCCCACGGCAGGTGCTGCCGGGGCCCTGCCTGCCCCGAGCCCCCGCTGTGGGGCACCACAGGGCTGGGGGGAGCAGGACCGGGCACACACAGCTCCCAAAGCCCAGAGGATGCTCAGGAGTTGGGGAGCAGCTGAGGGAGCACCCACTCCTCCCGCACACCCGAAGTCATCGGGTTGGGGTAGTTGCCAGCACCCTGCACCCCAACAAATACACGGACTTACCTTTGCACTACCCCCACCTCGGCACTGCTGCACACTGGCTCTGAGAACAGCGATGGCTGAACGAGAACGCCCCATGCCTCCTTACCAGCACAGCAGTGTGACCCTCGGGCAGGATCACCCCCGCAGGGCCAGGTGGCCAGTGGCTTTGATCCAGGCTTGTGCTTCTGCAGGGGAAAGCAAACAGTATTTTTCATCAACAGGAGTTTTGTGCAAGTTTTTCAAATTCATTGCGAGCCCCTGTGCTTTGGCACAGATGCGTGCACCCCCAAACACCACACAGTGCCCCTTGGCCTCCCCGGTGCGGTCACCAGGAGCTGCTCACTGGCGGGGCATCTGGGTGCTGCTGCACTGCAGATGTGGGGGCAAACCGGAGGGTTGGGGTGGCTGCAGGGTGAGCAGAGACACCGGCGTGGCCGTGGCTGCAAAGCCCTCTGCCAGCTGCCATGATGCGCAAGGGAGCTGCAGCAGAACCACCACCGTGGAGATCAGCTGAATTACAGTGGCATAAAGCATTAAAGCAGAAGCCCCATCGATTACAGGCTTCGAGCACGCGATGGCTGCAGAGGGCAGGAAGGCAGCAGCTCCCTTGGGAAGGTGCAGATAACATTTATGAGCAAATAATTTACATGCACCACGGAGCAAAGCAGAAACATCTCTACAAAACCCAGCTGCAGCTGCAAAAAGATAAAAGCGTGCAGCAGCATCGTGCCACAGCCTCCTGCCCGGCTGCGGCGATCCTTGATGCGGCAGCCGGTGCAGGTGTCGCAGTGCTGTCGCCTCAGGGCTGGATTTACACCTTCGGATCCAGGGCAAGGGCAGTGCGAACAGCCAGGGAGAGGATGGAGCACACAGCTGCTAAACAGACTGGCAGAGCCACCCTGGAAAAGGCAAATTGAGAAGGAAAGGGCAAAGGTATTTGCAGCAAACATCTTCCAGGTGAGCCAAGCCTGGCTGGGACCCCATCAGAGCCGGCTTGCTGGGTGTCTGCTCCTCCAAGCCCATCCCCATGGCCTTCAGGCTGCAGCTCTTTCTGACCCCTGTGCAGGTCCCACTGCCCACAAACACCCCAGGGGTCTCCCAGGCCATTTACAGGGATCCTTTTTTGGGATGTGCTGCCATTTCGGAGAGGTACTTGAGGCAGGGTCCCATCTGGGCTGGAAGGGGCACATCGGTCCATCGTCTGCAGAAACAGCTGGGAGAAGGGAGGGTGCAGGCTGTCCTGCGCTCTGATGTGACCCCGCTGGGAAGGGTTAACTGGCTGCTGGTGTTGGAGAAGATACTTTAGATCCGCAACTCATCAGCGATTAGCCAAACGTTTATCCATTCTCCTTTTTTTTCCCCCATAACAAATAAATCAAAGTGATTTATTTATCCAGCACTGGGTCCAGGTTGAATAATGACTGGCTTTGGACCAGAGGCCCACCTGAATACGGAGAAAGCCTTGGAAAATAGATTCTTTCCCCCACCCTGTTTTCCAGTGAAGTGTCAACAGCCGAAGAGCTAAATGGAGATTTTTCATTAAACTTGGCTTTCCTGCACAAACGTGCCCCGGTGGAGAGGAAGGCAGATAGGCTAGGTCCTGTAATATTAACAAATGACACATGCTGGAAATACAGGATCATGTATAGTTTGCTCAGATCCTTTAATCCAACTTCATCTATAAAGCGGTTTGCAGCAGCTCCTCCTGTGACTTTTCTGCAAACGGGTCCCAGGTAAAATCCCACATCCCTGGCCCAAGGATGCTGTTTGGCCTTGAAACACAAGTTGAAGTCTCTTGTTAATGGGCTACCCTTGAATTTTGGTGCTAGTGTGGGACTCCCACCCCTAACCCTCCCCATGGGGGACTACTTCTGAGTGGAGCTGGTGCCTCCAAGCAGCCAAGGCTCAGCCCATCCCACAGCTCTGAGGAAAGCATCCCTTGCAAGCCCCCGTCCCCTTCCCGCAGAGAAAGCAAACCAGAGGAAAGCCGGCAACAGAAACTCATGAGTAATCACTCAGGAAGAATCTCATACTTCCACAACTATCACTACTTAGAAAAGTTTCAGTTCCCTGTCCTATTTTGTTGTTGTTTTAGAAACAACTCAGACATTTAATTGTGCCATCAGGCGAGGCAGGAGTCATTTATAGAAAAATCTCTATGTGGCCTTGACACACAAATGGAGTCAATTAACCTGCAAGGAGAAGTCAGGGAAACAGGCTGATGAAAAAGTAATAGTTATATAATTTGTCCTGGGCTCGGTCTGTCTTTTCTCAAAGTCAACAGCTTGTTGATGGGGAGCGAAGGGCGACGGGGAGCAGCGCCTGCATAGCCTGCCCCGCCGCACCACTCCTGCCCCACGCAGCTTTAGCAGACCCCTGTCCCCCGAGACGCTTATTTCCAAACTCTTTGTTTCCCACACCTCTACCCCCCTGCTCCGTCCCCGGTCAGATTCTCAGACTCCTCTGGCAGAACAGCCTGTGACCCCTCCCTGGCTGCGCTCCCCTCCCTCGTGCAGGCATCAAACCCCTCTTGTTGCACCACCGGGGCTCACCCATCACCTTGGTGTCCCGTGTCACAGCAGCCTGGGTACCGAGGCCACCGCTCAGACGTTAGCGGAGACAAGTTACTCACATCTTCAGGGGTTTCCTGATGTCTTCTGCGGCCCACGAGACGAGCGATGCTGCTCCCCGGGCTTGGTGCCTCCAGCGGGACCAAACACGTGTTGAGACCGGCAGGTAAAAGCCGAAGTTTTTAGGGAGCGAGTGGTGATCCCCAGCCGGTTTAAGGGTACCAGCCCCCCTTTGCAGCGATGCTGTTGGCACGCAGGTGGCGACCAAAGAGGCAACGCTGCTGAGCAATTTTCTTACCTCTAAATCTATGCAACATTTACGGAAGGGACAAAGAAACTCGGCAAGAAGCAATTTTCTCTTGCAGAAGTCTAGAGCAAGCTCAGCCGTGGCTGCTCCGGGCCGCGGCGAGAGGCATCCCCAGGCTGCGCTGGCCCGAGGTGGGAGCCCGGCAGTGCAGCCCGGGGATGAGCTGGGCACCTGGAGGAGCGCTGGGGAATCCAGGCTGCTGCCAAAGGGAGCTTACTGTTGTGTTACTGCACTGGGACGTTCAAAACGGTATCTGACACAAATGCTGAAAGAGAAAAATTAACACACACATCACTGTGCTACAAAAGCTGCAGGCCTTTGAATGAGAGTCAATTTATTCTTCGTGGTTATCTTCAAATGCACAGCTCTGATCTCCTCTCTAATCACATCACAGACAGGGTCAGAAAGGAAGCATGGAAAAATACAAACCGAGCATACCACATCACATGTGTCTCAGAAGGTCTAAGGCACAAGAGAAACCAAAAGGCAGCATCTGGAAAGTTTTACTTTTTATTTTTCTAAAATACAAATGTCTTTCTTGTGTTAGTAACTTTAATACGACAGGCCGAATGCATCCGATAAAAAGGAGGCACTGGCTACAAAATTCAAAATACTGAAGGTATTTTCTGGAAAGAAATTTATTCTGTTGTTCTACACTTTAGATATAACATTGAATCAAATTCATTAGTTATTATTTTTACATCAGAACCTTTGAAGTTTGGGACTAATAAACTGGAACTTGAAAAGTTTTTTAAAGTAAACTCCTATTAATGTGTAGATATGGATCCATAAAAAACATAACCAAGAATTTTATACACTTTATTAAAAGATCAAAAAATAAACAATAACAATATAGAAGTAACATACTAAAATGAGTAGCATTATGCACATTTCTAAAGCACGTACAAGCACTACAGCAATATAACGTGGCAAAAAGAAAAATAAATTCAAAGCGTACACCCTGTTGGTAGCAGTTGAGGGAATGAACTATCGTGTTATGGAACTGAAATACTGCATTAGCCTACGCCTGTCTGGATCCGATGGTGTTTTAATTTCTTACAATTCCACAGGGCTAACTGTAATCGTCTGTATATATTTTTCTAAACTATACCATTAAATTGATATCTAATGTTTCCCTTACTTTGTTTTACCAGAAATGCCTATGATAAGAAGAGTGTGCTTCAAAGATCTACTTTACACAGTACAGTATAAATGTTTTTATATATTTAAATTAAAATTTGACAATTTAGGAGAACATTCTCTCTTTTGATTTTAGTGATTGCCTAAAATACAATTCTCTATTTATAAAAAAAAATAGTGATTTGTTGTCAGGTGATACAATAAAAGTGTGGGGAGTCTCGGTTCATTTTCATGATTTAAAATAAAAATATAATTAAAGCAAAGCTAATTGGAAAGAAAAAAAACATCCCATAATCCAATCTAAGAATGGTCTTATCATCCCCTCATCTGCTAGGATACAAAAGCCATGGCAACAAAATCATTTGGCTTCCACCACTATCAAATAGCATCTGTGTACAGTAATAAAGAACTGGAACCTTGTAATTCGGTGTCAGGTAATTCTCTCTGTTGTGTGTTTGGAAAAATAACTTCATTTTATTTAATAGTTGTGTTATTTTTGCAATGTTTAAATATCTCATTTGAGAAGCATATAGAGTTATTTTTGATGATAGAGGATGTCAGTAAAGATCACTAGCAAAGATTTTAGCAGTGCTGTCATGATCATGCTCATACCCCAACAAGTGTGACCAGCTACGATTCAGTTCACATAGTGCAAAATATTTTTCTCTCATAATCCTAGAAATGAGAAAGAGCTCGATTACAGAAATAGATTGTGGCAAAGGGAAGCCTGAATAGCGCGGTGGCTAGAATTAGCTCATTATTTCATATTAAAATCTAGGCTATTGTAACACCCACGGAGGCAACATCTGGTTCCCCCCGTTTTAAAGACACTGGGACCGCACGATGCTACGGCTCAGATTCAGTGAACTGCCCGCTGAAATAAACCCTGTGGTGCAAGGTGGGCTGGCCAGGCACTCGCTGGCACCCTGAGGAGTCTGAAACCTCCGGGATGCCAGCAGCAGTGGCCAAGGAGGAGCAGCTCCTGCGCTTGGCAGCGCAACCTCAGCCCCCCCATCCTGGAACTGGCAGGGAAGGGGGACAGTGACACTGAGTGCCACCACCTGCTGGTTCTGCTCTGGGGTGCTCCACTCACCGCTCGAATCAGGACCAGCCTCACAGCAAAGCCAGCGATCTTTCTGAAGCAAATCTGGGGCTCTGGATTTGCAAAAAAAAAAAAAAAAAAGAAAAGAAAACGAAACAAAACAAAACCAAAAAAACTGTTCCAATCAAAAATAAATGGGTCAGCAGAGGCACTTCAACTTCTCCAAAATCCACCCCCTGCCGTACTGCAAAGCCCTGGTGGTACCACCAACACCGTGGAAAGGGAACCAAGGGGCTGCTCAGCGGGCTGGGGGACCACGGCTGTGCTCTCCTTTGGTGGCAACTCAGTGGGGCTTCTGAGCCCCAGCCAGAAGCCCCAAGCTGGCCGCGCTGCCCCAGCCAGCCTCCACCTCCCCTGCCCAACATCCATCGGCAGCTCTGCCACGTGGCTCTCTCGAACACACCCCACGGCTGTCCTACAGCAGAGGGAAGTGACCCACGACAACGCAAAACCACCTCTGCCCACCCGCTGCGCATCAGTCCCTTCCGTGTGGTGACCTTGCCCCAAAAGGGTAAAAACAAACCAACAAAAAAACACCCCCCAAAAACACCCCCCCCCCCCCCCCCCAAAATAGTAAGTTGTGACATTTCAAATTCCCTCTGGGATTTAAAACACTCGCTGCAACAACATCCACCTCTCACAGATAAACACTTCCAGCTGGAAATAGGATTAGGTGCTAGGAAAAAATGTGTGTGTGGCGCCATGGACCTCAGCCCTAATAGGATTCACTGAGAACACAACCTATCAGAAACATGACCTAAGGTGTGTTTGAAAATGTAGGCCGATTAAAAAAGAAAAAAAGCAATTCAAATCTTTGCTAGTGACCTTACTAATTAATTAAGCACTGTTTTCCATTTCTCTGTGCTGCAGGTTGGAGCTGACCTGTTATCAGTCTGCTGTATAATAAGCTATGGCAAACTACAAAGCTTTTACAACAGCAAAGCAACATCATGCTTTCAGATAAGTTTTATAGCAAAAAACTCCTCCTTTTCAAAGCCTTAGTAATACCTATCTCTTTTACAAACTTTTCCTGTATTATTACAGACTTTTTATATTCAAAATAAGTTCCAAGGATTTCTTTCGTGGACTATGTACATAAGTGCAAAAAAGGTGTGTCTCACACATTCGTACACTAACTGAATCAGTTTAACTGCAGCATATTTGTATCTTCAACACTGTTACGGGGTCATTCCACAATATTTTTTTTCTTATGTACAGTTTTTGCTAATATAAATTAGTATTAAAATAGTTATATGCTTAATTATTTAGCCCTGATCATAACGTAATCGCTTGAGTGCTTGATTTCTGGAAAAAAAAAAAAAAAAAAAAAAAAGAAAATTGCAGGCAGAGCTACAGTACTGAAACGGATTAATTCTGAATTCCCACTGTGTGAATGAACGTGAAATGAAAGCAAGACCGGTCACTACGTCGTAAATACAGGCTGTCGTGTTTTCGAAGTGAAAATACTGTGGAATAACCCTTGCCACACAACAATTTCTACAAGCTATAAAACCTGACTCTAAATCCATGTGTTGTAAACTTCTTGACTGAAAAAGTGACCTTAAAGACACAAATTCAGCGTTCACATGGGGACTTTGGGATTTTAAAAATATTCAATCATATCTTTATCTGACAGTATCGAACTGTACCTTTAACAAGCTCATACTGTTACACATCACTTTTAATTTACATGTGAAAATTTCACAAATAATGTATACAAAGGTAGCCATGTTGTAGTTTTGTTGCCATAAGCAACAACAACTTAATATAATTAGTTAACAATGAATCTATCATTGTAGGAGTTACATACAAAGTTAATTTTGTTCTTAAACTGTAAACTATACAAACTAGTTATGGACTGTATTCTATACCTTACCATGCTTCAGTGTTGGTTTAGAATATAACTAAATGGGCTGAATACATGTATTAAAAATTTTAAACTTTCTCTAACTCTCCTTCAAAATTAAATTCATTAGTTACTAAAGATATCAAAAAAAGCAATAATGAAAACCTTAAAAACTAATGGTAGAGAAATGAAAATATATGACATGAATTAATGCGTTGTAGCCTAGTAACAATGTGTTGTAGTTCTATTTACATTTGGATTAGGCTATCAACTATTTTTGTTTTTTTTTTAAAGTTATTACAGTCTTTAACATACAGTATATACTCTAAGGCCTTCAACAGGCACATGGTAAAATCAGGTCAATATCAAACTAAATCCATTCAACAGGAATGGGAAATTAGATTTTCCTCATAAATTTCACCTTTTTCAATTTTCATGTCTGTGAAATGTACAAGGGATAAACGAAACGAGGACTCCAGTTTCTCAATCATGGTGTACCCGCGTGTCCTAGAGCTACTCTACCGTGCCAGCCGGCAGCCCGCCGGGTGGAGGAGCAGACATCTCGCCAGGCACACGCGTCTCCTCCTCCGGCCAGCTGCCCCCACGAGCCACATACCCATCTCCATCGCCGCCTCGTCGGTGGTGGCCCAGCTCCGGTGGGACGCCCGCCGCCACCGGCAGGACCCCCCGCGGGAGCGCGGAGCGCCGGCGCGGCTGCGGTCGGTGGCCAGCCCGGCGGTGCCACCGTTCGGGAACACTCCGAGCGTGGTGGGAGACGGCAGGGACGGGTGGCAGGGAGGAAAAGCGCTTCGGAGTGCTCGGGAAGGGGGCTGGCGCGGGCTGGCCAGGGAGGTAACGGTTTCTAGAACATTGCGATGCAAAAATACACAGTCAAAAATCATCAGCTAGAAATCTCCAACTAAAAAACACGGCTGATTGTGAAATCATGTTCCAAATTACTAACAACACTGTATTTAACAAAAATAATCTTAATAGTTTTATGAATCCATTTTATTTTAAATCCCTCTTTTATTGTCTGCTTATGTTACAGTTTAGTAGTAGTACTTTTTATTGAAACTACTAACAACCTTTTTTCGTGAAAATGATCAATCTCAGCTTTCATTTTCCCTCTGCATGACCCGTTTTATCCAAGTTTCAGCATTTCTTGCATATTGTTTGCATAAGGCTGAGAGAAATGGACAAAGAGAAATAACTTTGGATAAATAAAAAATATAGGTTCATGGAAAGTGGGAAGCTTATAAAAATGTCACTAAAATTATATTGATTTAAACAAACTTACATACATCTCTTGTCAAATAAAGGATGATATTCATGCTTTTATGACATTTGTTTAGAGTCACTAACTAGCTTGGTGACTTTGTAATAGTCTATTTAGGAAATTTATAGTCTGGCGACTTTTTTTTTTCTTTTCTTTCTTGAACAAAGAAAATTAGAGCAAGTCATTGCACAACTAGTTTAAATAGTGCTACCTCAAAATGGCATTTTTGCCGAGATTGTTTTGAATTTGGTGAAGTTTAGTGCTTCAAGCTTTTCTTTCCTTAAACTCATTTACAAATTAACTCTAAATTTGCCAGCAATATAAAAACTGTTGTGGCACCTAATAGAACTACCCTGAACATCCCTCATTGGACCTCTTTTAATAAAAAATAATCCTTAAACGCTTTTTTTTTTTTTTCAGTGCTTTAAATGTGACATGAAAACAGCTGTATTCTAGGTTTACATTCTATGCACATCTATGCCAGATGTTTAAGTCGATAAATAAAATAGGAGGTTACATCAAAGTGTCAAGATATACAAAAATCCATTTAGCACTGAAAAAATTCCAACCTCCTTGAACTCATAAAGCCATACAAGCTTGAATGCATCCTTTCTGGCTTAAGAAGATCAGCTCTGTTCTTTGTTGAGGCACTGGCACAGGTTGTGCAAAACCCATTTTTGATACACAAATAATTTCAAACAGGAAGTACTCAAATCCACTTTTTCCACTAACAATGTTATGGTTTTGGGAAACAGAAACTCAGTGGTGAAAAGAACAGGTATGTGGTCGCCAATACAAATGAGAGTCACCGATTTCAGGCAACGCCGGCCGCTTGTGAATGCTGATGGCTGGGGAACATCCACAGACACAAGCGACCGTCAAAACACTGGGGGTGGGTGGGGTGTTTTTTCCCTTCCCTCAAGGTTTGATTCAAAGCCTGCTAAAATGAGATTCCTTCTGGCTCACGGCCTTTTTGAGCTGGTCTCTTCAAAGGTTCTTGCTATGAATAATCTCCTCTGGGACGCACCGGCTGTGCCCTAGATGCCCCTCCATCACTTGTGGTCCGTGGATGTATACATCTGTCCAACTATCTGCGCTCACACTGGAGGAGAGGGGGCAAGGAAAGTCCCTAAGCAAGGCCAAGGAGCTTGGAAAAGAAAGGAAAACCTGGTTGTCAGAATTTGGCACCCCTACAGGACCCACTGCAAGCTTAGGGTGGCTGGCCCTCCGGACACTGGGAGCCGGCCTCTTGCTTGGTTTCAATAAAATTCTCTTTCTCCCTGTATGGAGTTTGCGGATTTACAGCAGCAAATCCACCTCTTCCACAATGCCAATGATCCTGTAGAGCCACGACCGGGATGAATTTGGCTGTATCCTCAACCAAAATGCATTCTGCAGCCAGATTGTTCATCAACACAGCGTAACGACAGGCTGGGCTGTCCAGGGTGCACGGGCTGGAAATTGTTTTACTCGTGTGTATGAAAAGGAGGTATTGAGAACTAGCCCTTGTTTTGCAGCAAACATTGCTCTTGGTCAAGCAGAAGGTGCCAAAATAAATCCACTGACCTACAGGAGCTTCATTAAGATGAATGTTTATCTACGGTAGAAAGCTTATGCTGAGCTTTCTCCTGCGTTGCTACTGCTGTGTTTGCTTTAAAGGGCCAGAGATCATGGGGAAAAAAATCATCCACTTATGGAAAATGGTGATTAAATAATCGGTGCATGCTGACAAAATTTCAAGAAGAGCCACACAAGATTTCAGGCTGAAATGTTTCAGCATGCTTAGCGGAGACAAGCCCCCGGGCACGGTATTACCCAGCTTGGGTAACGGCTATGGGCCCACTCCAGCTCACGGTTGGCATTTGCTCCTCTGCAGTGCAATGAGTCTCTGCCCAACTGAGGCTGTCTCGCTTCACCACCTGTTTTTTTTTGTCGCTCTGACTGCACCATGAGAACAGCAAGAGAGATTGTGCGTCGTTTGCAGCTGGGAATGCACTTCAATGGACAACAGAACTGCAGAAATCCCTTGATGCTTACCACCATCTGAGCAAATTGTTCCTGTCCCCTTACTGAGCCTGGCCTTTTTTGTTAGGTTTTGTTGGGTTTTTTTCCCCAAAAAAGTTTCCAGAATCAGCTCATTGTATTGAAAGAAATACCCTGCACTGGACTAAATGACTGCTGTCCTTTCATATCACTTGTACTAAAAATTTGGAGGCTCTATCTGAAGGCAAATTTTGAATGATAAAAGGAGCATTTAACACAAGCAACTTTAGCTGACATTAACAGCAAATCCAGCAAAGGGCAGAACATTCCTGTGTCGTGTTTTTCAAGCACATAATTCCTGTTTCCCACAATAACATTTTTAGTAAAAAACAAAACCCCATAAAACCTACAGTATATGAAAACTTAAGACATAACAATAATGAAAAAATGGTATTGAGTATACTTGATAATGATGTACACTTTAAAACAAATCAATAGACTATGATGTAAACAAAACAGTAAGATAACACTTTAAAAACAAGACAAACATTTATCCATCGATAGTATACAGTAAACCAACAGTCCGCTGTGCAGATGCACTTATCAGGATGGTAGTCATAAAATGATTAAGTGTGTTAAAGTAATGTGTTATAAAAGTCTATTATAATTTTCTACTTGTATATTTCATATAACAGAGCGCTGTTTGTTAATTGTTTCTATAGTGCTTTTTTTTTTTTTTTTTTTGACATTCCCATTGATCAGTTTTTGGTTAACATGTAGGCTGCAACAGGCTTACTGTAGAGGTGGTAGAGAATGATAGAGGGAAGAGGGGTTATATACAGAAAGGCCATGCGCAGCTTCCCACCAAGAAGTCCTGGTGCTCCATAATTTTACTGTTCAGAATTTCAACATGGTCTGCTGCAGTGGAAAGAAAAAACAACAACAAAGAGTGAGAAGTCAGAGAGAGGTACATCTGTATTTTAATAAGCATCATTCTAATAAGATACATTTACATCCTCGCTGCGTTGCCCAAGAGAGGTTGCCATTAGTACGTTGCAGAGAGAAAACATTTTATTCCCTTAATTTTCTGACATAGAGTGAAATTGCTAATAACACACTTGGCATCCTCTTTAATCTGCACTTGGGGCTTTCCATTTCCACTGCACTGCACACACATGGACAATTAGCGAAAGAGGGAGGTGGGTGAATAATAATCTTATTTTTGGAAAGGATGGCAGGTAGAGAGTGACTAAGGGGAAGGACAAAGAAGAATCCCTGAGCCCTGTTAGCTCCTGTTTCCTTTAGAGAAAGCCACAGACAGTCGCATTAAAATTGGATCCTAAGGAGCCATGAGCCAAAGCCAGAGACAAAACACAGAAACCCCATGCCCAGGGGCCCGTCTTCTAGGAGCAAATCGCCTCTCTTGGGAGGTACTCGTGAAAATCCTCTCCTGAAGGACCCCACAACTTGCCTCCTGCAGAGCTAGGCTAGCCAGTCTGGCTACCAGGATCTCGCCAACCACAGAAGGAAAGAAAAATATTTGTCAGAGCAGCGAGTGTTCCAGTTACCCAACTCCAAACCAGAACAGTTTTGGGAATTGCCCCTCAGCACCGCAGAGTGCCAATCAAGGTCACTGTCTGGCAAAACCCTTGAGCACATGCACCGTTTCCATATCCAGGTGGTAGCATGGAACGATGTGTCCTCAAGAGATTTGCTCACCTTAAGTTTAAGCACAGACACGGGGGGGTAACAACCCAGGAAGGGGATCAAAACACACATGCTGCTACATGAGCACGGTTGCTTGGTGGGTCTTGCGAGCTCTGGGGATGCTGGTGGACATGGTCCTTTTCTACCAGCCTCTGAATGTGGTTTATGCCCCACAGCTGCGAGGTGTGAAGAGGACAAGTGCTTCTGGCAGAGCAATGGCTCACACACGTGCTCACGCTGCCCCTTGTGAAGTACAGGCTCCTTGTCTGTCCCAGACCCAGGTTCTCTCCATGCCCAGCAGCCTGATCCCCAAGAAATCCCATCAAATTCAGGATGTTGACCCTGCTTTTAAGCAAAGGTTTTTCACAGCCCTTAACAGCATGGCCGATACTTTGTTCAGACTGTGCCGTGCTCCCTCCTTGCTAAAGAAATACTTGAGTAAAGAAATAACCATAGAAGTTCCTTGCCTAGTCTGAAATCACTGTTGTCAGTGCGAGTTTAAGCACACACCACATGTAAAAGTTCAAAGAATTCAGAAAAAAAAAAAGTTTCCTGAATAAACGCTGAAAAAAAATCTCAAAGAGTTTGAGAACGATGCTCTTCCAATGCAAATGATCTCCTCAGTGGGTGGGACAGGCTGTTTTACATGTGTTACGGAAACGGGTTAATATGTTGGTGTGACGTCTGTTGTTGAGAGGGCAGTGCCCCGTGTAAGGCAGAACATTTTCACTAATGGGGACAGCTTGGTGTGCACCCCTGCACCAACAGGGCTCCATGGCCAGTTAGTGGGTCCTGTACACACGCAGTGCTTTATCAAGGTCAGCAGAGATGAGGGCCACCACCAAGATGAGTAACTTCTGTTGATTGCTAAAGATATCATTAGAGGACTGCTTGCCAAACTCATTTCCAGCATTTAAGTACTTGCCTATAATACGTGACCTAAGGAAGAAACAAGTTGCCTATCTGTGCATATTAAATGGCCCGCACTAGGACAATCTGGCAACCTCTTGTTCAGTCGGATGAGCCGCTTCTTTACTCTCTTGGGGTGAAAAAACACAGCAACGAACTGAAACCCTCAAGGGATTTTCTCTCATGTACATCGGCCAATATTCACAAAGAAAAGCAATGGAAAAACGACACTGCTGCTTACAGCTGTGAAATAATACTCTCTAAGTCAAAGAAAATGACAAACTCCTCCATCATTCCCACTCAGCGAAACCCAGCAGCCCAGGGAAGCCCAAGATCTGCAAGCAGGGTGAAGGGTATGTTGTTTGTGGCATTCGTCTGGTCTTAAAATACATACAAGGACCTCTGAAGAAACCCACCACGAGCCAGGCCCCCACTGCGGCTGAACAGCAGTTCTCTGCTCAGACCAAGCCAGCCTTGCAGATGCACAGCAGCTGATGACCTACTCCTGCTTACCCCAGGAAAGGAAATATGCCGCTAACAGCAAAAGAGAAGTTACACCTTTTCAGCTGACTCATTACCAGAGCAGTCTTTGCCATCAATAGCGCAAATCCCTGAGGCATCTGCAGGCAGCTGGGGGCCGTGCAGAGCAAGAGTAACCTGTAAACACAGCCGTCAGACTCACGGGGACGCAGGAAGGGAGGCTGCGAACACCGTAAAACATGTATTTTAGACACAAGGAAACACAGCTTGTTGTAACCATAGGGCTGGTCCGTATCTGTGCTGCAGCTGCTGAATTTCTGATGAGTTGGCAGAGCGTGAAGCCACTGGGGTCCTGCAGGCTCGGTCCCTCTGCCCGAGCCAGCCCCCCTTCTGGGGGATGCAGTGCAGTGCCCTTGTACAAAGCAATCCACCGTAAAGAGAAATACCGAAAAGGAACTTACTGTTCTATCGGGAACTTCTACATCTGTGAAACAAACATGCTGCTACTCAGTTCATCTACTGATAACTGGGATATCTACAGCAGAAAAAACAAAGAACACAACACATTAAAACATTGTCTTGAGATTGGGCTGCTCATTCTGTCTTCAGTATCAGGTTAGTAAGTACATCAGTGCCTTATAAAACAGGATCCATTCCCAAGATGTCTTGATTTTGCTACACATTAAGTACAACGTAGCTGCATCACTACTGATGCCTCGTGGAGTACGTGGTGACTGTACTGGGATCTTAACTCCATAGACTACAAGCAAGACAGAAATGCCCTGAAACTATCTGGCTGAAACAGGACTCATACAGCCACAGAGCAACGCTGCACAGAAATTTCTGCTTTCTTCTCATGACCGATACGAGTATGAGTAAGACTTGCTCTACCTGCAAATAACAACAAAGCACAGGGGAAAAAAAAAAAAAAAAAAAAAAAGACTAGCGATCCCTACTGCGAGCAGTAAAACACTGCCTAGGATTTTTACAGGCAAAACTGCTACGGAAAGCCTTGTGACCCCGCACTAGCAAAAGACTCGAGGATGCCCCTGAGACATGACTGACATTCAGCATGGCTAACAGCCTCCTACAGAACAAAGTGACACCCCGTTTTCTTTGCAATAGCTCTAAACCCGAGAGCATAACAAATAAAAATGCTAAAATTAATACGGGGGGGGGGGGGGGGGGGGGGGAATGTTTGAAATGTCTCTGGTCTAACTGGGGAAAGTTGTGGCACACCAAATTATTGGGAAGCATCACTAGGACAGTTTGTGCATATACAGTTTGGGACTGGTGCGGAAGCAGCCATCACAACTCAGTATCTTCAGAGGAAAGTTTTGGAGAGAATTATGGCTCGGCAGACATGCATGAAATCCTGTACACTTACGGCAGTGCTACAACGGCACGTACTGCACACCCAGAGTCATTTCTGTAGGGATGGGTGATACGCTACTGGTATAAATAAGCTTCAGACTTCACAGCCTCGCCCCCCCAATTTTAGTTGTTTGGGGGGTTTTTTTGGTAGTTTTTAGAGTCCAATCTTGGGGCGGGGGGTGGGGCTGCTTTGTGTTCCCACTTCCACTTTCCAGCCAGGAAAGGACATGCCAAAATACCACGGGGAAGGATGCTCAGGGTGGTATTTCTGCTTGAGACTGAAAGCAGAAGTGCTGCAGGTCTTGCGCGACGGCACGGTCAGGACTTTTACAGCCCGGTTTTTCAGGACCCGGGGCGGGGGATGTTTTTGGAGAAGCCCCTGCACCCCTGCCAATCGCCCATCCCTACGCTCCAGCTGGGCTCGCCACCCATCCCACACGTGGCAGGACCGGCTGGTGCCCCCTCACCGATCCCCGGACACGCACACACACGCACGCACACGCTGCCTCTGCGCGCCCGAGCCTGCGCCAAGCCGAGCGGGTCGGGAAGGCGCTCGGCCCCGCACAGGATCCAGCCCTCGCCCGGTCCTCGAGATCTGAACACGTGAAAGAAAGCCATTGAAAGGGCCAAACCTGATTGGCGGTAGCTGTTGCAGCGAAGGGGACGCTGGTGGCAGGAGTTGTTGCTGCAGACACAGTGGTGGGCGTAGCACCGTGCATCATGGGCACTTTCGGAAGGGAACCATGGAAGCGACATACGGGAGGGTGGAGCGTATATATATTTTTTTGTTTGTTTGTTTTTGTTTGTTTTTTTTTTTTTTTTTTAAATGTAACCATGGCAACATGTGGTGGATTTGGGGGCGTGGCAGGAATCACAGCAACAAGCCATGTGACATCGTCATGAAGGACACATCGGGGCGCAGCATGCAATCACAGTGCAAAGCAAGACAGCGTTGGGAAAAAAAATAAACAAGAGAGAAGGGGAAAAGCCAATTACAATTATAATTAAGGAAAAAACCAAAACATTCTCAACACTTAGTACATTTATAAGCAGAACAATGATGTATTAGACTCCGAGGGCCAAATTTCCAAAGTGGGGAGAGGGCGGGTGTGCTAGCAAAAGCCCACGTCAGCTCGCACCCGTGGGGAGTTAGACACAGCCAGTGCACGTTCCTTTGGGTGGGGACATTTTGGCAAGCGCACCCTCCCACCCACCTGGGAAAGCTTGTCCCCTTCCCTCCCCACCCCGTCCCCACCAGCAACCAGAGGTACATGATGCACTTTGCAGCGGCTGCCGCAGCCCTTTCACCGGGTTTTCTCGCCTCTCTCTAGCGGGGACGATGTTTTGGCACGGGACAGAGCTGGAGGCACGGCAAACGAGCAGCTGGCAGCCCGAGCTCTCTCCGTACAAATTCAGCGTGCTTCCCTTCCACCCTACTTCTAGAGGATTTGACCAAACTCCCTTCTTGTGGGGTGAGGGGTGGAGAGGGGAGGGGGCCGAGAGGGAAGAATACACAAATGCATCTGAACAGCTACAATTTGCAGAAAGAGCATCCAAAAGGACAACACGGCAGCAGGGAGCTCAGCAGCCTCCTGAAGCTGCACGTCCCACAGAGCACGGTGCTGGAGGGGATGCTCCGGGGCACACACAGGCATCCCCCAAACCCAGGGGGGGTTTGCAGGGCTGGGGGGCCCACGGGAAAGCCCGGCCGTCCCCGCAAACATGCGGCAGGGAAGCAGACTTGCCTTCCCCTCCAGCCCAGCGACATCGGAGCACGTGGGCTGGGGGTTTCCTAAAGGCAGAGGTATGCTGAAGGACTCAGCTCCCCATCATGCAAGCAGTGTGTCCTCCCTGCCCTACAGGGGTGGGGAGCTTCGAGAGCAGAGAGCTTAGCCATTCCTGCCAAGCTTTCAGACCTGCTCCCCAAATGCCTTGCACCCTCCCCAGGGCTCCTGCTCCCACCTCTCCCTCCAGCTGAAGCAGGCACACACCTGGATGCTGGCAGTCTTGTATAACTTTGCCTGGAGGACGAAAGCTCAGCTTTCACCCACCCTGCTGTGCCCAGCAGCTGTAGACAGATGGGAAGGTCCCCTCAAAGACCTGCATAGGTTCCCAGTAAGACCCAGATTGCTGAGCCTGACGTACTGGATCCCTGCAGCAGCAACGAGCATGTACTCAGCCCTGCCGCCTCACTGCATCCCCCGTGCACCAGCAGCAGCACCTCCCTACAGTCCCCTGTACCTGCACAGCTGACACTTCGCTAAAGAGATCAATCTTCAGCCAGTCACGCTCTAAGCCCTGTTTCTTTCGCTGTACAAGCAGCACCCTGCTCCGGCGCTGACCCCAGGTGTGTTCCTCCTTAGTGCCTTTATTAAACCAGCCTCCTAAAACGTCCTCAGAAGGACAACCAAAAATCCAAACTCATCCACCTCCTGATGCCTGATACAAAAAAAATAAACCAGCAGTATCCTGCCATTGCTATTTCCTTTTGTTGGATGACTTAAATGGGTCGTAAAGATATTTAAGTGACAAATTTTTCTCTCTACAGCGGAACTAAAATAGGGGTGGGAACACATCACCTTGATTCTCTATTATTAGTCACACAAAACACTGCACTGCACAGAAATTAAGAGGGATACAACCATTTAAGCCTCAAAGAAGACAGCAGATAGACAGTCACACCACTCAGCCACCCAGGTTCTCACTGATGCATACTAACTTGCTGTCTCTTTCAGATTAGGAAAAGTTGAGAAGTTTGTGTAGAAAAAACCTACCAACGCTTGCAGTGGGTGTCATGCACAGAACTGACCCTGCACACCATGCATTGAAGCGTGGAAAGATGAACAAAAGGGATATTTCATTAGTGAAGCTTCAGTGTTAGAAATCACTTTAACTAAAAAGCAGGTATTCTCTTTGCAGCATTCAGTATTTAAGCACATGCAAACAGATTCTGCATATTGGTACATAAATAGTTTAAACTCAGTTTTAAGAGATCATAGCAAACCAAATTAATTCTTGAATTCTTGGGTAGTAGATAATATATTTCTTCTCCCACCCTGGTATTAAATTATATGATCTATCCTAGAAATCAGGGTTGTTTGGAGGCGGTTTTTTTTTGGTATTTGGTATGTTGATTTCTTTCTGATCATGTCAGCAGAAAACAAATTGCTCTTAAAGCAATGTCACACTCATGTTAAAACCCACTTTCCAAAAGCAATTGACTCCTGCAAGCAGGGGTCGGGATTCAAAGTCTCTAGTTTAAGCTGAAAGAGGCAGTTTTTTTCTAGACTTGAAACAACTGTAGTTAGTAGTCGCCCTAACTTTTCCCCCCATGGCAACCCATGATACTGATCTCTCAATAACTGAACAGGAGCAACTAAGAAAAGCAACAGCTCACTCCACCCCCTGTCTCCCCATGGCGTGAGCTGCTACGTGCCACTTCTCTGCTTCGCTTTCCAGAGTGCTGCAAAGGCCGAGACCAGGGCTGCAGTCTGATGCATAAGGGAAAGCAGGGATACGTAACATAAATTCATCAGAGATCCGTTCCCTGACTGGAAATGTGCTGCTCTGCCCAGCATTAATGTCCTCAGATGAAAGCAGGTGGAGCAGACAGACCTGTTATGCATCAGCCCTGCGTGTAATTTCATTGCCATGAGACAGGGCGCAACGGCACAGTGAGAGTGCTGGGTAAAAGCTAATTTACAGTGCTTGCATCAGAAATGCATGTCCTTATGTCAACTTTGGCAACCGTGACCTCGAGGAAGGGGAGCGTGTAGCCAGCTGGGGGACTTGGCATTCTCAAAGGTGTCAGTGTTTCCTGAAGAAGTATTTCGCTTGGCACCCAACAAGAGTTGCGGTAAGGTCAGCTCAGCCCGTCCCCTCTGCGAGCACTTTGCAGAGCACAAGGGCAGGAGGCTACCCCCTCCCTCCATCTCTCCACACAAGGCTCCACTTGCCTGGAAGAACATCTTGGCAGCTGCTGGGTTCTGAGCGTGTCTAACTACTCTTGCAACAGAAAGGCTACACGAGCACAGGGTTTAGGACCCAGCTCTCTGGACCCACACCTGAGACACTTCGGTGTCGGCAGAGGACTGTCTCTAGACCTTTGCCCCTGACCCCAGGAAACAGCAAAGTCAAGGTGCAGGTCCACTGCATGTTCATCTCGAGGGGCCAGCCCAGAGAAACCCTTTGTGTATCTTTGTAAACGTCAGCTGGCAAGTGAATACAGCATTAAATATTAAAAATACGGGGCATTCATTTCCTTATGATGCTCTGCAATGATAATAACGATACTAAAAACCAAACTATCAGCTCTGGAATATTCCTCGTTCAGCCACTTATGATACTACTCTAAGCAGGTTATGGTTTTCATTTGGCTGCAGTGAATAGAGGTTAATTGGCTAGTCAGCAATCACATTTGCCACGTCAATATTTTGAGTCCTATATGAATTAGCAAACTGCATCTTTCAATTTTATTCTGAGACTTATAGGTACAATAAAAGCTGGTAGTTAAAATTGCTTTTAAAAAGCTTAGGCTATCGTACTGGTGAAGAGACAAGCAAGAGGGCAATATATGCCTTTAAAAAGGATTATGTAATTTGTATTTACTGAAGATGAAATGTTCCCTCTATAAGCGTCATGGCTGCTGGCATATGTAGGGTCACTGAGATAGCTCAGAAAGACACCTGCAGCTTCAAGTGAACAGGCACAGAGGTTCCACGAGACATTTTAACATGAGTTTGTAAGACTGCTACGCAAGAGTCAAAGAATTAATTTGGAATTAACCAGTTGAACCATAAGAAGGAGAAACAGAAAGTATGAATTCAAGAAACATGCAGACATTTTTCTTAGTCTGACTGCTTAAAAAACCCCAAAACTAAACCAAAAAGGCTAAGAAGGGATCTTTACAAGTGGAAAGCTCTGAATTGTAGTAATGAATGGAAAAAAAATAGTAAACCAACAAACATTAACTTTTCATCCATTTTTAACACCAAACTACCCGCTGATACTATTTCGCTAAGGACTCTTAGAATCTAAATCTGCTCATTAGCTCAACGCCTAGGTCATAATAAAAGACAACTAAGATGCTGGGGAAAGCAAGGAGACACTTACCTGTAGGGATGAATGTAGGCTGTTGCAACTGCATGTTGGCTAGAGCCTGTTGGTAGTGGAAAACGCTTGGGTTAAAGACTGTGGTGGCACCATTGTTTTTTTCAAGTGCTGGCCTCTTTGGTAAAGGTTGAAGTGCACCAGGCGGCAGGGCCTGTGGATAAGGGAGTCATTAAAGGCAAGTGGAGTAAAAAAAGGGGCCCAGATGTAGATCAAACATGCAATAAATAACAGGGGGTCTTGGCTGCAAAATCACCTGCAACTCTATCAACTTAGCAAGGCAGGAAAGAGAAGAGCAGCTAAATCAGAGTAGGAGGAGTAGGTGAAACCACAGCTTCACTAGGTAAGCAGTTAGTAAATGCATCAGGAGAAGGGGCTGAGTCCAGAAGGAGGAGGGATGCTAGGGGAGCTTTTCAGCAGGACTGACTTGGGCACACAGGAAAAAAAAAAAGCACGAGGAGAAGGAAAGGGAGAGGTGATCACCTGGACAGGATACTACGAAGAGCAGTTGCAGGCAACAAGCATTTAAAAAAACCCCAAAAAACGGGTCAGAGAAATGTAGTAGATGACCATTTAAAAACAAACGGATCAGCATAAGCAACAAATGCCATGGAAAAGAAAGGGATGCTTGCCTCTGTCTGTTTCAACACCTGCCTACACGTATGTGCACACGTGTGGAAGCCTGCACACTTGTGTGCAGCCAAACCATGTGTCCAGATGGTAAAGCAGTAGCTGTTGCCAATTACACGCATAATGTTACATTCATAGTAAAATGCATTTCCACTTGTTAGTAGAGAGGCTGAGCAACACGGTCAAGAAGAGGCCTGATTCTCCACCGCTCGCACCAGCGGCACAGCTCACCACCAGCAGACTTGGATCTGCTCCCACTTTCTAGAAGGTGGCCTTCAACAGTTAAATACTGCTCGCTCGCTATTAACAGTGGAAAAAGCCATCGACAAATCCCCTCTTTTTGTTCTATCCCACCACCGAGCTTCTTCCAGCCCGTCAAACCTGTTTCATGATCAGACTTCTTAAAACGCATTAACCCAACTCAGGAACTTTTCTCAGTGCGTTACTCATCATTCACCCAAGCATGTCTCAACAGCAAAGTAGTATGTCAGGTTCTTAGGAGACAGGAATGTTTCTAATGATTTACAGCTTTTCATTGTACCCTAGTAGGAACCACATTTTTTTCTCCATATTGTGATAGAAAAGGGTCCTTTTTAATTATGCCCTGCAGTCGTTTTGCACGTAATGCTCCCATTGACGTCAATGAGATTTACGCACGTGGAAGTCATGCAGAATCAGGTCATTTCTGCCTCGTTGTTAGTCTGTATCATGCATCAAAGCAATGGCTGAAAAATAGGGTTATCACTCCTATTTATTTTTTTTTTAATAGGTGATAGTGAAGAGTAGGCAATGGAGGAGGTCTGGCTAATGAAGGGTTAAGGCTACACAGTACTTGGAAGAAAGGACACAAGTAAAGAGATTTTAAAGCTTATGAAGATCAACACACAACAGAATATAAGTGAAAGCTCGCAACAGTTTGTCACCATCTAGAAACAGGTTTCACTTTGATTTGCTATAGGAGACTGCTCATCTGAGAAATGTCAAGCAAGATAACTTCCAGGCAAAACATTACTCCATCCTATCTCTCTTCACATGGTGGCTTTTAGGTGGTTTTAATATTAAAAAAAGAAAATCAGAAGAAGAAATTGCATTTGCAAAACTGCTCTCAGACATGCACACATCCTCTGCTAATGCTAGCAGGCATCCAGTGCCAGCATTAGGACTTAATCTTTCAAGATTTCTTCCGACTAGTACCAAAGGACAGCAGTCAAACATTCCCAGACACAGACACCAAAATCTTTTGCTTAAGATCTGTATTTTAGGATGAGGTCTTTTAGGTAAAGATCTAACAGCTTCCATTTCTAGGTAAGCCCTCATTGCTATCTGCGTTAAATCTGACTGTATCTACATCTCGTCTATTTCATGATGGCTACATGAACGTTCCTCCAGGCACAGGGCAGATCTGCAGCTTGCAGAGACTGGAGTAGCCCCACGTACATCAGAGGTATTTTACAGATTTACAGTGATTGAAGAACTTGACACTTAAATTCATGCTCTTTACTGTGCCTGATTGCTAAACATTCCTTTTCAGACGCATCCAAAATCTGCCTCAGAAAAAAAAATTGCTAATTCTAGCAAAGCAACCAGGCACATAATGGACTTTTGACTCCTTGCTTCTTGGCCAAAGGCTGTCACCACCCCAAAAACCCCGTTATCCCATAACGGCAGTGCCAAAAGCAGAACAGCTGAAGGCTTTGAGACCTCACCATGATGTCCTGACTCTTCACTGGGCAATTCCTGAGCCCAGCGTTGCAGTCAGGTGGAGCAGATGAACACCAAAAGCCATAGGGATGTCGAGGCACAACAGATGACTCCACCATCCTTCTAACATCACCCTTCCTCCTACCTTGCTATAGCTCCTTGGGAGCAAGGGAGAGAAAGCAGATACAGCAGTCCCATTACTGCTCCTCGAGGAGCAGCTGGGGGGGAGAAACCCAAATAAACGTAACATTTCCCAGGTCTTCTAAAGAAAGAAGCACACTGCAGCAGCTGCTGTGCAGCCTGAAGGCCAGCCCTGCCACATGGGCTCTGTGGGCACAGGAGCCAGGAGCTCTCTCGGTCTGCTTCTGGTTTGACACAGCCTTCTGGGTCACCTCTTCTATCCCAACAGCTGGGGGAGCGTTTGTACAGGAGCCCGCCCTGAAGATGTTGCTCCTCTCCTTGCCAGCCTATCTTTAGTTATTAAGGTGCAGGATGGCCCAGGGAGATGCAGGACCTGGCTTCACCACTTCTCCAGCCCTTCTGCTGGGGCAAGAGCCCCAAGCCAGGAGCACTGATAGGTCCATCTACAAATGCCAAGGAGAGGTTTCTAAAATTGCCTGTGATGAAGTTCCGCCAAAACAGCTCCTGCACAGGGATCTGGCAGGGACCCAGCAGCAAACAAGTGTGTCTCATCTGAAACCACCCAGAATTTTTGTATCCATCTCAGGACCTCCAAGAATAGCTCATGGGGATACAACATTTCTGTCTTGCACCATGCTCTGGTTCTGAAGGAATCCCCCAAGCGTGTCCTAAAACAACTACAAAAGGCAACAGGAGGCTCCTCACCACGCTCTGACCTTAGCCAATTCTGCAGCAAGTGCCTCCCCACTGCAGGACAGAAGCTAGACTGAACCCTTGTAGCAAAGAACTTTCTTGGCGAGTTTACCTCGTCCTGCTGCTTGCCATTTCCCTCCAGACAAGCTCTGACCATCGCAGATGGAGCAGTAGCCTTTGACAATAACTTTTTCTGCCTTTCTTTTCTGGCTGTTTGCGTGCACACATGGATATGCAACCTAAGCAACATGACCAGACCGCCTGCACGGTGAAAGGGTTAATTCCGTTCAGTATCCATGTGACAGCCCGAACTGATCCCAATGAACAATTCCCACTACAAAAATGTCAGGCAGCCTCCCATTCTGGGGCTGGGAAAGCCCACATTCCTGCTGGAACACGAGCATCTGAATAAAGAGGTTTGTGCCACTTCTCTGTGTGGCATGGCAAGCAATCTTTCAGCATGACTGACAGATACAAACGCACTGCATGCCAAAGTCAAAATTTCCCATGTGCTGGTTAACAACCCTCTCATTTTTTTTTTTTTATTTTTTTTTGCAAGACAAGAAGTGGATTAAATCTTTGCAACAAACAATTTAATTGCACCTCTAAGCTCCCCTCAGATCGCTATCTCCTGGGAGCAGATCACACTTTCACCCCTTTGCAAAGAGGAGCTGGGTCTGCATCTGCCTTGCTACTTCACTCCAAGGCGTGACAAACAAAATGATTTCAGAGAGGGCAGAGGTAATGCCCGTTCCCTGGCAAGCAGCAAAAGCAAACTGAGCAGTTTCCTCTGAAGATTACACATGCTCTTATCACCACCGTGAATCCTTCTCTGGTGCAGCCTTCCTGAAGGGTTCAGAGGAGGTGACACATTCCAACAAGGTGGTTGCAAAACCTTCAGATGTTTCAGAGCAGGAAGACTATTGAACGTAAATTCTCTGATGGGATTTTGTTCAGTGGGGGAGGTCAGGAGGGTAGGGCAGTTAAAGGGCTTTCCCGTTCTCTGTTCTCTGCCAGACCACGGCTCCTCAGAGAGGTGGCTCTCACCGAGGGCAGCAAGGCACCGTGCGGGTCACTGCCTGCGCTGGCTTGGGGGCTGTGTGCGCCAGCCGTGAGCAGCAGGGAGTCAGTCACAGGCTGTTATGTCATTTACAGAATAATCCCACAATGCTGGTGGAAGCTGTCCCTAGCAAGGTTTCCTAGTGCTGCTGCCTAAAGCTCTGATAAGGATGCCTCTTTGAGTACTTAAAAAATCACCCAGAATAAGTTTTCAGAGGGGAAGGGGAGCAGACCAGCCTCTGCTTCTTAGCCCTGAGAAGGAGGAACACCAGCCTGAAGGTTTCAGGGCTCCTCTGTGTCTGCTCTGCCCTTTCCCTCCTATAGCTGGGCGACAGGAGCTGTTTTTTTTTAGGATGTACTGGATTCCTCATTATTTGGGGTGAACAGGGAAGGAGTTGTCTTCTGTGGAGCCAGGGCTGACAGCAGACTGGGAGGATGGCTTTTGCTTCACTATGAGCATCACAAAACCAGGTAAAAGGTATTTTGAGACTCAAAAAATAATCAAAGGTAGCTTCTATGCAGACAGCTTGCAGACAGAAGCCTGGGGAGCAGATCCTGTGCCCGAGACTGAAGCACAAGACACCCAGAGCAAGGTCCCTTTGTTGATACTGTCCCACTGGGGGATGGGGGGAGGAACCGGAGACAGAGCCAGCAGCAGCCACCTCCCCAGCTTACCGCACGTGCAACCGAAGTCCTGCACCGAACCTGCTCCAGTTCCCAGCACGGACCTCTTGATGGTGCTGCTTAGCTCTCGCCCTCCTAAATCTGAATTGTGCCCACTGCACAGAACACCCTTCTGCAGGGCAGCACCAGCAAGACACTGCCAGGCAAGACAATGCTGTTGGGCATGCCATGAAAAGTTGCTGGATCTGTCCTGTACCACCCAGTCCTCTGGCATATCCAGTACAGCGCAGAGCTAATGAGTTAAATTCTCACCGAAACATCGCATCTCGCAACTGCAAAGCTGCTACCATTTGGAAAAATACTTTGAAACCCAGAGCTGCCACTCCCCAAGGTTATGCACTGCCTCCAGAACACATCCATGCTTCGGGATGCAAAGCTCAGACGGTTAATGAACGGTGTGTGGGGCGCAGGATTGGCATGTCTGAACGCACACTGCAACATTTCTGGCCGGGATGGGCAGTCTCCCCAGGCACTAACACAACAGACCAAGTGCAGAAGGCTTTCATGCAGACTAAGATGGTTACGTGCAAAGCGAGAAGGTGAAAGGTCCAAGTACCAGGTCAAAGGTTGCCTCGAGCGGTCGCTTCAGTGATCTGACAGCTGGCTGAGTCTTAATTAGCAGGCAGCGAGCACATGATGGCAATGGGCCGGGGAGGGGGGGTCAAGCACAGTAACAAAAACAGCAAGCAGAGGTGTGTCAAGAGAGAGCAACATTTTGGGGAGGCGAAGAGAAGAAAAAAAAAAAAAGTGAATGCATTATACAATATATTAAAAAGGTGAGGCATGCACAACATGAGGTGGCTGAGTAATTACCTGGCCTAGCAGCTAGTCAGCTATTTTGCCTCGGTAAGATTTAAAAGTAAAGAAACGTCATCACAGGACATGTGCTTTAGAGCTTCTTCACTACAGCTGGCACAGCAGGTCAGGAGCGCTCAGGGATTAGCACCTGCAAGCAGACTTGCACTGGGCTTCAGCCCTAATTCTGCAGCTACACATCATGCAGAGGTCAGCAGGAGCGCTTGTGGCAAGGGAAGGACCACTGGTAAAGAAGGGAGGTTCAAGCACATGCATACGTGCCATCCTGAACTGGGGACTGAGCCTGACCCAGTTCACCTGACTGTGCTGCACCGACTTCAGCCATGCAGGAGTGAGTAAAGCTACTACTTCTGCATGTCAAGTAACTGCAAGATTGGGTCCCTCAGAAATACCTTCTGAATTTAGATTTGTAGTCATTCCAAATCTATTTTAGAAGGTACACCCATCCGTCCGGCACATGTTTTTTGATCTAAGAAAACTGGGCACCATTCTTCCCTTTAATAAAGTCTTATTCCTCAACAGGTACAGTAAATGTATCAAACCTTGAAAAGTCAATGAATAATGTAAGCTGTTTTGGTAGCAGGGGTGATGCAACAAGCCATCAATAAATATTTTAAAGGTTCTAGTTAACAGCATACAAATAAGGTTAATTACATTTTTAAGAGAAGCCAGCAGCATGAATAAAACATGCATTGGCTTTGGTTAAGTAGCAGTGCCCTAGATAATAAGTGAAAAAGTAAAGATTCAATTGTAAAAAAACATGAGTTTCATTTTAGAAGGTTCTTTTTCAACAGACCTGGGCTCTTGTTTCAACAATAATAAAAATAGTAAGGAATCTAATAAGAAACCCTCTGCAGGACAAATAAAATACTGCAGTATAAATTGGCTCTTCAAATCCCATTCCAGGTAATACTGATGCTACAAGGAAGGCAGTTGTTCAATTTCTAGAATCGTCCTGGTTTTGCATTGTTTCACCGTGAATGAAAAGCAAACTCTTTTACTATCTTAAAAAAAAAAAAAAAAAAAAAAGTATTTAGAAAAATTTTAGTAGCCTTACTTCTAAATAAAAAAGGAGGCAAGAACCTTTTTAATAATAGTTATTTAAAAAAATGAAAAAAATCACGTAACAGATGAGGTTGGAAGGGACCTCTGGAGATCATCTAGACCTACACCCTGCTCAAAGTAGGGTCAACTAGAGCAGCTTGCTCAGGACTGCATCCCAGTAGGTTCTGAGTACCTCCAAGGATGGAGCAACCTGTTGCAGTGTTTGATCGCCTTTACAGTGAAGAATTTTTTTTCTTATGTTTAAATGGAATTTCCAGAATGTCCATTTCTGCCCATTGCCTCTTGTCCTTTCACTGCCACAGAGAAAAGTCTGCCTCCATCTTCTTTACTTCCCTCATCAGGAATTTATACACATGGGTAAGACCCCTCTGGACCTATTCTTCCCTTCCTAGGCTGAACATCTCAGCCCTCTCATCTCTGGAATAAACAGGTGCCGTTCAACCAAATTCAACAGAATAGCAAACATTTAATCCAGCAAGAAATTTTATCTGATAATTCTTCTTCGACTAGTTTTTAGAATTGTAGGTATTGGAAGTCACAATTCAAATTAAAATGCAGGTGCGACCATCTCTACCAGGTCCAAAGTATCAAACAGGTCAGGGAGTTACCCTTGGTTTGAGCCTTGTCGTTTGACTAAGCCCTGGCAAAGTTACCAAGCACAAGTTTGCTAAGCTCAAACAACTGCTATCTTGTCTGCTTTTATAAAGTCAGTGGAAATTTTGCTACCGACTTCAACAGGCCAGGATCTCCCTGCAAAGGATGTGTTATGGGATGGGCAGTCTTTGCTTTCACGGTGTGCTGAGGAAGCTAAACTGACACCTACAACTTAGCCAGGGAATGTTTTGGTTCCAAGTGCTGCTGTACAAGTCACATCATGATGTCATGTCAGAAAATCACACTGTTCGCCACCACGTTCTTAACTTGCGAGTTACCGCGCCATTCAGGGCTTCACGCTATGGTGAGCACACAGAAAGGACAAAGAGATGGGATTCATACTGCACATACTCTCAGCTCTCTAGTCAGCCATTTACAAAGCACTCCACTTTTCCACAAATGACACGTGTGACATAAATGAAATCTCCTAGCAATGGAAATAAAGCTTGAAAAGAGTTCTACTTACCATCGCAGCTGCAGCTGTCTGGTTCACCTGGTGTTGAGCTGCCTTGATTTTGGCTTGCAGGTGTGCAGGGGGATGAAAGTACTTGCATTTCTCCCTAGAGCATCGACCTTTGATGTAATCCATGCAAACTGTAACAGTATTTTCATTTGTGTCTATCATTGCAATATCTATAGGGTGAGCATAGCGGCAATCATTCTCACCACGTGTGCAATTTCCACGCTGAAACTCTCGACAAACCTTAAAAGAAAGTCACATTGTTGAGCAGAACATCAAGTTACTCTTCATTCAGCACTTTCAACACAGAGTATCAGTTCAGTTGGCCACATTAAACCACATGTGTATTTTAAATCCACGCTCATCTTGGGTAGCCCATATACCAACAGTCACAGGTGCAACTGGTGCTATTCACAACTGGTTCAGGGGATGAAAAAACCACAATGTTACCAAGGCCAATTACCAAATGCAAATGAAGGACAGAATTTGAGCAAAATGGAGAGTGACCCCATGAAGTGTATATCATTTTTCCAGAACTTCTGGAGCTCAGGATTCCTGCCCTGCCTGTAAAAAGCTTAAATGTTAATAGCTTTGCCATTTGTCTCTCACCTGCATTATGTATTTGTTACAGAGCACACTCTTGGGTAGGATGTTTAATTCTAAATGTTACGTGCTGCTATGTGCAATAAATACTTTTTCTTAAATATAAGGAGACTCTTTCACATAAATAGTCTCACTGCCCTCCACAACAAAACTCCAAGCCTGGCACTACATGACAGTGCATTTGATAACACTGCAATGTGCTTGTAAGGTTGCTACGTCCTTGGCACTGGTGAGGCGGCACCTTGAATACTGTGTTCAGTTCGGGGCCCCTCGCTTCAAGACAGACATTAAGGTGCTGGAGCATGTCCAGAGAGGGGCAACGGAGGTGGTGAAGGGTCTGGAGCACAGGTCTTATGAAGAGCAGCTGAAGGAACTGGGGTGTTTAGCCTGGAGGAATGGAGGCTCAGGGGGGGACCTGATCACTCTCTACAACAACCTGAAAGGAGGGTGTTAGTGAGGTGGGTGTCAATCTCTTCTTCCAAGTAACAAGCGACAGGACAAGAGGAAATGGCCTCAAGTTGCACCAGGTGAGGCTTAGATTGGGTATCAGGAAAAATTTCTTCTTGGAAAGGGCTGTCAAGCACTGGGAACAGGCTGCCCAGGGAAGCGGCTGAGTCACCATCCCTGGAGGTGTTTAAAAGACATGTAGATGTGGTGCTTTGGGACATGGTTTAGTGGTGGACTTGGCGGTATCAGGGTAACAGCTGGACTTGATGATCTTAAGGGTCTTTGCCAACCTAAATGATTCTATGATAATAAGGTGTTGCCAAAACTGCTAGCTTTAGGAAGCTCTTGCAGATCTTTGTAAGTTATAACCACTGAGGTATCAAAGGCAGAGAAAAAAGTTGCACAAAACGCATCTGCAAGCTTTACTTCTCTGAGGAACCGAGAAAAATTGTTGAGGACTATAGCTGGTGGTGTAGATCATGTACCAGTGCACTATCAGACTGAGTGTAGGAAAAAGTGAGATGTCAGCAAGGCAATATAACACAAAACAATGTGTTTTGAAATTACACGCTTCTCCACTACCTTCCTGTGTTATAATTTACACCTGCAGGGGCCTCCGAATTCAGGTCCTCAGCCCTTATCTCCCGCAGAGCCTCTGCTTAGGGTTTGAAAGAGATTTACAACTCCTCCAACACTAAGTCCCAGCATGCCCAGCTAACTGGTGAGGAGGAGACGCTTTTCCAATGCCCAATCTCACCACTGCCAACAGTGTAATGCCTAAAGGTATCTGCAGAAGTTCAGTAAGCCCAGTTCTAGACAAATGAAGTGCCTGTTACTTTCAAAACATCTCCCACCCGCCCCGTGTAAGGGCAGACCATCTACTCCTTGTGTAGCAGACCACACACAGAAAACAACAACCCCAGCCCTGCCCTAATGCACACTGAAATCAGGAAAGTGAGTGCTCCCAAATTTTCAGTGACTTCCAAGGATCTGGGATCAGGCCCCCCCCGCGAGAGTCTGCTAGAGCACAGAGCAGCAGCCCTGTGCTAGGAAAGCTGCAAGTTAAACTCTGCACTGTGCTGCGTGAGGTCACGATAGCAGAGACCAACAGCTAGGACTACATGTCCTGTTCATTCCCGTCAGCAGTATCGTATCAGACGTCCAAATACCTCCAGTTTATCCGTACGCATCAGTTTCTGCCCAGCAGAGCCTCCTGGTACTGTAACAGTAGGATTTCCGGAAACCAGGACAGGAGTATTTGGTAAAAGCTCTGCAGGAACCAAGCCCATCCCAGGAGAAACATGACTCAGGTAGGGACTAAAAGCCATCGTGGGGCTTGTTGCAAGTGATGGAGTCACAGGAAACGTTGTCTGTGTATAAAAAGAGAAAAACCAAAATATTAGTTAAAAAGCTCTGTCTTGGATTACCCATCAAAGCCTCGCCTCACTTCAATCCTTTTAGACAATTTGATTAGCAACATCAAAATGCTGCACTCTCCCATCTATTCATTTATTGCCGTTTACTTGCAATCCATTCGCTTCTCCTGACTCACAGATTTGTGACTCATCCTGAACACAGGGCATCTTTGTTTGTCAGATCAAAGCATATTGATGATCTTTATAGTTTAATGACACAATTAAGAATTTCACGCCAGCAATTAGGGCAGGCCCAAATTAAACAGACTTCTCACTCCCAAATAAATGTCTCAGCTTCTGTGTGTCTACACCGCAATGCTGTACAGAGACCCCAAGGTAAACTGCAGCTTCAGGACCCCGAAGCAGGCAACCCCGTTAACTAGTTGAGTTCACTATCAGCCTCCACGGAGCTCCACGTCAGCACGGCCAGGGGGGCTCAGGTAGGCAAAAGGCGTCATTCAGTCAGGCGAGGCATCTCTGCTGTGGTTTGCTTGGAGGTCCAGCATTCTGCACATCTGGGCTTTGTTTCAGACTGTCAACAGCCTCCAGGCAAAAGCCATTTTGCAGGAGTACCCCAAACTCACTAGTGTCACAACATGCCAGACCTCGTGGCTTTGGCAAGAGCAGGTGGGTCATGGGCTTGGAATAGCCTTGGACAGAGCGTACCAGATGAGATGGCTAAGGTGGGCTGATAAGAGATCCAGGATCCCACCTGGGCTGCAAGGAACGATGTTCCCATGAGGAGACAGAACAACGGGCCAAAAAGATCTTAAGTGCTTCAGGTCAATAGATCACATCAGGCAGGCCTTCCAAGCGCAGCAGAGATTTAGCACCGGTGGGCAGAGCCACTTCCCCAGCCTGAACCGCTCCAGCAGCGCCCATCTGGGAACGGAGCTGCTGTTCTGCCAGGCAAGTGAGATCACACAGAGCTCCTAAGCAGGTGCTCAGTGGAAAATCTGTCCCTGGCCTCGACAGCCAGGGAGTTGGTGAGGCTTTAAAGCACCAGATCCGAGGTGCATTTGGGAATGAAACCAATTCCAGCTGATGAACAATCCCCCCTGCTCACCCAAAGACCAGAGCCTGCAAGGCAGCACTCCTGCTCCTGTAGCAGAGCCTCCAGCAGCCCCCCGGGGAAGCAGCCTGTGACTCGCAACTATTTATATTTTCCCTTCCACCACCTGCTCCGCTGTGACCTCTGGGTTACATTTAAAGCTGCTCATGCCTACAGTCATATGTGATGCCGTCCTTGGTAGCTAGAGCCTCTGCTTGGCAGTAAATGCAAGCATGCTTAGAAAATGGCCTGGGGCGTTTTTGGGCCACACGCATTATCCCCTTCCTTGCTTTTAGTTTGGTACTTCCAGTCCTGTGGGCTTCTAAAAGAAACCACACGTGGACAGCGTGTTGCTCAACAGCATCTTCATCCCAGTACTGCTATATACTAGGAAATACTGCTTGTTGCAGTCTGGAAGAAGCTAGCCCACATGACACCAGCCAAGCTGTCCCAGCCTGTCTTTAGCCTCACGATGCCCCCTCCCCAGGGTCAGTGACAGCCAGCAGCTCCTGAGCTGGTGGGAAGGGGGACGGCAGGTCGCTGCCAGTGTACATCCCGCTTTCTCCTCCTCGAGGAGGAGACGCAGCCTCCTGGATCAGCAGCACTGGGTGCTTTAAGTCTAGCAGAACCAAATAATCCTCTCTCTGGGATGGATTTCTAATTTTCCTTCTTTTAAGCCTGAGCCAAGCCCCACTTCAGCTGACGGCAGACTTCATAACTATTAAACCCAGAGATCCTCCAGTCCACAGCTCTTTATTAAATCATTTTCTTCTCTTTCAATTCTCTGTGGCTCCCAGACATTTTACACCTTTTGCTGCTAGAAAAGCTCTTTAAGGATCTTCAAACACCGTGACTCCCCGAACACTTTAGTGCGAAGGCAGCATCCATTAGACTGTTTTCTTCTGTGCGAGCACCAGTAATTACAGTGGCATCTGCTGAACTTCTGTCACCGTTTGCACTGTAAATGCTATTTTAAGGAGCTTCTCCAGCCTGGCCAGTCTGTGCAGGGTTATGCTGGGGCCTGAGATGTTGTCAACGCTTGTTTTATGTACCCGTAATAGCTGAAACCTGGCAGCACACATCGTTTGCAGAAATGTGTGGGCAAATCTACCCTATGTTTTTTCCAGCATCTAATACAGCAGGAGTCCTGGCTATCCCAACACAGCAGGTATAGCACAGACATTGCTCCAAAATTTCAGGGGATCCTTTAAGGCAGGCTTCCCTTGCCTGGGCTCAAACACAGCCGGGGACCAGCCCAAGGATCTAGCTAGTTACCAAGACGGAGGGGCGATGTTCCTCCCACTGCTCAAGCAGAGGATGCCAGGGCATCTGTGCAGCCAGGGAGGAAGGCTGAAGTCTTGCAATGCCTCACACTCAGTCAGTTCACCAGAAACCGGTAGGAAGGGGTGTGAAACACTCATGGAGAGGTAATGTATCAGCCTCTCCACCAAAGTCACCAATATAAACAGGGAGGGAGTCCTTCTCCCTGAAACCAGTCCCCATCTCCAAAGCCATTCCCCAAAAGCAGCCCCTCTCCTCACTGGGAGCAACTGGCAAGGGCTAACAGATCCAAACCCAAGCCAAAGCAAGCAGAGGAAAGACGTTGCTCAGGGAACAATTGAGGAGCACCATCTACTCACAATCCTGGAGACCTGCAGAGGGCTGTGTAAAGGACCAGGATGGTTTTTTATCGCTGCTGCTGGTTGTTCACCCATTTCCACGCCCTGGCATCTATCTGCTGCTGCATTCTCAAGGTTTCACAACCACTTCTGCCCACCTGAACTATGCGCCCAATGCCACTGATTGAAAGTGGCAGTTCTGCTCCACACCCTGCCCGTGGGCAGGGGCCTGACACTCCGCAGCCATTTCCAGGGGATGCACAGCCAAAGAACGATCAGACCTCACTCAACACATTAAACCTAGAAGCACTGGGGTTTTAAAGTCTGAAGCATGCTAAGCACACTGAAAACTGCTCCTTTGTAAGCTGGCATCAGGGAGCTCTGTATTTATTGTGGATGGTGAGGGGAAAAGATGGGCTGCGCTCACTGCCAGCCCTGTCTGCCTGTCTTGGATTGGGAAATCCAGTCTGGCTCATGTATCCATACCAGTAACAAAGATGCTGCCAGCCAAACCTCTCCTCCCTTTACATGTCTGCAGGTCCCCTGTGTCCTGATGGAATCTGAGTGCAAGTGAGTTTCTTCCTTACAGCCAGAATCCAACTGTAATTTTCACTCCAAACAGTACTGGTCTCCTCAATGTGCCTCCCATCCATCTCTTGTGATTGCTGTGCTGGTTTTGGCTGGGGTAGGGTTAATTTTTTTCACAGTAGCTAGCATGAAACTATGTTTTGGATATGTGCTGGAAACAGTGTCGATAACAGAGAGACATTTTAGTTATTGCTGAACAGTGCTTACACTGAGCCAAAGCCTTTTCCTTCTTCTCACGCCACCCCACCAGCGAGCAGGCTGGGGGGCACGAGGAGCTGGGAGGGGACACAGCTGGGACAGCTGTCCCCAGCTGACCCAAGGGATGTCCCACACCATAATGACATCATGCTCAGCATATAAAGCTGGGGCAAGAAGGAGGAAGGGGGGACACTCCAAATTATGGCGTTTGTCTTCCCAAGTAACCTTTACTCGTGATGGAGCCCTGCTCTCCTGGGGATGGCTGAACTCACGCCTGCCCATGGGAAGCGGTGAATGAATCCCTTGTTCTGTTTTGCTTGCCTGCGCAGCTTTTGCTTTACCTATTAAACTGCCTTTACCTCAGCCCACGAGTTTTCTCGTTTACCCTTCCAATTCTTTCCCCCATGCCACTGGGCAGGGGGCAAGCAAGCTGCTGAGGGGCTTAAACCACAATAACTGTACACAGCCAGGAAATCTTGACAGATCAGTGTTATGACTGTACACAAAAATAGTCTCAGCTTAGTTGCTGGTGTGCTCTAGGGCAAAACAGATGGATTGAAAGTATCGCCACTTACCCCTGCTGCCCCCCTTAAAGCTCTTACAAATTCAGGAAATACAGGGGCAGGTTTCCTTGCAAACTAACTTTTGTTAACTGTAGGCATGTGCAGACACTACCAGTAACTCCTGAGCAAAGTGAAACAGGTTACAGTGCAGCAGCAGAGGGGTTCAGACTAGTAGCAGCTCACAGGACTGGTTTACTGAGTATTAAAATGCTTGCAAGAATAAAAAACTAATAAAAAAAAAAAAAAAGGAGCTGAAATGGCTGCTGGGAGAACCCATCTCAGGGGGAGGGTGCCAAGGACCTTGACAGCTCTGACCTCCTCACAGACCGTGAGAAGAGGAGCAGTTGGGTTGAAGGTGTGAACAGAGAGAAGGGACCACCCCAGGGAGGGACATTTGTTACCAGTGGCAATGGAACCTGGAACAGCTGATTTTGTTAACAAACTAGAAGTTGTATTCCATTTGCCTAGCAGAAATTGTGCTAAAGCTAGAGAAGAAACAACAGAGTGGGTGTGAAGAGGAAGGCAGAGGAGCGGCTGGTGTTTTGTCGAACACAAGCGCTGTCTCAGCCAGGAAGTGTTGATTCTGAGTTACCTCAGACCCTAAAAAGGGAAAGCCTGAAAATGAGAGACCCAATATAAATACAGAGGTGTTGATGGCCTGAAGGAGGAGGGGAGACAGGTCGCTGCTAAGCATCTACACATGGAAAGCACACAAAAAACAGCGGCAGCTTTTATTACAGTCTGGTGATAGAAACGTCGAAGATAAAGATCTTGTACTGACAAGGCTGAAGACCCTGATACTGGAAACATAATTGATGCTGTTCATAAAAAGCAAAAAGCTGTGTTCTGCTCCAATGCAACTGCATGGGGCTGGCTGTAAAACCACCCCTCTAACATAAAGGCTGAGCATGCTGGAATAAACCCAACTGGCCAAAGTATCCAGCTACCTACCGCTACAGATGCTTGTTCCCCTATCAGACTGCAAAGACACACTCCTAGCGCTCAAAGGATCTCTCATTTGTGGGCTGCTGTAGTGGAAAAGTCAGGTGTTAAAGCCCCACAGCACTGTCTCTTGGTAGACACCGGCTCCCAGTGGGCCAGGGTATGTGTGTTTATTCGTTCCTACTGTGCCTTTGACTAGAGGCTGAGATACAGGTCAGGTTTTTGCATGGAACAAATGCATGTCCAAAACACCTGCTGAAATCTGCTCCAGCCCTTGCTCCAAGTGCCACTGGTCAAGTGAGTTGCTCACCCTGTGCTTTAACCCCTCCAGCAGCACCAAGGGTCCTGCTGCCCCGTGAGAGGATGCAGACCTGGCTTAACGTCTGTGTCGTCTTCAGAGGCATGGGTGACTCAGAGCTGTCAAGACAGTTCTGGCTACAAAGACCTTGACAGGAAGAAGGATGAAGAGCTTGAGAACAAAGATGGGAAAACAACTTCGCCGTGCAGCAGCAGAGGCAGCTGCAGGGCAGGAGCAGAGGCAGGTGTGCCAACCTTGCCATGCTCTATCCAGCTGCCTGTTCAGACACAGCTAACAGGGCAGCATCATGCAAGACACTGTCCTACTCCACCAGGTCAATTCAGAGACTGTGCTGAAGCACCTCCATGGCCCGGCCAGCCCCAAAAGTCTGTCTTGCGCTGCTGCAGAAAGGGGAGGGTGAGGATCAGGCCCAGGGTGCAGCACTTTTTGGGTGGTCTTGCTTTGGCCCACACACAGCTCAAAGCGATCGTATCTGAGAAATCAAACATAGCATTGACCAAAACAGCTCTCTGTATCAATGCCAGAGCCCAGCTCTATCCGCCTTCAACCTGACTTTCACACAGTCCAACAGAGACAGAAGAAAAACCAGCCCAGACAGCTTCCAGCACAGCTCAACCGAAGGCAGCAAAGTCAAGGTGAATTTGGACTTTCAAAAGTCACAACTTCACTACAGAGTCTTCCTACTTGGCACCTGTGTGGTCTCTCCAAGGTCTCTCCCAGAGAAAAACCACCATGCTGACCAAATACCCTGCTCCATGTCCTTGCTTGACTTGGTTTAAAGTGCTGTACGAAGCAGTCCGTTTAAAACTGCATCACGGGCACCAAACATTCATGTGATTCTCAGCTTTGCACAAACGGTTAGCAGCAACATCAGAGAGCAGCCAGAGACTTCAGAGAAATAAGCTCATGCTAGCAACCATTAATTCACACCTAGTAGGCTTCCATGAGCAGCGTGCAGCAGGCAGCCCACCTGGGACACGGTTCTTCTCTAAGCAGCGCCTTCATTAAACAGCCAACATCAGGGTCCTGCCTCTCGGTTCAACGGGATGATTAGCTCTGGCTGGATGTCAGTGGTGGTGCAAGAAGATCTGGCGGTGACTGTTTAGATGCAAACTCACAGACAGACACATTCAATGCCATTTCAGGAAGCGTGGTGAAAAGCTGCTATGTCAAGTGCTGGGGTTTTTTGCGTTGGTTTTTTTTTGTTTACACGGTAGCTTTTCTGATGAAAATGCACTTTAAAATGTCTAAGCATTCAGCTATTGTTTGGAGCTAATAAGCACGCTGTTCCAAACCTCGTCTCTGGCAAGCATCCCAATTAAGCAGGCATCCCGTTGATCAGCTTTCTGATCACATGGGATTTGTTCTGCTGCTGCATCTGATATAATACTTTCTGCTTTGAAGAATTTCACGTGTAGCCAGAAGGAGGCCCCACCCTTCTCATTTAGAGAGAGAAAAAATTCTCAAAGCCTGCTTCCACTGGCAGCATCTTCAGGAAATCAAAGGCAGTTGAAAGAGCAATCTCTTGTTTGTCCTGAAATTGGTGTGGAGCAAGTCGGGCAGCAGGAATTGGACCAAGAGCTCGTTTACTCTGAGCAAAGTGTGGGAAAGCAGGAAGGGAGCAGTCATTGCAGAACAAATTTTTATTTTTCTTCTTTGCCCGTATCTCCCCCATGGCACAATTCAGAACCCAGGGACCTTTCTCATCAGATAAGGTTACCTCTGAAATTTCAGAGAGCGCAAACCAGACAAACTGACAGATTCAGTCCCAGAGGCAATTTAAGAGTGAAACTGCAGGAATGAACTGGACCTGCAAGATTGCAAAATGGGAAGATGGGAACTTTCCAAAGAGGAAATCCCAAAGATGTTTCAAATAGCCATCTGAAGAGTGTCCACTGTGAATTCCCCACAGAAGAAAACCCCAAACAGGAAAGGTTTGCTTTTGGTACAGGGCTAGGAAACCAGTGCTACCATTTTGCGGGAATTCAGGATTTCCTTCTGATGTGCACGTGGTTTCAAACTGCACAAAAGGAGGTGCAAAGATTACATCAGATTAGAGCTTAAGGCGCAGAGCAACTGAAGACTTTTTCTGTGGCCCGTTTTTTCTTCTGCCTCACTTTTCTGTCTTCAAAATGGGAAGAATAAACAGCGTTTTCCTAGCTTACACAGCAGGATGAAGATAAAGCTGCTAACACACACAAGAAGACCAGGCGAAGGTGAACACGGAAAAGTCTTCCTAAGACAGGAGGAACACGCCAGACTAAAGAAACGCCCTGGTATGGTGGCAGAGCATCAGCACGAAGGGGCACTGGCCAGCTTTCCCTGCTGAAATACAGCTCAGTCACAACCTCTTACACCACCAGCACAACAACAGCCTCCAGCCAGGAAGAACCCTTCACTAGTCTCTTGTGAAAATAAGCCAGAGACACCTGAGCTTTTCAAAGCCGGGATGACAGATGCTGAGTCTCAAGCCCCGTTTGGGCAGAGAAGCCAGGCATTGTAGGTGGGACACCAGGAGGCCAAGTGCAGGCTGCTTCCCAGACTTGTATACCTTCAGGCTAGAAGAGTTTGTTCTAGGGATACAGCCAGACCTCCCGTGTGGCACAGCACAAGGAACCTCATCTGACAACTGCCCTTCAAGTGCACACTGCCCCTGAAAAGACATTTAGCCCCAACTTTAAATGGAGAACTCCCAGTTAAGCTCTCAGTTAAAAATGCGCAGCCTATTTATGTCCACAATGAAGAGCAGCTTCAAGACCTCTGACTTTTCTTAAAAATATATATAGCGACAGACTCAAACTCAGCTGACAAATGTCACCCCCTCCCAGATACACCAACTGGCAGACACAAGCTGTCCTCTCCCTGGCCTAACAGGGTTCTCCAGCCTGAAAACCTGTTTTAACTGATAGGCAAAAGCAGGGACAGACAATGAAGGCTTCTCTGAACTACCTGCTCTGCAAACACCCCTTTCCCACAGGCTTCATTCCCTACCCGAAGAGAAGCAAATCATTCCTGCTGTTAATATAAACCAGCATTACTGTGAAAGACAAGTGACAGGGCTGTGACATTAGCACAGCTCTCTGCTGGGAGGATCGCAGTGAAACAGGGCTCACTCCCAGGCATAAAAAAGTATTAAGGTCTGGGTAGCATATTCATCTTCCCCAATTTTAGCCCACCAGTACAATGCACCTAGTCCAAAGGAGCGAGCTGGCCTCTTGCCACAGTGGGGAAGAACTCCAGCATCCTCACCCCAGTGTAAAACAGCTATCCAAAGTAGGATCCATTGGAATTCAGCCACTCGGTGTACGTGCGTTAACTGGTCAAATGTCCACCTGGTGGTAAGACCCTTCCACTTGATGCCCTGAATCTCGCATCTCCTTCGTTATCAAAGGAGAGGCACAGCTTGCAAGAAGATGCAGAGGTAGAACCAGACATCCCTCTGGAAGATGCTGCCCACAGCTGTGCAGCACAGACAAGCACAGGGCTGGGGCCCCCGTGAGCAAACAGTAAAGAGACGCAGAGCAGCGTGAGCCCGACTCATCGGCGTAACTTACAATTGGCTGTAGTTGCGCGCCTGGCAGCATGAACTGCATTTGCTGAGCAAACATGGCTGCGGCTGTCTTCTGCTGGATCAGGTTGTTGCGTCCATTTATTTCAAGTTGTGTTTTTAAGTGTGGGGGAGGGTGGAGATATTTGCAGTTCTCTCTGGTACACCGGCCCTAAAAAACATAATGAAACAGCATTTCAGTGAATGTAACACTCGGGGCAGGCAGAGAAATTTAATTAAGGTTTGTTTGGGTTACTGTAACAACACAATCATTTGGGTGGAGGCAGTTTGGTACTACTGTGCCTCTTTTGTTATTTTTCTATAGCCGCGCAATACTTAGGTGAAGAGAAGAACAACATGACTTCTCCTGCAGTAACACTAACCAAATACTATCAAGCTAAATCCAAAAGTTAGGCTTCCTGATGTTAAAATGATAGCTGTACAAAAGAAAAAAAAAATCTAATCTAACACAAAACCCAGTATTTTCAGAAGCTAGTGACAAACAGCTCCTGAAGCAACAACAAAAATTCCCCATTTTCTTGTGTGGGCTGTTCTTCCCCTCCCTTCCTCCCAACACCAGACCACTTAATTGGCCCCGACCAGCAGACAGCAAGAAACCAAACTGTCTCCACCACTTCTCCAGCTGTGCTGGGTAAAACGTTAAGATGACAGCTCTGTAAAGCAGCACCTCTGATCTCCAACATGCACGTACCCCGAGATGCTGAGAACTGGTAGTCACAGGAGGAAGACGTGAAAAAATTCCCCCCTTCATGCTTTCGTCTGTCAAAAGCCATAGTATGTTGCATCACCCCCCCACCTCCAATAAACACAAGCACTGGGGAAGTCAGTGGCTTCTCAAAAGCGAAGGATCACTAGTGTTACAGATGACCTCAAATCAACTGAGACCATTGCTTTTAAAAAAATCTACAAACTGTGCCTTGCCTTAGTAGTGTTTGCAAGCAGATAGAGGAACATAAATATCAACAGTCCACTGAACACAGAAAACTAGTAACAAATTTTGTCAGTAAGATGAAATAATCCTTTAAAAATATGGGGTTCCCCCCCACCCCACCGTGTATTCCCTCCTCCAGAAACAGAGGCATACAAAGTACAAGGAACATTTTACGCAACTTTACACTTAAATTTTATAAATAACTTCTATGCAAAAAATGATGAATTTTTTTGAGGCAGTATTTCTTCGGAGCTGTTCAGAGCTTATTAAAATAAGGCCAGACCTGGGGTCCAGAGCTGTTACGTGACAGATAACTAAGAATCATTCCTGCTGCCAGCAAAGGAGCAGGACCTCCATCAGCCAGCCCGTCCCAGGCACTCTTGTCAAGCGCTGGACGCCAAGTTCTCAGCCTCAGTATAATTAAGCGTGGTTTCAAAAAGAGGCACATCGGGTGACCCCACGTACCTGCTCCCATTAGCAGAATCACTCACAGCAGAGCTGTAGCCCCACAACCAGGTCCACAGGGGTACACTCAGACTGGTGGAAGCCCCCAGGATGAGTCCTGCCTGCAGCCGGGATGCTCCTCTGGGGGTTTTTAAGACTTGCACGCACATACAGGTGGAACCACTGGCCAGTCTGAGTACCACTGCACAAAGCCAACACCGTGACCCGCTATGGGGGCTCTTTTGGAACTCCCACACAGGATCATTGGCATGCCAGGAGAAGAGTAGGTCACTAGAGCAGCCCGAGACCTGCAAACTTTAGGTGTGCTTTCCTCTGCCCCCCCCCTTCCTGGTGCGGATAGCGGCTTCACTGGGGAGAGGGCTGCAGAGCATTACTACAGCCTGAAAGGGGCTGTATGGCAAAGTATCATGAGAAACAAGCTCCTCTCTTATCTGCTCCAAGGAGATCAGAGAGCTAAACAAAACCCCTGGCTCCCTGTTGTTATTTTGAGGCAAATAATTAAATGCGAGAAGCGAGGGGAACCCAGTGGGACAGGAAAAAATCCACTCCCAACCTTCAGCAGCCTGCCTTGGCGGAATGAAACTCTCTGCCCTGCTCCTACAAGAGCCCAGCGCTTCCCAACGACCCAACTCACAAAGAAAGCGGCTTTTTAATGCTATTGTTTTGGCTTCTCAGCAATCCAACAGCCCCAGATTCCCAGCTGTGAGCTAATTGCTCACAGGCCCCGAGGACATGAATCTTCATCACCAGACACTTTCTCACATCTGTGTAAAGCAAGGGTAAAATGGCACCATGCAGCTGGCTGGTGCTCAGACAACCCAGCACTACTACAAGGTAAATAACTACATTAATCTGGAAGAAGACGACGACTCCTCAGCACTGGGTAGGTTTGGGTCGTCCTTCTCATGACATCTTTCCAGTAGCACAGGACTAGATCCCTCCACAGCCCTTCCCACCACCTGGGACCCAAGCAGAGCTCAGCATTCAGGCTCAGAGCACATCTGCAGCATCCCACCGCCACAGCTGGGCTGCTCAGAGCAGGAGCTGACCCCACACAGCAGCAGGAGCCGATGGCCAAGCAGCTGCTCTATTCTAAGCCCCAGACTTGGAGGACTTGCACACCAGCCTTAGAAATTCCTCCTGGTTGAAACTGGCACAACTGCTTTGGGTTGGGAAAACACTAATTTCTACCAAATTTGGAATAAATCGGTGTAGATGTTTCTACACTGCAGGAATAGAGAAGGTGAAAAAAAAGCTACTATTTTTTGTGAACAATACTTACAAGGCCTTCTTCAACTTGAAGAGGGCTTTGCTATTCTAACTGAAATTTTGCAATGTCATTGATACCAGCCATCCCAGCCTGGTGCGAAGCTTTGTTCTACTTTCTTCTCAAAACAGAGTTTGTTTAATTCCAACAGGGGGTTCTACAAACAGAAAATTTTTATTATCAACAACAAAAAAAACCAGCCCACACAGCATGAGGCCTTAATCCTGCAGACAAAGCTGGGAGCAGAAACCAATGTCCACACAAGAGTGCTACTGGTTTCCTTGCAAATAAATATGTCCGCACTGAACTGAGAGCTGTGCAAACGCTGCTGCAGAGCAAAGGCTGTGAAGTGCAGCACGGCTGTCAGCCAGGCCTTCTAGGGCTCCACGAAGACTCGATGAATCACTGCTGCACTGGGATTCAAAGCTGCACCTTCAGTCTAGCTCCTCCTCACCATCATTTTGATCCTGAGCATCATCAACCACTGCATTTCACCAGGGTGAGTTAGAAGCCGCAGCTGGGTCATGTTGCCCTCTCCAATACCACAGTAGGTTCTTCATCTCTCAGATAATGAATTTCAGGAACTGACGATGTGACCGAGAGTGACAAAAAATGTTCCCGGTTTAGACATCCAGCTATGAAACAACTTCCAAGACGTCTCACTCTAAAATGATGGACGTCTCTAGTATCGTCTGAACTCCCAACACTGGTAGGGGTGATCCCTTCTTCTACACTTCCATCACAACGCCCACAGTTCTCAGTACTTCTCAGCAAGCATATGCTCTTCAAGACCAATTTCAGCTCTATGAAAGCCACCAGAAGGACAAAGAAACTGCCATTATTCACTTCTCAGTACCAGCTGCAACACAGCAGGGAAAACAACAGGGGACTGGTAGCAAATCTGCTGTGTGGATACTGGGCTGGGGACAAATAGGGACAACTCCATTTTATATCTGGGTGGCCTAGGAATACAAGATGAGAAAATACAACAGGAATCAGGCCCCTAAGTTTCAGATGAGCATCTTTATGCTGTAAGGCGCAGTTCTGCTGCAGTGACCAGCCGTGGCTCCAGCACACCGAATGCTCAGCACGGGGCACAGGACAGTCCCAGTGTCCCGCAAAGACCTGCTGAGGCACTCTACAAACCGAGTGCTGCACTAAAAATCGCCATCCTAGCACCCGGAGGAGGCTGCTGCATGTCTCGGGAAGGAGCACTGATGGTGCTCAGAGACTACTAACCTGTGTCAGCGAGTGGCATGCTGAGCCTGCTGGAACCAGCGCAGCCATCCTGTTGTAACTGGAGGAGTTTGTTGCTGTTACTTTAGCATGAGCACTGACCCCAGGGAAGGCGCATTTCCACCCTGTCCCAGGTGGCACACAAGCCTGCAGCCAGGGAATCACCACCCAGCAACAGACTCTGCTGCTGGCCTTGGTAACGTGCTAAATATAGCGGTATTTTCTGGCTCCTTGCAAAATGGAAGGAGTGTGAAAGACCATATTCATCAGCTGCTTTGCCAACTACAGCCAGGAGGGAAAAGCATATGGACTGCACTTCCTAGGCTTGAAAAACGGGTATTAAAAATAAATCATTAACAAATTTTATAGGAGTATCTTCTCCCCCTTTCTTCCCACACACTCCCCCCACTCTTACAGTAGGCTGCTGGCATGTGATTGACTCTGTGTTGCCAACTTAAGTCATGCTGTGATGGTGCATACTGTAAATGGCTGGCATCTGACACTAGCTAACATGACAGCAGCTTGCAGTGCAGCAAAGCCAGCTGTTCCGAGTGCAGCACTGATGGCAGCACACTCAAATCCAGAAGAAAAACCTGCATGACACCTGGACATTTGGAATCTGCTGGGCTGCACCTTTTCATCTGCATCCTAGCTTGGAGGGATGCAAATAAGAGCCTGCTGGGTACTGCATCAGGCTGTATTGAACCTCCCCTAAGCATCCTCCACAAATTCTCCTCTCGCTGGCTGCTGAGGCGAGCTGCGCTGTGCTGCAGAAACAAGGCTTCCAGCACAAACCCAAGGCTTGCTCATGTTTACACCAGTAATGCAGTTTGTTATGGTCTCTTTAATCCTGGACACCAGTGAGGGGTTCCAGAGAAGACACATTTCTGGTTTTAATGACTGCACTGTATGTCCTGTCAATCACCAGTAGTTCTCATGTGAAAATCTTTAAGCGAATGTTGCTTTTCACACACTTGAGGCTGCAGTAGGCTTGTGCCCTGACTGTGCTGTCTTCCACAGACGCTGATGACGTGCAATGACTGACAGCAAAAAGAATGAAAAGAGACCAGGCAGGAAAGGATTTCCATGTTTTGCACAAAACCAGGCACCAAAACACAGCTTGTCTACATAACTTTTCCCTGCATGAAACAGCAGATTTCCACCCCCCCAAGAGGAACTCAGCGGGGAGGCACATTCAGAGATGCGCTGGCCCTGCTTACTCAGTGCCTGTCGTTCCAGCGCTGAGGCACGAAACGCTCTCTGCTTTCCATCCCACTCAGCACACGCATGCAGAGGCCTTCTCCTGGCTGGGAATCCTCACTCCTGCCAGAGCCTTGCATGGCTTTCACACGTGCAATACAAGCTCAGCCACCGTGTGAAGGGCAAACAGAGACCACCAGGTGGGAGGCAGAAAGCGGGGAGCTCTGGGCTTCATCCCTGTGTCCATGCAGCACAGCTAACAACACATACTGGGCAGCACGTGCTGCTCCAGGTCTACCCTACCGCTGTCTCTCTTGAAGAAGAAATACTGGGAAGCAGACTTGTATCTGGCAATGCCCAAGCTCCAAGTCCTTCACCCACCCTAGAGGGACTTGCAGCTTCAGAGTTACCCTTCCAGGAAAGCAGATCACAGGTGTTGAGAACACTGTCCATCCACCACTGCAACTCAAGTACTTCGTGCTCGCTATGGTTTGTCCCTGAGCTGAGCAGCTAACATGCTGGATGGATCGTGTGGCTCATCCTGCCATCTCCAATGCTACATCCCACTCCTCTTTCTGCACAGGTGGAGTGCTGCGCTGGAGGGAGGAAGGGAAATGGCTGTCCATCGTCACTGCTAAAGCACACACCTTCTGCTCAGCAAACATCAAATAGCATGGAAATAGCATGTTTTCAACTGAAAAACAAAGGAGGCTGGAGCCAACAAGTCAGCCTGATCGTTAGTGTTACCTCTCACAGATAGGTGTTCAAGCAGCCAAGCTGTCACTCGCTGCAGTTCAAAGCCTAGCTCTGTACATACCTTATCTGCAATTCCTTTCTACAGGCTAATGAAATGTTAAAAGTTATGCTGCCAACTGAGTCAGTGAGAAGTACAACCTTGCAACCTCCCTTGAACATTGACCCCGGCACAATACATCAGATAACTTCTGCTTAATAGCAATACTTTTCTCCTCGCAGTGCTGGAGTAACTTACTTTTACAAAGAGATTTTAAAGTGCAATTATGTACAAAGCACTCCTTGAATGTGTTCTCATGGAAGGTTGTTAGCCCACCTACAAGGATCCTAAAAAACACATCCAGAAGGATGTAGAGAAGTGACACATCACCCCCAGGCCTACACAGATCAACTTCATCTACATTCTTTGCACCTATTACTTGTGTATTTTCCAGACAAGGGACTCCAACACATCACACTCCCTGCAGCTGATCCTCAGCCGCAGTTTTGCTCCTCCTGCAACTGAAGCCTAAAACATCTCTTACCCTTGAGGGCCAGAACAAGAATTATTCCCTTCCTCTTTGAGGAAGGGCCCATACTTAAAGGCTGCAGTCACATCTATCCCCCTTCCTCAAACCTCTCTGCTCTAGACTATGCAGACCATGCTCTTTCAATGTCATAAGCATGGTCTACAAGCCTTTCATGAAGCTGCTCCCCCCGACAGCCTGTACCCCTGCAGACAGCCTGTACCCCCGCAGACAGCCTGTACCCCCGCTGACAGACAGCCTGTACCCCTGCTGACGTTTGCGCATGCACAGGGCGCTGCGCTCCAGCTAACCCCTTACTAGTACTGCGCAGGTACAAAGATCACATGTCCTGCAGAGAACACTGCTGCTTATGCGTCCCTGTATGACGTTTTCTTTCCTTCCAACTGTGTAACGTTTTTGATTCGTTCTCAACAAGCCTTTTCTAGAGCGACTGCCTACCCAGCTATGCCGCACCCTGTATCATGCAGCTGATTCACTTAAACGCAGTATTTCATACTGCTTTTACTGAACTCACACCCCTTTTTAATGGACTATTTTTCCAACCTGTCAAGACTATCTGCAACTCCACATCTGGTTCTCTAGCATCTGTAACTCCTCCCAGCTCAGAGCACTCTACCAATCTAACAAGCATACTCTCTCTGTTCCATCATTCGAGTCACCAGAACAAAACAAAACTGAACAGACTTGCCAAGCACATCCTTCCAGACTGCCACTGATCTCAGTTCAAGCTGTTGTGGGTTGTCACATAGATGTTTCTCCTAAGCTTTGTTCCCAGTCTTGTTTGGAAACTGATTTGTGCCACGTCAGACTCCCAAATCTAATGCCAGCACTCCATCCTCCGTATCTCTCTGAAAGGCTTTCCAGTTCTCCTTTGTCTCCTCCTCTCTGGACACTTGCAGGGATGCTGGAGAGTTAGTAGTGCTCTGCACCCCTCCTGTGCCATCACTACTACTTGCTACCAAGCATGTGTTTGTACACAACATTGGGTACAAAGAAGCTGGTGGTTTGAAGTTACTTGTAACAGCAATAAAAAAAAATATGGCACAGCTGGCTGCTGACATTTTTCAAATGCAGGTGTTAACACCCATTTACAGAGAGCCCAAAGACTGCTGCTATGGTATGGATCCTGCTGTGAACAGATCATAGCCGAAAAGAAAAAGCAAAACGTATCTTCCAGTTAGCATTACCAGATGGCAATCAGCCTCGAAGGGAAGGGAAGCAATGTAGACTTCCTATCACGCAGAAGTTTCAATTTCAATATATGTGGATAAAAATGTTACAGTTAAGGTTAATCTGGTAGCTTCCAGGTATGGATGATATAGACCCTGTGAAATGCATGTTCTAGTTAGGAATGAGTATGGTTCATGAATACCTAATTTTCTGGAAACAGGATTCAAACAGCCCATAAAAAGCACAAACCGCAGTTTTGCGACATATCTCCAGGATGAGCTTTGCCTAACTTCTTTGAACTTCCAAGCTCTGGGTCCAAAGAGCCACTTCCCTGAGCCTGCACAGATGAAAAGAAAACTGCTAAAAACACTTCAGGTGTTATTTTGGCCCAACTCCGCTCCCCTGCAGTCACTTGAGAAACCTCTTTAAATTTTATGCTGTTCTGAATGATGCTCTGAACTGCGGCAGCAGCATGTCAGCTCTGACCCAGGACTGCTCAGGCGAACAGGGACATGTCTTTTGTCAAGGTACAGAGGACAAGAGTCAGACCTGCCTTTCCACACAGCTTCACTGGAAAAACCTGAATATCTGTCGCAAGCTCCCAGGGCTACCAATGCTCCCAGCACTCTCAAGGCAGCCCCAGCTTGTCGCTGAAACAGCGACTGAATTTCATGGCTTCAATGAATGTCAGGTCAAGCCCTTTTTGAGCAAGCCTAGACTTGATTTTGACTGAAATAAGTAAACCTTCATGTTTTGCATGATTTCAAATGAAAGCAGGTGACATTCGGCAGCTATGACAAGAGTTTGGGGTCCTTTTGAACCGAGAGCTCAAAGCAAAGCTCAGTGGCATGTGCAAGTGCAAAGCAGCTAGCAAGCCCTCAGAGCAAACCAAGCAGATGCACCGTGTTTGCACTGCTTAAGTGAGGCCGGTGCATTTTGCACGGTCCCAGTCTGCTCAGTTCTCCTCTCCCTACAGCTGCGAGGCAGAGTCCAAGGAGGCCAACCTTGTAAACAAGTAACTGTAGGTGCTTGGGCTTAAAAAAAAAAAAAAAAAAAAAAAGAAAAAGTTACACTCCTCTGCAACTTTAAAAAGCAGGTCCAACACAGCCGCTTCAGTCCAGATAGGGTCTTAACTCACTTCATGTGCAGTGAGTTACAAAAATGTAGAAGGAATGGGAAGCATAGACAAAAATCCCTGGCTGTGGGACACTGGTGCTGCTGTTTGGCCTCCACGTCTCACTCGTGTGACTGCTCTACTAGGGTATTTCTGCTTTGCAGGGAGATGGAAGGAAGGGCAGAAGGAAGAAAAACGTCAGCATCATTTTTGCAAATGTATTCAAAGTTCGGAAAAAAGCTGCCAACAGCCAGCTGAGGGGACCGCTGAACAAACACTGCTAGAGACCTGTAACACCTCCATCTCTTTGTCATTCCGGCCTTTGCCTATGAAAGCCAAGCCTCACAAACCGGGGCTGAAGAGGCTGTGCCCTTGCATACACTGTGCTGAAGGCTTCTCCTCCACCACAGGACTGGAAGACAAGCTGCCCCTTGCCACCAGATGCACACCTGCTGTGGCAACGCGGACAGCCAACAGGGCTTTGGCCACCTACCTATTGTACGACTGGCGTGGTCACCATCAACAGGCATTACATGAGAAGCAGCAGCACTCTGCCCAAGCAGGAGACACACTTCCCATCATGTGGCACTGTTCAGCAGCTGAACAATTTCACCAGCATAGATATATTAAAAAAAAGTATACTGAGCAGATAACATTGCTTCCCTCGCACCAGGGTAAGAGACAGCCATCAGATGCAAATGCTAGGAACAAACAGATGCACAGTGTGGACAAAACCTACTGTAGATGCCAGTCCTTTCAAACAGTGGGTATAAAACTGCAAAGCACTTGGGCAGGGGGTTTCTCAAGATCAGATGCACGCTGCTGGGATTCAGACATGCTTATCTAGGACTCTCTTACAAAGTCTGCAGCCTCAAAACGTTTGTCAAGCTTGTTTTTGTTACACAGCTCAAACCAGAGCAGAAGAGAAAAACAAAGCAGAAACAGCAGCGTTTCTACATCCTCATGTCCCTTTTTGGTATCACCTTAACCAGTGACAGCTACTCACAGCTACTGCCAATAACTTCAAACCACTGAACTCTGCAGGCAAATCCAGCTCCAGACAGAAAAGATGGCTCGTTAGCATGGAGATCAAGTATTTAAACAAGTACCATCACCCCAGCATTTTTTTTTTTTTTACTTTTAATTAGAAACGGGGGGGGGGGCACACGCAACTACTGTATTCCAGTAGATTCTAAGCAGCCACAGGCACCAGCCTAAACTCCCAAATCCTCATTCACCTGGCAATTAGGGAAGCCGAGAGCTGCTGTGAGTGAAGTTTTACTTTTGCACATTGCTGAATACAGCAATGTTCTGCTGAATTTCCCCAGGACAGCACAAAGAGGTCGTGGCTGTCCTCCTGCTTTCACGCAGGATTTTCATTCCAAGCTGTTTGTTATACTTGAAGGTTCTTACAAACTCGGAGCAGTTATTTTGTTGGGGAAAAGCCCTGTAGCTCCTTCATTATATTTTTACATCTTGACAACTCTTTCCAGCTCTGTTCTCCTGCCAAGCTTTCTTCATTCAGGCCAATGGTATGCTCTGTTATGCTCAATGAAAAACATGTATTGATTTTAATGTTTTTGGTTTGTGGAATGTTTTTGCTTGCTCCAAGCAATGGACAGTGTTTACCAAGTCCAAGAAGTATGTATTAAAAGAGTACAGCACTGTCAAACTGTATTTTTTATGAGCTGTAGAGCCATAGAGCAGAAAACCGTGTTTATCTGAGAGATTACCACTTGCAATGAACAGCAATCTCACTCCACAAAAGAGAGGAATAAAGACTTCATCGAGCTCTTTTCTTTTGAATCCACCAACACATTTTGATGAGGCTATGTTTTGTGAACTTATCAGGCTGTTACCACCACATATTTGAAATTAGGTTAAAACAGAATAGAAGTATCATCAATTTAGTGTTCTGAACTGATCATTTTTAATGTCTTCCAAATATTATTCCACTACTTCCAGGTTCAGGAATGTTAAAAGCACAATAAAATAGGTTTCTTTAATACAGTATCAAATACAGGTCTCTCCAAGAGAAATCAGCTCTTACAGAGATCCCTGGCCACCGACCTGCTCAAGCAACTGATCGATAACAATCCCAAATGAAGGCATTTAGTGCCCGGCAAAGAGAGCACATTTAGGAGCACGTTTAGCCCTGGGATCACTGCATGTATTTAGAGCAGGACACAAAGCAGGGGACATCCTGCAACGTTAATATTCCTGTGGGTGAATGTTTCAGTGTGGGACTATTTGTAGGTAAAGAAATCAATTCTACCTGGAAGATAGAAACACTGGCATGTCATTGATTTTTTTTCCTCTGTAATAAATTTTAAAAAACCAAAACCACATGCCAGTCTCTGGAACAATATTGCACAAGTACTGTATTAAAAAAAACACCACAAAACTCCACAGAAAAACAAACAAAATAAACTTCTAATATGTCTTCCACCCTTTGCCTCCCTCAGTTCTGCCCCTCCCGATTGCTATTACACCAGGCCAGCTTTTGAAAATACTCAGTGTAGTTTCTCTTGTCCCTTAAACCACTTTTTCATTGCAAATCCCATAATCCAATTCTACAACTTTCACCAGCTGATTGAACCTGTCAAGGTCATATGGAAAGTTGATGCTTCTGACCTTCCTCTACCTACAGTGTCTGTTGAATATTACAATTGCAGCAGGCAAAGCACACGTAGACAGAACCAAGCAAAGTACATTAAAGCCCAGGAGAATAAATGTTAAAGCACTGTGTTCATGAATACAAATATCGGACACATGACCACCTCCAGCAGCCTCGCTCCTTGAGTTTACACAAGGGAGAAGGCAAACAGGGAAGCGCAGAGATTGATAACCAAGCGTCTGACCCAAACCCTCCCGTCCTGTCCTGTGGAGGGCAAAGCCATGCTCAGAAAACCTCATTCTTGCTGCGTTTCAGAAAGCAAAATGAAACTGCAAATAAAAAGATTTGTGGGTGGCTGGGTTTGGTGGTTGGGGTTTTTTTTAGAACTTGGCAGTATATAACAATTTACCAACTGAGGATTAGCCCCATTTTTGTTTGTGTTGTTGCTTTGCTCAAAGCAACAGCTTAATGGGCACAAACAGATTCCTGGTTTTCAAAAAATAATGAAAAAACTTACTTAAAAAAATTAATTCCATCTGGACTGACAATTCCCAGGGAGAATCTTCAGTCTAGAAAAAATAACTCTGCAGGATGTGCTTCAGCCTCAGCTACTGAGGGGCTGCCGGGAAGTAACACAGCAGCACCCCGAGCAGGGAAGGATGCTGGCTGAGCCCTGCCAAGCATGCCGCCGACTCCTGCTGGGGCACACCACGGACTGCCACCCTCGCTTTTTACCCTTCACCTGGAACCACCGTTGTGCCAGAACAGGACACAACAGTCCCTCTTCGCATTGGCTTAAGCCACCAAAGGAAGCGATTGCAGGGGAGCAGGCAGATGTAACACAGGAGGGTGATGCCCTCAGTCGCCACTGCAAAATTTGCTTCCAGCCATCCAGCAGAGCACGACGGTTTCATGCTCCAAGGAACAGGACACCTTTCTGCTCTTGGCTGAGATCTGCCCAACAGCAGGAAGGCAGAGAGCAAAGCCAGCTCCCCTTGTCTTTCACCCTGATCACCCAGCGATGTCCCCAGTTCCTCTCCTGCTTCTACTCTTCTCTGTCCCACTGCTTGGCTCCTTTACTGCTTCCCATTTGTCTCTTCCCGGCTCCACACCAAAGCCTACTCCTCCAGGCACTTTCTCCCCTAGCAGTGCCTCTCTGGCTACAGTTTTGTTCACCAAAGACCAAGCTTTGCCCTCTGCTCCTGTTTTAGCCACACGTGCCAGGCAGGTTTGTGCACAGCATCCCACCTCCCCTTTGCTCCAGCATTGCTGAGAAGCTACCAGACTACCAGGAAAAGGGACGACTGTGTGCCACTGACTCCACATGCTCTCACTCATCTCCAAGCAAGGACCCCAAGTCTTTCTGGTCCATGCCAGGCCTCAGATTTCACGCCCATGGTATAATGAACTTGCTGCTGGTCAAAGGATTAAAGGCACAGATACAAAAAGCACCTTCAAGAGAGCTCTTACAGCCTGCTAAGCACAGCAGGCAAGGACCACACATCTCTCGTGGGCCCTGGCTTCCAAAAAGGGCATCCAGGCCAAGTGACATTGAACCACAGCCGTCCACCTAGGAGGCTGCAAGGCTTGAAGAGAAAGGAAGAAAGAAAAAAAACCCCACAAAACAAAACAAAAAGAAAGCCTGCCTTGCCCTAGGCAAACACTCCACCTCAGTCAGCTTTTGCAGACTGATCTATTTTAGCATGTTGTTTATTACAGCCTGTAACATATGCACATTTAAGTCACAGAGGGGATTTTCCTTTTAAAAACACCTTCAGAAGTGCTCTTTAAGCAGCGCCTGGCACTAGAAAGCAGGTACGTGACCAATCTTTGCTACCATCTCAAGTGAAAGGGAGGTTAAGGTAGCGTGTTTGTTAGGAGTTGAGCCCACTGAGCAGCACAAGCTGTGCTGCGGTGGCAACAGGACAGGCCTTTTTCCATGGAGGTAAACACAATGGGCTCACAACGCCAAAGATAATGCGCTGCCATCTCTGTGGGCAAAAGGACAATTTGGCAATAACGTTCTGGGCTAAAACTGCAAACAGTGAGACGTATTTAATCAGAGTTCACATGCACTAGTCACAAGTACTGTACAGGCAGCCAGACTTAAGGGACAGGATGCCAAATTCTGTGCCAACATCAGCAAACCTGTTAATGTATGATGGATTTGCTAGAACAGCCTCAGCCAAAGCAAACTTTCTACCTGTCCTAATTACATCCTCACAATCCCCTGTTCCCCCAGTCTTTTATCCAGTCTTGTGAGGGTCTGTGCTGACTCACACTCCCTACCTCACTCATCCAAAGCAGACCCGTGCTCTTGTCCGTAACTGAGCACAGCCAAGTAATAAACCCTTCCCAGGATACAATAATAAATCAACACACAGGCTGCAAGGGAGTCCGCACAAGGAGGCTTTCTGCTCGCCCTGTACCCCACACTGACCTAGAGACTCAAGATTGAGAGTCACTGCAGTGATGTACAGCCCTAACACCCCAAAATCTAGCAAGAGCGGTCTGTTTTCTCCTTGCAATGCCAGGAATGGGGATTAACTGATAATACATTTTGTAGGAACCAGGATTTCAGACACTGAAAGGTTAATTCCATGTAGCCACTGATTAGATCTGCTCCCTCTCCTGTAACAAGAGCTGTAGGACAGGACACTGAAAAGGTTGTACAGCCTTTACGGGGTGGATGTATCCACTTTCTCCAGTGGGATGCAACTTTTGCCCTGCCAGAAATCCTGACCTAAATTCTCCTCTAAGTGGCACTGGTGTAAGTGCCAGAACAGCTAAGAAAGGAATGTGTCATGCGTGTGCATGCATGTGTATCTATCCATCCATCCGTCCCAGCAGACCAACAGGAATGGAACTGATCAGGGCTTTCATTTCATTTGCTTAGGTTTTTGGAGTTTGCGTTTTTAATAACTGCCAGGTTCGGTTTTTTAGGTTTGAGAGTGCAAGAGAGAAGGTGGGGGAGGTAGAAACAACTAAAGCACATCCATGTGGACATGCTTGCTGGTTCAGGCTTCAGTCACAAAAACTGATCGAATCACTGGGGGTGGTTTAGGTGCATGGGGTGTGTGTCTGCCCTTCCCGTGTTACCTTGCTCTGCTTTCCAAACTCACGCCCCTCAACTTCTGTGCCAAGCTGCTTACCCTTGTCCTGTTCACCAGTGCAGTACAGCCTGCCTGGTGCTCAACCTTTTGTAGACAAGGAGGAATGCCAGGATTAGCTTTTAAAGGCTGTTTTCTATTAGAAAGCAATCTCGACAACATGACTTCCTTGGGCAGGCAGACACCTGACCTCATGTATTTTCACTCCTGCCACTGACAAAAAGATACGGACACAGCACAATCCCTTCCTAAAACTGTAGCAAGGGAAAAACCTTTCACTGCCCCGATGGGGTACAGCCGGGATGGGTCAGTTCAGGCAAACACTGATTTGCTTTCAGGTGAGATAGACCCATACTGGATCGGGGTAGGAGAGATTTTTTTTTTCCCCCCTCCCGCAAGGAAGAGTGACCTTTCCTGAGGACAACTGCAGCCTCTCCGCCATGTGAGAGGAGTAGCTGCAAAGAAGCACCAGTGTCATTAGCAAGTCTGGAATGCAGCACAACCGGTGCCTACGTCAGCGAACACCCGGCTGGAAAAAATGCTCTCACTTGCTCAAACCAAGACAGATGGACTTCTGATAGGGCCCCTGCGAAAATCCCTGTGCAAACTTCTGTGCAAGTGCCTCTGCTACAAAGAAAGAAGGAAATTCAAGCAAAGTGCTAACACTTTGCCTCTGAATGGGCTGAGCTCTGAAAGCATGTGTAAAATCATTCTCCAAGAATTAGCACAATTAAAACAACAACAACAAAAAACAATTTTCAGTGCTGTGTCTGTCCTAGCTAATGGGAGCTCTATTCTGAGTAAAGACTTCTAATGATTTTACATTACCACGGACTTTTCAAAAACCCACGCAGAGAAACACAAAACAACAACAATGGAAATCCTTTTAATTCAATCTGCGCTTTATCGCACACGGCCACAGCAGGGGATTTTTGGCTGTGGGAATACAAATACTCATCAATGCTACAGCTCAGGGTCCTGCTCCGATTACTACCCAAACACAGAACGAGACGGTCCCAGCCTGAAGGGTTTTCAGTCTAAATACACCAGACTTGGTGGAAAAACCCCCAGGTGGCTAGGGGAAGCCCCAGCAACACCGAGACTGCATGGCAGCCACTGCAGCTACGGAGCTGTGGCTGCAATGCCCTTGATGCTTTCTCAGCTCCTGCCTCCTGGCAGCAGACAGCCTGCCCGTCGCATTGCTAGCTAAAAGATATCCTGCCCATTTGCCTCTCAGCCCCCAATGGACTCCCCCCGCCCCCACAACTCCCCCAGCTGCGGCACAGGAGCAGCCTGAGTGGGCTCCAGTGACAGAAGTGTGATGCAGAGCTGGCAGGGAGGCTATGCGGGTGCTGCGGCGTAATCCGTGCCCCACTGTGCTGTGCCAGCCAGCAGACGCTGATAAAGCAGATAGTGATGGGTGGTAGGGGTCCTTGCTGCATCCCCAAGCTCCCCTGTCACTTGGAACAGTGCCCTGGAGCCACTCTGCTCCTCCCTGGAGTCACCCCCCAACCTCCTTCCCTAACAGTCTGTCTCCTGCAGCTCGGTGAAGGTTTCAGACATCCCTGTCCTGCTCCTACCAACCCTGAGAGCTCTCCTGCTCCAAGCACCTCTGAGTCACTCAGCCTGTTTGCCTTGCTCCAGCTCCCACCCTGCAGCACGCCACGGGAGGCTTTACAGGCAACACAGCTGACACAGTGGAGAGCCAAAGTCTGCGGGGAGGTAAGCGTGATGATTACTTCTTCATCTGCAAGTGCACAAGATGCACCGTGAAATAAAAATGACTGCTGAAGCAACAGGAGAGGAGGAGGGCAAGAGTCTTCCTGCGTTGCCTTGTTCAGGCTCTGCAGACACCACACCTAATGACAGGGATGCTGCAGGAAGGCTCAGGGACAAATAAGCCCACAGGGGAGGAGGAAACAGAGCAGAAAGGAGAAACAGGGCATTAGAATAAGGCTGCACACCTTGCACCACGGGAGCAAGATTTGGGAGGGCTCCTGCAGAAAGCAGCAGGAGCATCTTTAACATCTTCTCCTACAGCATTTGGGAAGGAATGACACCCCCTCCAAAGGCAACCGTCTTGGAAATCTGCTGTTTTATGAAACGTGATTCCCTCACTGGGAGGAAAGGGTCTTCCTTCCTACCTCAAACACCATCACCTCTGCCATTATCTGGATGGCCTTCCAAGCCCTCCTTTAAGGGTCATCTACATGTCCAGCTTTCAACTCCCCACTGCCCTGGCTGCTCAAGTACTACCGCCTGGGCTGAAACACCCAACCCCGCACGGCTCTCATCTCCTCCTGGCAAACTCATCCAGCACTCAGCATCTGCAGCATCACGTGGAAGGGACCCCAGAAGCAGAGCCCAAGCACTGCACGCAGCACAATGCAGCATGAACCAACCACATGGGATCAAGCAGCACTTAATGGTAGGAAAACAAGCTTTGTTCACACTCTGATCTTTCAGGAGCTGACAGCAAGAGGAAGAAACGCCGGTCGGCGGGATCGGCCAACACGGTTGGGATTACACGCTGAGGTTTTGTTTTCAAACTTAGCTTGGTTGTGGCAGGGCTCTTTAAGGACCTAATCTCCGTGTGACTGTTCCCAGCACCAGCCGTGCCCCTGCGGATAATAAGGACTTAGGAAAGCACGGTCTAATGACGGCTGTGCTCCCAGGCAGGCTGGCTGCAACTCCGCCATGTCAGCGCTGCCCCTGGCCATCTCCTCCACCCCAGCCAGACACTCCGCACGTTCCCAGCTGCCCTTCTGTTTGTGAGCTGTTTTCTCTCAAGAAGCACCCAGAGCTGCTCTCTCAAAGCAGAAGGAAGGAGACACACAGATTTACAGCAGCAGTCTGGGCTAATGGCTTAAATCCTCATCAGAACCTGGTGTGGGTACTACTGCTGGGCAGTCGTGGACATCACTGTGCAACTCAGCTGCTCCCATATTCCTGTATGTAGCAGCTGGAGGGTTTTTTTGACACCAGAGTAAGAGAGACCAGATAAAAGTAAATGCTATGCTAATGCAGAGTATGTTCAGATAACTACGTTCAGAGGCATGATAAAGTTCAGAGGCATGATAAAGCTCGGTGCATACCACTAACCAGTCATCTGACTGGACAATGCCTTGTGATACGATACCCATTTTCTGCAGGACTAGCTAAACTGCTCCTGGTTTCCATTCTCGGGACTGTTAATTAAAGGATAATTTGTCTCTGCTTTTTAATGGTGCTCTGTGCACCTACCCCAGCAAGGGGTGTGGGCCAGCAGCATCCCCAGCATCCCTGCTGCAGGCGTGCTGGATGGGGCAGCGGGTCTTTCTACAGTGCAGCCAGATTAATACAAAAAGTAGCTTGTTTTAAACATCCACATTCTACTGCTGTAAGAGAAAAAACTTCCCCCCCAGAGCACAGGCTGCCACCTTCCAAACAAGGTCAGACATCGACCTCCTCCCCCACTGCCAATGACCTTATTAGCACTGATCATGGTTCTAATAATATCCCACACTGTAAGCAGGCCATCTGCCATAACATTTCACTACAAACTTGTGGAACTGCTTGTTTGAGCATGCTCATGTCCCAGCAAGCCAACTGTCCCCTCTCAGGAATATGCACTTTCCCCACAGCTTTAAGCGAAACGTTGCAGAAAGGCACCTCCAGCTCCCAGCTTTCCAGCTCAGAGCTCAAGCATGCACAGAACAGCACAGAGCGCTGGCTTCAGGCAGAGGAGGTCAAAAGACAGAGCTAGAGGTTAAAAACCCATTGCTCCAGCATCACGGCTTCCAGCTCCTCTGACAGTGGGGACACTGAGTAACCGCATCACTGAAACCCAAACCCACGACCAAACGCTAACCAGAAGTCAGAAGTAAAACGCCAAGGCTCCTGAGAGCAGAGATCAGCATTATTTTTGTGCCACGGACTTCCTACCTTGCAGGCAGCAGAAAGATTTTACTATCCTAACGCGTTAGCTGAGGTTAAGCTGAATATTTTCACTGCCATTACAGGAAAGAGAGTTTTCATAACAGACAGGTAAGTTTACAGAAGAACTAACCACGTTTGATAGCTATTCATTTAGAAGGAGCCAGGGTTTGAAATGCTTACTCAGTTAGTGCATCTGTCTAAAACACCCAGAGTCTTGTTACTACAGAAGCCCAGCTCCACCCCCGCCTTCATAGACATTTTCTTTGTACTGCTCCTGTGAGGTCAGAAAGTGCAATTAGGCACAGAGACTGACATTACAACACTTTAAAGCAGCCTGCATTGTCACAAGGCTTTGAAAGCTGGTTTTCCAGATCCTTGGCTTTTCCTCTAATCAAAAGGCCAACATCAGACATGGCATGAGAGGCTACAATGGGGTCACTGCCTGGTTCTCTGCTGTTTTATGAAGAGCAATAAAACAATATTAATAAGCCGTAAGTAAAACTGTGCCTGTCTGGGGCAACCTTCACCCAAGTGCCCCAAAGTGTTACCTTTAATGCCAGCAGAACAATATCTATAGGGGCAGATTTTTCAAAGACCTCAGCTCCTCACTTGGAAATCTAGCTACTTATTTAAATGCTCTGTGGGAGATGTCAGTCCACGGACTCTCCAGAAAGCCTGGTACATCTTGTTTATATTTGTTTTAAAGCTTCTGAACAATTACATAAATCCTCCTTCACATGGGTGAATCAAGTGGCAAAAAGCTACTGCCAGCAAAGTGGGTACATCAAACTGATGCTACACCGCGGAAGAAACCCACCAGCTCCACAAGCTTGTTCAGTCGTTCTCCTCGAAGGCATCTTCTACCACCTTTCCCCCAGCTGGCTTCACTGGGCTCAAGCAATCATGAGCAAGAGAAGTAGCTAGGTAGCTTCACTGACACAGCAGCGAGACAGGACACCATGGCCAAGTGTGGCTCCCTCTTTACAAGGATCCTCTTTGGCCCAAACTCTCTTCAGGGATAGGGATTTGTAGGTTTGGGGCATCTGTTTGAATCCCAGTGTTAACTACTGCTATAGATCAGGGCTGGAAGATGTAAAGCTTCAACTTCCTTGCCCAGGTGGCTCTGGCAGTGCCACGGCTTGCAACCTGGCACCCAGTGAGGTACTAGAGCTCACTGTACAAACACATGCCTCTCCATGCTCCCTTGGCCAATTTCTGACTCAGAGCCATGCAAGGGTAAACGCAAGCATTGCTGCAGCTTGCTAGCTGGGCTTCAGCACTCCATCTCCCTCTTCCCAGTGCAAAGGAAAGCCCTGGGGCTTGCCGAGTACTGCATTGCGTTTGCACTGGGTCACAGGCACGGAGCTTGTGCTTGCAGATCCAAGCAGACTCGGCCAGACCGCAAGCATGTGCTGAGCATGTGCACAGAAACTCCCAAACTGGAAAGCCGAAGGTGGCAGTGGAAATGACCACAGGCAGTTCTCCCCCTTTGGAGAACGGCCAAGAAGACCATTTCCCTCTCTCAAAACCTGATGCAACAGCCCACTTCAGCACAAGGAGCTCTTTGCTGCCCACAGGAATTCTACAGTGCTTAAAATCAGGCGTAAGTGTTTTGCAGAACTGGAACCTCAGTCTGGAGGGCTTTGCCCTTAAAGGAAAGCAAGCTTCAGGAGCAGGAGGTGGCATGCCACGGCCCGTGCAACATTGCAATATGCCCATAAAAGGTTTCAAAATCTATCTGCTTAAGCGCACGCAACAGCTCAGAAGGGTTTAGAGTCACATCCCTAAAGAATTTCTCTCCTGCTTTTTTAGGCAAGTGTGAGCAGCAGTCAGCACTTTACCACCATCTTCCCAACCAGAAAACCAAGGTTACTCTTGGCTGTATTAATAATGCAAACGCTGCTGGCTCTATCCTTTGGGGATGGTGGTTTGCTCACGCCACAGGGAGAAGACCAGGGCAACAGGAGCTGCAGACAGGAGCGGAGGCACCACATTGCCAGGGCTGGCTACTGAGGAGAGAAGAGATGCAAGGTTGGCAGGAGAACCCCACTGCTGAATTTGCCTGGCCTGCCTCCCCGAGGAGGCTGGCCTCCAAACTGCGGTCTCAGAACAAATTTGTGGCCACAGCTCTGCTTGCCAGTATGTTCAAGGGAAAATGCCCCAGAAAAAGCTGTACTAAGTTCATTATCTGCAGGAAGAAAGAAAAAGACAGTGGTCCTGTGCTCGCCCCTTGTACCGGGAGTGCCTCCCAACACGCCAGCCTCTACCCACACCTCTGCCAGCCTCCTGAACCTGACCCAGGAGCACCGGGCATGAGACTGGCATCTCCAAACAGCAGGTAACAGCAAAGGTGGGCAAGCCCTCAGGAGATACATGGGGTCAGGAGGTCTGGGGCACAGATGGTACACTCCATGTTCAGAAACAAGACCTTTAGAAGACATTTCTACAAACACCAGGCCAGACCTGGTGTTACCCTGTGACCATACGCTGCCACAGACAGCTTAGAAATATCTTCTAAAGGTCAGCATCCCCCTGATGAGTCAAACGCTGGGCTCACCCCCACAGGGGCTGCCCACCCCTCAGGCACTCCAGGAGGGCTGCCGTGACACTCTGCTTATGGGAATCCATGGGAGGGCAGAAGAGTCCCAATGGCTTCACCTTGCAGCACAAGATGGGTGCCAAAGACCCACCAGGCTCCCTCCCCACCGATGCTTTCATAGTCCTCAGGCCAAGGCCACCACAACAAGGGTGAGAACACTGCCTTGGAGACTCTCACTCCCGGGCTTGGCTTCAGCAATGCTACACAATGGGCAGGGAAGAGTCACACATGGGACAATGCAAGAGATCCACCAGAGGTGGGAGAGGATGGTGGGAAGAGACATACTCCTCTCCACAAGAAAACATGTCGGACAGCAGCTTTCACTGTTATTGATACTAGTTGATGAACGTGTTCATATTGACCAAGCCTGTACAACAGTCCTACAACTTTAGATGGGAAAAGCACCCACTGCAAAGCAAATACCCAAAGTCATCTAATATCCACCCTCCACGAGTAAGAGTCTGAGGTCTGTTAAGCAGGCCAATCTGGCATATGAAGGACCAACACTTTGAGGAAGTTGTCCCAATCAATTAAGAAAGCGTGAACTCCGAGTATTCAACTACTGCTACTACAAGTGTTGCACTGAAAGCTGTGGAGGGTGCTTCCTTTCAGACAACTCCCTGCAAGGTTCCTCACAGGCTCTTTAACATCTACCTCTGTACTGATGGCAGCAACCTCTGTGCTGTCCGTGTGGCCCCTCCAGCTCACATCTCCAGGAGCCCCCAAGAAGCCCTCTATGTTGGGATGGGTCTCATGGCTTCCATCAGAGCTACACAGTACTCCCAGGACTTCCTCCACTCTTCCAGCAATGAGCTGAGAAGGAAGCATCCCTCCAGGGTAGCACTAGAACTAGACTATGCACCAGGAAACCTACGGACATCTCACCTTTCTTGCCACATTACTCCTGGACAACACCAGGTTTTACAAAGCACACATCCTTGGAAATGTGAAGGTCAAGATGAAGCATTCCCTGTTGAGGCTGCTCCACTGCAGAAAGACCAAGTAGAGATAAGGACAGGGCCAACCTCTTCTTATTCCATAGCATGCCTCAAAAATCTCCCGCTTGCTTTAAAGCACAGACACGGAATTCCTCCCAAGGACTCTGCCTTACATCTTTGAAAATGGCTAGCAATTTGTAAGACCTTCCTGCCCCTTGCTGTCCCTGCAGCAGAGTCACCAGTCAACACCAGCCTGTTTCCAGTTACACGTGTTCATCACCCAGCACCTCTGCCCAGAGCTACATCCAAGGGGACTTCAGCTCAGACGCTGGATTTCGTATTCAGCGTCTACGGTGCTCTGTCCTCCTGCCACCCCTGCTGCAGAGGCAGTAACCAGCAACAGAGAAGTAAGGGGACAGCTCAGGGAAGGAACCTTTTGAATGATGGCAAGATTCACCAGTGCTCATCTGTCACGGTTCAGCTGTCAAAAAGTCACAGATAAATGAAGTGAGACTACTGGGATGTCAGAGAAACCCATGGATAATGCTAAATAAATCAAACACGCTGTGCACAGACCTCTGTCCTACCCAAAAATCAGCTAGGCAGATTAAAGCAACAAGGTATCTCTTTCCCTGGGAAGTTGAACACGTCCAGGAAGGTCACACACCACCCAAGTAACCAGCCTGACCCCAACAGAGAGCACCTGCAGTCCAGACACAGGGGCAGGCCTGGGAGATGCTCTGCCACAGGCACTGCCAGGTGAGCTTCTCCATCAGTAGTCATCAACCCACAGCTGTGCCAAAACACTTCTGGAGACATTGCAGAGAGCGTATGCAGCACGTGTGCCAATTAAATTAAGCTGTGAAAACACAGAGCTTGTTGTAACCCATAGACAAGAAGGGATCAGGCCTAAATATTTTTTTTTTTCATGGGGTCCTCTGTTCTCCTTGAAGTCCCACTCTCCTTTAAGGGAAATACAACAGCAACGGTTTATAAATGAAACTGAGTCTAAGTACATTCTCCCCCACTTTCAGATGTTTGATTCAGCAGTTATAAAAAGCACTTATGATGTGCTGTAAAATACACGGGCATCCAGACAAAGCAGAAAGATGCTGCAGATCTACTTCTCATTACCAAATGCTGTCGCAGCACAGGTAGGTGCCTTAATGACCAATCGAAAAGTGAAGGTTTCTCACAAAGGTGACTTGGCTTAACGCTGCTCATCTGGTTTATCTGCATCTCCATTACACTGAGACATGCAGTCAGCGTGTCTCCAAAAATATCTCTATGGCTTTGTTTGCTTCCTTCTTCCTCTGTAGAAGTGTAACCATATGCTAAGTTTAGTGGGTGTTTTTAGTTGTTTCTAGTTTGGAGTTTATTTAAGGCGGGGGGGGGGGGGGGGGGGGGGGGGGGGGGGGAGGAAAAAAAAAAAGATTTGATTGCAAACCAGCAACAGTCAGAAATAATTCTAGTCAAGTCAGCATAAGACAGGTACAAATTAGCATGAAAACTGTAAGGAACAGCCGCAGGTACACTAGTTTCAAGATCATATGGTATGTTTATTGCCCAAGCACAGTGAACTTGTTAAGACTGCCAAAGGATTTGGAATACTATTAACAGACAATAACACTTCTTTTAGAAAACAGAAAATTTAGACAAAACTGTACTTCTAACTCCTGATTTTATGCCTGTTCACAGAACACACTTTTTTTTTTTAACACAGAACTGCTTTGAAACATGCAATAGCTTAACAATGCTTTTTAAATGAAACCTCCCAAAGACAAAATTCATACCCCTGAAATTTTCACCACATTATTTTCTGTCTTTCAAAATGATCTTCCAAACTTTCATTTTTGTACAGAAACACCTACATTCATAAAGCAAATTAAACCCTAAAACCTCCTGCTCTGAAACCTCCGAAGAATCAAAAAAATCCCCCACCCCACAGCACAAAGCTGGGCTTGGAATTATATTTTTTTTTTAAAAAAAGAAAACAACCCATGAGTCCATAATGCAGATGCCCAAACTGTGTGCAGTATAAATTAAAGTCTCTGTGAACACCTGGTGTGCATCACGTACTTATTTTTATATGTCATTATCTCCTAATGCCCTGTCTCCCAGCTTACTGCTCCATTAGTGTTTCTAGTGACCAAAGAAGATGCTTTTTTCCTTCCTGACATCTTTAGAAACTGAAGAACTGAACTAACAATTTGCTGGCCAGGGAATTAAGAATCAGACAGCCTCATATCACGCCTGCCTGATCCAGCCTGAATAGGAAGGTTAATGACTTGATGAGCGCTTGCAGACAGCCCCACCACAGCGCCGCGACAAGCCTTTGTGCGCACTGCCATGAGCCAGCAAACAGTGTCCTGACCCTTGCAAAAAGCACCAGCTACGCGCAGACTGGTGCTCACCAAGCCCAGGAGGGAAGCTGATGAATGAACCCAAAGGCCATCTGGGTTTTCAGCGATGACAGCACGCTTCTCCGCTTTGCTCAGAGACTCAGAGGTGCCACGGGATCTGCCTAGGAGGTACCACAGAGCATCGGCTGCCGCCCAGCAGCCCTCATGATCTCTTCTGCAGTGGGGGTGGCTGGCTCTTGTGCCTCTGGACTGCCCTCCACCAAGCAGTGCAGCTTGCCTTCCATTCACACAAATTAATTCAGACAACACTCTTCTTCCAGAATAACGAGGAGGGAAGCGCGAGTAGAGAGTGAGAGCTCCCTTGGCATCTGATTCAAATCTGTGAACAGCTTCTCACAAGGAACTATTTTTAAGTTTCATATCAATCTGCTTGAGAAAGGTTCCTTCTGCTGCCTACAAATGTGCAAACTCCCCCTTCGAAGAACCACAGCTCAGGACAGCAAGATCCAGCCCTGCACTTCCAACCTAATCAAGACCCAGTATTTCATGACCAAAGCACTGCACAACCACACAGCGCTCCTGCAGAGCATGCCCTGGTGAACCCCACCCGAGCATCACTGAAGCCCCCCCATTACCTTCAGGAGTCCTGTGTGTTCTTCACAAGCTTACAGGTAGCAGACATTCACCCGTGAAACAACCCACACTGAGGCAGTCTGACTGCTTCTGGAAGCATTGCTGCTCTTACCACTGCAACAAAGGCAGAACCGCTATATGAGATTGAAGGGAGGAAAGAAAAAAAAAAAAAAAAAAAAAAAAAAAGGAGAGGAAAAAAAAAGGAGAAAGCAAGGTGCAGTAAGCGTATAGTGCAGTAAGCGTATAGATGCTGTGCGTGACCTGACCAGCGAGGTGAAACCATTGTACGCTGGGTTATCAGAAGTTCCTGTGTGAAGACATTGTTCAGGCTTAAGAGGTCTGTGAGGAAAAAAACAACAGCACTGCACAATGGATGCAGATAAGCAACCTCTGAACAAAGCCCTGGGTGACTGCAAGACAACGGGAAAACTTATTAGCTGCAAGCATCCTATATCCTGTCTCCAATAAAGCAACACAGATGTTCTGCTAATGCAGGGCGTGAAAAGATGAAACGAGCGCTAAGCAGCCATCCTCCACAGGAGAGAGGATAGGGTCAGTGTTCAACAGCTGTCAGAGGGAAACTGCGGCTGAGCGCACAAAGACATGCACAGGATGGGCATGAAAAGCCTCTCCCCTTAACAGGCCTGAGAATGTAACACCTCTCGCCTCACCAGCAAGGGAGGCCACCACCGTTATGATCATGAGTCCCTTGACACCCCTGCAAACAGGGCTTTGCAAGGCCAGCTCTGGCCCAAGAACAGAAAGACTATTGTTGGAGAGTTTAGTCACCAGGGCAGTTATCTCCGCTGGGAAACACACGGTGCACGCACACACGCACATACCAAGGCTGCAGCGCTGGGGGCCTGCACCTCTCCAGGCACAGCAGAACCGGGGCTCTGCCCCAGGAGAGCGCTGGGACCCGTGGGACTGGAGGAAGGAGGTGCTCCGAGACCCACCGCTCGTCCGAGAGGTGGGGTGCAGAAACAACCCCACCATCAACCCGCGGCCAAGTGCTCTGCACAGTCTGACCTCTCTACCCAGTGTACTTGCCAAAGGCAGACTGTCGGCCATTCACAAGGCTTTCCTAAGCCTGAAAAATCTGGAAAATCTTTTCCCTGGAAAATTCAGGCCACTTAACTAGCACACACTGGGCATCTGCTACTGTGTCAAGAGGAAACTGCAACAAGAACACCATTTCACAGCCAGTTACATGGGAAACACACTGGGCTGTAGGAGATCATACTACTCCTTTGAATTTTTTTATTTATTTTTTTTTTTGCTTTCTCAACATGGTGTTCTTCATCCCATTCCCCACTGCTGAAGCAGAAGAAGCGTTTGCTCGTGCCAGTGGGTGGGATTTGAACCCCAGCTGCCCATAGACCTGGTCCTGCACATCTCACAGCCCCAGCTGTGCAGAGAAGAGCCAGCACGGAGAGCCTGGGCATGCCGCAGACACTGCATCGCAAACAGCACACAGGGGGAAGCATCACCCAGAGGGTGACACCAGACTAAGCGCAGCCCAGAGCCAAGCCGAGCCAAGCCGGGCGCTGCACAGGGAACACTTCCCCACGACACTGCAAACATCAGGCAAGTTCTGCAAGGGGCACAGTACTACCCACCACAGCAAGACAGCGCTCCTTTCAGTTCACAAATAAATGCTATAAGATGTAAACATATTAATCACTTCATTCAAATTATCTGCACTGCCACTGGCTACAATTAACAAAATTTCAAGGGCATGACTTTTTTTCCCTCTGATAAAAGTATTTTTGTCTCTCACTGTCAGCAAACCAGCAATGTAAATGAACATTTGAAAGTCACTGTATAACTAAGCGTCATCGCATATAATCAGATTAAAAAGAACAAACCCGAATGCAAATAGGAAGCTTGAGCTTCTTGGTAAAAGTGAACAGAAGTAAAAATATGAAGAAGCCACAAACAGTAATAAAACAGATAAACCCGTGTCAGCCTGGATCCAGCCCCAGTCTGAACCCGTGCATACATAATTCCACCAGTTCTGTTACTCATTACGTTCATAAAACTAAACTCAAATCTTTTCACGTAACAGTTGAAGTTCAAGGAAAAACTTTTAAGCTTGTAAAATTTATCGTATCCCTTCCAGAAACTCAAACAGGTTAATTACTCTGATCAAAACATTAAACACAATGTCAAGAGCTCTCAAAAGCAATCAGTTATCCATAATGTCTCAAGGTTTTTACAACCCTATTTAAAACAACTTTGAGGAGCCACACTTTCAGGAAGAAGAAAAAAGCAGTGCAGATGTTCCTTTCCTGAGAACCATGGTGCAGTGACCCTGAACAGAGATGCTTACCTCCCCCCCTCCTGGGAGTCCCCCAGACCCTGCCCCGACTCAAACCCCGGGTATCTGGTAAATTTTGAAAGTCACCCCTTGAGATCCAGCAGTGACAAGCAACCAAGAGCCATTTACTGCCTGCAAAATCGGCTCTGCAAAAAGGCTCAGCTGTAACTCGGACAGGCCTAGCAGAGCCATCATGTTTGCGTGTCCCTTGCACAAACCGTTCTCCCCAACACCCATTTTTCCAGAAGTACGGCTCTCCAAATATTTTGGCTGTTCCTCATCTACAGGACAGCATTAGAGTGCATCTGCAACTCTGTCTCCAGGAAATACACATAAAGCTGATTATCTTAAAATGCTGCTTTCATTTCTGCTCATTAAAAGCACATTTCAGATCCCCGTGCCGAATGCGCAGCCAACGGGCTCTGGACACAAATGAAAGCACCGGGTTTCAGTTCTCCACTTTCCTCATTTCAGTTTCATTTGCTGCCCATAACATGCATTCTCCATTTCGAGGACAGCTATATCAGACCCGAGCTCCCACCGGAAAACACTCTGGATAAAATCCTCTCTCTCCCTGCGATGCCTGGCACCCAGGCAACTGCACCCGATGCCAGACACAGCCCAGATTTCAGGAGCTACATCCCATACCAGCAGCATCCTCCCTGCAGAAACAGAGCAATAAACAGTTGTTCTGCACATCCCGCACCCTGAGCACGCTGAGCCGTTCGGAAGAGAAGGAAAAAGCAAGTGAGCTTAGGTAATGCACGCGTTAAGGCAGTCCTCACCTTTAGGGAGTCAAAGCAGGCAATAACTCGACCATTTTCCACATGGCAACTCCGTGACGGATGGGCGAACTTGCACTCTGCATCAGACCGAGAACAAGTACCTCTCTGAAACTCTCGACACACTTCTAACGTCAGCCATTTTGTATCACGAACCAGGGAAACGTTTACAGCCATATTAAAAAAAGAAAAATTAAAATGCAAGCAATCGCACCCTTCTTCAGGGCAATATTTACTGCTGATCTTTTTTTTTCTTCTTTTTTTTTAAAAAAAGGGTAAAAAAGTGAATTCAAGTTAAACGTGAAGAAATAACTAACTTGTTGCTTTGGTAGAACTCCTATTCATCAGCACTTAGGTTTTCATTTAAGTCAAATCGTGTTTGTTTAAACAAGAATTAAACATAAAGCCAATCATAAAATAGAAATCTTATCAGAACAACTGAAAATCAAATTAGAGGCCAGCTCCTAAAAGTGCAATTGTAGAAGTTAAAATACAAGTGTTATATTTTGTGCCACTGCCGAAGTTACTTGCAAATAACTGGCAGACTTTCAAAAGAATTCTGTGCTCTCCAGTTAATGGTTTCAATTATTCTTGCAAAAAGCATATGCTGCTGGCAGCACTTCAGTTTGTGGAATGGTCTCGGTCCTTGGGGAGAAAACTTCGGGGGTTTGGTTTGTTGGTTTTTTTTTTTCCTTCTGTTTCTTGCTTCTAAAAATTACGGTTCGCGAGCATCAAAACGAGCAAAAGGATGTCTGATTTTTTTTTTCCCTCTTTCTTTTCTTTTAAGTATTTGCTACATACTCGGGGGGAAGGAAAAAAAATGGCTGAGCAAACTGCGTGTAGATGGGGGAGCCAAAAAAAAAAAAAAAATAAGGGGGGGCAAGGCTGGAGGAGTTGCCGTCAGGGCACGAACCGCAAGCAACGCCGAATTAAAAAGAGAGGGGCGGGTGGGGGGGGGGGGGGGGGGGGGCGAGGGGCAGAGAGAGGCAGCCCTAGACAGAAATCCAAGCAGCGGTGGCTTCAGGAAAGGCACTTTTCAGCAACCTGCAGGAAAAAGAGAAACAGAATCAGCGCGGGGCCGAGGGCCGCCCGGCTGCCCAGCCCCCGGCGGTGCGGCGCGGCGCCGGCAGCCATTGCCCGCACCAGGGGCACTGCCCGCACCGAGCTGCGCATGGGAGCGAGCAAGCGACCAATGGCGTGCACCCTTGCAGCAGCAGGCGCGGGCAGCCGACCAATAAAAGAGCCTGTTTCATAGCGGCCCCCGGCTGGCAGAGGCTGGGGGTTGCGCCCGCCGCCCGGATACCGCCCCGGCCCAGCGCCGGCGGCCGGCTGCGCCCACCCCGCGCCCTCCCGGGAACGGCATCGCGCTCTTCGGTTTGTTTTTTTTATTCCCACCACCACCACCTCCATTAACAGGCCCCCCACCCCCCCTTTTCTGTAGGAAACGTGCAGGCAGGAAGAGCCGCCGGTGGCTTTCTTGTATACAAAGCAGGAGGAGCTGCCGCAGCTCAGCCCCCATCACCCCCTGGCATTTTTAAGGTGTTTTATTTAACCCATCGCCAGCCGCAGAGCTGCTCCGCCAGCAGCCCGGGGATGGCACACGCAGCCAGCCGGCTCCCAGTCACTCCTCTAGGGATTCAGAGCCTACAAAACGAAAAGCGAACGCAACAGGGAAACCTAAGCCACACACACATGGAAAAAGTTAACTCATTGCTCACAGCTGTAGTTTTCCACCAGACTAAAGGCAACTCGAATTATTCTGACTCCCAGCAACTCCTGTTATACAACAAGCAACTTGAAATGCATTCTTGTTCAAGGCTTCCTTGGCATCCACCAAAATGTTAAGCTGTCCCTAGAGTTTCCCACTCTAATATTAGCTGTACCAATGCTGCCTGATGGATCGAGCGGCTTCCACGTTCCCAAAATCCAGCCCTTTATCCTCCCGAAGTACAGCCACCCAGTTTTGCAAACAGCTGACAGGCTCCTGTGACTGTTATTAAGACTTCAAGCTTTCACAGGAGAAGAACCTTCAACTACAAGAAAAGGAAGCTTAAATTCCTCTTTCATTATTGGTGTGTTATTGCAATTACATTGATCAGTAACTGAAACCTACTGCAGCTGGAACAGTCAAACAATGCTACCAAGGCAGAAGTGTGGGAAGAGGCTGTCAGCAGCAGCAGGGGGTGGGGCACAGAGGCTGTTTGATTCACAGACCGAATTATTTCACACTAAAAAAAAAAAAAACAATCCCAGCATTTGTTAAACCTACATTGCAAGTATTTTCTAGGCTAATTAAGAGTCAAGTTCATAACAAAAAACTGTCCGGATCCTTGCAATCCAGCTTGCAGCATCAGCTCAAAGGTTAGTCTGACCCATGCTTCTGGAAGGACCTTTGCATTTTTGCACATCAGGTGGGGAAGAGAGACTGCAAACATCAGATTTGCTAAGCATGTTTTAAACTTCAAAGGGAAGGAAAAAAAGCACATCTAGCCACGCTCGCATCTTCTGGATTCTGTAAGGAACAGAGATGCTCTAAATCAATTTCAATTTTGCAAACAGCAAATTTATATAGGAATCCCATTCACTGATGTGTGGGCTCCCCATACACATGAGTTCAGCAAGCAGGAAAAGATGTGCAGAAACCTTCTGGAGGGAGCTAGGGACTAGCTGGGTGCAGCTCTTAAAAACAAGCTAGAACAGGTCAGATATGGGTGGGGATTAGAAAGAATGCTCTCTCCAAAACTGCTCCGAGCAGACTGAAATACAACCATCTTGTGCATTAAGTGCCTATTCCACAGCTTCAGCCTCCGAGGGAAGCGAGGGTCTGTTAATGCTGGGGCGTGAATGTGGTGGGTCTGAACTTCACACACAGTTACACCAAGAAGTACAGTGAGTGAAGTAATATGTGTCACTTCCCAGCCCCGCTGCCTTGAGAAATCCCAAAGAATCTAACAGCCCAAATGTTCATCTTGCCCTCACCCATGCAGCTCAGGAGCACACACGTGCACGCACACACAGGTACATCTGCACTAAGCTGCTCAGTCCTCAAGGTGGAGGGAATCACGTTAATGGTAGGCAAGTCAAATGATTCCTACAAAACATTAAAGTACAAATAGCAAGACCATTCAGATGTATCAGGAAGTATTCAGATACATGTAATGTGGTTGGTATTTTATTTTACAACTCTGGGAGGGGGACAACACCAAACAGAAAACTCTGAAGGAATATTTGCCAATGTCCTGCTGATGACTTTCTATCATCTCAGACCCTGGGACTAGGGCTCCTGTACTGGGGGGAAGCCAAATAAACGATTAAATTTTTAATACATGGGGCCTCAATTCTGCAGCCTGCATGCCAACCAGCAGAGCACAGCAGCAGCACATGCTGCCCCATCCCTTGTTTGCTGTGCACTCAGGACAGCGCTTAAGCACGTGCTTAACTTTGAGCCTGCCGATAATCTTACTGGAAAGAAGAAAACCTGAAGCATGTACTGAAGTGCTTTGCTGAATCAGGGCCTAAATAAACGAATCTGCTTCGCAGGTTTATCAAGGCTGGGAGGCCAGCAAGCACAGGCAGCAGTCACCGCATTTTGGCTTATGTGACCACAGCCCAGAGGGGCACGAGTTGGGCTTTTCTGCAAGTCAACAAATACAGTTCTGTCAATGTTTGGATTGCTGCAAATGCCCTCTCCGTGTGGCCATAGGGAAAGCCAAAAACACGTGCATGCAGAGCTGAAATCACACCGAGTGCTGTATAGTGCTGCAGCGAGGATCCTGTGCGTGCTGTTAAAGGGTAACACACATCATACAGGGACCCACCACTGACACTATAAACCTTCAGTTCTACATATTTTAACTCCTGGCAGCAAACAACTGCATTCTCACCACGATGCATCCTTAGAATTCCCTTGTATTACCTTTTTATTTTTTTTTCTGGGGAGTGGGGGTGTAATTGGCATTGTATTCACTTTGTTCTCCTACTTCTTTCAAATGGGAGGAATAAAAGCATCCATGCCAAAACCAACATACAACAAGGATTAAAAAGTAGCTCCATAAAACACAGCCTTCGTTAGCATGCAGGAAATACAAAGGGTAGGTGCTGCCTTTTGAACCCTTCCCAGCACGCCGGATCCGTCTGGCAGAGCTCATCTCCTCCGCTACCAGATGGGCCAATCTCATTTCAAGAGCAGCGGCATCAAAGCTGGGGAAAGCAACAGAGCAGAGAGGAAAGCCTGTGGCCTTTATCCCTGCAAGGGAACTGCACCATCCCTGAAGCCCCTGCTCCAGGGCCACTTGCTGGGCCAGGCTCTAATTGCCTGAAATGCAGGACAGGGCTTGCTCCAGATGTCAGACCCAGCCTTGCAGCTACCGAAGTGGAGGGGAACAAGGGCAGTCTGAGGAGCGACGGTCACACCAGGGCCTGCCTCTGGCGGGACTGAGATGCCCTTGCTGCCTGAGGTAATGTGAGGATGAGCGTATTCACTTGACACTCAAATTCCTCCCTCTTTCCACGAAACCGATCCCCTTCCACTGACACCCCCCATGGATGTCAACTCATGAGGACGCTTCCTGACAGCCGAGTTCAGAGATGGTAATTTATATGACAGAGTGGACTCAAGCAGCTCCCAAGTGTAAATGATGCTACTTAAAAGACTTTTTTTATTATTTGTTTGGGGGTTGTTCGTTGTTTTTTTTTGGGGGGGTGGGGGGGGCGAAGACTTAGCAGAAGTGGCAAGGTGGGTTCCTTATTTATTTTTTTTACAATTTCCCGGTCATGACTGCTCAGATGAGAAGCAACAGTGCTGTTGCCCTGACAGCCCTGGTGAGCGAGAACAGCAGCTACTCCCCTTTGCCTGAAGTGGAACAGGGACAGTATGGGCAGTGAGGAGAAACTGGAGCTTTCCCAAAGCCAAGTTCCAGCCATGCCTATGTGATGCCATGCTCCTCTCCTCAACACAAACCATCAGTACACAACAGAGGAACTGAGGATGCCCCTGAGTCCAAGCTCAGCCCTACTGCTAGACTGCAGTATGCTTTACCCAGTTTTGCAAGTTATGGTCAATGAAAGCTCAGACCCAGCCAGCCTGGATGGATGCAACACCCTGGAGGCACAGTAATAGAGAAACTGTGCTCTGAAGCTTGCGAAATTCAGACCTCAAATCTTTCACCAATTCCACTACAACTTACAACACATCCCTGAACTATTAATGATCTCTGGGTGTCTAGATATTGTTGGAGCCAAAAAAAGACCTTTATTTATGGCCTTTCCTCAAAGCACTAAATTCAGCTGGCAGCACAAATGACAGTCTCACTCATCAGTCCTTGCACCTTTGAGACTATTCTGTAACCTCAGCTTTTCATTGCCCCTTAATGGGAGAGCTTGGTGCACCCACCGCCCCCCTCCTCAATAAGCCGGAATGGGAAACTCCTCACTCAAACCGCAGTGAGATGCTTCCACTAGCAATCTTCCAAATAAATGCTGTGTTCCTGGAAACACTGCACGGCAGAGAGAAACATGAAAAATGAAAATAGGACATTGAACTGTTTTGTTCTGAAAGAGAAACAAAATCTTCAGAGGAATACCACCACCCATCCAATAGCATTTTCACATTCCCATAAAAAAAACCAGACCTGAGCTTTTTTCCCCCCCCAGTCCTTTCCTTCTACTCTACTTTCACAGCAGCAATAAAGAAGAACACATGAAGCTACATTCCTGCTCTTCAAAGGAACCAAAAAGATATAGTCTAGGGCAAGATTTTACTGGGGATATGGGGATACTATACTAGTATATTTATTGGCAGCAGTACATGAAAGAAGACAACCCACATTTGTGGGGAGCTTTCAGAGTCTGGGGGGGAATAAAAAAATATTTCCATCTAGGACCCACCGAGCCAAGAACACGATGCCACCAGTTCAGTTGGCTGACATAGAAGCTCATTTTGGACCTCAGAAAAGCCCATGGCAAGTTAGGTGCTGCCACGACTGGATCACAGGGCAGCTCTGCTTTGCTTCGGAGTGGCTCAAAAATGCTGTACAACAGCAAAAGAAACCACAAAAATAAAACCCGTAAGGTCAAGGCATGGTTTCTCCACCGCTGAAGTCCCGATTACCAAGGTTCTTATCCTGTATCACACAAAACCCAGCAGTGCCCAGATATCTATAGACTCCAATTCCTCTGCTGTTGCAACACGGACAGTTTGCACACAGCGGGGCTGCCTCTGGCATGGGCCAGCTCCCACCCCCCACGCTCAAATAGGCTGTGCACTTGGGACAGGAGCCATCTCTGCAAACGGCAGCTTCTCGTCGCCTGTGTACTTAATGGGCTGCAGCATCGAGCCTGAAGAAGGTCAATTTATTTTCTGCTGCCTGCAAGAGTTATTTTCGCTTTCAAATTAGAAAATAATATTCTATTTTTTGCTCTGCCCCTCATACTTTAAAAGCAAAGACTTTGGGGATGCGGTAGACACTTTGAATATTTCCTTTACGAACATTCCGTACCTGGACACTTTCTCCCTCGGGGAACAGTTTACTTAATTTAAGTTAGACCTTTACAGCTAGAAGAAAATAAACCTTCTTTTGTTCTTCTACCAGTTACTCAGAAAAGGAGCAGGTTTCTTCTACCATGACCATGCATGAAAAGTTTCCGTTCAAGGTCTAATTGCAGATGTTGGGGGCCATGAATCACCAGGGATCACACACCGTGCCAAAGAGTCTGCTCAGCCCTGGATGCCGTCTGCTCAGAACAGGACGGCAGAACCCACACATGCAAATAAAACCACCCCCCAATGCTGCTGCAATGAAAAAGCCTCTTTGGCAGGACACAAATCCACTACAGAGGTGGCTGCGTGCGCAAGGTGGATGTTTGGCCATGCAAATATCACACGTCTCTGTGCTGAAGGAGCCACTAATGCTCCTCACTCTTCCCCCACACTTGCTCATACTGCTGGCCTAGAGCGACTGGGTTACTGGTCGTGACCTCTATGGAAACAGCAGCACAAGAAAAAAATCCTCCCGCTCCTTAGTGGGGAAGGCTGCACATAGTGCAGCCCACCTCTCAGAAGGCTCGCTAACCTCGCTAAAGCTCCTGGATTTATGGCACCCCAGAAGATGGCTGTGGTGCTCTGCAGGGATAGCAGTGCTGCTGCCCTCAGGAAAATGGATCATCCATCACTTGCTCCGGGCACTTCCCACTGCTCATAGCTGCCCTGGCATGACCTAGGCACCTCTCTTACCCGGCGGAGAGTTAACAGCTGAAGAACAGGGGCAGGAAAGAGGAAAAAAAAACCAAACCAAACTAATAAAGCACTGTGGGGGCAGGAAGCCCTGTACTGCAGAGGAAAAAAAAAAAAAAAAAAGTACAAATAACTTGGGGAATTTTATCCTCCCTTGCATACATACAATTCTCCACATTTACACCCTGCAGCAAACAATCACAGGAAAAATAAATGCCAAGTTTAAGGAAATAATTGGAAAAAACACCCTTTGTTTCTGAAATCTACCCTTCTTCACTGTGGACTATGGTGCTCCTCTTCCCTCAGCCACCTGAAATCTTCACAATCTGTTTTCCTTCTTCATCAACCTTCACCACCTCTTGTTCACCAAATTTTAAAGAGCTCCTCTTCCCTTTGCTCCTGCAGGACCAGCTCTTCTCCAAAACACTTCCACAGGCAAACGGCTGGGAGCTATTTGCCACTATCAGCTGGGGATTTCTAAGCCAAAAATGCATTACAAAAACATTGCAATTTAAGGAGCTTTTTTGTTTATTTGTTTGTATTTGAACAAAGTCACAGAAGCTGCTGTGCTGGACCCACACGTGTGCCTCACCAGAACAAATACCTTTCCATAGGGTGTTCCAGGGCAGCATGCGGTATGGTGCTTCAGCGAAACAGGGGGAAGTTCCCTTTGAATAGATCTGTTGTTAGAATAACCACACGCTCATTTTTGTTCTTTTGGGCTTTTGATTTCCTGCCACCAGCTTATCTGGGACCAGTTAGAGGATAAGACCCCTTTCCTACTCCAGCTCTCTGCCAGGAGCAATGGTGACCCACTGCGATCCCACATCTGCAGGATATGGGCATTCCTGGGGGATGCTCTGCTCATCAGGCAACCAAGCGGGAGTTCTGCTTGAGCCAGGCTCCAGCACAGTGCCCATCGCACCCCAGCCACTGATACACAGAGAAGGATGCTCCCTTCTATTGGGACCCACCCGACAAACCCTTTCTAGCTTCCTATGGGAGGCAGCTTCCCAGTACCAAGGGCCAAGGAGCTGTGTTAGAGCAGGGTGGCTAACCCAAAAGAAGCATTTTCTCTGTGGTGCAGAAACAGCTACTGAGCTGCTGTGAAGCAGTGCTAAAATCCTCTGCAGTGCCAGCAGCACTTGGGAGGGGTTAGGACCACAATTACACCAGCTGCAAACACAAAAGAAAAAAAAAAAAAAGTTGGCAGGGATCTCTGGAGGTCAGCTAATCCAACCCCCGTCTCAAAAGCACAGCCAGCTTCAGAGGTGGATCCTTCCATCTCCGAGCACAAAGAGAGCTGTCTTGCACAAAGAGAGCTCAACCGAGTCAAACAAATTTACAGAGAAGACAGGAAAGGCCAAGGCTCATTAAGGCTTGTTCCCCACCACGTAATCATAAGAAATAGGATCAAGCAGATGTATCCCACAATCTATCTGATTATCTACTCAGTGTTCAAGAAAACCCCAAGGTCCTTGCCAATCAGGTAATTCTCTGCGTGTTTGGGCAGGCTGACGGGGACATGCCTTTACCCAAGTACCCTCCGTGGGATTCTGCTGGCAGGAATGACCTACGGGCCTCTTCTAAACCCCAAGCACAGCCCTAGTCCTCAAGCCAGGCAATATTCTCCATTAAGCAGGAGAAACACTGAACTAGAAGCCCAGCTCAGCCGGTCACTGTGCCGCAGAGGAGGCCTGGGGCTTTGGGGAGGTATCAGACTTGCTGCATACACAGAAGACCTGCACAGGTCTGGTGCTTCACAGGTGCCTCTGCCCACATACACGTAACTTGCGCCTGGAAAATTCCCGCTCCAGACTTCTCAATCACAGAGCCTGCTGCTCAAGGAGACAGATTTTTCTCCATCAAGAAGCCATTTTCAATTCGGGTCCCATACTGCATCTCCTCAAAGCACGTATGTGCTCCTACACACACACACGCTAGTTCCACGCACTACCGTGTTAGCTGTCCTACCTGGCAACCACAGGCCTGCAGAAAGAGGCGACAGCATTTGGACAGGGGTCCGAATTCTCTCTCAGCTGGAAGAATTCACAGAACACAAAAATAGTTTTTCTTCCAACATTCTTTGTACTGAGTGCTTGGATAAGCCATAAGTAACTTGGCAGCAAACCAGCTTGGTACAAACACAGAACACCAGAACACAATGCAGTCATCACAAAGCCACCGCTCTGGGCCAGACAGTAATTTTCCCCTTCGTACAGGGCAGGCCTCCAAAGTCTTTATGCTACTTTATACTACATTCAAGTCCATCTGAATTACACGATATGCTAAAAATGAGAACTCGTGCACAATAACCCGAACACCTATCATTTACGGGCTACACGGAAGCGCATACTGCACACAAAGGTGCTCAAGAAACACTTCTGAATTGTTTCGTAACTCGGGAATGGGGAAGCCTTGACTTACTCCACAACTCAGACCTCTTAACAGCATCCTCAGGTTGCAGATATGATGACAGGAGACTGAAAGATGGGTAATAAAAGCATCCAACAGATAGATTTTATCCATCCAAAGGATAAATTCCTTCCAGGATTAAAAGGAAGAAGTTAGACCACACAGGCAACCAGGAAAAGCAAACATAGTGACATCTGAGAGTGTATTTTCCACTTACACATGCCAGCAGCCTAGTCACAAAGGCATTATCATCACACAGGTAGTCACCACAGGTCACCACTTAGACAAGAAAGATGCTCTAGTCGGTAAGTGCCAGACTGGGACCCTGGAAACGGGCTCAAACCCTGCTGCAGCCACAGGTGCCACAGGTGACAGGTCGCTTAATCCCTCTGCAAACAGGGGCTGTTACGTCCCTCTCTCAGTGACATTTGGCAGATAAAACCCAGGAACAGCAATCAGGCATTAAGAAACTACTACAGCAGAGGCTGTATAAGCACTAGATTAATAAGATCTGTTTCAGACCCCACAGTCATTACAGTATGAAATAGGATACAGGAGGGGGAGCGGAAAGCATGCACACACACACATCTATCTGCCCCATTAATCCAGCAGGCTGCAACAGGATGAAAGGCATGTCCAACAACTCCAGTCTTGCTTGCGCAGCAATAAGCACCCTCCCAGCATGGAAGGGAGGCACTGCTGTAGTACATGCAGGGAAGCATTCGAGCTAAGAGGCACATGGAAGGTGTAAGGGCCAGTTCTGGCAGTGTACTTTGGCATCAAGTGCCACCCTCTCAGCTAGTGGCCAGGGGCTGTCTGCCGGGTGCCCCTGTGGAACACAGAGTGGTTGGGGATGCATGTGGAGAGGAGGCAACAAAGTTAAGCCCTGTAAAAGGCAAGGGGAGGTCAAAGTCACCCCTGAGGCACTCCCCAAGCCATCTGGAGTTAGTGTTTTGGCTTCTCCTGCCTTCCATATACCCTAAAAATCTGTTATTTATTGCTCTTCATCTCCCCACCAGGTGGATGAATCAACTTTTCAGGGACTGAATATCTTCTGTTCTCCCTGAGATGCCTGAGTCACGGACGCCAACTGAAATCCTCAGATCTTCAATTCTTTCCTTACCTTCCTGCATCTGTAACGCGACAGCCTCTGACTTCTCTCCCCTGTGGAAGTCTTAGTGACCTGAATTACTTCCAATTTCCCACTCAAGGCCCATGGTGTGCTTTTCTTCCAGAAAGCATCCGACACAGCATCAAACTACTGAATCACAACCAGGAGCCTGAGAAGGTGGGCTCTTGCTAGGCAGGGCAGACGTACAGATGAACAGTGCCTTTCACGTGCCCAGTCCTTCCTGCCACCACACCGCAGTCCCCAGCCACCCACACGCAAACACACAAGCACCCACCCCTGCCTGGTTGGGTGTCTGTCAAAGCTGGCTTTTAAAGCAGCAGACAAAAAAAACCCCCAAACAAATAGGGATATGTTCCCTCAGACCTTGAGTGTGCGCTCTGAACCACCATCTATCAATGAACTTATTTCCCCCCATCCAAGGGAAGGAGCTTGTGTGATGGCAGAGGGAAGAGGGGATAGATGGCAAGTGGAGTCTTTGCTTTAATTGGCTGCTGTTAAGAACATTAGAAGGATGTTTGAAGGAGAATGATTACAGGCAGAGTGCAGAGGAGGTAATCAAAGGTGTCCAACGAACTGAATTTATGATGTGGCTTAGCAATCCATCACCTGGCTATCATTCTTACGTACATGCACATACCTAAGCCTCAAAATATATTTAGCTCGGGGGGTGTCTGGAAAAAAGCAGCTGTTCTTGCAACCCCAGCTTACACCACTTTGCTCCTTACAACATTACAGAAGCAATTTATTTCAAATCCGGGAAGGAAATCAGTTCAGCTATAAAGGATAAATTGTTTTAAAGTCTTCTAAGTATGAGGACAACTTTGTTTACTAAATGCATACAAGGGAACATACGCGTACAGCACAAACTCAGCAGTGGAAATTTGGCTCCCTGCAATTCCCTGTGATATAGATGCATTTTTTCCAGAGGAAGTCCAATGGTCTTGTTTGTTTTCACCACTAATAAAGGAGTTCAATGAAATTTTCTATTGGGAAAGTCTAATGAGGTCAGAACAACAGAATAAAGTAACTAGGAAGGAATGTACTTGCATTTTATTTTTAGAATAAGGATAAAGGTGGGGCCTTGCAAGACGCAGGGGATGGGCCTGTTTTGGCACAGATGGCCAGGCTGGAACACTTGGTCCCGTGAGCTTGAGGGGGTTTTGTCCTTATTTTTGCAACAGCGAATCCCTTGCCGAAATCAGCAACAGGAGAGTGGAAGGGTCCAGCTGGGAGAAGAGCAGAGCGATGCCTGGGGACACACGGACAGCCACAGCAGCAGCAGCCGCCCTGGGACCAACGGCAGCTGGGCAGCCCTTAGCCGTGCTCCCCTCCTCAACCTGTTTCCCTTTCTTTCCTGGGAAGAGGACCACCTTCAGCAGCTCTGCTGAACTGGAGATCTCTCTACTTCTGCACGTTAAAGGGAATCCAAGTTACAACAGGGTGAGCATTGTGGAAGGAATCCAGAGCAAGAGCCTGATGCAGCCACAGCAAGGCACGCTGCTGCAAGGGGAGCAGCCAGCAGTATGGCAGGGAACACTATTTACTCTGTTGTTAAGGCTGGATGTCAAAACCCAGCAAGACAGCCTCGGGGAAAGAAGAGACGGGCCAGAATAAGGCTGTGAAAATGAAAAGGAAGGAATAAAGCTAAATAAAAGAACAGAGGCGGAGCGGGAAGTGGCTTGACTGGGATAAACAGGTAAGGAGGAAAAAGGGTGCATTCAAGAGCAAGCAGGCCATGGTCTGTTTCCTGGCACCAGCTAATCTGATTGGCACAGAGATACAAGAAACAGAGGCTTAAACAGCTCATGGGAGCAGACCTTCAGCTGGGGAAAGCCATCATCACTCAGCAATTAACTCCCTCCCAGGCTCTGCCCCTAAACCCAAAGCACAGAGCTGACCCACCGAGCACTGCCAACAAGAACAAAGGGGATGAAGATGAAGCATCTTTGCAAGGGTTAACAGACAGCAGAGAACAAGCTGTTCCATGCATTCATGTCAGGAAAAACAAGACCGGGACTTGACACAGACACCATACACATGTTGCTTTGCCAGGATCACCAGAGCTCAAGTGAAGCAGCAGCCAACTCTGACCGCTAGGAATGACACTGCAAGGAGCTTCACCCTAAAATCTGCAAGGACAGAGTTAACCCAGGGGAGTATCTGGTGGGGGTATAGTTTAGGGAACACCAAGGCATCCAAAAAGACTGGAGACTAGTATCTCTGCTCTGTTTCTTGATTTTCTCTCTAGGAAAGGAGTAAGGGAAGGCTTAGTAGAGGGGAAGCATGCAGGATTAGGTGTAAAGCACCCTTTCACCCCTTCTGTGCTTCCCAGAGCTGCAGGTCTCCTACTTGTGCTGAAGATACAGGTGGAAACAATCCAGCAGACTGGCACCAGAAGTACAGGAATGGTTCAGGCAGGGCAAGAAAATGCTCCTTGACAGGCAGTCACGGGAGGTGGGACTTGCCCTCCAGCATGCAAGTCCTCAGACATAATGTTTCCCTTGCCTGCCAGTCCTTCCTCTGCTCCTGTCTGCAGGCAGGTGAACGCAGAGGGAAAGACCTCCAAGCAGCAGGAGAGTGGAGTAATGACCCTCCTTCCAGCTGCAGACAAGGAACCAGCAGCACCCACAAATGCCCAAGAGTAACAGCAAGGCAGACACACACGATCCCCCACCCCAATGCTCTCCAGCCTCACACGATTTCTAACTCAGGACTTCCTGAGCCTGCTGTGGTTTGCCTGCTCACTGCTCCCCAACCAACTCCTCGCTTAGTACTTGACCAGCCTCTCCAGCACTTGTGCAAGCTTTGAGTGCCCACAATACCTTTTGGCAAGGATCGCCACAGCCCCACCATGCCTCATGTGAAGGAGGAAAACCTCCTTTGGAGTCCCTGGCCACAATCACATCCTTATCTCCCTGCCTTCCCCCAGTTGGTTTTATGATTTGCTGCAGACTGAGTAGTCTCTTCCCAAAGACACATGCTTTTAGGGACTTCCAGTATCAGCAATGAAGTTAAAAATCTATGTACAGCAGTTTATAAAGCTTATTTTCCTCTTAGGTAAAAGGGAGTGTCCGAGTGACACAGAGTAATCATGGGATGAAATGCCACATTGCCAACCCTTTCTGGGAGCTCGATGCAGCAAGTCTCATTTGCAACCCCAGACTTGGGAGAAAGCTTGCAATTAAAAAAATTAAGTGACCTTGAATACAAGGACTACAATTTAACTAACCTGCATTCAGGCTTTGTTAATAAAAAAGCTCTTCTATAGGCTACAGCACAAAGGCACTTTTCCAAAGATCAGGTTACCTCTGCCCAGCGATGTGGCGGTAGAAATTTTAGAGACCTTTATATAAAAGCTCCAAGAGAGTCCTCCTCTGCAGACACCTCCCCGCCTGCTCTTCACCTTCCGCTCTGCAAGGAGCAAGGTAAGCTCCAGCCTGGCTCAATCCATGGGTAAGGCAGGGCTTGCAATTAAGCAATAATGATCACAATCACAAGGCATTTTTAAGGGACTGATGACCAACTGGGTGGGGTTACATTACAATCCATTAACCTAATCAGCATTTAAACCTCAGGAACTACACAGCAGAGGCTGCTACTGGGATTATAAAACAAAATGAGAACATACTCTTAAAACGTGTCTTTCAAGGCTCTGGAGAGCCTTACAGCTACGTCTTCACAGATAATCACATCACAGGTACAGGACAAGGTTAGCAAATAACCGCCCAGAGCTAATGAGCCACTTTATTTGTCTTACCTAGCTGAGAAGTGTTTTTTACCCTCCATCCTCTGGTAATGTTACCTTGACAGGTGCAGTGCCCGTAGTAAATACTATGTCTGTCCCATATTCTGAATTACCCCTTTAGGGATAACAGCAAAGATACATATTCAGGGAATAGATGCTTCCTGCAGCCTCCTGCACAGCTCACAGCATCAGAAAATTAAGCTGGCTGGAAAAGCAAAGCCTGATGCTGCCCCTTAAAGCAGAACCTGTTTGGTGTTGTTACTCATAGGCCACTTACATTTGGAAGTTGCTACTCTGGAGCCTTTTCTGCTTATTTCTTTATAGGATTATAGGGCAAGGGAAAAAACACAAACTTCAAAGAAATGCCCTGGAAATGCCGTGTGCCCTAGGACACCCCATATATCCCACCAGCAGTAGCCTAACTTTACCTCTCTCCTTAATTGCTACTTTAGGTCTTAACAAAACATCAATTGCACGCCTGTGCTCTTATTGACTAGCTGTGCTATCACTGAAACATGGTGGCAGCTGATAATTAGTGTTTTTAACTCTTGGGAAGTCTTTTGTATGGCAGTACGCCCTGCTGGGGTCAGTGTTAACATGCAGTCCTCACTCCCCTGGAAGGCTGACTCACCGGCTAGAGGACCTCGCGCAGATATGTACGTCTGTGCACATGGATAGACCAGGTTATTACAAGTGCCATCAGGCCCAAACCGTCTTGCCTCCCTCTAGGCAGACATTCAGCACTGCAGTCTAGATTTTTCTAGTTTTCCCATCGTTCTCCTCTTTTTGTGGTTTTAATTGCTAATTCAGTACACTCTGCAAGCTCCACACCATTTCTACCCAGCCAGGGGGCCCTGCCTGCAGGCAGGAGGGCTCTTTTTGTCTGCATCTTTGTGTTTTCAACATCATTTAAGCATCATTCCCTTAACACCTGATTTAATATTTCAACCCCCTTAATTACACACAATGGAGATTTTATTGGAAATCTGGTTATTGTTTGAAAGTCTGAGCATTTCATCCCAGCCTCAGAATTGATCTATCGACTGCTTTTAAATCTCTCATTTTAATTTAACATTTAACACTTTATACCCACATTAATTACATTTCCCATGATCAATATCAACAAATGCTGTCTCTGGTCGTCTCCTGACAGAAAGGACTCACAGACGTTGCTCTGCCAAAGCTCTCAAGACAGCTTTGCTCTTGAATATGGGTGTTTACAGGGCTGATCTCTCCAGTGGGAAAGAGAAAGAAAAACCCGTGAAAAACAGCAGAACTGAGTAAGTAGCAAGGTTTAGTAAGCAACACCACCGGCAGAGATGCACAGGCACAGACCTGGCAGGCACAGACCTGGCCCTGGTGGTGTCATGGGGACTGGCCTGGCCCCAGGACATGGGGAGCAGAGACTCCAGCCAGCTCACCATCCATCTGTCCCACCTCCACCTTGGCTGGAGGGGGACTGGGCTCTGATGTGGGGAGCCGCCGGGTACAGGCTCCATCATAATCCTGCCCACGCTGAGCAGCAGGTGAGCTGGGCTTGGCCTGTCCAAGAGCTACACGCAAGCACCGGGGCACGGGAAAGCGAAGCTTTACTGGATCACCATCTCCTGGCATTTAACCAGCCTGCAGGTGCAGGTCCCTCCACTTGTCTCACCGCAGCACGACAAGGAGAGCAAAGCGCTTCTCTGATCCCCCGAGTCTAGCAGATCTCTTATTAGCAGACACAAACTGCACAGGCTAATTAAGGAAGACACCCATCGTGCTGCCCTTATATCCAGCTACTACCAGCTCTCAAAGGTGGCTGCTGTAAGGCACTGGAAGGGTCCAGCCTCAGCTGGAGGACAGCACCAGATTTTCTTCTCCAGGCCACGGGAAGCAGAACTGGAAGTGCTTGAGGAGGATCAGGTGCTTCTCTTACCCTGTCTGCAATGCACCTGTGTTTGTGTTGCAGCTGGGGATGGAAGAAGCCAGTGTCCCCAGCGCTGCAGAAAACAGGAGTATTTGTCCCTGAATAATTTCTATAGCATATTAAGCACAAGTCATTCTTATGCAAAGGCTGCCCTGTACAGTTGCCAAGGTCAGTAAGACCTTGCTTTATTTGCTGCATAAGGGCTGGCTGCGCAAGTTTTACCTCGTACCTATTTTTTCCATGCATTCCCTTGTCTTAGATTTCCCTGCTGCTAGTGCCTATGCATTTTGCTGTCTGTTCAGTAGGTCGTGCTACCTTCTCCAGCTGTTGATAATGACTACTCAATATCCAATCCTCCAGAACAGTCAAAATTCCAGCAAACCAACTCTTACAATATGCTTAATTCAAAAGATACCAAGGACAATATTGAATAACAATTTTCAAGGAAAACATGCTCCACAGCTTTTGCTAACAACATCAATATGTTTCTATTTTCAGGGGGTCTTGACCCACTATCCACTCACACAGCCACCACTGTTCACATTCTAGTATCTACATACAGATGATTTTTTGTGCAAGGATTTTTGTGCATTCAACCAAACAGCACTGCCTGCACACGCAAGCTCTGGATTACAATACCAGCAAGTGTAGATTTCAGGAAGCAGCCAACAGCCTGAATCTACATAGATGACAGGGTCTGAAAATAAGGCCCTATGCTTTTTGAACTGCGGACGCGTTCCCTACAGCCTATCGCCAATGGTTATACCTAGACTAAGGACTGTCCCTCTCCCCAGTTTACTAAATCCTGGCATTGCAGGGGCAACAGTCAAACTCAGGTATTTGCACAAGGAAGAAAAACAGTATTTTGAAATTGTGTAACAGTGTTACTACACAAAGGACTCAAACGTCAAGAAACTTAACCCAAGCAGTCCCTTTACAGAAGAGTTAGGTGACCTACCTGAGGTCAATGGCCAGGTAGGAAAACTTCTCAACAGCCTGCCCTTTCAGGAATCATGCTGCTCAGGAAGGATGCTGCCTTGCCCCAGCCTCTAAACCCAAACCAATGGGGAGACGGCAAGCAAAAGTGCCCAACACATCCCCTGATCTGCCAGGAGCAGTGCAGCAGATTCCCCCAGTGACAGCAGTTGTTCTTTCTTACTGGTTTATTTCAAGCTACACCTCACCACACCTGATCCACCACAGCAGCATTCACTGCTGAGCTCCTGCTTATCAGCATCTGATGCAAACAACCTTCCATCCAGTAAGGAGATCTGGTCTGGTGGGAACAGCAAGCCAGGACTCCAGATGAGGGCTCACACATCCTTCTTCCAGCCCAGAAATCAAGTGTTGGCTGTCTCACTTAGCCCCTCTGACATTGCTTGAACCCCATTCACAATTTACAGTTAATAATACTAACGTCACATCACCCTGAGTATTGGCCCTGAGGGCTACAAGCTCCTCAGGGTAGAAACCCTCTCCCTCTTTGTTCTGCAGCAGACTCTGACCTTGGTAGGACCCCACAGCCAGTGCCGTAACACAAACCATCATTCAAGCTTAGAACACATACTGGTGCCCAGAAGGCTCTCGACTGGAGACAGGCAGCATTACAATGGGGCTGCGCAGAGGGGTTAAGAAGCACCGCTGAAAAGGGATGCAAACAAGGACTTCAGGCTCTGCACAAGCACACTCTTGCCATACATGCAGCTCTAAAGGTTAGCATCACTTGTGAGCAGGAACTGTCTGGCTGAACATACTGCCTTTGTTAACCGAGAACTGCCACATGATGGAGTGGGCTAATTAACTGCATTTTACTTTTGGGGACCCAGGCTTAAATCCTGGCTCTTGTCACAGCTGAAAATGAATTTAGGGACTACAATGAGAGCCGAGATAATTTATTTTCTACAAAATCATCAAATAATTGCCAGTCTCCTGACAGAGAGGCCCAGAACTCTATGCAAGGGCACTAGTGCTTATGCTGTTATTTCCCCGAGTATTAGAGTTATTAATGAATTGATCTAAGTGGTCACTGCAGCTATCTGTGCTGCTTAGTCACACTGAGCACCCGAATGTGAAGAACCTCACCATGCAACATAGTGCATGTTCCATGACGCAGTGCCGTGCAGGTCACAGGTCCTACAGGGAGGGAAGCCATGCCTGGCAAGATTTAAAATTAAATTTTCATTCAGATTCATATATCCCTTAAATTTAGAGGGCCAAAATGCAGCCTTGGTGTAACTCAAGTTACTTCACTGGAAAGCCCCCAGGGATGGTCGTGTTCCAAGGGAGCTGAGGGTAATTTCCCCACTTCCTCACAGCTGAAGGCTGCCCAGCGGGGCCGGTAGGGAAGCGAGTACTTTCCCCATAAAGTAATTCTCTATTTTTATCTTACTAAGAAAGTTTTTCATTTAGAAACTAAAGCTCCTACTTCAGGGAGAAGCCAAGCATCCTTTTCCTTTCAGATTTTACCACAGAAGCTTTCATCGAATCACATACGCCATTTTTCCACTGGAAGGAATCATCATGGAAAAATCAGAACAGCAGCCCAGCCCCTGAAGGTCTCCAAGCAAGAAGTACAGAAAAATTGCATTCCTGACTGGCGGCGGCACACTCATGCTTCAACACTACTGTCTGCAGTGTCACCTCACCCCTCTGTGCCTCAGGTCACCCATCTCAAACGATGGGGATCCTCGGTGCCAAAGCACTTCTGAAAGCAACATGCTCAATGTGTAAGTCAAGCAGCAGCTAGTGATCGTGAACCACGGTTTCGGACGCAATATGCTGCTCTACTAAAGCACAGGGGTTATCGCTTCTGAGGTGCCATCCTTCTCCTCTTTCTTCCTCTCTCAGCAAAGAGACAGTCTCCAGCATCCTCAGCCACCAGCACAACTGAATTTGGGCAGGAAGATGCAACAGAGGTCAGAAGGAGCACAGAAATGATTTCTGAAGCAGCCTCCAGCACATAACACTCAGCAACACTGCACGGCTCAGCAATATAGCACCTTTCATCTGCACCAAGCAAGAGCCCGGACACTTCACCCTGTAACACAACAAAGCGAGGGGTAGGTGTTGTCTTCACAGTAGGGTTTTAGAGCAAGCCAAAGGCTTGAGTGGAAGGCTTCCCTTGAAAAGCGGAAGAGGAAAGCTTAAGTCACACTTCTATCCAAAGAGTCACACTCAGAGGGAAGGGATCAGTCAGAAGATGTCCATGAACTGGGGAAGAAGGGAGCAGGAGCCACAGCGCTCAAGGCTAACAAAGAGCCTGGGGGCCGGGAGGTCCCTGCTCCCAGGCAGGGTGAGGTTCCCAAGGCCAAACCAAATTCTACAAGTAAGGACCACGCATCTCACCCTGCCGTTATCTTTAAATCCTCTTTACTCTGTGAAGCTATTCTCCACCCTCCTTTCCTTTTAATCGGGCCTGACCTACAGATGTCAGCCTCATTTTGACTAAGTCAACACAACTGCCACATCTAGAATGCTGCTGCAGGAAAAACCTTACTTATACTCTTGGCTGGATTCCAGCATCTACTTCTTGGTCTAGACCTGACCTCGTTCCTCCTCTGCAAGCTTAATCCTTTACCTTAAGGGCACAGTGAACACACAGGGACTCTAACGTGGGCTTGTCTACACTCAGCCTCCCCTTCAGCCTACAGAGCCAGGAGACTCTTTTTGATCACACTGCACAAACGCTAACGATTATTGACAAGAGGCTCCCTCAGAACCGTGTTCTTCAAAACACACAAGTTCAAGAGCCAAAAGCAAATGCAAAACACACGCTTTACGTTCTGCAAGGTAAACCCCTACCCTAGAGCTCACCCAACATGACACGAACCTTCAATCAACAGTCCCTGAACTTTCCTCAGATGCAGCCCTAGCCTTGCACCGAAACCACAGCCACGCCTGATACATCCAGCTTCATCTAAAGCTTAGAACAGAATAAAATAGTTTGGGTTGGAAGGGACCTTAAAAATCATCTAGTTCCAACCTGTGCTGGTTTTGGCTGGGATAGAGTTAATTTTCTTCACAGTAGCTAGTATGAGACTATGTTTTGGATTCATGCTGAAACACAGGGATGTTTTTGTTACTGCTGAGCAGTGCTTACACTGAGCCAAGGGCTCTTCTGCTCCTCACCTCACCCCACCAGCGAGCAGGCTGGGGGGCACGAGGAGCTGGGAGGGGACACAGCTGGGACAGCTGTCCCCAGCTGACCCAAGGGATGTCCCACACCATAATGACATCATGCTCAGCATATAAAGCTGGGGCAAGAAGGAGGAAGGGGGGACACTCCAAATTATGGCGTTTGTCTTCCCAAGTAACCTTTACTCGTGATGGAGCCCTGCTCTCCTGGGGATGGCTGAACTCCCGCCTGCCCATGGGAAGCGGTGAATGAATCCCTTGTTCTGTTTTGCTTGCCTGCGCAGCTTTTGCTTTACCTATTAAACTGCCTTTATCTCAACCCACGAGTTTTATCTTTAACTCTTCCAATTCTCTCCCCCATCCCACTGAGGGGGATTGAGTGAGCAGCTGTGTGGGGCTTAGTTGCCAGCTGGGGTTAAACCACGACACAAGCCCTGTGCCATGGGCAGGGACACCTTCTACTAGATCATGTTGCTCCAAGTCCCAACCAACCTGGCCTTGAGCACTTACTCCTTCATCCCTTAGCAGAAATCCAAGACATTATTACAAGACACCAACTGAACACAAAGGACTTCAACCAGCTACCACATCACTCTCCATTACAGTACTTTACCAGGCACAACCCAGTGACTTGCTGCAACGATACACAGAAAGGAAGATCTAGCTTACAGCTCTTCTAGTAGGTCACACTTGGCCCGTTCCTTGCTGTCCCCACCCCACGTGGCCAACGTGCAGGTGTCACAGGCTGGAGGTGGATGGACAACAGCTTGCTCTATCTTGCCCAAACAAATCACGTTAACAGCGTATCAAGACTGAGTGGGATCTGGCTCATGCACTCCACCTTGTGACCCAAAAACCTTGACCCCGGTCACATTATCAATAGCAGCAGTGGCAGTATCAACCTGCACGTGAAATATTAGCAACTAATCTGTTACCAACTTATTCCAAGGTGGCAGCCAGCTGTGGATTCAACCTTCAGGCAACAACACAGGTGTTTTTTTTTTTCCTTTAAGTTTCCTTTAAGTGTTTGGGGGGGGGGGGGTGTTTAGAACCCCAATTACCTGTAGGTGATGCTATGCTGAACCAGTATTCTCCTGCTACACAGGAACTCAAAAACGAAACGCCACCAAGGCTAGGAGGAGCCTCCAAATCAAATTCTCAGAGCTTCGAGACAGTCCTTGAGTGCATGCTGCAAGAAATCCCCCATACAGACACACCTTTCTTATCACAGGAGGAGGAGGGGAGAGAGAGGAAAAGAGATTAAAACCAAGACAAAAGCCAGATCCTCAGGTAACAGAAAAATCAGAGATGCTCCCTCAGTTTACACTACCATGGATTTGGGCCAAAGGTGCTTTTAAAGTCTTTTTATGAAATATTTTAATCTGCCTTTCTATCTGCCATTTGTGCAAGCTATGCAGAGCTTTCCAGAGAAATTATTTATTCAGTTTTACAGCAACTAACCTGAATTTCCAGACCGCTTCAAAAGAAAAACTGAAGTATTTCTTTACAAAAGGCAAGGAGCATTAGGTTTCTTGCCCCCTTGTTTTTCCTTTTCTTTTTTCCTCCACCCCTCAGCTGAAACATCTCTACCTTTCATCTAATAAATAAACAAACTATGTATCTTTCTACAAAAAAAATGCTCTTCCCTTGACATCCATGCCAAAAACGTGCTGGTATTTTTTTCAGGATATTTTGCTGAAGCTACCTAAAGTGAAACAAATTCCTTTTCTTTTTTTTTTTAATTGGTTTTTCAATGCGACCACCTACTTGAAAAAAAAACAGTTAGCCTTACATTGCTGGCTGCAGTCTTACAACCTAGAATAAACTAAACAGAAAGCTGAAAGCATGGGATTACCGCTGGCTTGGCATTAGCAGGGCACCCTACCAAAAACATCCACCATCAAAAGCACATTACAGGGTCAGTGAAAGTGGCCACACTGTTGCACGAACCACCTCAATTGTTACTTCCCAGATTAAAGAACAGAAAAGTAGCAGCACAAAAGTTAAATACAACTGAGGCTCTAATCCAAGTCCATCAGATGAAGGATCAGTTCCAAAATTCATGGACCCACCAGAACGCAATTCTGGCACCCAGGGAGGTGGCCTGGGGATGGGGAGCTCGGGTAGCACACACCTATCTTGACTGATGCACCTACTATATGCCTGCGACAGGGGAAGCAATATCACACACAACAGGTTTGGTTTAAGACAGGGTTTAAGGCCCTTACAACTGTATTTCATCACGAGTAAGCTCCAGTTCTGAGAGGTGGAGGGCAGACGTACATTTTATTGTGTGGAGTTGCCCTCTACTCAACCCAGCCCAAGACCTTCACTTACACGAGCCTGCGATTAGGGGATTCAGGTCATGAGCAAGCAGATCTCACGTTTTAATTCTCTCTCTCTCTCTCCGTTTCGGTTGCCTGAATCTCCAGGATAAGCAACATCACGTTCTTGCAGAAATCTAAGCAAACTTGCATGCACCAGCTTTCTCAAAACAGAGATGCATGAAGTCAATCGTAGTAACCTCCCACCCAAAAGTGTTGGATGCTGCCACTGTGCCATGCCACTCTTCCCCCCACACTGAGGGCTCAAAACAACAGTCCTAAGGCCAGTTTCACCTCTGTCTCAACAGTCCAGCTAACAATACATCCAGCATCAAGTTCATCAATACTGTTGCATTTGTATTTCCCCTCTGGTACACCCCCCAGAAAAATGTACATCTGAAAATACAGCAGCCTGCACCTCCTCTCGCTCTCCCAGCTAGCAGGGTTCCTCCCAAAAGCACTCTGCTGAGAGCCACTTTGGCAACCTACAGGTTTAAGACTATCCTAAAAACACCCACACACCCAGTATCAGACTGCAGCCCTAGCTCCACTCTCCTGTAAGCATCACACAGGATTAGACCCTTGCTAAGTGATCTGGGACTGCAGTAACATGCTCCCAGCATTGCTATTCATGGCAGCTTTCACTACCTGCAGATGCTGTCCAAAAATACAGCAGAAAAATTTGTGCTCTTGGGAGCTCATAGTCTAAAGGCAGGGGTCAGGAGAAACACTCTGTTCTTATTAATTCAGTTCAACGGAGAGGAGAAAAAAAAGAAAGTCAAATCTGTATGCTTCTCAGAAGCAGATTATGGCTAATAATACAAAGATTACTGACATTAAATGAATTTAAATTCATTCTTCTATCATTCAGAATATTAAGTTTTTTACTTCCTCCCAGTATTGCTCCCATTTGTAGTCAGCTTCACTTTCTGCCTATCACAAAGATGTTATATTTGGACTATAATCATCATAATGGACTTCTCCCCCTCGGCAGTTTTAGTTGTACTAGGCATCTTAAAAAAAAAAAAAAAGCGCATTTGTAGTGTTAATTTAACAAGCATCCTATCTTCCCCCCCCCTTCCTTTTTTTTTTTTTAGGCAACTGCATAACTCTGTAAACAAGTTCTGCACTCCTAATGGCTTTTTTGCCTATCAACAGGCAAGGGGGAAGCCACCTGCACAGCAGCAGTGTTACTCCTGTAGAAGGAACAAGTGTTGCTCAGCCCAGGGCTCTGCTAGGGAAGGGCATCCAACAGCGCTGGCCAGCCCAGACACACTACAGCATCAATACATCACAGGCACAGGGGGCCAACAAAAAGTATCTGTCGCTGGTGACCAAAACTCAATTTTAAATTCAGGTTGGACCTCATTAATGTTTGGACTCAAACTAATGACATTGCTCTGCACTACCCCTCCAGGAATTGAATGGTTTTTACAGCCAGCACCAGCAACCTAAAGATGGAGCACAGTAACAGGAACAGAGTCAGCCACTGATTTACTTTCAGGAGGAGAAACTTTTTGAAATTTAAAAGTTCCAAAGTTCCAGTTCAGCTGTAGGATCCCTCTCCCCAGACATATCCCACAAGTTTCCTCCTCTCTTTGCATGCACTGAAAGTCATATAAACTAGAAACACACAGGACGAAATGGGTGCAGACCCTGCAATATGGATGAATCCTGCAGCATTGTGCAACCAAACACTCTTCCCATCCAGAAATCACCAGGTACTGTATCACCCAGGTTAGCTCAGCAGATGGAGATGCTCCAAGACTTCAGGGAGAAACTGCTTCTCACATAAGCTGGCATGCAAAATGGTGTAATTGCCCAACTAAGGGCATGTAGGACACTCTACGGCTGGGCTGAATTTACAAATCCTGGTACCTTCTAGAGGAACAAGACGGGTGGCACTACAGAAAATAAATAAATCTGTTGTTAGACATACCAGAAACTTCCCTGTACCTTATAAACAGATCGCAGGGTCTTGTCAGAAGGATAATCTTCCACCTAACATAGGAGACAGAATTAACTTGCCTTTCAGCAGCAGCAGCCTCATTCCAACCTTGGTATCTGAGCATCAGCTACCAAACGCATCATATTACAACACGGTCACCAGAGCTGAAGAAGTCTCCAACCCAGCTGGCCTCTCCCTTCAGCAAGGCTGATAAAAAAACCTCATGCAGAATCTGCCCCACATGCCCTACTCATCCCCTCAGTCTCAGAAGAAACGTGGCTCACTGCTACTCAACTGACTGCTCTGGAGACCCTGAAAATCATAGTAAAGGCGGTCAGTCCCAAGTGAGAGCCACCCAAGCGAGCTGTCCTGGGCAGACTGGTCCAAGGGAGTACACAGAGAAGGCAGGGGAAGGGTGGGAACAACCTGCCCGTGCTTCTGAGCGAGGTGGAGGAGGCTGGTTGCATCCAGAGGCAGCAGGGGAAGCATCACGTCACTGCAGAACGGCTGGAGGGAAGGGGCTCACTGTTCCTCCTGCAGGACAACAGCACACTCTGGTTGGCCTTATTTACGTGACCTGTAGTGTAATTCCTCAAGCACCACATGAAAGGTGCTGCTGCATTAGCCAGACCATGCCTAGGAGCTTGAGGCACAACAAACACTAGCTCGTTACAAAGGCTAAGCTTAATGAAGGACACCAAGGTTGTCACGCCGAGTGCTTCACCGAGTAATTAGTCAAGTCGAATTCACGGGTGGTGGCCCTGGTTTGAGGAACAAGCCGAGGACCTAGGAGGGAGACATTCATGGATCCAGGAGTGAAGCGCAAAGGCAAGTTGGTGACACCAGTGCCAAACCTGGACAGTCTGTCCAAGGACACAGAGGCACTACACAAGACACCTCTGCGCTCTGGCTTCCATGGTCAGATCAATGCCAGCATCTGGAGGCTTCAGAGAAAGAAGGACGGACCACCTGTAACCCTATTGATGGCTCCATGCTACTGTTTCTTTATTGTACCTCAAAAATAACTTTACTGAAATGTATCTGAAAATGCAATACTAGCCCCCTGGGCCAGCATAGCTCATTACTATTTATTTCAAAACATTCAGACTATATTTAAAAGGATCCCACTGATACCTGGTATGGCTATAAAAAGATCTATCCAACCTGACTTGCCAGCTGTAGACAGGGTAGGAGATCCTACAACCAAGCGGCTTGATTAAAAAGAGTGAACAGCATTGATGGAAGAGTTTTGATCAGATTTGGGCGAGAGAAACCCAACGCCCTTTTGCTGCCCAGCCCAGTCAGGGAAGAGCCCAAAGCACCCAATCCTCTCTTCTCCATCCGTTTTGTATCTTATAGCCTGGGGTAACACTTTGCATGCTGTGGACTAACCCAGCACTCTGGAGAACAACTCCCAGCAGCAGCCCGGCAGCCAGCCACGGCAATGCTCTTTTGCAGGAGCTGGTTTTCCTTGTAAAGGTTTCCCCATCAGCAAGCCGGGGATGTTTGGCAGCTCACCATTCCAGCCTTTAGGACCGCTTTAACAACCGGTCCATCAAGCCACACGCGTCCCTCCCGGCGTCACAGTCCTGCACTGCACAACCACCACCCCTCTGCCCTGCAGTCCCAGGACCTTCCATCAAAAGATTACCAAACACTTCACACACATTAATGAGTTAAGTCCCAGCATCCCAATTAACTCCAGCAGCATTATATCCTCATGACCAAGGAACACAGTAGCAGGCTGAGGTGTCCCCATCTCACCATGAGCCTGCCAAGGAGCCAGCCATGGCAGCCAGACCTGCTGGCTCCCTCCCTCTGCTCAGCTACAGACCTGTAAGCTATTTCAAAGGCTCTTTCCAAAATAGAAAGATTAAAAAAAAACAAAAAAACCCAAAAAAAACCCAACCCTTTCTGTTTTCCTTGAAAAGCAGGTCTATGCAGCAAAAAAGGTACTAATAAAGGTTTCACCATCCAAATTAAAAGTCAAATGCAGCAGTAAAGAGTCCCTGAAATACAAGAAACACATTGTGCATGGTGTGAAATTTATTGCTGCCTTACAGAATGAAGCCAAACATCTTAATATGGAAAAACACCGCTACTTTTGACCCAAACAGATTGGGAACAGGAAGTAAAAACAAATCACCCAGCTGCGGCCTCCCCACGCTACCAGCAGTGCAGAAACCAGCGTTTCCTGCCCATGCTCGCCCTGGCCAGCGGCCGCCCGGGTCTGCACAACGTTTGCCCAGAGGCCAATCCCACCAAAACCAGTCAGGGTTTGTTATTAAAGCTCTTGCAGGCAAGATCAGGCCTTTATCAAAGGGGAATCAGCTGGGGAGAGCCAGGGAAGCAGGGACTGCAGGAATCGCCCTAAATGCTGCATCCATTTGCAAACCGTACAGGTCCAGGCTCCCCTGGGAGGGGATTCCCCTTCTTCTGGTGGCTCTCTCGATTTTCACCAGCCAAATTCCTGACTCAGGACAGACGTATTTCAGGAGTTAATTTTGGTTTTACTGCATCATCACCAGCAAACCCTGAGAAATTAAGTCAAGCCTCAATTGGCTCAAAACATAATTGCATTTCTCTTAAATAATAGCTTTGCGTTACTTTGGTTTTTGTTGGGCTGGTTTTTTTTTTTTTTGAGCTTGTGCATATTACATCCTAATTATATTTTCAAGCTTTCATTTACAGCTACAGGAATAACCTAGAAAGACATACAGATGAGCTAATTTTCAAATCATCACTCAAGTAAGAAGCTGGAGCTTTAAAAAAAGTGACAGGTAGACCAAGGGACCTGTAAGAAAAAAAGAAACACAAGAAAACAACAGTCTGGCATCTCTTTTGTGAAGGCCAGTAACTCATTGCCAACAAGAATAGCTTTAAGACTTTAGCAGAGCAAAGACTGACTATCACACACATAATGCAACAGAAAATGTTGTTTACACAAACACTACACACGAACAGTAGCTCAGAACCTGATATTTTGATGAAAACTCTGCTTTCAGAAAAATCTTATAAGCATCACATTTACTAGCTCAAGCAGATTTTCCTTCCAAGATTTTAATAGATTACAGGCCAGGTGTAGAATACTTCATAAAGCAGAGTAAGATATCTGACTTGCGTGATTTTCGTTAAGAAATAATAGCAGCCAGCAAATTACAGCCATTAGTGCAACACTGTCTTCACAGCAGATTTATGCCAGCATTACTGAAAGCAGAATTTTACCCAACACCACTTCTGGGCAATACAGACATCTGCAGAACCAAGGGAAAAAAGCAAATAAACACGCAAAACCACACATTTTGTGCATTACCACCCAAGGCTTTTACAAGGACAGGTGTTTTGTGCCACCGTTCTGCAAGAAAGTACTTGGAGCATGCTCCAGAGTACACTCTCCTGCACGCAGCGACCTCCAGTCTTACCTCATATTCTTTTAAATCCCTCAGTTTCATGCTCCTAAATGCTGCTTTGGTGGAGGGCTCGTGCTGCGAGGAAGGAAACTCCCCCTGAACCCATTAATTGTGCTGCATCAAATCCTCCCTCTGCCCCAGCACCAAAAAAATAAAAAAAATCCAAGTTGGTCACACCAAGGAAAGAACAATAAGTGGGAGCTCGAAAAGGCAGAAGTGCCGCCAAAAAATCGGAGCTCTTTCTCAAAAAAAAAAAGGCCCTCCCTTAGGAAGCCTGCCAGTCAAACCCGATCACGAGGCTGTTTTCCGAGGGTGAATAGAGTTCTTATTGACACAGCTTATGTCTGCAGCATGCAGCCCTCCGCAAGGCTTTCAAGAGCAGATCCGATTACACAGACACATTCTCTCTGATTTTATGCATTCAGAAGCCCTCAGACATAAAATACCCAGCTCCAAAGGCCACCGTTCTTTTTTTCCACTCGCTACTGGCCTATGTGATTTTACCAAAAAAGAAAAAAAACCAACCACAACAACAAAAAAAAGGCAAGCCAACAGCTCCTGGCACCTTTACTTGGGCTGCAGAGGACCTCACCCTTGCTGAGCAGGGCCATGTAATTCGGAGGCCAAGCCACAGATTTGCTCTGTGTGAGTAATACAAGACAACTCATTCCCATGGTGGGTACTTAGCATCAGGAGGGGAGAAGGGAAAAAATAAATATCTGCTGACACCATTTAAAATGAGGGACGATAACATCGCTCTGGGTAGACAATCCTTCCTGGAAGATGGCACGGGAAAAGGGGAGGTCACACACCTTTTAAAAGAACAACACGCACCGCCACAGCTTAGCAGGCAAGAGATGCCCAACTGCAAAAGCATCACAAGCACAAATTCAGGTAAACAGCCTATCCAGGAGCAGCAATTTGTGTACACATGGGAACCCAGAGAAAACAAACTAAAAAGGTCCATCTATACCATTTTTATGCTTACGGGGCACAATGAGGAACTCCTTTGCAGGAGCAGACACACATACAAAGTCTGGGGTATCTGTGATGCTGCACTGAAGCAGAGAACAGAGAATTACAAAATATTTTGTTATTATAAATGCTACAGCTTCAAGACTGTGCTTCAGCAAGAGAGACAAGTCTTTGCTTAAATCATGTAACAAATTAGGACCTGAGCGTTGCCCCAGAGAAGGATGCATGCACTACCCAGAGGTCTGGACTACACCAATTAAAAAGAAACTCACAAAAAAGGCTAACAAGCAAACCAGTGCATTGCACAAGTAACTGGTTCTCTTATCACCTAGAAGGGAATGCCTCCTGTATCAACTCATCCACACTGAATTGAAACTTCTCACTGAAACACTGCATATAGCAAACACTGCAAATAAGCAAGCTTGAGCTTCAGAGCTTTTAAGGGATTTTAAGAGCAAACACACACTGTTCAATAAAGACATCCTCTCCCCCCTACTTCCAGGCTGTGATCACTCCCCAGCCAAATGTTTCTATCATGTTGCAAAAGATTTTTCTCACATTTTTCCTGCTGGGTGCTTGGAGGCTGGACCTGGGTAACCCACGTACAAGATGCCATGTCAGTCTGTGGTGGCAGTTCTTCTTTGGTTGGACATTTTGCACTCTGTTTTCAAAGCACAGCAAGAGAGCCACAGCTCCTATGACTACCTTTGGAAACCGAGATCTAAGCAAACTCTGCTCTTCAGTGCACAGCCTTGCTCTCAATGAGCCGCCTCGTGTTTCTAGTACCCATTTTAGTTTCCACATGTGACTTCTAGCATGTTCATGGTGAGAAAAGCCTGCTCCTATGAAGCTGCGTACTCTTTCCCAACACATCTGAGTCACACAATGGTTTGCTTCACTGCCAAAGCCAAGCTCTCACCACCGGCACAGCAGGGGTATCACCAAATCCAGACTGGATTCATCATCATCACCTGTGCCACATTAGCCACAAAGAAAATCTTCATTTGCTTTCAGGCTCCTGACTAAGCTGCAGGCACTGGCGAATAGGAAAGCAGTGGTTGATTTGTGTATGAAGAAAGACCCATTTGCAAGACTCTAGCAATGCAATTTTGCTGTCAGTTTAACACGACATAACCCAGTGCTGCTAATAAAAGCAGCAGTCCAGCCTCATCCTGTCCTGCCTGTGGACCCCAGGTACTTGCGCCAACAACCGTTTCTGTTGCCACATGGACCAAGCAAATCAAGGAAGCAGGGATGGCTAAAATAAGTATCACTTTCCTTCTTGCTATTCCTTAATATTCTTCTTAATCCACAAGGATGGCGAAGAGACTGGAGGAAAGGGCTGGAAGCAGGACCACTTCTTCCACCACAGCACCAGCTTCACAACTGATTTGCGAACTATGCTGCAGAAGGTAAGAAAGCAGGCCTCCTCCCCCTCTTGGCAGTCACAAGTTTTTAAGTCCTACTTTGAGATTCCCTCAAATGTGCAGAACAGCCTCTCAAAACCTCACTTCTGATGGCAGCACAAGTGCAAAACTCTAACATCCATGTATTCATCTTGCTAAGATGGGGCAAACCCAGGAGAAAACTTCTAGGTCTGTAAAAATCTAATAACAACACTTAGGCCTCATGCCTGCCATTCCCCAACAGAGAAGGAGGCGGCAGAGCAAGCCACCACTGCTTGAGAAGTGGAACTGGGCATGAAAACTGCTAGAAAAACCTCTGTGTGGATGCAACACCCCAACACCTCAGACTGACAACTGCCCAGTATCCCTACTTGCCAATAACCTTCCTGCAGTACGTGGGCCAGCACCGGGAGAGAGGAACGGCAACCCCAGACCAGCTCCCTCTTTCTCCTCCATGGGGATCCCTCACGCCCCTGCGGCAGCGGGAAGGACGTGGCACCCTGACTTCTGGCCTGGCCAGATGCCACAGGAGGCTGAACAGCACAAGAGGTTACAGCACCGAGGGGCTAATTTCCTTAACGACCACCAGCTCTGCTTTGGGCCCCTGCCAGTCTATCCCAAACCGCCTGGAGGACAGCACCAGGCCTGCAGACACACAGCCGTACACACAGGCTGAACCAGGCACATACGCAAACCACAGCTGCTTCTGGGAAGGCTGACTGCGCCTGACAGCAGACTGCACCTTCTCCTGCTGTAAGCACATCCCGTAACACCTAGAAGCTTCTGCACAGGCCATTGTCTTTCAAAGAGAAACACTCTAACACTGAAATAGCTCTCAAACTTTTCTGGGCCATCACTATTTTAAAATGACTTCATTTAAATATGTACCACGTCTATATATATACACATGCACACACCAAGGGAAATTAGCATTCGTGAGAAGGGCTGGTGCCCACACATCGTAACTCTGCACAGCCTCCCAGGTCTGCCTGTGCATGACTGTACCACCACAGCTCCGCACTAGTACAACCCTACAGCAAACCAGAGCTGCTCGAGAGCCCCACGAGGATCCTGCCCCACTGGCAGGAGCACTGGAAAGACCACAGCCTATGGGCTCTCCACCAGACCCCCTTGCTAACACACATCTTTTCTTGGGGTATAGAGAGTGGTGGGGGCAGGGGAGTTTTAAGACCAAATTACAGAGTCCTTTAAATGATTCAGCTCTGCACAAGGCCAAACCCCCGAGTCCCTCCCTTCAGAAGTTCCCCCCCCCCCGCGCCCACCACAGCAGAGATGCATGATTTGGACCTTCACTAGTAAATAAAAGCTCCAAGCAGCACAACTGTGCCACATAAGGCATTTCTCTAACCTGGAGAGCAGCACCATTGCAGCCTCAACGTACTACCTTAACAGCGAAATACCCGCAAGGAGGACCCATAGGGGGAAAACATCTCTGCAACCCCATGGAAGCTGCTGTACGGAAACTTTTAACTGCATTACTTCTGCTTCTGCATAATTTCAGAACAACTAGCTTAATTCAGACTGCTCCAACTCAGACACTCCATAGTTTCAACACGGCATATACACTATTACCTCGCTCTAATTACAGGATCACCTTACGTGTCCAACAACTGCTGCAATTTAGTCTTGCCTGATACACCCCAGCTCAAAATTGCTCATCCCACCTCTCACTCCCATACTTTTTGGCATCCTTTGAATAAAGGCAGGAATACCTAGCAACACTTCAGCACCTGACACACACGCACCCCAAGCCCCAAAAAGGTAAAGTCGTTATTCCCTTGTGGTAACGAAGACAAGGACTTTCACCAGTGCAGAACAAACTACTTTTAGGCAGACAGCATGGATACGACACTACTGCTCACGCACTTGTCTGTGCAAACGTATTACAGGATTACTGCTAATAACCACCGCTGCGCAATACCATGAATTCGCACGTCGTTCCCCCGAGCCAGGTGTTGATTTCGCACGGAGGCTATCCGCGCAAGAAAGGAGTTTTCAGAGAAGCAAAATCTGCAGGATCAGGCCCTCGGAGTTTCACTACTTCAAAGGCAGGGGACGTTCCTTTACAGCAGCGCACGCCTTGCCTTTGAGCTCCAAACTGCATCCGCAGCCACCGCTGCCACGACCAGGGCAAGGTTTTTCCTCCCCGCCTGAGCCGAATGCTAACAGGTCTCTTGCTTGCGTCTCACCTCGCCACCACCTCATGCTCTGCCAGGGAATATTTTGTTCCCCGAGCGGACGAGCCGTCCGGCCATCGCTCCACGATGATTCAGCAAGGGGGTGGCTCCCCGTCGGAAGGCACACCTACTGCGAACTGTCATACCACGGGGCTGGGTGAAAATGGGAGAACTTGCTCTATCTATCATGGCTGCACTTTCCGAAATGCGTAGACCTGGCCTGGTAGGGTCGAGGGGGGCAAAGGGGGGAGCAGGGGGGAATCCATCCGCAGGCACATGGAGATAATTCAAGGAAATATCTCGAGGCTTTTAACTACGGCACAGTAAACGAGGGGGAAAAAAATAAATAAAAAAATAAAAAAAGAGAGAAGCCACACACTTTCGGAGCCAGCATCAACTTCGCCAGGCTGTGTTCTTTGTTTCTAGGCAGACTCCAGTGCGGTGGCAAGAATGAACAAATGCGCATGTCTTCATAAGAGTCAAAAAAAAAAAAAAAAAAAAAAAAAAAAAAAAAAAAAAGGAAAAAAAATCCCCCCTCCCCTCCGGCCCCTCTCTCCCCGCTGTAGCGGCAGGGGACCGCTCCGCTCCGCATAGTTTGCGCTGCTTTTTCAGAAGTAAAAGTCCGCTCCCACCCTGCTCCGAGCAGGCATTTCGCTACGCTACGAGGCGGCGATGGGTAAGACGGCGCCTGGCACACTTTCGGCTGCAAAAATTAGTTTTGGCGCGGGATTTTTTAGTCTTTTCTTTCCTTTTTTTTTTTTTTTTTTTCCTGGTTGTTTTGAAATGAACGAAAGCACGCCGCAGCAGCGCCCGGCGCCGCGGTAGCCCCCCTCCGCAGGCGCCCCGGGGCCGGCCACAGACAAAGGAGCGCTGCGCCGGCACCCCCGGGCCAGCCCGCCGCCGCTCCCGGGACAGCCGCCAGCGGCCGCCGCGCCCCGGCCGCGGGACGAGCCCCCGCCGCCGCCACAGACGCGCCCGCGTCCCCGCCGACCCCCCCTCCCCAGGACGCGCCAGACCCGTCCCCGGGCGCCCCGCGGCTCGGCGGGGGCAGCCGGTGCCCCGCGGGCCGGGCCCGGCCTTACCTCAGCGGCGGCGCTAGCAGGCAGCGGGCGGCCGCACCGTGCCACGCGCGGCGGCACGGGGCGAGCCACGGGGGCCGGTTTAGCGCGGGGGCCGGCTGCGCGCCGCCATTTTAACGCCTCCCGCCCGCCCTCCGCCCCCCCACCCCCTCCTCCTTCCCCGCGGCTGGCGGCCACGCGCGGCGTGGAAATGCCACTCGGCGGCGCCCCCCCCCACACACGCCCCCCTTCGCCCCGCCGACGCCGTTACATTGACGCAGCGGCTCCCGGTCGCCGAGCCCGCCGTGGCGGAGCTAGCAGGGCAGCAGCAGCCGCCGCCGTCGTGGCCCCTCCGCCGCCTCCCGCCGCCGGGCGCACATGGTACGCTCCGGGGCCGCGCCGCGCCCCGCCGGCCGCGCGCGCCGCCGCGCCGCCTGGCTGCTGCCATGGCAACCGGCCGGCCGCGCCGAGCAGGCCCGGCCCGACCCGGCGCCCGCCCGCCCCGCCGGGCCCCGCGCACCGGCCCACCCGTGCGGCGGCCGGCCCCGGGGGGCTCCGGGCCGGTGCTGCCCCGCCGGACTCCCGGGCGGCTTCTCCCGCGGCTGCGGGGTTACGCTGCCGCCCCCCGCTTGCGCCGGCGTGACACGGGCACCGGGCCCGGCACCGCACCCCTTCCCGGCCGCTGGACCCACCGCCACCGCCGCACCCCCCCACCGAGTCCCCGCTGTCCCCAAAGCCACCATCACTTGTGCCTGCTGTGCCCCTCCTGTCGCCAAAGCCACCGTCACATCCCCCCGCTGCATCCCCGCTGTCCCCAAAGCCACCATCACACACCCCCGCTGTCTCCAAAGCCACCATCACATCCCCCTGCCGTGTCCCCGCTGTCCCCAAAGCCACCATCACATCCCCCTGCCGTGTCCCCACTGTCCCCAAAGCCACCATCACATCCCCCCACTGTATCCCCACTGTCCCCAAAGCCACCATCACACACCCCCGCTGTCTCCAAAGCCACCATCACATCCCCCTGCCGTGTCCCCACTGTCCCCAAAGCCACCATCACATCCCCCCACTGTATCCCCGCTGTCCCCAAAGCCACCATCACACACCCCCACTGTCTCCAAAGCCACCATCACATCCCCCCGCTGTGTCCCCGCTGTCCCCAAAGCCACCATCACATCCCCCCGCTGTCCCCAAAGCCACCACCACATCCCTCTGCTGTCCCCAAAGCCACCATCACACCCCCATGCCGTGTCCCCACTGTCCCCAAAGCCGTCATCACATCCCCCTGCTGTCCCCAAAGCCACCATCACATCCTCCTGCTGTGTCCCCCTGTCCCCAAAGCCACCACCACATCCCTCTGCTGTCCCCAAAGCCACCATCACATCCCCCCGCTGTCCCCAAAGCCACCATCACATCCCCCCACTGTCTCCCCACTGTCCCCAAAGCCGCCACCACCACATCCCACCCAGCGCGCACCCTTATCTCCAAAGTCATCACTGTACCTCTTGCTGAAGGGTGGTGTCCCCTCTGTCCTCCAAGAAACTATCACAACCCCCCAGGCACATCTCATCTGTCCTCAAAGCCACCATCACATCCCCTCGCTGGGTCGCCTTGTCCCCAAAGCAACTGTCCCTCCCCCCCCCCGCCCCCGCCCGGGCTTGGCCACCCTTACCTGGGTAGTGGCACAGCTCTTCCACGCTGCAGCGCTCAGTTTCACTCCTGTTTTGCAACAGAAAATTGCGTACGCCAGGACAGTCGCGAGGGAAAACAGGCGCAATGTGAAGCAGATGAGAGAGTAAATCATAAAGCCGTCGTACATGTTCTGCATACTGCAAACGAGGAGCTAATTTCCTGGCAGCCGTCTTCAGGATGCTTCAAGTCAGTCTTCACCCATGTGGCCCTCACAGACTTTGGCTGCAAGCAACCCCAGCCATTTCTGACTTCAGCACCTAATTCCTGCAAATATAGGTATTTTAATGACGCATTTTGTTAGGGTGAGCTGAAAACAACCGGCAGCTACCGAGTCGCTGAAGAAAACAAAGTCAATCACTTTTTTCAGAAAAAAAAAAAAATATCAGGATTTTATGGGTTTGGCGGCATTTGCTACATTTTCTCAAGCATGAGCTCAACCAGAAGCAGACGAGGTTGTTTATTGCACACAAGAGTGGCCCTCCCTGACAGCAGCACTAATGGAAATGACTAATAAAACCGCTGGTGTTCGTGGTCTGAGCAGCAATGCGGGAGCCCTGATTTCTGCACCCTGTTCTGACAACCACTTCCCCCGCAAGCAGGAGCAGATCACTTCGCCTCTCTTCCTAGTTACCGCCACTGATTCATAGTTGAGATCAATTAGTTAATGTTTGCAAAGTCAGTTGAAGATGAAAAAGCATTACATACTGCTAATAAAACTGTAATGATCCCACTGTTAAACATTAAACACACAATGATGTGTAAAAAAGAAATCATATTTATGGAAAATTCCTCTTGCTGCAAGGACAAAGGATTAGCTCCTAAAAAAAGGCAAGACGAGCTCAAATTTGCATTACAGGGTTGCGTTTCAGGGGTTTGGCTTCTGTTTAGGTCCCTGCTACCAATTATCTGTGTGCCCATGGGCACATCACTTGGGCCAGCAGCTGCTGACCCACCTGGAAGTGGCAACTTAATCCAGAGCTTGCCAAAAATCACCAGATGCTTTTGGAAAATGCCGATCCCGCTCATTTTGCGCCTCTGCTTCCCAGTCTGCTAAACGGGATGAGGGCTGCAGCTGCGTAGCCTGATTTTTGCAGGCGAGACGATGCTGCAGTGAGCAAACCCTGGCAACATGGTCCTTAAAAGCCAGGAGAGCTGTGCTGCTCGTGAGACACTTGTGTCGCACCACGGTGCGAGGAATAAAAGTAGCCGTGAGGGGCTTTCAGGAGATTTTCCTTGGCAATGAGTCTCACTTTAGGTGTAAAACTGGTAGCTGTGCTGCTGGTAGGGCTCCGGGTCGCTGTATGTAGAGCAGTGCATGTCTGATGCTCCGACCTACAGGCAAGAAAGAGGAGAGGAACCAGGAAAACCACCGTTGTCTGTACCTATGGGCCTGCGCAGGCCACATTCATGGTGATGAGGCACCGGTGTTTCTGGCAGGGCAGAAGCCATGGGTGGGAATTTGCACAAGAGGAGCTCCGGGCAGTTTAGGATTTGGCATGGCAATCTCGGAGAGAGCTCCTCCCCAGAAAGAGCAGCTCTTTGACGAGGTATCCCTCATTCCCTCAGTCGAACTGCCCTTTGCAAGGAGCATCCCTGAGCTGCAACGGCCTATTGCATCTTCCTCCTGAAATGTGATGCTACCCTGCTTTCGTGGTGATCAGTTGTTGACTGCAGAAAAGCTGAATCATGAAACAGAGGTTATAAACAAGGTTATTTTTAACGAAGGAAACAAATGCCACGTCATGCAGAAGTCGGAGCAAGGGCCGTCAGCTAGGGCTCACGGGTCTCACTCCTGCCCCAATATTCTCTGTGTCCTCCTGCAGCAAATTACAGTCTCTCTAAACTTTAATTTACCTGCTTGTAACATGGACAAAGCAGCAGACTCCAGTTGTGCTTTCTTTGTACAGCAAAGTGCCTGGTGTGACAGCAAAGCAGTGCTGGGAGCTGCGCAGTGCCAGGGGCTGGCTTGCACTGTCGCCCGGCACCTTGCAGAGCTATTTTCAGCCATGCAAAAATGATCACACGCAGGATTTCAACAATGTTCGTAGACATTTTGAATGCAGAGAGAGACTGCCCAGTCTCATTCCCCTCTCCCATATTTCGCAGTCTTGCGTTGCAATTCCCACATGCAGCCCAGTAACTTCTGCTTCATTTTGCTCACTGAAAACTCAAAATAGACAAGTTTTGTAGCCCAGAGTCTCATGTTGTATCCTTCAGGCACCAGCATGCTGCAGGGTGTGTGTTGTAGATACCCAGCCCAGAGGGAGGGAAGATGGGTCCGGTACACCTACAGCTAACTCAGAAATTTCCTGATCATGCCACTTCTTATCTCTGTCTCACATGTAACTTCTTCCCAGAAAAGTATATTTCATTTCCCCTAGGAAAGATGCCTCAGCTAGGGGAAGTGGGGGGCTGAGTCTGGGACTGGCCAGCTTCCACACACTGCCCGAGGAACACGAACAATGCCACATACAGATCCTTGCGAACCTGTCTTCTCTGCTCCATGCCTGAGCTAAAAGTGCTTTGGGTGTGTCTCCAGCTTTACACAGATAACTATTAAGGTTAAAGAACTACAGCATTTTTGAAAATATTTTGTAAATATATATCTATTTTAAATACACACACACACTTATGAAAACTTCAGGATATGGAAACTTCCCTGCCATGCTTCATTTATAACCCTGCTAGGGCTTTTTGCTGCTGGAGGGACTTACCTTCTTTGCCCAAGTTTTCTTCAAGCTAAATAGTGATTTCCACATAGGAATTATCACATAAAACCCAAGGCATCGATGGATTGGATTCAGAGTAGGTTCTGCTCCCCCTGCCCGTTCACTGGTATAAAGCCCTGGCCCATCTTCACCTGCCTGCTGTGGAAGCAGACACCAAACCCACGCACACTCCGGACACACACCAGCACTTTGGCACAGGTGCCTGGGCACATCCAGCGCAGCCGTGAGAAGTGGAACAGGACCAACTTTGCGAGCCAGTTCCCTCTTGCAGGTGCCTGCAAGGACACGTGGCCGCATGCCAGCAGATGGAATAACCATCGCCCCGCGCTAGTTATGGGGCAGGGATGCTGCAAGGCTGCGTTAATTAGTGCTTCAGACGCCTCTGTGATCTGTAGATGAAAGGTGATTTACAGCTGCAAATTATTGCTCTTCTTCATGTGAAGTCTATTATTTTCTGGTGTCCCTCATTTTGACTCACACCACGTCCCCTCTTTGGCGTGGGGCAGGCTCCTCTCTGCAGGCTGTATGTATAGGTGCTTTACCTCTCCAGGTGGCTGCATGCTGTAGAAGCGTGTGATCTGCTCGCAGCACCCGTTCCAGGCAGCCTGGCCATGCCCGTGCTTGGGTAACTTGGGCTCTCATTTGCTCGAAACTGCAGCACTACGGCAGATTGCTTAGCTGCTGGGGTTAGGGGGCCTCTGTTCGAGGCTGGATACTCAGCAGGGTTGTGCCCTCAACTCCGTGAGCAGGCAGAGGACCAGCTGGGTGAACCTTAAATCCCGCCGCAGAGAGGAGAAACAGGAATATCCCGAGCCTCTGCGCTGGGGCTGCCCCAGGGAAGGGGAGGAAGCCAGAGAGGACCTGACTGGGGCCCCTCAGTCTGCAGCTTCTCATTTGTGTCCCAAACCTTCTGGGCAGGAATTACAAAGCAGGAGAGGTTTGTGTTTTTGGCAGGCGTCTGGAGGGAAGGAATATTAGGGTGGTTTTGTGAACAGCCCATGGATAGCAGAAGGAACAGGTAGATTCGATGTCCTTCCTGCATTATGCACCACGGCGCGTTCACACCATCAGGCTGCAGAGAGAAAGCGACCTTTCACTCTTTACTGCTAAATAAAAAAGGAGAAAGTAGCATGTGGTGTAAGGTAGTTGTAGCAATGGAGGCAGAAATATCCCTGATACTCTGCTCTGCACAGGGCTGCCAGGCACACACGTGCAGGCGGGCAGGATCGGTGACACCGGCCAGGCATGGCCATCCAGGCACTGGAGAAATTAACATCTGCGAATACCGTGACCCAGAGCAATTCCAGCACGGAGCAGGATTTCCTTCCACTGCACTCACCGCGCCGCTCTCCTGCTGGGAGGTAAATGACCACTCGCACAAGCGAGCACTACAGTCGGGGGTTTTTGCAGTTGGATGAGATCTCCTACCTCCCGCCTAGCCCACACTAGTTTCCCCCTTCTCCCCCGAGGTCCACAAGATTTTAAACACTTCGGGTGCTGAGATTCCCAGGTAGCCTCATGTACTGGTGAACAAGGCGGACTGGTCAGAGCCTCCAGTCCCATTGCAGCCTTCTCCCCGTTACCCTGTCCCCCTGGCTCCACCAAACCCTCGTGGCAGCTTTTTTTGCCCACACAGTGAGTTAGTCCGAGGCTGCCATTACCCTCCTCACGGACACAACAGTCATGCTCTAATTCCAGCTCTGGCTTGCTCCCAACAAACCCATTTGGGTCCCATTTTCATAAGCGGTGGCTGCAGCACAGAAGGGCGCCCGTCCCATTGCCTGCCCCCTGCTCCCTGAAATGCAGGCTGCCACCAAACCTCGCCTGGCCCTGCCGTCTCCTCGGGGGCCAGCCACGGCAGCGGCCCTGCTTGCCCTCTGCAGGAGCCCTGCTAATGAGGAGCCCGCGGACGTGCGGCACGAACAAATCCATGTGGCCAGCAGAAAGGAGGCTGCAGGGCTGCGCCCTGGTGGCAATCTATGTACATACAGAAAGACACTGTTGCAGGAGTGTTTGGGCCAAGAGGGCTAATGAAGGCTGCAGTCGTTCTCTGGGCCAGCATCACCTTCACACCTTCTTGCAGATTCCTTTGCAGGTGGCCGTGAGACCCATGGCCTCTGCATGCCACGCTGGGAGGACCTGGTGCTTCCCTGATGCTGTGACCCCTTCCCCGATCCCACGTTCCTGCGGTACCATGAATCCTCTGGGGTACTAAGAAAGCTACTTGCTAATTCCTTTTCTTGCTCCTAAAGGCTGCAAGATGATCAACCGAGCAAGCCAAACTGCAGGGGGGGAACACCAGGGAGGTAACTCATTGGAGCTCCCAGCCCTGCTTTGGCAAGCCCTGAGGAAAACACAGAAAGACAGACCCCCACCATAAAGTCCTGCCCAGGTCTCCAACCCGCTGGTGCATTGCGTTTTGTTGCTGCAGAGTTTTCTTCAGAAGGTTTTGTCCTGAATTCCTCAATGTGCTGGGGCAGAGGGGCTCTGGGTACACCATTGCTCTGCACATCGCTCACCCTCGCAGCAGCAAAACTCAGCGTTTGCTGCAAGTGGGTCCTGCGCTGTATTCCTCACTTCTCTGTGGACTGTACTAACTATGGGAAATGCTGAGAAAATGTCTGCAAAACCTAACCCCACTCAAGCAGCAGCTGCTTTTCACGGCCACTGCTGAATATTAACCTTACACATGTTACCGAGGGGTAAGCAGAGACACAGGCCACCAGCATCACCTAGAAAACAACATTTAACATGAAAAGCCAACAAACCAGGATCGATTTGACACCTTCAGCAAGATAAATCCTGGTAGAGTATTAGAAATCTTTTATTTTTAGCTGCTGAATGTTCGCAAATAATAGTTTTTAATAACCATGAATGACAATATCAAACTGCCACACCCCAAACTGAAATCATCACTCACTTCTGGCAGGTGAGGAGGGATTTCTCAGCTTTCCTCCACTTTTTAAACAACTGGTGCAGCAAAGAGACACTAAAAGGTGGAAAAAACACATGATCTCACGTGGTGGTGACATTGACAGATGCGATGGTATGGGCTGTACACGATGTTGTGATTTTTTATTAATAACTCTGCACTGCAGAGCTCAGATAGGAAAAGAAGGAGCGCCTGAGTGTGTGGGGAGGAAAGCTTTGGTTTTTGGATTTGCAAGAGACGGAACGTAACAACGAAGGTAGAAACACTGGAGGGGAACAAAGAATCACAAGGGATGCTATGGGCTCTGGGTGGTTTTGAGCATCAGGCGCACGCAGCCAACAGGACCCCAGCCATTCAGGCTTTTAAATGAGCTGGTTTGGATCAGCAGCAAGAGGGCAGGAAAAGATGCCCTCAGTTGGTGGGAACAGATAACAGAGGTCCAGAAGTTTTAAACAAAAGAGTTTGGGAGTTTGCTGACCAACGTGGTGGGATACCCACAGGGCAACACTTGGTCCCTTCCAGCAGAAGAGTGCTCCCTGGCCCATGCAAGTCGCCCACAGAGAGATGTGCGGAGCCAGGTGAGATGGGGAAGGAGGGCTTGCTCCATCTCCACAGCCCGCAAGCAGCTGCGGCCGCCCCATCCACCCCTCTCCTAAGCGGCCACAGAGGAGCCACTCTGCAGGGAGGACACGGGCAGCTGGAGGAGCGGTCGGACACAGCCCCGCAGAACCGGAGTGCCAGCATGGGATGAACATGCTGTCCCCAGTCACGTCGCTGCACTGCCGAGGGGAAGGAAACCGAGCTTCAAAGGGAGGGGAGGCAGGAGGGGCTCGAGTTTCCGGGGGTGGCTGCTCCCTGTTTGTCATCATCCGAAGGAAGAGTGAAAGTTTTTGCTCTTGGGATAATTATTAAAGATATTTGGGTTTTGCTTTCACATGCCCTCTTCCCCCCCCCCTTTTTTTTTTTAATTAACTGTAAACCCCACCCTGGCTGTTAAATAGGGATCTGCAGAACTGAAGCTTGTATAAACGTTGTGATTTATGTTTCTCTGAAAGTGAACTGGCATTTCAGAGGAACCCCACCCAAGCCTAGCAAATACCGAGGGAGCGCGCTGACTCACTGACTGCTGGCATTCGCTCCTCTCCCTCGACGGTCGGAGCCTGCAGCCAATTTGGGCACCAGCGAGATGGTCGTGGTAAGTGAACCTCGGTCCCCAGTGGCACTACCTCACACTGGAGAAGTGCCTGCTGAAACCTCTGGATCCCAGGAGAGGCACGGTTGGGAAGAGCAGCAGCGCTGCAAGGCTGAGACAAGCTGTAATCACCGGAGCGATGTGCTGAAGGAACCAGCGTGTTGGCACAGCCTCTGCCTCCAGCAAGGGCTCATAACCTGCTGCCAATTCACAGGCGTTCAAGCCACCCGAAGGCAGAGCAGAGCCCCACGGAGTGGCCTGCCTGGCAAGCCTTGGCAGAAACCCCTTTGCTCTGCTGCACCAGGAGAGCAGCTGGGAGGGTGAATGAGCTTGAGGAAGCTTTCAAAAAAATCCAGTGCTTATTGAAGAAGGATCAGCTGGCAAAGCAATCACCCCCTGAGCACCTGACACAGGGTACCCTGAATTACAGAAATCAGTCCAGCCATTTGCAGGTGTGCTCTTGGTTTGTTTGTTTGTTGTTTTTTTTTAAAAAAAAGGAAAGAAAAAAAGAGAGACCTTACCATGTTGTTAAAATGGCCCTTGCCTACTCAGCTGTCTGTTCCCTCACATTAATGCAGTCATGTTTGACAACCTGAGGGAAAAAAGTCCCTTTTGACTGCAGTGCTCCTGCCAGCTATGCAGAGCTAACTTTGCAGGCTGGTTCTTGCCCAGCTCATGGGGCATCTCCCAGCACTCACACGTCCTGTAACCACAAGGCTCCCCTGGGACTGCCAGCTCGCTAACCCCCTTCCCTGTGTGCTCTGCCCCAAGGAAGACCCCCGTCCCACACACCCAGAGATAGCAGCACCATCCACGGGGGCATCTGGGCAGCACCTGCCCGGAAGAGCATGTGCTGAGCTGCTTGAGTTCCCAAATGCTGGAAAGCAAACCAGCTGGGCTGGTCTTTCCCTGCTTTTTGTTTCACTAGCTACCCATCCAATATCTGCTATAATAAAAAAGGCAAATCAGAAAACAATGCGGTCTGTTTGTGTGTTGTAAACTGGGAGAACAGCTGCTACTCCTGGGCTAAATGGGAAGCCTTGCTACAAGAGCCATAAAAAGCAGTTTCTACTTTCAGTTGCTGCGTCATATTGCAAAGAGCAGCTTCTGCCAGGCTTGATGCCTTCTTTTTAACTAAACTGGGTACAGTAGTGTGACACAACACACAGGATACAACTCTATCCCTCAGTGCTCAGCTGTGCCTTCAGAGAGCCTGAGGTGCAGCCAAGAAGGAGAAATATTGTTTTCCAACAACGTCCAGTGTGTAGGGGAACCCTAACGTACACTATCCCCAGTGTGTCCCTCCAAATATTAGCATCACTTCCAAACACAACCAGCTCCATTCCCTCTGGAGACCTTTCCCTGCAGATCACAGCACCGACAGATACCGTGTCTGGTGCGTGTTTCTGGTCAAGTCGGCGTCATGTCTCCACCGCTGATCTAAACAAACCTCCCTGGGTCACTGGTGGACTCAGAATGTGACTGAGGCTGAGGTGGTATCACCCTTTCCCAAAGGGGTTCCCATCTATTCCTCCGTTGTTGCCACTCCAAGCAGACGCATGTGCCAGGCTTCATCAGACCCTAGAAGCTGCTCTGAACTTGATCTTGGGCTAGGCTGGGCAACCCTGCATACCACCCCACCGTACCAAAACATACAGATGCTTTGTTTAAGCATTACTCAGCTTCTAATTTTTCCCCTCCCGTGATTTACAAAAGGTGCACTAATCACTGCGGGAGAGCCGGAGAGGTTGGGAAGGATTGCCAGTCCTTGCACCGCCACCGCTCAAACCCATGCTCTTCAAAATGCACCCGTGTGCTGTGCGTATCCTACCTGCTGAGCCGTGCATCCGCCGCTGTGCCACGGTTCAGCTGAAATCCTGGAAAGCCTTCCTGACTAGTCAGCTAGTGTCTGCTTCGCTCTCCCAGCCTGTTGCTGGATTTCTTTATCCCCAGTGACAGGTCTTTTAGAGAACTGCAGCATCAGACCCAGACCCTCTTTGAAACTTTACACAGCTGGGGGCACAAATAAAGCACAGGAGCAGGAAGAAACAAATAAATAGATATGTCTGCTCTTTGCTGAGAATAACCCTGTCTGATGGGAGAAAACTTTTGTCCTATTTTCTGTTTTATCAGTGGAACAGCACTTGACAAGACCACTCCTTGGCTTTTCTTTCCTTGTCATTCAGAGGGAAGTATTTCTGCTCTAACAGAGATGATGTTTCCTTACAGACGGAGAAGCAGCCTTTACCAGAGCTGCAGCACAGACAGCTCATCAAAGCTGCAACAAAGATGCTGTTGTACCGCAGCAAAGCGAACAGCCTGCGCCTGTTGTCATTCAGGCCTCCCACATGCAGCACTGTAATGACCGTTAATAACAGCACGGGCTAAATTCTCATACCTTTGCACTGATTTCAGCCTTGTTCCAGCAACAGCCCCACTCTTCTCCACAAAGCCCTCGGTGCAAGTAGTCACTGCAAAAATAGAGCCCTTGGAGCAGCTGCATGGCACGTGCTGACCCCGAAGTGCATTAACCTCCCCAGGGCTCCGATGTATGGGGGTTGTACCACAGGTTCCTGAGACTCGCTCCCAGAGGAGGGGAAAAATATACCTGTCATCATAAGTCAGGCTTTATAAACAGGTACGGTTCAGCTGAGGAAAACAGGGACCCCGGGGGTGGTTGGAAGCTGGGACTTTGCTGGCGAGCTGGGGACTCCCATTCCCTGTTTCCCAATACAAAGTGGGATTGGGCAGAAGAAAAGAAAAGGAGATCCCTCTCCCTTAGCCCCAGTGATTCCCCTCCACGGGAAGCTGCAGGTATTGGGAGAGCAGGGGATTCTGAAATGAGATTAGGCAGATCTGTGGGTGATGGGTGCGTGGGGATGGCAGCACTCCACTCCTGCTCCTGCGCTGGAAAGCAAAGATGCTGGGAGCAGGAGAAAAAGCTGGACTTTCAGATGAAACAAGGCTGCAAAAATGATTTCCAGGCCCCTGAAACGTTTCAGTTGGGTCCTGGATACCTTCAACAGTGTCAATTTGTCCTGCTGTGAGTGGCATACTGTGTAAAACCGTTTCCCAGCTGTATACACTATGTTTCAGTGTGGAACAGGAACACAGGGTAAACATCCACAAGGACAGACGTCACCTCACCAAGGACATTCTCAAAAAGCAACAGGTTGGTGTGATCGAAATACAAGCCTTTTTCCCCACCTAAAACTTTAACAAAGATCAGCGTACTCAAGCAATACACTGTACTTTCAACAAGACTGCTCCTCCAACACCCCCAAACAGCTGTTTCCAGGATTTGCTCCCCCATTTTCCCAGGGGAGAAGGGCAGGAGCCCGGCAGCAGCCTGGGGATTGGTTTTTCCATAGCTCCCTCTAGTGCGTACAGCCCCGACCGTGCTTTAACACACTGAATTTTATGCACTCGGCGCAATCTAAAATAGATTTGATACAACAGGCACTCAAAATGTATTTCCAGAGAAGATGTTTGCTCTAGTAGAAATTCTATCATTTTGCACAGAAAAACAGCTGTTGGGGCTGCAACAATCGGCTGGCTGCATGTTGCATGCTTACGGAGTCTGATTTCCCGTGCTTTTGAACCAAAAATCAAAAGGTCAGAAAGACTCTTTTGTAATAGCAGCTCTGGCCTATTTTTCACCTATCGCTTTTTCAATTTATTCATATCTTCCTCAGGGACTAATCTACCTATTAGAATAATAAGGTTATTTTCTGAGTCTAATCTAAGAAAATAAATTAAAAAGTCTAAACCTTTCATTAGATCGGAGGGAGACAGAATTTCTCGGTCAAGGAGAACCGAGACACTCAGGAATAGATGTCCAGCAAATAACATTAATTAATTATGCATATTCATGCCCACAGCCGTGGACGGCAGGCAGCCTCCACATGCAGACTCATAGAAGGCTGCCTGCAAACCGATGTGTTAAGTAAATAGCTCTTTTATTGGTCTAAGTAGTCACGCAGTAAAGGAGCTCACATTTCCAAGTATCCATGGAGCAAAAGAATAGAAAAGCTATTAAAATCCAGAGAAAGATAGATTGCATTATATTGCCTAAATTAAAGACTAAATTGGTACGGATGTAAACATTAAGGTTCCTACTTTCTTCCACTTCTGAATACCAAGCAGAACTTGGCCAGTACATATAAATCCTTTCAATAATTTTTTCCCCCTTCTGTAGTTTTGTGAGTTTCTTTGTTTTCACTTTTAATCTTTGCATTTATTCTAAGGCCAAAAACATGACTGTACTAGAAAGAGTGGGTCCGTCATGACTTCAAATAAATAATGTGCCAGTGCCAGCTCACCCTCTCCACTGCCTGACTGAAGGACCCACGTCCAATGCTCAGCACCTCCGAGCTCTGACCTCCACCCTGGAGCTCAGATGGGGCTCAGGAGGGGAGACTTCGCCCCTGAGGACAGAGGTCCTGGCAGAGGCAGTGGGCAGCGAGCAGCCTGGGGCGTGATGAGATGCCCAGGCATCTCCGCTCCTTGGCAGGGGAAGGGAGCATCAAATATTCAGCCCCCTGATGAGCAGCAGAATCTTCCTCACACAACAGCCTATGGCAGGGGGCATCCTTGGCTTTGGGGACCTGAGAAATGGTCCCTCCTCTGAGGCGTCACCAAGCAAGTCACCCTTGAGATGTGCTAGATAGGTCCCCTCGTCCTGGCTGCATCTTGTTTGCTCCCCTGGATGCTGGGCCCTTCCTTGAGGAGCCAGGTTGACCATGAATAAAGCAAAACAAACAAGTCATACTCCAGTCTTTTGCTTGAGAAAATCCAAGGTGTATCCCTTTAACTAGCAACCACTCTAGTTCCCAGGATTGGAGCTACAGAGCTCTGCAAGTGCAGGGAGCGCCTGAACCCCCTTGCAAGGTCTGTGAGGGAGATGAGCGCTGCCAGGGTCAGAGATGGGGATGAACTGCAGTGAGGAGCAACGTCCTCTGTTGTGACCTGCTGCACACAAGCAATACACAGAATGATCAACTGGTTGCAGTGTGGGAGAGCTTGTTTTTGCAGATGACTGGCGAAAAGCAGTTTTGCCGTGCTGTCACCCTCAGAGCAGCCTCCCATCCACCCTGGGGCCTTTCCAGCAAGGTGCTGTGCCTCTTTATGCCTGCTTTTCCCTTCTGGGAGAGGCTGTTCGGTGTACACAGAATGCCCCCCCCCCCTGCATTCTGCTGCACGCTGCAGGGGATGCAGGCAGGCAGTGTATTGCAGCATCCCTGGCGGCACAGGGGACAGCATCACGAGCCCAGTGGCTGGTGCCACCTGGAAGATATTTCTTTAAAGGGTCAGAATGAACCGATCCATAAATATTCAAAATTGTATTAACAGCAAGATCTTTTTTAAGAGCATGTCACAACCGTTAAGGGTGGCTGAGATGATTAGATCATCTCCACTGGACCCCTGCATGGGGGGGCCTCCCACCACGGTTCAGCTGGTTGCACTTACACCAAGTACAACTTTGTCTGGCAAAGCACCCCTTGCAGAACGGCAGCCAGCCTTCATCTGGAGACAGCAGGAACCGGAGAACCCCCTGCTCCCCTTAGTGGCTTGTTCCAGCAGTTAATCACCAGCGTTCAAAATTTGTGCTTGAACCAGTAACATAAAATTCATGATTTCTTTCATCTCCTGCCTTGGCAGCCTGCTTGAGCTGCTTGTTCTACTGACAGTAATGATTCAGTAATCTGAAAAACATTGTATTTCATTTACAGTATTAACAGCTGAGTGTACAGATATAGAGATTGTATTTATCCTCAAGGAAAAGCTGTTCTGCAGCCTGCAGAAGGTGACAGGATGAGTCACCTTTAGATCTCAATTTCTAGTGTTGCTTCTGCAGTCTTTGGTTTGCCTTTCCTATTTGTACAGAAGTGATGGAAAAGCAGCCAGGTCAAATGGGCTTGTCAGGGGTTAGGATTTAGGGCATGGGCTGCCAGATTCGGCAAGGAACTAGCAGGCAGGAGCTAGTGGGCACCAGTCCCCCTTTATCACAGCTCATGGTCCGTGCCATATAAATCTCTAAACCAGGCAGCAGTATCTCATCCACCACCCAGGTGGCTTGGGAGGAAAAACTGTACTGACAGAGCGTGTTCAGTGAGTCCTATCCTGCTCAAGAGCTGAGCGCTGCTGGGAGAAAACTGAGAGTCAGACATTTCAGTTCTGATCTCTCTCTCCCCATCCAAAATCTGACCTGCTGCTCCCAGAAAATCAATGCAGCCAAACCAGATAATGCCGCCCCTCTGCCCTGCCACCGGGAAAAGAGAGAGATCAGCTTTGACAAAAGCAGAGGGCCAGAAAAAGTGCACTGCCTTAAAGAACCATCAAAGTAATTTTAAAATCAATGTGATGTTTGACAAAGAGCCAGCACGACTCCCTCCAGACTGGCAGTGACATCCCGAAAGGCCCTGGGAGGGAGTTAAAATTCTGCAGGCAGTGCTTCGCATGCACTGATGCTGCTGCAGCATTTTCTCAGCAAAGCCATAAAAAGGAGAAGAAAAAAAAAATAATAAAATAAGCAAACATTGCAATAGTGTGCCCGGGTGGCGAGGGGAAGCTGCACGGCGGCTCGTGAGTCAGCAGCACCACGGCATCCCTGCAGCGCCAGCCCCACGCACGCCGCAGCCAGGCAGCTGCAGTGCGTAACGTGCTCTGAAGGGCACCGGAGGAAGGCAGGCCGTCATTAATTTTAATTTGTGTTCTCTCCACGACGGAGCTTGAGGACACAGTGGAAGGGAACAGCTCCGTTCTTGCCGCTGTGAAAGCTGCTGTTGCAAACCTTGCCCACTCTGCCTGCTTTGGGGCTGGCAGCGGCACCCTGGCACGCCAACTCGGCCCCAGCAGCCAGCGTTACTGGTGCACAGCATGGTACATGGGGCATCCCTAGGCAGGATCCAGCACGGCACCAGGCTGCGCCGCCGAAGGACCCCACGAGCAATCCCAAAACATGGCAGGGCAGAGGGGCAGTGCCAAAGCCCCACCACAGACACCGTCCTTCTCTGTGCCCCCCCTCACCTGCCCTGAGCAGTCCCAGTGTCACCACTCTGCACCAGCAGCTGAGGGGTCCCTGCTCCCGTGCGCGCCCCTCCAAGGAGGGGAACAGCGTGCTCGTGGCTCACCAACCTGTAGTGTTTTCCAAGGCGACGGTCACATCCCGAACTCTTCGGCAGCACTGTCCTCCCTGCAATGGGCACCACAGGTACTGCTCACATCGCAAATCCCCCGACACCCCCAGGGTGAAGGAACACACTGTGCTTTTGCAAATAAGCAGCTCCTGAGGTGCTGGGGCTAGTGAAGCTTTGTTTTTTTCAAAAACGTCTTTTGTTACCATCAGTAAGGGCAAGGGGAAGAGCTCCCCACCGTTCCTCTTGGCAATCACCACCCCTGTGCCACCTCTTGGCTTAGATGCCTGCCCAGGATGGAGCAGGCACTACACCGGCTGTTGGGATGCCTGATGGTACCTGGCACCACCTGGGCCACCTCCAGGTGGGAATCTTCCACATGAAAACTCAGACGCTGGAGCTCAGGACCCGAGGGAAAGTTTTGTGATTCCCTCCCCACCATTTGTACTGTAAGAATATATTTTCCTGTATTTTAAAAATCTAGCATATCGTTGCTTTTTATTCACACTTCATTACTCCCAGGAAGCACCTGTAATTTTTATACATATAAATAAACAATGTGGCCCCATTAATTTTGCACAGCATCAATTTCAGCTTTATGTTCTTCAATTGGGGTGAAATGCTGGCCTGCACTGCCCCCCCCCGCTGCCCGGTGCTTCCCAGAGAGGACGGGCAGCTTCCCACCCCAGCTCCAGCCCCCCTCCAGCCCCATCCCTTCTGCCAGCCCAACGCTCACCCCCTGGAGCACCCCACTTCTTGGCTGCCCAAGCTGGCTGCCGTGCTGGTGATGAGACCAGCTCCTCGATGGCAAAAAGGCAGCCCTGAACTTGGCAGAGGCGGGATGGATGTGACATGGGGCTACCGCTGCTGCCTGCACAGGATGTGCCCCAGGGAGCCCCGGTGCAATTAGCCTGAGCTGCACAGCGCCAGCTGCAGCTCCCAAACTGATGGTAACAAATAACGTCTTCGAAAAAAACAAAGCTTCACTAGCCCCAGCACCTCAGGAGCTGCTTATTTGCAAAAGCACAGCGTGTTCCTTCACTCTGGGGATGTCGGGGGATTTGCAACGCAAGCGGTACCTGCGGTGCCCATTGCAGGGAGGACAGTGTTGCTTGTGAAACCTCAGCATGAACAATTTTGACCTGATATTAAACACCTTTTTCCAACACCTACCACCGATCTCTCCAGGGGGAAAGAGCTGCTAGTAAAGAGAGATCAGAGAAAGTTGTTTGCCAGTTAACTCTCTTTCATCTGCACGTATTTGGAAATGAAAGGAGCTGCCATTTGAAAGACGGTGATGGTGGATTAGCCAAAGGGAGACAGGGGTCTCAGAGCCACCCTCGAGCCCGAGGGACCTGCTCGTTGCATTCATCTGTCCACCTGAGCAATTAGCCCATCTTGATCGGGGTGGCAGATAGCATATTTTTCTACTGAATCAAAATAAACACATGCCCATAAAAAACCTCTAAGGATTACAACAAACGGAGCAATGGCAGCAGCAAATGCATATCCCAGTAGCAGCACAGGTTATCCTCCCAGCATCACTGCACCCACAGCACTGGGAACAGAGGAAAGGGGCGTTTCTAACATTCCTTCAACCCAAGCAGCAGGAAGTTATTCCAGGTGTGGCAGCTCTCCAGAGAATACAAAAATCCCAGTAATGACCGTAAATCTGTGGCTGGTCTCCGCAAACAGCTCTAGGGGGCACAACCATAGGGCGCACTGGGCACCAGACAGCGGTATGCGGGGACAATCGCTATGTGGTGGCTTCTACCCACTGGCACCATGGCCATCCTGACCCTGACACACAGCCAGCGTGCCCCAGCCATGCCGGCACATTCCCAGGGTCATGGGGCTCAGCTGGGACGTGCATCGCAGCACCTTCCCCGCGGGGAGGACTTTGGTTCTTTGTGTACTTACAGCCTCATTGGACCACGAAGCTGCCCGCTGGGAGCAGAGGTCCCTGCCTGACCCAGGCTGCGAGATGTGGGCAACCAGCAGCTACAGCCAGCCTGGCTGCTGTGCTTGGAGCAGGGCACGCTGCAGCCAGGCTTTTCCCTGCCGTGGTTTGGGACATGCGTCGGTGGCGTGGGCTGGTGTGTGGCTGCATTAGTTACAGCCATCGCACCGGCCGCTGCCACCTGCCCGAGTACAGAAACTGCAGTAAATCCCTGCTGCCACGGTGAGCATCGGCACAATACTGCAACAGCAAAAGCCACATGGATTTTGGGGTTGTGCAGGGCTCGGGGATGGGAATATCTGTTTGGGATGTAGAGGCTCCATAGGGCTGCAGACTCTTCCCAGTGTTGCTGATTTATTTTTTAAAGGAATCAAAAGGTGACATATGAAAGTCAGGTCTGCAAAACAGTGCTGCTCAAGGCACGGGGACAGATCATCTTCCCAGTGGGCACTTTTGTACGTGGGTCCTGCTGCTTAGAGGTGCTGAGGACCCCTGCCCAGCTGAGTTCCTCACCTAGCCACGTAACCGCTTTCTGCGCCCGTTTACCCCAGAATCCCTGCCGCAGGGCGGTCCTGGGGCCAGCTCACCACCTACATGCAGATCACATCTGCAGAAATGCAGATGCTCCAGGAGGGACCGGCTGGTCCCAGAGCCCCATGGCTGATACACCCCACACCCCCAGCCCCACAGCAGCATCTCCCCAGAGCATCCCGGGTGCCACGGCCGGGCAGCAGCCAGCCCTGACCTCCAGACAGCCCCAGCCTGCGGGGATGGGCCCCTGCCCGGTCCCACGTTAATAGGGGATTGACTTCAAAGTGCTGGAGCAGCTGATGCTACTGAGGGTGCTGCAGCCATTCAGACAGCTTTATTCATTAGTAATTAGGCAGGCGTTGTCTGGCATCTAGATTAATCCCACTTTTAATTATTTTGAAACTGTGTGAGATTTCCCAGGCATTAAAGATTATGTACGCGCTTGCTGATTCCACAGCAATTATTCTAATGTAATGATGTCTATTAATACGCTTCCCAGCTTGCCATGCCCAGAGGGGAAATTCCCGGTTCCCCCCTGTGGAGTACACATCTCCTGTGTGGGCAAAACCCCCCTACCCACCTGTTTATATCGCACAAAGTAACACTTTCTGTGTGCTTCACCTAGTATTAGTAACCAACGTTACAGAGCTGTTGCTATACCCAGCACCAGGCACCCACTGCAAAGGGGGAGAGCGAGCCCTCGAGGCTCTGCAACCCCTTTGCAGCCACACAGCAGCAGCTCCAGCTGCGGGGACAGGAGTGGAGACCCCGCCGGAAAAGCTGGAGCATCCTTCCTTCTCCTGGAACCTGCTACAGGGCTCATACTCAGCTGCGGCCGACCCAAAAACCCCCAGCTTACATTTGTAGGGCTTTTTGAAAGGGAAAGGTCACAACATGTCCATCCCAGGCTGAGCTGAACAATTTGACCTGAAATTAAAGATTTAATTCAGCTCATGGATCATTTGAACGCATTACACATTGCCTTTACAATTTAAGTAAATTGTACAAATTGTACAATGCAAAGATAGTATCTTGTAACAAGAAGGTAACTTCAAAGAGGAACAATAATAGAAGTGTAAGCTGCACACCTCAAAAAGAGAGCTGTTCTGAAATGCCACCTTTCATTTGGCCTAAATATCCCTTGAAGTCATCCCTTTTCACTATAGCTCTCATCATTCCCAGACTTCATTTACCAGAAAATTTACTATTCACTTGCAAAACGGCTGTTGTGCCACTGGCCACCAATTTTATGCTGTGGAGCTGAGAGACACCTCATTAGCAGAACGAGGGCTCAAGTGAATGTTGTGCCAGGAGTCGTTTGCAGCCCTCTGTCCATGAATGCCCATCAGAAAATACACATATTTGACATAAACCTCTATAGCTTATATATAGTTTATATACTTTATGTAGAGGTTTATGTCAACAACTGCTTGTGAACATCCTTGCAAGTGAAAACCTTATTTGCAGTCATACAAGGGAAGATACAAATTCAAAAAGCTGAGAATAGCAAAAGGCCGTAGTTGTATTGTCCTGAAAATGAACACTCAGCCCTCACTATAAATATTTTGATTGCTTTGCATATATATTGTTTCAGCATTTCATTGCTTCCCAAACAAAAAGCGATATAACCTCACCTGCCCAGCCTAATGCATCCTCACAGAGCTAAACTGCATGACAAAGCTTCTGGGTAGAGACCATGGGTAATTTGGCTGATAGATCCTCGAGAAGCTTAGAGCCAAATTCGATTTCAGGTCTAAACTCGTCACTCCATCTCTAGAGATAGCAGAGCAGCGATATTAGCATGATGGCAATGCAGTTGACTCTGAACTCAAGAAATGGATTAAATGAAATTACGCTCTTCCCTGATGAGGCTGGTGGAACAGGGAGATTGCTTTAGGAAATTCAGAATTGAATTTCATAGGTAAGGAATTCAGATGCTGTGCTACTTGCCCAGGAAGGTTTTGTGCAGGCTGTTCCTCCCCAGGCACAGGAGCCACGGCTGGCCATGGGGTGGGACGGACAGATGATGCTGGCTCCCTCCAGAGCTCAGATCCCACCTTTGTTTGGCTCACGACTTGGTTTGCCATTGCTCCATCTACCTTTGGAGGCAGGAGATCCCAACTCCCCCATCCCAGCATCCTCATTCCCGCACGTGGTGGGAAGAACCCTCCGCTTTCCTCCTCCCACGGGCTGCCACCCCAGCAGGGTCCAGAAAGAACCGAACCGCCCTCAGCTCCACCCAAATGCTTCAGACAGGGATATTTTTAGTAAGTGAAAGATTTACATCTATCACCTGCTTAGAAGATATTTCTCCTGCGGAAGATGTCTCCATACAGATGACCTCTCCACCAGAGCTGCTCTCTGTGCCTCCCCAGGAGAGTATGGACCAGCCTGTGTCTGCAGCTGAAGGTGTTTGCACTAGTTTGGCAGGTTCCCTTAATTATCTGATTATTTCTGGCTGAAATTTAAGAGAGGAGGTGTATCAGTTTTTCTTCTCCTTTCCTCAGTGATGTCATGAGCTGAAAAGGCAATTGCACTGGTATCTGTCAGGTCTTATTCATGGCTCTGATCAGTTCAGATAACATGCAAATTTTTTAAAATTGCATGAAAAAGCCTATTAGTTCATTTTTACTCAAACCCAACATAATTGGAAGAAAGCATGTATTACGGCATAGTAAAATATAAGATACGTTACATAAAGGTTGCAAAGTTCACTGACAAAAATCAGCTGGGCTGATTCCGACAACCCTTATGCACCAGGCACCCTTTAGGAAAGTTTTTAGTCCCCAGCTACTAGCCCCACATATGGCACTTTGCAAGGCCATGCAGATTTCACAGCGATCAGCCTCCGGAGGCCGAAATGAACCAACCCCTTCCCCTTAACATGACCTGTTGGTGCCACACACCTCCGTCTCCAAAGCGGCCCTTGGCTCCACGCCAACTGCCCTGGGCTGACGCTGGCAGCATCGGTGCTGACATCCCTGCCTGGTGGGAATTTGAGACATCTCAGTGCTCAGAAGAGTTTTTTTAACGTGTGTCCATGCTTTTCAAAACTTACTGGAGGGCTTGAGTGCTACTCGACTCACTGCTGGGGTTCCTCAGGTTCTGAAGTTTGCCTGTCCAAACAATTCCCTCCCCCCACCCCCCCCTCCTTCCTCACCAGCAGTAAAAGTTTTCTCAACTGCCAAAGTACTCCTCTCAAAAAGTAACCCCGACTGCTTTTATGCCAGACTTCATTGCCAGGTGCTTTTTTAGTTGCAGGAAAGCATCTTGCATGACTCCCGTCCCATTAGCAGCTCCACTGGCAGCTCTCAGTGTGCTAATAGACCTGTATATAAGACCATACCAGTCAAATGCAGATTTGCTGGCAGTTCTCTCCATTCCCTGCTCCTGGTGAACTCAAAAAGCCTTGCAGGGGTAAGATGCCCCTGTAGGTACTTGCAGGAGGAAGGGCACCTCTGTCCTCACGTGGGAACTGGACTGGGTCAAGGCAAAGTCATCTACAGACACCTCCGGGTCTACCACCCCACTGCAAGTCCTGCGAGCCCCATCTTTTATAGCCACCAAGAAAAAAGTGCCTCCATCCAAACTGGAAAAAAGCATCTTTTCTTGTTGATCTGGGGCATTAGGCTCAATTCATTCTCACCTGCTTTTGCATAAAATTCTGGTTTAGTTTTTTGTGGTTTCCAGCATCCCTGGGCGGGATACAGCAGGATGTACTGGAAGTCAGTGGCTAAGCAGCATCCTCCAGAGCCACCTGGAGCAAAAATGGAGGGTATCACGTAAAGCAACAAAAACGATCATACACATATATGTACACATGTACACACACAGAAAGAATCTCTTAATGTTGCAGACCACTGCAATCATATTTGAAATGACCAGAAACCACAGCCTTTTTTTTTTTTTTTTTTTTCCTGAGGACCGCTCAGAAAAGCAGCCAAAACCTCTGCAGTAACTCCTGAACCAGAGAACGTCCAAAGTGGCTCTGCCCTTGAAAGCTGTAGTTTAAACACACTTCAGAAAAGCCATGATTTTAAACTCATATACTTGCCTGTCAACTGCTATTTCATTCATGTTGAAATTTCCATTCATTCTGAACTGCACAATTCCCAACACGTCATCAGATAAAGAAATAATCACATGAAAATCAGAAGACTGTAGTTAAATTTTATTTATCAGTTCTATTGTTAAATTACACAATCAAAGTCAGTGGATCGGCCTGTAAATCTACACAATAAGACAGCGTCTACAGTGGAAATCAGTAGAATTTGATATGGTTATGACAAAATGGTATCCTTATATTCGTACATCCCCTATATACAATAAACAGTATACACAAAGAAAATGCAACTAGTCTTTGTAAACCATGCACACCACAGCATAAAAACAAAACGCACCTTCTGCAACAGGCCCCCCAGCTTGCCCACAGTTAAGTCCTGTTTACAGCAGTGCCTTTCAGTTTTAAGAGCGAATTATTTTCCCCCCTAAAAACCAAAATACAACCGAGACATCATATTGGCAACTGCAGTTCTCATTTAAAAAAAAAAAAATAATAATGCTGTACATGAAGTTATTCTCTTCTCCAAGCTGCTAATGCAGGGTATTGGTTTGCTGCTGCTTTGCTCTCTGCCTGCCCCCGGCAGGATCGCTGCCCCCCGGGTTGCAATGCAACACTGGATGTAAAACAACTTTCAGATAAGTTAGGCGTGGAGCCGTAAGATGTTTTTAAAGCCTTCTGCCCCGTTTTATGCCCCCCTGCCCTCTTGGTGTATAGAATATTACAGGCGAAAGGCAACAGTGCAAGTGAGCCTGGTAAGCATTGTGTACGCTGGGACCTTTTCGGGTGCCTCCATCACCACGCACCCGCCCCGAGATAGCCGCTCAGTGCCAAGCTTGGGAGCGTTGCAGGCTACATACAAAATTTCTGAACTTGCTGAATGTATAGCCCAAGCCTTGCAGAGGTTTTTTTTTTTTTTTTTTTTGCATAGAGATTTATAGGAGCCCCTTGCACCTCCTGCCCCGTCTCCTCTCCCTGTCAATCTCAGCGAGGCCGAAGGGCTGCGGGGGAGCCCAGTGCAGCTCCGCACCCTGAGCCCCAGCAAAGCCTGCTTGGGAGCAAGCTCCTGCATCCCTGTGCACCACGCAACCGGCCCATCCTGTATAACTATGGCTATGATAAAACTGTTTTCCGTCATTTTTAGTCATCACCCATCTGTCATCCCTAAGAAGGGCTCAAGAGTGTAGAGGGGAAAAAAAAAAAAAAGAAAAAAAAAAAAAAGAGCCCTGTTCTTATCTGGTGTAGCAAAGATTTACTGGAAGTAAATCCTAATTCAAGTGAAAATCTACTTCTTCCATTGAGCAATTCTCTTCATAATATTGCTGGGATTAGAGAGTTTTATGACGTTTTAAAGACACTACACAAATATCCGCAACATAATTTCATCTAGTTAATACCACCAATTATTAAGGAATGATAAATTCAGCATTATGTATTCTAATGGGTAAGAAAGACTTAAAGTGAGACACTGTCACAGGATTATAATTTGGAAAAGGTTTTATGAAACAAACATGACAATGTGCTGTAAGTTTTCCAGAATGATTAAAATCATACTGCCCTGAAAAACTCTAGAAACAGTGTCTTTAACATTAGCATCGAGTTCAGAAAAGTATGTATGTCTTTTTTTATTTTTATTTTAATATGAGACAGACCAAGCTTAAAACTCTAAACAGCAGTAGGTAGAAAAAGTTTAAAACTTTAAATATTTATATAACTAGAGAAATTACTTCTATTCCTTTTAAAAGCCAATATTATACATAAAACTAGTCAGTATTTTTTCTAGACCTTTATTGTTCCCTTCATCGTCCATTCATTAACTTGGTAAATATCATAAGCAGTCGGTGCCCTTGAAAACACATTATTAAAATAAAATTAAGATAAAATCAAAGGGAAAAGGTTTTGCTCATATACTGTATTGTGAGAGTATGCTAAATGCTCGTTATTAGGAAATGAGTTTGCTTCCCAGATAGATCTCAGCCGAGCATCATAAACATTTTCCAGCATCCCATTTTGTACTCATAACTAATTTAAGGATATCTTTTTTTTTCTTTTCTTTTAAGTAAACGTCCAAGCAACCATTTCCGATGAGCCTACTTGGCTCCTGTATTTCATAAATAATCCAACAAACCTAAAAAGGACAATTTAATTACACGCTAAGATTAAGTGTCCCACGTACAGTACAACATTTACTGCAAAGGCAACTGCAAAGGCAACATTTTAACCTCTTTTTGCTTCAAACCCTTGAGAAGCGAATTTGTTTGGACTGCTCAGTCATCTTCGATTTGCAGGTTAGGTTGGGTTCTGCTCCGTTCTCAGCGGCTGGCGAGCCCCCCCCCCCCCCTCCCCTACCGCCGCCACCGCTCCACATTCCCTATGTAGTCAGTGCTGGAGCTGTTCTCTCCCTGCTCTCTCAGGTGCGCTTGCTTCGCCCTCAGGATCTTGCGCTGCTCCTGGCGTTTCCGCCGCGCTTCCTGGTGCTCCTTCTGCCTCATGTACTGGTACCGCTGCAAAAACAGGTCTTTTGCATAATCGTACAATTCCATGTCTAAAAAATTGAGGGCCTCGATGCGCTGCTGAGTCTGCCCGTCTATCTCCACGCTGGAGGCCCTTGTGCTATTGTACTGTGTGAACGGCGAGATGAAGTTCATGTTGAAAGTCTTCTCAAAGAGATACTGAGTCTTCCGCTGGAATTCGGTCAGGCCGAAGAAGGCCATCCGCTTCAGGTTCTCCTTGGCACTGTCCAGCAGAACCTTATTTCTCTGCTCCTCGGGCATGACCGACAGGTTGTAGCAACCCACCAGGCTGAGGTCGGAGAGCATGCGGACCTGGCGGTTGTTGGCGAGGTTGTAGGGGCAATCCATGAACTCCTGCAGGGAGCAGCCCGACCAGTCGTCCCCCGTGTAGCAGCTGGGCAGCTCCTCGGTGGTCGGGGACCGGCCATCGCAGACGTGCAGGGACGCCTTCCACGTTGCTCCTCGCTGGACGTGGCGCCATTCGCTCAGGTATCGGGAGACGGGGTCACGCAGGATGGTGATATAGTAGAAATTCCTGCCAAGGGGAGAGGAAGGAAGAGCGTTTAGTCCCGTGCGTCTCCAGCACACGGCGCATTAACGTTGAAAATCAATAGGAACTTGGAGATGCACTTAAGAGGCTTTCAGGAGCCCTGCTGCAGAGTGCTCCTCTGCACGCTCACCTCGGCAGGGTGAAGGACAGCTGAACAACCCCCCCGGGGGGAGCACAAAGGGTTGCATCCACCTGCACACATCTGCCTCTGCCTAATGGGTTTTGCCTCTGCAGAAGCAGGAGGGAACCCAAGATTTCCCTCTGTGCTGGGCTGCCCCTGGGGCAACATGCTCCGGCTGGTTGGTGCCTCAACTGATGCTCTCCCCAGACCTTGGGAGAATAACCAAAGTATGTCCCAGGACGTAAGCCCCGACCCAAACAGGGCACAGGTAGCTCTGGATTTTTTATTTTCCTTGTACAACAGAGCTGCACTGACAAGTTTCTGTAGTTTGCAAAAAGCTGCTTGTGCTACATTTCATGACGAGCAGCTGTGGGTCTCAGCTGCACAAGCCCCAGAGCAGCGTTACACCTATGAAGAAGACATTTTCTACAAAACATTTCCTTTCACAGGCCAGATAAACGGGATGTGCCCAGGAGCCCCAACACACTTGCACTGAAATGAGGATCTCTGAAACACCCATGCAAATCTCGTTTTATACTCTTGCCTTCACCTGATACAGGACTACAATGATGAGAGAGGAGAGATAAGTGAGTAACAGGAAATTAAAGGATGCATTACAGCATTTTGTAAAAGAAAACATTTCCAAAGGGGGTGCTGGCTTTGGTTTGGAGCAACATGACAGTGGCACACGCAGGGGACACGCTGCCGCAGGGAACCCCGTCACGCCGCCAGCTGGAGAGGCTGCAAGCTCAACTGAATGTATAGTTTTAAGAGATCACCCTGGGTCACACACTAACATCCACCCTCAAACACCATGCGTTCCAGTGTCGGCAGCCTGAAGCCATACACCCCGAGCTCTTTGTGCCGCCTTTAATATGACCATGACCTCAGCGATGATGCTGGAGGTACACTGTCAGGGTACCAGCCATCCGCTTCACTAGATGGAATTCAAGTAGCTCAACAAGCAAACTGTCCTGCCAGGGAAGGGCGCTCCTCCAGGACGAGGATGCTGAGGACGCTGAGGACGCTGAGGACTGTGCGCCCCGGAGCCCTGAGCCCCCGGGTGTGATTGCCATGTCCTCGGTGCTGGGTAAGGAGGAGAAAGGACAGTCATTTGCTTTTCCAAGTGGCATCACAACTGGCCACCCCGCAGCCAATCTTTTGTTCCCTATCGTTTCCTTCAGCAGAAAAGCCACTAGATGTCAATGTTTTACAGAAAATTGTCTCTGGCTTGACTAAAAAGCGAATCGTAAGCACCAAAGTGTCCAATGGGGGAAAGGAAACCTGGGGAGTCGCCATTCCTCTTCCCATTTAGAGCACCCAAGCTCATAAATATTTAAGTAAGTAGAAAATACAATAAACTCGCAAAACCAAATAAAGCCAGGGAGCCCAGTACAGCATCAGCAGCTGGACACAATGGCACCTCAGAGAGCTGGACACTGCGATCAGCGCTGCCACCGTCCCCACGCTCACCTGGGCTCTGCTGCTGCCCCCCGACTCCAAGGCTTTGGCCACAGATTCACACAGGCAAAGGGAGCCAAAGCCCCCTCCGTGACCCCCAGGATGGTCCTTGCTCCCAAAAGTGCCATTAAACAATTTCACAGTGGGACTTGGAGTTCAGAGGGAGCAAAGACAAAGCTCGCTTTTATGTCATGCACCTGGAGCAGCAGCAACAAACCTCATGCTGTCCCTTGCAAAGAGGGGAAGAGTTTTGCTCTGCCTCATCTCTGGCAGCACTGGAGGACCCAACCTGGCAAAGTGACAGGGCTTTCCACCAGTACCAGCACGCCAAGCAGCCACCCCGGCAGGCAAGAGCTGTCCCTGGTCACACCTGAGCGGTGGGCTCCTTTGGTGCAACACCACCACAGCCTTGTCGAGGTCCCTGACACGGGGGAATGGAGCATCTCCAGGGCAAACCCAAGCTCCTTCTTTGACTCCTGCCAGGTCTCCTACACTCTCGGATCTAGTTTCTTGGGATGATGCACTAACATAATGATCCATCCCTCAAGCAATAACAAGTTAGTGCCCTATAGCACTAACCCCTATGCTAACTACAGCAACTAACCTAGAGCAACCAGCCTCTATGACCGAGGAGGCAAAAGCAAAGCTCTGCTCACCCCGAGCACCTTGTACCACCTGGCCCGTCAGCAGTCTGGCGAGGCTGGGAGGGGAGCGGGGTGCAGGCACGGGGGTGGTGCCGGCCAACCAAACCGTACGCTCTAAGGTCATCACAGAAATCGATGGGGAGTTAATGCAAGAAGGGAAACAAATCCTGAGCCAAGATCAATACAGCGAGCATTTTATTATAGTTCAAACTCCTCGGCTGCTCTCCCTTCGTGCTCTTTGGTCACAGGTGGTGACAAAGTGCCTCCCTTGGCTGCTGTTGTAAAAACAAAAGGATGAATAAAAACTTGTATGTTGGTGGAAGAAACGGCGTTGTAACGGATCACCCTCACCCCAGGTGGCTGGCAGCCTCATCGGGCAGATATCTCCATCGCCGTCGAGGGAGACTGTGGAGAGGACACTGAATAAAGATGCTCATCAAACCCTGCAGTGAGCGTGGAGGTGCCAGGGCTCCCTCCAGCACCCCACGCTCAGGAAGCCAGCCCATCAGCAGGGATGCTTATGGGATGCCCCGGAAAGAGCCCAAATCCTACCCGGCCTGAACACGGCTCCCTGCAAACAGGCTCATGGATGTTATTTATACCACGTTATTATTTCCCAGATGAATCCTGCTTTCAAGACACGACTTACAGAGAGATGCTGTGCCAGCTGCTGGGCAAATCTCAGCTATTTTGTGCACTTCTCCCCTTCTTAAGTTTCCCTCTTAAAACGCTACAAAAAAAGGTGCTGTCCCTTTGGGGAACACCAGCTTTTGAGTTTGCCTAAAGCCACTCTCATCCAAGTTAGAAATCACAGCAGCTCCAGACAAGCAGCTGCGCTGCGCTGCTCTGCGTTTATCTGAACTGAGCTTCGAATGGTCACAAAAGCTTTAATGCAACATCCAGTCAGAGCCAGGCCAGAGATGGATTTGGCCATCAGCGCTTAGAGCATCCTTCTGCTGCAACTGGGAGGAAGACTCAAAGGTTTGCAATTATTTTTAGCTCTGTACGTAACAGCTTGTTCTTTCTGCTCTCTTAACAAGGGGGTGTTGCGCTCTTGCCCATTCCTTGAAGCTTGTGCTTCAGAGCCTGAGACAACATGTTCGCAGGTAGAGCTCAAACTTTACTGTGAATCATCCCTCCAACTTAAAGAGCCGCACGCGTCAGAAACAAGGGGTTTCTAATAAAGTTGAGCTGGATGCCTGTGAAGCAGAGAACAAAAGGAGCTCATGGGCAACTGAGAAAGTAGGTTGACCCTGGAGCCATCAGGAATTCGAGATGGTGTGATAGCCGCTTGCTTTTGGTATCTCAACTGCACACAGCTATTCCCTGAGGAATGCGAGGACTAAGAGTCCCACAATGCTGAGTTTACTCCCCCGTGCTGCATCACCCACTCTGCTTATCACATCACTGCAGGGATGACGCCAGAGCATTTTGGGGAGCCGTGAATTATTTGCACATGACCCATCACTGCAGAGAAGCTCAGGAAAGGTCAAAAGCTTCCCTCAGATAAACGCCCAGCTAATGGCTCACATCGCATGCTGTGGTGTGAAAGCTGGCCTTTCTCAGTGCTCTGACTCTTCTACCCATAGGTGGGACAAGGAAAATGGGGAAAACGGCAGAGACAGGCAGGGTGATCGGCTGGAAGCCAGGGATGGAAGAGAGGAGAGGTCTGCTCGGCCCCCCCACAGCCACAGCAGTGCCAGCTCTCACACTGCGTCCTCCTGGCACGCCAGCTGCCACGTGTCCCAGCATCACTGTGGTGCCAGGAAGGCCAAGCTTCACCCATGGGCCAGAACCGTAGCTCCTCTGACTGACCAAGCACAGGCACCGTCTCTGGGGCGGTGGTGCTGCCACGCAAATGCCCCGCGGCCAGTCCCAGGGCACTTTAATAGCCTGCATGGTCAGGAAGGTGCTCCATCCTCTTCCTTCTGCACAAACACCGCTACCACATGTTAGCATCCCAGAGATCCTGCACGGGAGCATGTCCCTGCCTGACATTTTTGCTATGAGATGACTTTTGCCAAGACTTGATGTTTTTTGTTGAAACGGACCAAGAAACGTGTGCTGTCACTGGACAGACCTTCCTTCAGCTGTCCAGTTCCTCAGCCCAAAGCAGCCCCCTTTCTCCTTCCTGCACAGCCCCTGGAGAAAATACAAAGCAAACTGAAACCTCAAAGACCTCCATGAATTTCTCTAAGGCGCTTATTGAGACTGAGCCATCTGCTTGCTTTGAAGGATAATTCTGTGGTCACATAGCGCATCTGTGCCAGCCCCTTCCCCACCTCTGCCCAGCACAGGGGCTGATGAGAATCCTTTTTTTGCAATCTAATGATTTTTTTTTTTTAAAAGCATCCTTGCAGCAAGCTTCTAAAAGCAACATTAAAGAAAAAACATAAATTGAAGTCGAAGTGGGGAGGTGCAAAACCCCAGGGGATGACAGCACTGAGTAAAGCCAGAGACTTCAGAGCCTGGAGGAGCTGCCAGGGAAGCGGTATGCAGCCACCCATGCCGTGGTGCTCAGCAGGATCATCGCAGGCAGAGCTGCTCTGCTGAAAGGGGGCGAGGAAGGGATGACTTTGCTTAAGCATCAAAATGGGTCAGAACCTCCCAAAGGAAGAGTACATCTCACCCCAACCCAACCGTCCTGGCTATGCAAAGCAGGACTGCAAGGCAGCAACAACCCAGGCGATGCAGAGAGAAGGGGTTACGGCCAAGCCTGCGGCTGGAGCGCGGGGGGAAGGTTTGCAGCTCCCTTTGCTGTGCCCAAGCACCTCTGCCACAAGAGGCCTGGCAAAATGGACCCTCAGCAGCTGAGCAACCATCCCGAGGGTCTGACAGCAGTGGGCTGCGTGCTGGCAGCAAAGGGCTCACTGGTAAACTCTTGTTTAGAAGCTTTAACTCTTGTATGTGCTCCCAGGGCACCTTGACCCCAGTGGTGAGGCTCGAAGCAACTGCTGTGGGGTCCAAACTGGTACCATTTCCACGAGGACCACAACTAGGGTTGGCTTCAACTCGGCACGTCTGAGCCCCATCAGGTCAAAACACCCGCTGGAGCCAAGGCCGAGCAGGATGGATTCCTGCCAGAGGACAGAGGCTGCCGTGCTGTTTAATTGCGTGTTGAGGCAGAGGAAGGCTGGAGGTCAGACACTGGCAGCTGCCATGCCTGCAGCCTGGAAACCCGAGCCCAGCTTGATGGAGCTATGAGGCGAGGATCGGGAGAGGGGAGCTGAAAGCTAAACATCCACTCACCATTACATCCATTAGTGTATGGATCAGTAGGTGAGGGACCGAGTGACCTTTTCCCATTTCTGCTGAGATGTGAAGCTGCAGCAAGAAGGGCTCCGTAGGCTACAGAGGGTGAGAAACCTTACAGCCTTTGCACTGGGAGCACCGCAGCCCTGGGAACATCCCAGCCTCCCTCCTAGACAGTGCCTAACCCAGGAAAAACACAGCTTTAGCACAGGGCTGAGGAAGCAGAGCTACGATTTCCAGGGAATGAACTGAGGCAGTCCCATTCACCCAGCAAAACTAAAGCTACCCTTTAAGCTGGCTCAAGTACACCGGTTTGTATCTAGGTCAAGCTCATCCAGATGGCAAGCCTGGCTAGGATGGTTTGAAGCTGCAGATGGGCTAGGAAGGGAATTTTGGGAATGTTTTCTGTTCTGGGGGATTTTTCTCCCCCAGTCCATGGACTTTGTGGTAGACTAACGGGGCAGTGTGAAACCAAGTTATGCTCCAGGTGAAGATGGACATTTTGAAAGGAAAGTTCCCTTTGAAGGGGCAGGAGCAAAGGGATGGACCAGATATGTACCACATCCAGCAGAAAAGCTGCCACGGTTTAACCCTGGCTGGTAATTAAGTACAACACAGCTGCTTGCTCACTCCCCCCTCACCCCGAGGGATGTGGAGGAGAATTAGAAAGGAATGTAAAACTCGAGGGTTGAGATAAGAACCATTTAATAATTGAAACAGAATAAAAACGAAAGAACAATAATAACAATGATGACAACAGTTATAATGAAAAGGGGAAGGGAAAGAATAAAATCCAGAGGGAAAGGAAGAAAGGAACATGTGGTGCACAATGCAACTGCTCACCACCCACCGACTGATGCCCCACCAGTCCCCCAGAAATGATCCCGCCTGTCCCAGCCAACCCCCTGGGCAGCAGGCACGATGTCCCAGGGTGTGGAATACCTCCTTGTCTAGTTCGGCTCAGCTGACCTGGCTGTGTCCCCTCCCAATTCCTCGTGCCCCTCCAGTCTTTTTGCTAGCAAGGCCTGAGGAACTGAAAAGTCTCACATCAAAGCCCAAACACAGCACCGCACTAGCTCCTAAGAAGATAATTAAGTCCATCCCAGCTGAAACCAGGACAAAAGCAAATAAAACAAACCAAAATGCTGCAGCAGAGATTCTGCATATGATGCAAAGAATTAAGAACTGAGCTACTGAAAAAAGAAAAATAATCATAGGGTTGGTGCTTCGGCACCAGAAACAATGCACAATCACCAGAATCAGTGAGCAGCACAAGGATGATCGGTGTCCTTCCCACCCTCCACGTAAAGCACTCATGCCACTGAATAAAAATCCACCGAGCTCATTTATAGAAGAGTAGTCACATACTCATTCTTTTAAAAGCTGAACAATCCCGGGTTTGTTTTGAGACAGCAACTTCTCTCGCACAGCTCATCCAACCAGAGGAAGATGCTCCTACATGGTGGCCACAGGCAGGGGTCCGAGATCCCACCCCCTTCTCCTCCACCACTTCCAGCAGCGAACTGGAACTCTGCCACCAGCAGGCTCCTGCACTCCTCGCTTGCCCCACACCGCTCATGAAACGTCCCTGCTTGGGATAATTCGACAGCAAAGTCGCGGACGATGATGGAAGGTCAGAAGCGTGAATGGCGTGAGGCTCACATTTCTTGCTCTGCTCTTAGAAACCCTCCCTGCACAGCTCCAAAGCTGCCAACGGATTTTAACCTTTGGCAGAGGGTCTCCCCACCGATCAATCAGCCCCACCACGTCTCTACGAGAAGTCAAACTCAATTACGCCACGCCAGGCGCCGGGAGTGCTTTGCTCCCAGTAGGTGAGGTTAATTCCCATCAAGAGCAGCCCACTGAGAATTTGATTTGCTAATACCGCAAATTGTTCCTCCAAGAGAAATACCCCTGCTGCCTTGTTTGTTGGAGGCAGGCATCTGTTTGGAGATTGCTCAGAGAGAGGCAAAATGTTCATTTAATACTGTGACTCATCCTGACTCTTAACGAACTTTGTCACCTAGAGACACAATTAAAAGGACAAGGGTGAGCATCCTGGTGACAGCATCTCCTGCCTCAACCATGCGTGCTTGGAACCCCCCCCGAAATGGGAATACCTCTTCCCTGCCGAGAGCTGCTCCCACAGCACAGCTCGCAGAGACGAGGCCAAAATATTTGGCAAGCTCACTGACGCAGCGCTGGGAATCAAATGTTCGCATCTACTCCAGATTGGTCCCAGATGCTTTGCAGCAGTGATGTGGATGGCAACGGCAGCAGCCAAGAAGCATCGCCCATGGGCTTCCCGCAGCACTCCTCTCTGCTCCCAGGCCTCCCAGCCCCACAGACAAGGGCAATGGGCCCCATCTTGCAGCAGAAGAGGGAAAAGGGGGCCTGCTGCACTCCCCAGGCTGCCTCCACGCCCCGGATCTGCAGTCCGGCTGCCCGCGCCAGGTCCTCCCCTGCTAAAGTCGGGGTGCTTGCGAGGAGGTGAGCACGCAGCAGGGTTATTGGAGCAGGTCTGCTCCCCTTCTCCTCTCCCCAAGGGCCTCAGTGCAGCTCCTGCCGAGCAAACAGAGCCAGGGCTGGCTCCTACTTGCTCCTAACAGACCCCCCTTCATTCAAGCAATTCAATGAACCTAAACTTCCTGCTCCGCTCCATCCAAAATTCAAAGTACAGCAAAATCTAGAGGAACAAACGACTTCTTCATTGAAGAAGTGAAGTTTAAAGATTATGGGGATGGAGAAGAGGAGGAGGAACAACAACAAACGTTGCTTTTCTCTGCAGCAGTGGGCAAAACTACAAGCATGAGGACTGTATCCCTTTACTCCAGGACTCAGGGTGGCACAGGAGAATCATGCATTAGCTCAGAGCAAGGGCCTGGGAGGAGGAAAGGAGATAAGTATTTCAGAACTGTGAATTAAAGCCGTTAGCAAATGTAAATTTACATTTCCTCTAAGTAATCATTATGTTTTCACTTCTATCAGCACCCAATGAATCACAGAGATGTTTTGTCTAGAAACACTAATGGTGGGGGTAGGAAGCCAGCAGCCTACCCACAGTAACGGCAGCAGGAGAAAAGTGCCAAAGGAACCCATTAAAAGGAGCTGGATTTTGCAAGAATGGCAATTACACCAGCCCATCATTGCCCATGAAATTATCAAATAGGAAAGATCTGCAAAAGAGAAGCATCTCAGGCGCAGAGGAAGGCAGTAATTTAAGATTTTGCAGCTCAAGGTACATGTTCATGTATGTCCAGGCATGGCACACGCACACAAAGATAATGAAAATAAGGCTTTAAATAAGTAAAAAATGTAGCCTCACACCCGCCCATGCTCCCAGCTACCCTCACTCACGAACTAATTGTCCACAGCATTGCCTGCGGAGGGGAGAGCTGCCCTGCAGATTCGCCAGAGTGGTATTAATTTCATAATTGCCTGTATTATTAAGATCTCTGCAGGATACCCTTGCTCACAACCAATTCAGCAAGAACAGTAGCCTTTTTTACTTATTTTTTTTTTTTTAGTGGTGCATAAAAAATCGAGAAGCAAGTTTCCATTTTTAGACTCTGCAAACAGAAGAGTGACTCAGCCGCTGGAGCCAGCCCTGACTCCACCGCCGCTGCCACCACCACCCCGGAGTCTGGCATGGGAAAGGGTGGCAAAGCTGGGCAGAGGGGCCCAGCCCCATCCCACTCATCTGACCTGCTGGAAAAGGACTGAACTGCCCTTTGGAAACACCCGTCTCTGAGCACAACCTAAGCAGAGCAGCAAAGTTTCCCACCTTGTTAGCTTAATTAAATGATAGAGGCATCTGGGTGGAGGGCAGCAGGGGTGCCGAGACCCCTGAGCTGCACACGGGAGGTAAAACACAAGGAAAGGAGAGAGAGAAGGTGGCAGAGGAGCATCAGTGTAAGAGTATGCCATGCCTCCTCCTTGCGAGATGACGCGCGGCAGTACGGGTGATGCTGGACTTGTGATGCTAGCCTCGGCAGCAAGCAAGGTCTTGGCTTTGGAAAGCGCCTTTACTGCTAAGGGCGACGATCCTTTACAAAACAGGACGCTGAGCTGAATTTCGCCCTTAATACACACTAGGAAAAGTCAAGGTGTGAGCGATCTCCTTTGAAAAATCAAGCTCTGAAGCCCACAGAGTACCAGGAGTACCTTCCTACTCCCAGCATGAGGAACCGCCCCTGTCCCCCGGAGCTCCTGTCCCCCGGAGCTGCGGCATGCAGCATCTTCCAGGCGTGGTACGGCACCTCCCCATTCGCAGGGCTCTTCCAGATTCATTAAAAAACACAGCAGACCTCCCGACGCGAAAAGGAAGCCACTGCAAAAGTGCTGGTGAATAACCACAGGATGTTGCTATAAATCAGATATTTACAACAGTATTTACCCTATCGAAATGCCGTTGCAGGAACTGGTTTCAACTTGTAACTGATATTTCTGCGGCAGCAAAGATAGAGGTTTGCAAAGCCTACACTCCATAAGCAGCGGTTTACAGAGAGGGAATAGTGGCAGTTTTTCATTTTCCAGAGTCCACTCACCCTTCCAAGAATCTTAATGCCTCATTGATTCATAATACAGTACATAAAGATTTCATTTTTTCTTGCACACAGTGATATATTATGGAGTCAATCTATTTTGCCACCAAAAAGTTTGCTTAGTAGAAAAATTTGGAGTTTTGACATTCAGGAAATTACAGTCATCTGTAAAGTACGATTGATATGCCAAGGCTAACATTTTCATTGCGCTTATGGAGCCAGAATAATGATGCTAAAATATTTATCATATTCTAAACCAAAACCAATCCAGGTTCTTGTTTATAAAAAGCATATATTTAGTATTACAGCAAAAAGCGTTATCCTTTTATCCATATACATTTTAGCTATATCTGAAGCGCGCTAAGCCGCATACTCTCTGACCAGTTGAAAATAACTTTTAATAATTTAATAAAACCGATACTTCAGGCAGCCTCTGCTGTGCCCTGGGCGTGCAAGCGGAGGGCACGAGCTGAACGCACGGCTGCACGGAGCAGCACAGAAGAGGAAACACGAGACAGGGGCTGCCACACCGAACGTGCCCGATGTCCCCTGGGGCTGTGGGCAGCCGTCCTGCCACCCACCAGCCGCCCAAAGGGTGCACGTCAGCTGGTGCACGTGCAGCAGAAGGTTACTGAACCCTGTGCCCTTCACTTGCAAGGTTTGTTGTTAATATAATCTGGAAGCAAGAGGGTGCAGAGGGTTCCTGTCTCAGCTTGACACATACATTTGTCTTTTTTATGAACATATGAATATGTATTTAGAAGTTGTGATTTATCGTATTTCCTGAGCACTCATTGCAATTTCCTAATTGCTGCCTGAATCACAGTAACGTGCCTCCCAACTCCTTCATATATGAAAACACGTACTGCTGAACATCCCTGCCTCAACGCTGGAGGAATCTTGGAGCTCTCAAGAAAAAGATCATATGATCTGCTCCAAGACTTCTGCATATCCCACAATGGGGAATTAACTCCGGAGAGGTATTTATAAAATCATTTGTTACTATATCACAGCTCAATCAATTCTCTTCAATAATACATAAAAGGAGGAGGTTTGGCTCACGTGAAAAAATGTAAGGCTGATGTTAATTCCTTCACAAGCCATTTGCAGATAATCTTCCGTATACCAGTTAATATATCCCGTGATAGGTTACATGAAAGTGCTTTTAAAAGCTAAAGCGAGGATATACAGCATACAAAAAAGGCACATTAATGCAACTTATACTTTGCTTATCATAATCATTGGGCATAGAGAAATCCAAGGAAAATCCTTCCCAGGCTTTCCAAAATTTTGTCAAAGGCAGGCATCTACTGAAAATGTCTTTGAAATGTAATTAATGAACTGATACTGATATATTCTCAGCCTACTGCTAAAAGAGGGGGCAAGGAACAGACAACGTATTTACAGCTGCAACCTGCTACAATTTTAATTTCAGCTTTCATTGATTTCATTTAGCACCATGAGACTGTATAATGAAGAAATCTGTATCAATTGAAAATACCAAGTGTGCTCCTGCCCCACTAGGGCACTTCAGTAATATCATGTAATGGAAGGGGATTCTTATTTAATTGAATTGGAAATGAAACACATATTAGCTAAGAAAACTTAATCAGTGCAATAATATTAAAATGGGCCACTCAGACAAACTATACTGATTAAGTCACTTGCAAACATTTCCGTAATCATCACTGAGACTTATGGCGTTAATGATTTAAACTCACTTTTCTACTCCAGGGAACAAAACTGTAATTTCATAGCAGACAATTAGAATATTTTAAAACCTCTCTCACACATTACAATACAGTCTCCTGCCAGAAGCACATGACCTGGTCCTACAAGGATATGTCTTGAGCTTTGATGCACAAGGTCTGCATGGATGCTTGGGATGTCACCAAAATGCTTGATTTAAACCAGAAGACAGCCCAGAAAGCATCTCACTGGCTGGCAAGCGTTTCTGGAGTACTCACTGCAGCTCCTCTGCAGACTTCATCTTTAATCTTGACTAGTTATTGATAGCACACACTGATGCACCGTAAAGCTGTGAGCTTCAAATGTCTCCCAGCAGACCAGAATTTTAAAAATCTTATTCACACATAGTTGACATAACTGGATTTAAAATTTTCATGGAATAGCAGAGTGCATTTCTAATAAAACTTTGTAGATGTATTTGTTGTGTCAAAGCTCAGCTGGGAGGGTTTTTACATCAGCTAAGCGAGCAAGACTTTGCAAACATTACAGCATGCACAGAACATCCCGTTTCCCATGTCCGCTAGTTCTACTCCATACATTTAGCAAAAGCGTATTTTACTTAGTTTGAATCACTTAGGATGATGCCCTTAGAAAGCCACGTTTATGGAAAATGCCACTTTTGCTTCTTATACAATCCTGAACCAATGCAGGGATGTGTCCATCGCATTGTGCTCGGAGGAACAGCATCTACACAGTGCAAGCATGCAACGTCCCAAGCATGGGAACCAGAGACTGAGCTGGCAAAACCTCACCAGATGCTTTCGACAGTGCGTTCAGCACAGGTATCGGCTAGAACACACTGGGTGTTTATGGATTTCAGATGCCTCCTATATCGTTAATTAACACGTAGCACTAAGATGTTCAAAATTCTATTTTCAGACAGCCAAAAGCAAATGCAATTTCTGCATCTTTTCAGTGCCACGAAACAAACTTCAGTCAAGTTGGCCGCTGGACTGAGGCCACAGCAAAGGGGAGACACAGCAACCTGGGCTACGCAAGGAGAGGAGCCCAGCTCCCCTCTGCACCAGCTAAAGGGGTGAGGGCTGGCATTGCCATGCAGACAGCACTCAGTCCCACTGCCCACACACAGCGCTGCTTGCTTTGCCTCTTGCCCTGGCTCTCTCCCAGTGAGGGTAACACAAGCATGGGTCAGGACCTGACCTTTCTCAGAGCAGCTTCTCGCCACGGTCCTTGGGCCCCGAGCCTGCTGCTCAGAGGAGCTGAGCTCCCAGCCCTCGCCATCCACAGCCAGCCAAGCAGGCAGCGCTTTGAACCCTCAGCCACACCAGCTGGAGGAGAAGCCTTGCTTAAGTTAGCTGAGATCCCCTTAAAAACAAGCTCATTTCAGCTGAAGCGAGAGCTAACCTACCACTGCCAGAAGAAAATCAGAAAAAGCACCACCAGCCCAGCCACAGCATGACCAACCTAAAGCAAAATAAACCACATTATATCCTTATATCCAGGGTTATTCACTAAGATTCACAGCTCCTTCCAAACGGATCTGCCATTGTTCCCATTCCTCTAACCTCCTCCTCAAAATATGGAGGGGAAAAGAAAAAGAAAAAAAAAAAAAAAAAGAGCAAACTCTTCTATGAGCCATGAGAGATGGTTCAAAACAGCATCATTCCTACCTCTGAACATCTCCTGAATGATTTTCAGAAGACACAGTTCTACTCCTCCATGGATTATTCTGGCTAAAAATGTGTGTGACATTTTAATTATCAAGTACAAATGTTACTGCAAGTAAGCAATGAAACAGATGGTGTCCTGAATTTTACAGTACAGCCACATTTTCCAGCTCAAATTTACAGTTCACCGATCACCAAGCTTCAAGTCCTGCCTCTGCTGCTTCTCCTCTACCCATCTGAACCGCTGCAACCCTTCCGATGCTGGGAGCACAGCTCTGGGAGTAGAAACTCCGTGCAAATTGTGCTCCTCCAAGCAAATGCACGGTGTGCTTCCAATGAGGAAACAAAAGGGAACACAGCTCTACACAACCCAAAAGCATGGCGTGTACGAAGCAAGAGAGCATTTGCCTTGGAAAAAGGATGATGGGATGAAAGGTGGCTGAAGAGGAACTGCCCTACTCGAGGGAGCAGAGAGGTGACCTTGCGACCTCCGTCCCAATGAAGGACTTAATTTATCTGGTGCCTTCCTAAGCGAATCCCACTTGTAACAGCTTTAACTCCCCAGATTTCCTCCTCTTCCCCTCTGGTGTATTCAGCAGTCCTCCCAGCAGGTGTCCCCAAGGGAAAGGGACAGGATAGCATGAGTGTCCCTTCAGGACCCATCAGTGCCAAGCCCCACGTTATCAGGGGGTGAGAGGAGCAAGGCCAGAAGCTTTTCCATTCATCCTTGCCGGCTCACCATCCTACCAAAAACCCCAGTACTGGAGCTGCACTTCCACGTGTTTCTTTTCCCCCCTCTCACAAAAAATCCAAGAAACCAGAGCCACACAGGGGAACACCATCACACATGTCACACAATGTGGAGGGGGACAAGGAGGACCTGGGGCCACCTTCACCTGACCACAACTCAACAAAGGCATGTACAGATGTGTCTGAGCATTATCTAGCAATAGTTGTAGCCACAACCTTGAGGAGACCCAGCTCAGGCTGGGTCCACCCTACGGCTTGCGCCTTTCTTCTGTAAACTCCATGCTGAGCACAATGAAGTGGGTGAACACTCATCTCCCAGTTTTACAGCACCATGGCAAACGTGGCTCTTGCTTCAAGGAGCTTATAATCCAGTTCGGACAACACACCTAGGAGGGGACTGGGATCCAGCGACTGCTGGGGGAGGGCTGCAGCGGCATCCCCAGAGTTCAAGCAACAAACACGGTGAGCTTTTGGCTGTCGCTCCCTGCTGCGTACGGCCAGGCTGAGGAGCACACGATGCTCTTGAAATAACAGGCTATGGCTGAACTGAATCTGAGAGCTTTCCTGATGCTCCGCTCCATTCATCTCCACTACCACAAAGGGGAGCCGCTGCCAGGGCTTACGGCATCAGTGCTGTAATTACTGCAAGGAAACATTTTCTGGGAAGGTGTCCGAGAACATAATATGTTGAACACTTCCTCTCGCCGCTCGCAGTACCAAGTAATAACCCCTTCTCTCAACATCAGCACCAGGCTGGCTTCCAGCTAGGTCTGCAAGGACAGGCACCCCCCCACCGTGCCCCCGTGCAGGCGCAGTGACGGTAACACCAGCTCTGCTCTCAAAATTCACCCTTGTGCCGACAGCCCTGGGATGTGGAAGTACTCCTGCAAAGTCCAGGCAAGGGGAGATGCTGCACGGGCCAAGGGACAGCCCCTTTGGACCCCCTGCTTTTCCCATTTTGCTTTGAAACACGTCCAGGAGTGCAGCTTCAGAGGTAGAGGGGCTGACGCAGACTTTGCAGGCAGCCAGTGACACTTGGCTCAGTCTGCTGGCCAAAAAGCGTTTGCCGCGTAGGCTTTGACTCTTGCGCGCAGATTTGCTTGCTGTCACTTAATTCAGTGACATGCTGGCATCCAGAGGTGAAGATGGTGAGACCCATGATGGTCCTCTGAGCCCACCTGGGGAACCTCTTCCTAAAGGGAGCCAAACAGGGCGCTTACAGGGGGCTTGCAGAGCTGGAGGGACCCGAGGGCAGAGCTTGCCTTGGAGGGCAGGTACCTTCACGAACACTTTCCAGTGAGCCCCTGAACACCCAGGGAAACCCGCCCGGGTATTTGGCTCTCAAGGAGAGAAGCCAAAACACCATCCAGCGCCACCGAAGCCGGGGTTCACAGCCTGGTTTGCAGCAGATCGATCGATACTTTCTCATTTGAACTCAGCAAACAGGTGCTCCAGAGCACGCTGAAGTGTATCGCAGCGGCGCGTGTTCTGCTCTCCATCACACCAGCAGCTGGATTGCTGTGATAAATAAACCTGAAAATCAACTGTCTGAGCGACAACAGCCTCTTCCTAGGTGTCCACCCCTGGAGGGGTTAATCTAAAACAATCTAATTTCTTCCCAAATTGCACAAAATCCAATAAACACCAGGCAGCAGTGTCTTTTCCCATTTAGCAGATTAAGAAACTGTGCTCTACCAAATTTATCTGAACAATTCATTCCCATGAAATTACAGTGGGTTTTGAACCTGAGGTTCATATACTCCGTTATATCTGCAGGATGAGCCATCCACCGAGTGGCTAGATTAATGCACAGCCAAATGCCACCTGAGCTGGGTTTTCTGGCAAAGCATCCGAACAGGGACGTGGATGAGGGCGGTGCAAAAGGGCTCACGACAGCAGCGATTTGGGCCAGGGCTCAGGCGCAGCAGCAGCATCTTCAGCTACACCTCCGCCAATCTTGTCATTAAAACAGCAGCACCCCCATAACTCATTTCAACATACTGAGACTGGGCTTCTCTTCACATTATTTTAAACAAAATGACACTTTCTCTAGACACTTAAATGCACCCTGGTCTCATCACATCAACAGAGGAAGCATATTTTTTCTGTTTATGTGAAAGGTGATATTGGATGCATCATACACTGAAATCGTTTGCTGGCTTTCTCTCTCAACATAAATAAGGGGAAAGAAAGTCAGAGAAGATAGATTTTAAAGATGTATACATATGCATGCCCATTTTCTAACCTAGAACATTATTAAATTCTTTCATATATTCATGTGAGAGCTGCAAAAGATTGTGGAAGTAGACATGCTATCACTCATACTTTCCCGGAGCAAGGATTAAGGAGCTTTTCTTCTTACTAAAAGCTATCTATTTAAATTCTATCTGTTTGGCCAAGCCCTGGTTAGCACTAGTCAACAGAGGTGGGGCGTACTGCTCACATTCCAACTTTGTTGGGTCCAACCCAACCAGGGCAAGACTGAGCAAGAGGTATCTTACCTTCTGTCAGAACGTTGACCTTTTTATGGCTAATAAAAGCCTGTAAACTTCTGCAGTTTCCAGAGGTCCAAGCATCCTCTAACAAAAATACATCCCACGCACCCCATCTGGCCCCAGTTAGGAGAGCTGTGCCCAACCAAGTCCCATCTGAGCTATGTTACCCAAAGGCGTAACAGAAATCTCCTGGTTTGCAAGTGATGCTAAATTCATCTAAACAGCTTTATTTATGAGTGGTGTTACATCCTGCTTCTTGGGGAGACAGATCTGCCACTAGAATTGCCTTTTCCTGCCTGTAGAAACTGTAAGTCTGCATCAACGTTACACAATTATTTTAAAGACATTATTTAGATAGCTCTACAGTAATGTGTATGTACACCAACCCCAGCCCCACAGAATCTGCATAGCAGAACTTTTTATCATGCTTCTTAAAGATTAATAATTTAAAGCAAGTTGTAACTGTGCTAAGATTTAGTCTTATGTTTTCATCACTGCTTTATATTCTCATAAATATCCAACATTCCCAAGCATATAGGAATCTGCGATGGTATTCAAGAGGAAAAACGGCAACCAATATATCTTCCATTTACGGAATTGAATATAAGATCATATTCAAAGTGCTGCATTTACTGTCTGATTTTGAATACATAAAATATATAGCCATTACAAATTCCTTTCATTGCAAAGCTTTGTTCTTGTAGTGACATAACTTATTGCCAGATTAGAGCCCTAAGTACAGCTAGACCGTTTTTCATCTTCTCCATTCCCACAAACACGACTGGGAGAGACAGGTCGCGCTCTCTATCAAAGTTGTGCTTACCACACAGCAATATTGCAACACGTCCCATTAGAGTTATGTCTGCTGAGACTGTGAGCACAGACTTGGCTGCAGGCACCTCCTAATGGAATTACATAATTGGAGGCATGTCATCTAAATCTGAACAAATTGGATTCCCTTGTCATGCACTATTGAATCAAAACGGAAAGAACACTCCATGCTGTTATCTATGGTAAACCAACGACGGCAAATCCAGCGTCACTAATATTTCGATAATGTGACGTTTATTAAAAATGGGGGAGGGGAAAAAAAACCCAAACCCAACAAAAACACAAAGAGAAGAGTTTCATGTAGGGTGTGCCAAAATCACGTTGCATGCAAAAATGAGCTCATCCAACGTTGGTTTCAGACTGGGAATTATGTTAATGGTTTATGACGGATGAGATGTTAAGATGTAAGAGCAGAACTGTGCAGAGCTGGTTGTCTGTGGCAGCCAGGGAAGTGGAGCCCACGACTTCAGACAGGCTCTTCCACCAGCTCCACATCTGGAAGAACTGCCACCCACCAAGGTATTCCCGCTGCTGCCAGTCCCTCCCCTGCACAGTCCACCCTGGTTCAGCTGCATTAACATTCACATCTTGCAATCAAATACTCCAGCCGTTGTAACTCATAAGCATGCCCTGTTTTTCGTTTACAAGTATATCAACTTTAATTTGGAATTACTGGAGGAATCATAACTAGGGAGCTATAACTTCAAGCGCACGGCACTGCGCATTCAGGGCAAATTTTCACTGAGCACTCAGCTCGACCTCCAGCTCTGCACGTATGAAAGAACAGAGGCATTAATTACATTACCAGAATCACTAATCAGCCAACTGCATCTTTACATTTCATCAGCTAAATGCTGGTGCAAAATGAGAGGCTTTTTTTTTCCCTTTAATTCAGCTCTTCAAGCCTCACCAGGATATTTCCATGCTCACATGGAAAGCATTTCCTAACAAAACCAGTATGAAAAAGAAACTACCAAAAAAACCCAACCAAAAACCCAAAGAATTCCGATGACTTATCGAATTGATGGTTCTCCTAGTTAATTAATTGGGGGATGGCTTGGGCTTCCCATCTACACCTGGCCAGCGGGGCAACTCGAGGATGGAGCCAGGGCACCTGAGGCAGCAGCGTGTGATGAGCAGGGGAGCAGAGCATCCCACGCGTGGTCCAGCCCAAGGCATGCGGGGCTTTGGGTGACTGACCGGTGGTCTGCAACAGTGAGGGGGGGTTATCCATGGCATGACTCTGATGTGGTAGCACACTGCAGAAATTCGGTTTTCAGAATGACATCAGCAGACTGTACTCCAACAGCTCTCGGCTGCCTCTGCCCCCACCTCCAGCAGCACTGCATTTATGCAGAAGGTGTGCCAAACGCCTGTTTATATTCGGTGCAAGGGAAAAACGCTGTCAAATCACCAAATTACCTCAAGTTGTGAGAGCACACAGCACACAGCAGGGGGAAAAGTGTTAACTACCTACCTAGCCTCCACCTGTAGATCAACACTGAGAGGAGCCAGCTAAATATTTACTCTGTGCTCCTGAGGTCTGAGGTTTCCGCTGAGTCTCGGTGTGGGATTGCAGCATCGGGCAGCCCAGTGCCCACCCAGCTCCAGAAACTGCTGGCTCTGCAGCCCCTTGCAGAAGAGGCCCCCCAAAAGTTGCACCCCTAAAATCTGTAAGCCTGTGCAATTAATTGCCAGCTAGTCTAAAGAGCCGTTAATCCACGTAGATGAAAGAACTGCATGAAGAACAACTGCCCCTTGGGATTGCCTAGCACCGTGTTTTCAGCCAAGTGGGTTTCTCCTGCCCCATGGATGGCAGCAAAACACCATCTCGCCACCAACTCAGCTGCTTCTGCACTGAGCTCCTAGGGGCGATGGCACCATGGAAAGCAACAAACATGGTGGGAACGGGGCAGCTTCCCGTGGCAGGGAAAGAAGCAATGACAGGAGAGCCCATGCTCCACGCAGGACTGTCCCACCACTTCTTCAGTATCACAACGTGGTCCTGCTTTGATTGCTCATGCAGTCCAAAATACTGCACTAACATTTAGTGACATTTCTAGATCTAAAGTGAGGGAGAGGGAAAAGAAAAATCACCAATCAGCTCAGCATTTTGCAAGAACTGACAATGCCTGGCATGTCTTAAATCTGAAGATTACCGAGTTATGCTGACACTACTTGATCTCTAAGCGTCCTTGGGATTAAAGCGGAGCAGATTAAATATCTCCGATGGTCAGTGCTCCTGTGCGGATTGCCCACCCTGGCACTGCCCTGCAGGAGCACAGTGGGGAGCTGTGCCCAAACTCCCCACTTCCATGGCTCTCTGCTTGGCTCTCATCTTGGAGGCAGTTGCTAAATGAATCGCAGAGGATGTTTACCTGCCCCTATCAGGCTCAGAGTATCACAGGGGAGTCAACTGACCACAGCGTAAACAAAAGCAAACAGGATTACTGACTGCAGCATCCACAATCCTTTTATCAAACCATCTTTTGTTAATCTGCAGCTTCAGCCTTTTCTGCCACCAAGATGTGACCTTCCTCCCCATGTGCCTATCTCCATAGAGACCGGCTCTCCTCTTAGATGGCAGTGCTCTTCTCTCATTGACCAAAGAGATCCTCTTAAGTGACTGGCACATGCAAAAGATCCGAAAGACAGCCTAAATTACATGATACATCCTTACATCTTCACTTCAAGCACCAGCTTGTCTTGAAGCCTTAGCACGTCTGGTTGCACAAATGACCTCAACCACGTTGCTAAGGCTGAGTCTCTGCAGGGCTCAATGCCGCTGTGCTAATATCCTCAAGTGACACGACTGACGCCACGTACCTGACGCAGCCGTGCCGCAGAGAGGCTGCTGTTTTGGCAAACAAACCAGGAACTGAACTGGGGACCTCCAGGATGGGCAACAACAGGTTTGCTCTTTGCATTTGCGTAGGAAACTGAGACTGATGCAGACTTTTTATCTGATACGGCTCAGAAGGAGCCATGACAAACATCCCCTGGGGCATTACATTGAGTCAAGGCGCCTCACTGCCTTCTGCAACAGAAGTTGCAGAGCCCTCAAGCTACCCAGAGCTGGCAGCCTGGGGTTACCATGGAGGCTGCTTTGCACCAACGTGGACAAAGCCCCCAGAGCATCGCAGCCGGGGAGGGGAGGTGGAAAGGGCACACCTGGATGCTGAACAACACAATGGCAAGAACCGATGCCGACATCCACCCAGCCGGAAGCCACTGGCACACCAGCCACGACCCTGTAAACCCACACAACATCATCAAAATGGGTATCGTACGACGCTTCTGCTAGCAGTACTGAACACAGCTGCATCGTTACCTGGCACGCGTAACCACAACTCTCCAGGGCAGCTCCAAAATTCAGAAAACCTTGCTCATCCACAAACAGAGAGGTTATGAAGCTCATTCTTGCGCTCAGCCTCCTTTATGCTAGAAGTATCAGCTTGTAATTAACACATTACAACTAATTAATAACGCTAATTAATGAATTGGAGCAAGGGCAAGGAGCTAAGTGAACGCTGGTTTTGATAGCTATGAAATGCACTAACAAGAGCCATATGGGAAACAACTCCTCTCTTTTGGGAGTTTTTACCAGTTCAATTTTCAGTCAAAAAAGCTCGTGAGTACTTAAAGAAAAAAATCATTTTGAGAATAGAGTGAAAAACCCCACTGCCCAGTACCCCCAGTGTCAGCCATCCTTCCACCAGGGCAATGCTGTCAGGCTTTACTGAACATGAGGGGGTTCACATGGGAGAGGGATGGCACATGCTTCAGTTAGTGCTCACATCTCTTTAAAAATCAACCGACCACCAGACACGAATCCCTCGGAAAGCAGGTCCTGTCAAGTGCTCATGGGGATTGTTTGCCTGTAAAGGGCCACGCTGGAGTGGGGGTCCATGCACTGGCATGATGCTGAGCTGGGGAAAGAAACCCTGGGAAATGTCCCCTAAAGCCCTCCCTCTGTCCACAGGAAACCTCATTTTTCCTCTTCACGGCAAGGGCAGCCTTGGTGCCTCCCTCAGATGCTAAGCTGGGGGTGCTGGTCACCCAGTCAACAGTGATGCCATGGCTGGAAGCACACTCAGAACCCAGATCTGAGAGAGCCTGGAGTTGGGGTTGTGTGTGTATCTGTATGTATGTGGGGGGGTGTTACACAGTAATAACAGCTGGTCAGAATAATAAATTAGCACCTAATTAACAGGAGTGCTGGCTGCAAAACACCGAGTTAATGGAATAGAAAAAAAGAAGGCAAAGAGCTGCTGGTGTGAAATAGGGAGGTTGCTTTAGAAGCTGCTGCGTCAAGGACGCATCTTGGAAGTCGAGGGTTTAAAAGCTGAAGGAAGAAAAGTGCTTTTGTGAGGGGAAACTTCCCCAATCCTTACCCAAGGTCAGAATTTGTTTCCCAGGCAGGCATTAGCCTGCAGCACTAGTGGGTGAATAAGCCCAGAATCTCCCTATCAGGCAGAAGGGGCTGTAGTGTCTTGAAGTTGCATGCGAAAGGACAAGGTAAGCATTTGGGATGCAGATAATACAGTCAGGACAAATATTTATTGGGTCAGTAGTTGCTGGTGAGAAAGAGAAGCTATAAAGTGGAGATAACAAGGAATAATGCTGCCACAATGGAAAACTGCACTAATGACTTAACAGCTCTTTGCACCTCTCCATAAAAACCTCCTGAGGGAAATCTCTTATTCAGTGCGGAGGAAACGGCGGTGTAAATCTGCTCTCTGCTACTTCTGACCCCCCTTGCACTCGCAGCAGCTGCCAGACCAGCTCCCTCCTTGGCTTATTGCTCTTCTACTCTGTTTTTGCCTCCCTTCTCCAAGCAAGCCCTTGTAAATACTCTCCCCCTGCTCCACGGCAGGTCCCAGCAGCCCCACTGAAGCAGCGCAGGAGCAGAGACTCCCCCACCACTCTCCTGTGAGCTTGGGGACTGTCCCAGCAAGGACATCAGGACTGGCAGAGGCAGCAAGGGCGACCCTCACCCTCCCACACCAGCCACACTCCCCCAAACCCACGGGTCCATGCACGCAAAGCAAATGCGGAATAAGCTTCTCTGCCAGGTAGGAGACGTTAAGGACATAGTTTAAAAAAAAAAAAAAAAAAAGGAAAAAAAAAGCACCATTTAACTGTCTTTAATTAATATTCCAAACTACGTGTAAGCCTTTAACACACAGCAGGATCACGGTGAAAGATTTATGAGATTGGTTCACCTTTCGCGAGTGCTGCCTTGGGTCATCAGCACAAACTTATCGTCAGCCCGTGTACCAGCGGAGAGCCAGAGCGAGAGGGGAAGGGTAACATCTGCACAAATATGATGTGACCTACTTTTGCAGTAATTTGAATGCATATCTGGGAAAAAACCCCCACCCTCTAAAATTTTAAGGGAGAATTATAAATCAAGGCATGACAGTAAACAAGTAATTTGTGAAGTCGTACTGTCTACTCAGTATAAACAAGAGATTCATCAAATAATAAAATACTACTTTAGAAGAAAACAAGCACAATTATTTTATAATTATGGCTGCTCTAGTCTTCTGAGGGCAGGAAACCTTCCTACCGCCATAGAATCATAATCAAGACTCATCAAAGTCCTGTAAAAGCAAATCAATATCTGCTCTTGGCAGGATGAGTTAATTAATACCAGAGTGCTCTTCTGCATGCCTTCCTGGCTGTCAGTCCGAAAGCGCTAAGTACAGCTCTTCCTAAATGCTCTGCACAAAAAGCACCCTGCACCACTGTGGTTACAGGTGACAAAGGATGCTGCGTCCCTGGGTGTCTGGGTGTACGGGTACCGCAGGCTGTGCTCCTCTTGGGAAAGGACACACACATCCAGGCGTTTAAAAACAGTAAAATGTAATCAACTCTGCGCTTCTCCAGATCTTTATCTCCATCAAACAGGAGACACTGGCAGCACCACGCAGCTAATTTTCTGCTTTATCTATCACCACATATACAGGGAAATCAAAGCCACGTCCTTTTCACCAGTACTGCACCTGCAGAGCTGGTCCCCGGTTATGTGTGGTTATCTGAGGTGCGGTGGCATCCCACATCAGACACAGTGTGGGAGAGCTGGTTGTTGTCAGATAACTGACTCGTGCCGCCAGCAGCGGTGGGTTAATACTCTGCCAGAGACTTTGGAGATGCCACTTCAAATACCGGCGATCAGAGCACAAGCTTTCATCTTTCCATGGCAGATTCACTGGAGCTCCGTGCCATTTACTGCATGCCTCCTTTTTTTTTTTTCTTTCTTTTTTTCTTCTTACGAGACCTTTAAAACTGAGGTTTTGTCTGCCCTCTGTTATTAGCAAAGATCTCGCAGCCTTCCTGAAAGTGCAGGGAAAATTACAGCCAAGAACATGACAGCAGTTAGACACCCAGAGCAGGAAGGAGTGAGACTCACTCAGCAGATTGCTTTGAAGCAAAAGCTCAGTAAAACATCATTAAACTTATTTTTAGCTTCGTTACCTAAAGAAATCAGCCTCTCATGAACACACTGTCCACCTCCCTCCCCTCTCACCAACCTCCTCATAATTTTTTAATTGGTTCCCTTGTCTGGAGACTCTGCTGTCAAATTTGGGTAGAAGATAAATAAGCGCTGAGACGGGACGTTGGGGAAAACACCCAGCGACAGAGAGCAGGCATTGCTGGGACCTGCGGCTGGCCTGACAGCACAAATGCCTCTCATCACCCGTGCTCATGATGAGATGGAGACGCACGGTGATTCTTAGCATAGAAAGCTAGCAGATGCAGCAGGGGCAGACAACAGAGGTACCGCTCGATGGCTTTGCTGAACAGCAGCAGTGTCCCAAGAGCGCCAGTGACGTTTTACAAGTCTCCTGCCAAGAGGAGCTGATATGTCATCTCAAATCAGGCACAAAAATAGGACAAAGATGCAAAATGCCAGAAAAGTAGGAAAAGCCAGTTCTGCCGAGCGCCACTGTTGATACACTTTGTTGTTTAATGGTTTTCTTGGATCAAGCAAGGGAGAAGATCCAAGTGCACAGAAAGAACTGGTTGTTCCCTGCCTGCAGGGAAAGGCATCAAATACAGAGGAAGGCTCGGCAGCAAAAATACATGGAGTACATACGCAGGAGAAATGGGTGAGGAAACAGGCTGTAGGTTAACGGGGGTGCAGAAACACAGACGCCTGCTGGAGCAGGGATCAAACTGTAAGATGCCAGCATCTGGCTGGGAGAAGCAGTTTTTCCTTGCCTAGTTAGCACGGACTTCACCTGTGTTAGTGTTTTGCTAAGAAGACGGGGAGAGATGGTATGCTATTAAGTTTCCACAGGGCTAAGTGGTATTAAAATCCATTGCTGGAATTCAGGTAAGTGCCTGGGTAAGTAGGGTCCTGGGCCCGGCGCCGCTGGGTCCATTAGCTGGTGCTGCCATGGGCGGGAGGCGGAGGGGGGAGCGATCCACGGAGATGCCGCTGTTTGCAAAGCAGCTCTCGTTTCAGCGCAGCCTTTGAGCAGCGGTGCCAGAGCTCTGCCCCAGCAGCTGCCCAGGCAAAGCGGAGGGGCAGGGGAAGGGTCCCTGGGAAGCGGCTTTGCCATCCAAATCTGCTATCCCTTCCCTTCCACATACCGGCTCCTCTAGGGAGCAGACAAGGACAGGCACTTCGCATACTCGGAGGCTGGTTTCAGCTCATTTTATCCCCTTCCCTGCCATTCCTTGGGTTTTGTTCCATTTTGGGATTTAAGCAAAAATAAAAAAAATAAACGCAACCTCCTCAGACCTTTCAGGTACAGCAAGGGCAGCCAGACATCACAAACACCCAGCACACACGTCCACAGCCTTCCTGTTCTTCAAAGCAGGTTCACGACACAGCCAGCCAGGCTCCCCGCTACTTCTGCCTCAGGGATGCAGCGAACGTCGCCGCTTCAAACACTTATTTGGCAGATCCAGCCAAGAGGCTCCCATTATCCCAGAGAGAGAAACCTAAGGAGTGTGGCAAAGAGCCTGGGTGCAGTTTGGTCACACAAACAGCCAAGCACCCCAGCACAGAGCTGGCCAACCCCGGTTTGCTACTGCATGCTGTTTTCTGTCCCAAATAAAGGTCTCTGCGCACCCCTGCACCCAGCCAGGGCGTCTGGGTACATCCCCACACCACTGGGGTGAGCACCAGGGGTGCTTGTGTAGGATAAAGCACGCTTTTAGGCTCAGGGCTTATTTCAGAGGATGCTCTGTGCATCATCCGTGGCTCTGCGGTGCCCCAGGAGCCAAAGGCACTAGGAAAGCTGCCCCTGTGCCGCTCCAGTCTGGCAAACAGAAACCTCCAGCCCCTTCCAGGTCAGTGCATATAGAGATGCCCATTCATTTCCAAAAACAAGTTTTGCATGAGTTTACAGAAGGCAACATTTTTTGCTTTCTGGGCATCTTCATGTCTCTGCTTTAGACAGACAATAATCAGAGCAAGCTGAAGAAATGGAGAGGCACAGGGCAAGCACCCTTTGGGCGAAGGCGGGTTACCAGAGCAGTGGGGCTTGGCTTGGCCCTGGGCAGCCCCAGGTGGGACGAGCTGTGAGGAGGAGCAGGGGGAAGGTCCTCTGCTCCCCTCGGGGCCGGTGCAGACTCCTTGCAAACTTGTCAGTCAAGCAGACTTCCAACCAGGCCATCGTGTCTCGGGGACAGGCTTGGTGTCCCATGCAGACAGACCAGCGCCCCACAAAACCGCATTCACGCTGGAGGAAATGATCAGATTTTTCTTACGATGCAAATTCTTGGACTTAGTGTGCTGAGTTGCCTTGTTGTATACAATGACAAGACTTTGTATTCTTGCTGCTTTGAGCAAAATACTTCTCAACAGTCAAAATATTTCTCCAAGCACCTTACTTTCCCCTGCATCCAGCACTCCTATCACTCTGCCAAAGGAGACTGTAAGAATGGGAAATGTCGCAGACATTCATCTTTTGCAAGTCTCATCTTTCCTGTGGATTTGGCAATTATTGTGAACAACACAGGACGAGCTCAATAGTAGGTGAGTGAAAAATTGGATCTGACAGCCCTAATTGAGCCTGAAGTCCCATTTACTGAAAATGATCTGGCATAATTAAAAATTCACAACTGCAGACCAGTTGTGAACACTATACATTATGGGTTCTCTGAATTACTTCGGGAAACATACACTCTCCAGGCTTTGGACTTGCAGCCAAAACAACTCGAGCCACATTGATGGAGTCACTGGAGAGGAGTATCTCTGGATTTCAGGGAGGGAGGGAGACAGCCCCTCGTGCTCAGCAGCCACCACCCGTCATGGCACAAGGGTGGGTGTGCCAAACTCGCACCAAGCACAGGTTTCCAAATGTTCCCTCTGCTTCTAAGATCTCTTCTGATGCAGTTTGTTGCCATCCCTATGCCTTGGGGATACTCTCTTCGCCACCACGTTAAAGCAGTAACAGGACAGCTGCTGTTTTTCTATTTCATTTCAAGTTTTTTGTGTTATTTCAGCATAAAGCAAAGGGACAAACTTTCTTGCAAGCACTAGTGGGAGCAGCTCTGCACACTCAAGCGCTCCTCAAAACCTCTGCCCCGTGTCATGCCTGTTGCTAACACGCAACAACCCCAGTGCCCCAGCACAGACACACAAACACACATGCAACTCTGCAATTGCTTTCTCCTTATTAACGTAATTGGGATGTAATTCCAGCGCATCATTTGCAAGCTTCACTTAGCCTGAGACAACTTAAGGCAATGAGATTGGAAACATCTTTGTATCTGCTTTTAAGAAACCACCAAGATATCGCCAGTAAACAGAATATTTGAATAAACACACGCCAGTCTTCAACAGCTCAGGGTGTGGGACATGATATGTTAATCCAGTTGCGGTGTGTTCATAGGAAAATAAAAGCCTCAATAAACAAAGCACGTTCTGTTCTGCACACAAACATACCAATCACTGCTAAATAACAGGCCTTGGATCATTTATAAGATGACATAACTTTCCATTTATAAGTGTTTTTACAAACAGCCCTCGAACAGGAGATTTAACTGAGCTGAGCACTGAAGGTACTAATCAAACGCTCTGCTGCTGTATTTCACTCGATAGGCAGGATGCTTGCAGAAGAAAAAGAATAATTACTTAATCATTTGCATTTTTGAAAGCCAACATATCCACAGTGGTAACTTCATTATATTTTTATCTAGACTAGTGTACTGATCCTCCCATCATACAAGTAAGGCTGCAATGGATCTAACATGCCACTCAGTCATCCTTCCTAGCAGGGTTTTGTAGTGGGGTGGGTTTTCCCCCCCCTCTTTCTCCCTGTCAGCTGCTGAGAACTGGCACGACAACCCAAACTTCCCAATAAATCACACAGGCAGCGACTGCTTTAAACCCTTCACTTCAGAGGAACAGCAAGGTGTCATCTTCTCAGCGGCGCCGCAGCAATCGTTAGCAATGCAACGCCACTCTTCCAAGGCACGTCACCTGTGCTGCAATCCAAAAATAGGCCATCCCAAAATAGGCCGTCAAGGCAGGAGCGGGAACTGAGCTGCACATGCAGGCATTTCCAACAGGTAATGCAAAAGCTACTGCATGCCCAGGCTGAAGAAAGAAAAAACCAGGTCTGGCCTCTGGTTAATTCTGCAGGGCATCTGGACCTTCCTGAGCCCTGCCGTGACGCTAATTTGAGCATCTAGGTGTGAGACGAGCGTTTATGCACCAACGTGCCCATCTGCTGCCAGAGAAGAGCCCACGGTGGTGCTCGCCTTGCCACCATCCCATGCTGCAGCAGGATGATGGCTGGACATGGGCACCTCTCCACGTGCTGCTGCGGCAGGTATGGGGCCACTGGAGAGGGCTCCACCGTGGTGGGGGTCAGCAGAGCATCCCTGGGGTCCAACACTCATCCTGGGGCTTGGTCTGGCTGTGAAACACCAGGACTCAGCTTTATCCTTCACTTAAACAGGGACAATTGCGAGTAGATTCAGCCTCCCTGATGGCACTGTGGGATCAAACCTTTTTTAGCAAGGAAACCCAAACTCCCCCAAACTTTTGCTCCCCGTGCAACGGATTGCAAAGGGACAAACCAAATGCGAGCCCTCCTGTCAAACCCACGCTCTTTTACACTGCTTTTGGGTTTTTGTGGCATCACCGCCTAAGGGCACCCCAAGACGGAGAGGTAATCTGAAGAGAAAGGAGCAGGGCTCACATCCTCCAAGGACTTGTGAAAGGATTCAGGGGGAGGTAGAAATCCATTAAAAACAGTTTACAGGAATTCCACCCATTCCCTGTGCTCCCGGTGGGGTCTACAAAGACAGACGAACCAGAAGCACCTCCGCCTGCCAGGTTTGCAAAAGCCTGACGTAGCCCATCCTCAAACTGCCTAGGGTGAGCAAACCATAAGGAAGTCCAGAAGACCCAAAAAATAGAAATCTGGAGGAAAAAACCAACACCCAGCACAAACTACCCTCCCTCTGCGGCTTTCAACTACAGAATTCCATTACATCTGCTGCTGTCTTGCTGATTTTCTGGCACAGCATTTGGGGCACTGAAACAGACTATTTTGCACAGCATCTGCTATTATCAAGAGACTCTGCAGTCTGCAAACTTGCCTGCAGTTTACTGCCCATATTCCTTCCCTGGATGACCCCTCCTTAAGCTTTACACTGAAAGTATCTGGTGCAAGCCTGCTTTGATGCTGCCTCTACAAATTGTGAGTACAGAATGATCTCTAACCCCTGTCCCCAAACAGTGGCACTTTGGATGCTTTTATTTTTTTCCTAATTTGATTAAAAAAAAGAGATGTCCCAAAGCTGCAAAACAAGGTAAAAAAAATATTCTCCTCTTGACCTAGGGTACTACTGCCCTTTGCCGAGTTTTCATGTTGTCCTTTAAGGTGTCAGCAGATGACGGCAAAATATTCTCCTGGGATCACACACAGCTTGTCCTCATAAATCGCTGGCAAGGATGCTTCTGAGTTTGCCTGAGAAGCATCTTGCCTCAAACAAATCCATATTTATAGGCTCCAGATATATTTTTCAGCTTGGGTTTATTTATTACAACCAAGGCCAATAAACTAAGAAAATTTAGTTCTACGCACGCGCTGGATTCAATGAAGGGAGCAAAATTTGCATAACTTTGAAGCATAATCTTCCACAGCAACAACTAATCTGACAGTGATTATCTTCCTATTTGCTTATCGCTGCGTATATTGATGGGGAGATGAAACAGGACAGCACCGCATTAACAGAGGGGAAGCCACACCAAAGTTTAAACAATCTGGAGCTAAGGCAGGTATCTCTGTGTTTGTTTTTAGTTAGGCTAAAAGTTATTCTATCTCATTAATACCTGGCCTTTCCCAAGCTGCTGGATCCCAGAGTATTTTACAGCCTCGGAAGAGTCTCCAGGGTGTTGGTTCAGCTGCCAAGTGATCAACTTTCTATCTATTAAACATCTGAAACAAGCGCAAATCTGGCGAGCCGCCACTTCACAAGCCCGCAGAATAACAAGCTCATTGTAAGTCCTTTTAGCATGGATTAATTGGTGCACAGAGCTGGCAGTGTGAAGAGGGCAAAAACCCAACCACCCGGCTCCCCCCTGGAAAAGGCAGAAAGCTCATCAAATTTCATTTGCTCCGGATAGCGGGCGAGTAAAGACTTCCGTGCAACACGAGAGCCGGCGCAAGCTGTTGGTGAGCCTGGCTTCAGATGTGCATCACCCAGTTACTCTGCTGCTATTTTAATGTTTCCTGCCATTCCAGCGGTTGTTTGGGAGAGGAAATAAATTAAAGAAGCATCTGGAAACACTGCAGCTATCATCAAGGTAATTAAATGAAAACAGCCCAAAGTGCATCCGTGAAGAAAGGAAAGCAGATATCTGAAGTTCTGTTCCTGGTGGCGCTGGCCAAGCCCCATGGCTCTGTGTTCTCCATCTCCCTCGCACGTTAAAAAAGAACATTAATAGTGTATTAACGTACTGCAGGGACATGGGGAACCTTATGTTTATTTAACATCATGTTTATTTAACATAAGGTTAGAGTGCTGTCACTAAGAGGTTTTTTAACTATTTGTATGGGGTTCTGGCTGTCACTAATCTGTTAAGGGTACCGCTGGTGCCAAGTTAAACGCCGGAGTTACCATTACCAGTTTTTCTGCAAATCACTGAATCCACCCTCCTTTCCCCCACATCCTCCAAGATGCACTTGCTGCCTTTCAGCATGAATTTGGCCATGCCAGTACCTTAGCTCAGGAGATCGCATCTACTCGGCCAGGCAGATCTGCACTGCACAAACTGGGGCAGGGGGCTGGGTCACGCTTTTGGGGCGCACAGAAGCCCCCAGCACGCTAGCACGAGCAGCGTATGACGTGTGCGATCCCTGCGAGCATCAGAGAGGGGAAAGAGTTGTGATGAGAAACAGGATGAACATTTTGACATCCCGAGATGCATTTTTCCTGACAATTCACTGGGCAAAGGACAGTCAAAGGATTGTGTTGTCTAATGAATCAATACTTTTTGGAGAGAATTTCATTAGCTGTGACACTTCTTCCCGATAAAGGGGTAACTGGAAGTCATTCAAGTCACCGGACCCCGTGATAGTATCTGCATACTGATGGAGTGTTAATTGTATTTGGGACATCAAAAGGTCATAAATCAAACTGGCGCCTCCCTGGGAATACAATAACTTGATTCATACACGAAGGATTTTAAAATTTAAACTCATGATCAAACAGGGAACTACATTTATTAACATTTCTTCCACTGTGTTTCAACCCCTCAGTCAAGTGGCTGAATTGTCCAAACGGGCTTAAAGCTACAGTTAATCAATATCAAATGTGTTATTAAGCAGCATGTGGCCAGAAAACTGCCCGCTGGTTTGTGTCAGCCTATTCTTCTTCCAAAGACCAAACGATAGGAGCAGTCCCTTTATTCCAAGTAGATGCCTGTAAAAACTCAGCACCAAACCTCAGCTGATTTCACACCTCTGCCAGCCTTAACATTTCTCTCCTGGTAGCAGCTAAAAGCCTCACTACGCACCGAACGGGCCAAAAGAGCTTGTGGTGCCGGCAGGAGGGAGCTGCTGGTGGACACCTTCCCATCCAGAAGGCACCACAGGTACTATATGGCATTGCTCCAGAACCAACATTCGCCAGCATTTATTAACTCAATGTAAAATTTACTTTTACTTTACCCAGATGACAATTAAAAGTAGTAGATGCAATGGAAAATAAAGATGAAACACTTGAACGCTGAACAGATCACAACATGCAGACTCTTGTGCTGCTCTGCAGTAAAAAAGCCACGGGACAACCTAACAGCATCATCAAAAAATTAGCCAAGTTAGTGTCAAAGAACATGAATTTGGCAGTAACACATGTTCACGGTGGAGCCAACCTCAGCTCCAAGTGCAAAAACCATACTGCCACTTCAGAGGGCTTCAGGGGGCACAACCCCATCCCCTTACCACTCCGGCATTCTGCAGTCGGACCGCGACTTAGCACTCTGCTCACCAAGCAGGGCCACCAACAAAGTGAGTTTAAGCAGAGCCAGCCCGTCACAGCAAGCTGCCACCATGCTCAGAGGAGCAGCACCACCTCCCCGTGCAGGGTGCTCGTGTGCCTGCACTCATATGGCACCGAACGACCGCGGGCAGGCGTACCGCTAACCCGGACGCTGACGGATTGCCCAGGGAGGAGGAACAACTTCTGCCTTTTGAAGTTTTTAAGACATCTCTTAGCACATCAAGGATGGCGAAAGCACAGGAGAGCCTGCTTGGACAAGAGGAGAAGACAAGGAGAATCTCGGTTCTCTAGTGAGGCGGATGCAGTTTTAAAATAAAGCAAAATCTGGGCATAAGGCAGCTTTTCCAACTTGCACATTTCCTTGCTCACGTGCTTTGGAAAGACCCTCCTGCTGAAAAACACGTCCCGCTAATTGGCTTTTGCACAGCACCAGCTCTGCGGCTGCCTCCCTCCCCTGCAGGGTGTCTGCACCGTCAGCAAGCGGCACTTACCCAGGAATATTTGTAACAGCGATCAGAGCAAGATATACAAGCCTACTGCGCTCTGCATGCTTGGCTGCCCAATTCGGGCAGCCTCAGCTGTCATACACTGTCTGTATCACAGATGAGTGCCTTCCCTTGTCTCTTACAGCAATCTCTTTTTCACTATACCGAGCAGCAAATATGGCCCTGAACGCAGCCCCATAAAGGTCCCCTGATTCTCGTCTTGGCTCACAAATCCAAAGGAAAATTCCCACACTCTAATGACAGCTCCTGCAATTCACCCTCCCGCAGTTCACTAAGCGGGAGCGAATTAACTCTTCTGGGGTTAGGCAGAACAGGGCTTTGCAAGCACAGCGTGTCCAAGCGAGCTCCACCGTCGCCCTGCTTAAAAGCGAAGCACGAGAGCAGCCCTGGAGACCACCGTGCAGAGTAGGAGCTTTCAGGAGCTTCCCACAGAAGCTTCCAGGACCTTCTGCCCTGGACCAGGGGGCAGGATGCCTCCCTCCTATCCTAGCTCAAGTGCAGGGCGGTCCTCCAGGCTTATTGCTGGAAGACAAGGGGTAAGGAAAAAGGAATTAGCCTTTTTTTATTAAGTAAGGAATTACCCACATTCCTCCCCGCTTTTCTGCAAGGAAAGCCTTGGTCATGTAGGCTTTAAATTCCGAGTAATTTTGAGGCATCTGAAAGATGGAGGAGATGAACTCCCTCCTGCTGACCCAAGACTGACTCAGGAGTAATCATGTTTAACAGAAGCACTGCAGAAGTGAACTTGCAGGCAGGGACTGTGACACCTGGGAAGCCTACCAAGCACGAGAGGGAAGATGTCTGCATTTCTTCAGCTCAGCCTCATTTTGCAAGCAAGGGGAGGACACAGAGCAACACAAACCCAGGAAGAGGAGCTGTGTCCGGAAAGGTGAATGCCCAGAGCTGCTGAGCCTAGCAAGTCCCTGAACCTTTGAAAGTTTGTTACCTGCACGCTTAGGACATGGTGCAGCCACGACACCGGCAATAAAATGCACAGAAAGTGAACACTCCTGCCTCCATCCACAGAGGCACCTGGTTGTTCACTAGGGACCTCCTGCCGTGGCACAAGTGACAGGGCGCACGGGGACACGCTGTCAGGTATGCTGCAGCTGACAAGCTGTTCTCACTTCCCCAAGATCTATATTCTGACCCAATGATAGACAGCTAGATAAATATTCTGATCTATCTATCTTGTGTAAGTTATATTAAAGGCTCTAATAAACACTTTGTCAGCTGCTTTATTCCAAATTCCGGGTGATTTCTCTTCCCTGTCTCTGTATTTTTAATTAAATCAAACTCACACAATCTAAATGGCAATGTAATAAACATTTTTACAAACGGCTGCTTCTTGATGTTGATCTATGCAACGACAAACCCCCTACAAGAATATTGTTTGGGTATCCCAGGCTATCCCTCTGCATTTGTAACAGCCAGAATAGTCACTGGAGCACGAAATTATTATTTTAATGGATTCTAAATGTGCAGGTGTTAATTTGAAAACGGTGTTCAGATAGAGGGTGGAGAAGCTGCAGGTGCATTTATTTAAATGGCTCATTTCCAACTTCTCCCTCTGCTTTGGGAACTGCATCCTGCTGAAGAGAGTGGGCATAGCTTCTGTGCTGGAGGACCCCCCCCCCCCCCTCTCGTACGCCGGTGCAAGCAAAAGTCAGGGTGGGCTTGCACAACTGCCTCTTCCCGCCAGGATACAGAGGATACACAGCACAAGGTGCTCCTCTTTCAGTGTGGTCACTCATGCTGTGCCTGGCACTTAGTACTTGAAACGCTGCCGACTTTCATTCCACCGCCTTATTCCTTCTGTTAACCCCCAAGTCTCATAAGATCAAAGCATCATCCAACATCGATGAGCTACAAGGCTCTAAGCTCACACGATGCCTTTGGCATCTGTAGGCTGATAAGGTTAAAGAATAAATGGTTGGGGGTTTTGGGGCAATCTGCGGAGAGCTCTGCTGAGATGAGACGCCGGCTTATGAGGCTCATTATGATCATACTGCAGCAGTGACCTTCAGCATGCAGCAAAGGAAAGCAGGATTTAGTGTTCGTGTCAACAGCATAATGAAACAACTCAGGAAGGCCAGCCTCAGCCACAACTTTCATCCCACTAAAGAACTTGCAAATCCGTGGCAGCGAGAGGGAGTTTGCAGACAAAAGTAAAAGGAAGCCTTCAGCCTTTTCATCCCAGGCTCCTGCGTTACAGAAGTCATAAATAAGGCAACGAAACATTTTGCTGGCTAAAAAGCCATTAGAGGAAGCAATTCTCAGCTTTTCATCTGGAGTTTTCCCAGCAGCGGCCATCCGGATGAGACCGGCCTCCCCGGGGGCTGACGGCGCGTGTTGGCTGGGCTCATCGGAAACCCAGCCCCGGCCAGCGCCTGCGGCTCAACACGCTGCGGCGAGCTGCCGTCAGCAGGGCTGGCTTCAACCTCTGTTTGCAAAGAGGAGCACTTCTGTTTGGATATCTCCGCTGCCATCACCAGCTCCCAGAAAATCCCTTCACACCCTTGTTTCTTTTAGAATCAGATCGAGCTACAGCACCCTCTGCGACTTCTTGCTGCATCCTGAAAGCAATGGGATCAAACTGTTGCACACAGTCAAAGCCAACGAGGACAAATTACTGCCCTCTTTTCATACCTCTCGAGTTTCTCTCCCTTCCCCCCATCCCTCCCCTTTTCTTTTGCCAGCTCCACTCTTTTGGGCTTATACTTTGGGCACCTGTGTGATTTCTGATAGTTTGGTCTCAGAGTACCCCACATCTCGAATCTTCCCCACAACCTTGCGGTAAGGACATTTCACTGTCCCTGGATTCAGGTGAGCACATAGACAGACGGCCTTTCGTACAGCAACGTACAGGAAGGGCAGGTCTGTGCGGGATGGCCCCTGCTGTGACCCCTTTGGATGCTTTGGGCTCATCCTCCCCTGGGACATCTACAGTCCCATTTTATCTCCACTTTCTTCCTTCAGCAACATTAAAAAGAGGTTGCATCCAGCACTCTGTGCAAAACCGTCTAAAAACGCAGGCGGCCTTTTCGTTCCCTCTCGTTAAACCAAACACATCTGCAATCCCCGGGAACATGCCAAGAAGCCATCCGCAACCACGCTCGCCGACAGATGAGGGACAGACCACAGCTTCAGACCTGCTCCACAGCTCAGCTCCTGAGTCCTGATGACTTTTCATCCTGCTAGTGAGTAAACACTGTGTGACAAGCCAAAAGGTATTTGAAAGCCCTTCCCAGCCCTCCCGTGCCGCGTGTGCGCAGCTGGCTCTGCCGTACTGGTTGAAGTGTCAGACAATAATTTATTTTCCATATGATTTAGCCAGCTTGCAATTATAGATTTGATTGACTTACTGGAAATCCCAGAAGACTACCTGTACCAGACGGAAAGTCACCCTCTTAGACTTCAAATTAGTACCCAAATTAATCAATCCTTACATAGTGATTTCACTAATTTGATGAATTACTATCAACACTGTATTGTTGATTTACCCTGGCTTTGATACTTGATAAGCATATTGCTTTGTTGCTGTTTTAACACTGCTGACAGCATTGGGGGGGCACCTCTTTCTCAGAAACGTGTTAAAACATTTCGTAAAGACAGTGATGCACATTCATACTGATAAACTGCACAAGAGACGGGAAGGAGCAGAAAAGCGAGGGATTGAAAGCATGTGGGGTCCCCTGTCTTTATGCACCCCCCCACCCCCCGGGGTGCACACTGTCTGCTCTGCATCCCTTGAGCAGACCAGGACCAGACTTTTGGGTGATGGGAACGATGCTCCCATCACCCCTCAGCTCCTCCAGCCACCAGCTCTGCTGGATGGGGCAGAATGAGGACAGCCTAGAAACTGTCTGCTGAGAAACTACAGTATTTTCTTTGGTTACTTCCTCAGGTAGGTCCACTAATGACCAGATCATTCAGGCCTGAGAAGCAGAACAAGAAGATACAGAAGATGACAGCTTTGGCTCTTCTGTCAGTTTATGAATAAAAATAAGATGTGAGAAGATGGAAATTGCTTGCTCATCTTGAAGGATGGGATGACCAGCTATCTCCAGGTTTGGATATAACTGTGGGTATTATTTCCTTCCCCAATCAATGTTGAACACAAGAAAAAAACGTTTCAAGAAACTTGCTAGTTTTCCTATATATCCTCTACCTTTTGAGTTACTTTAGTCAATTAACACCAAATTCTAAAAAGTAACTTTCTAGAATGCCTCTTCCAACCCATTTACAACTCCAGGCAAATTGTGAATCAAATACAACCTAGCAATTAGCTGCAAAGGTAACGTGGGGGGACCCAGGTTAGCAAGAGGTACCAAATAATCAGACCAAACCTCCCTTCAGGGAGACAGCCAGCAATCGCAAACAGAACAAAAAAATGAAACATCGATTATTTAAACCCTCGGTGCTGCTTGGCAATGCAAATCACAATTACAATCAGGAATTTAAGCACTTTCGATTTAAGACCAGTTCATTGGGGTGGATGATTAATTCCTGTTTACTTGCGGGATGGCTGTATTGGGGGAAATCAGGCTGCAGGCTGTTCCCTTTGCTGCGGCTCTGAGGGATGCGACTCCACGTGCTGGGGGAGCAGGAGGCCCTGTAGCACATCAAGGGCAGGTCCCTATGCCAGGTTTAGCAGTCAGGAAGGATCTTTAAGCATCTGCCAAAGTAATAGCAGCAAAGCTCCAACTGAACAATGACCCAAGCAGTGTTTTTTAATTATACAGATGACACAGTCCAAATCTTAAGTCGTTTTGAACACTTGCCTTGGCTGTTTCTCCTTTTGCATAATGAGAATCTGCCACTGAAATGGCAAATAGTTTAATGCAAAAAAAACCCACAACAACTGGGCAACCCAAAACTGCTGTGTTTGAGCAGCTGGTGACAACTGTGCAGCCAACAGGCTTCCCAGAAGACAGAGCAATGTACAAAAAAGAAGCCTAATAGGCAAAGCAATATCTTTATCATCTCATCCATGGTCCTTTACAAGTGATTCCTAGAAAAAAGACCCATAGGTCTTTTAACATCTTTATCTCTACATTAAGGTGACTTAAAACCTACCAGCGTTGTTTCATAAACCCGCAATGCTGGCACATCTGTGAGGATGCCCACACACTCACAGCCTTGGCTTTGCTGTTTCTGCCTGGTGAACTTTCCTGGGAAGAGAGAAAAAGCCATCCATGCCAGGAAAGGCTCAGGAGAAACAACTTCTAAAACTGAGAAAGCTGATGGACAGGCTCCAATTTTTCTTTACATGAAGATGTTGTTGCATACCGTGTGTTTAAAGAGCCCAATCAACCTGAATCCTCAACTGGTTTGAACTCAGATCTCTGGAGACTGCCGGTCCAACACGCTGGAAGGGCTGGGATCACGGGGCCCGATCCTGCATCTCACCAATAATTCCCACATCCACAAAGTCGCACAGGCACCCTGCAGCTCCTTGCAAGGAAACACGGGTTTGGGTCCCATTCCCCCAAGCACCACCAAACAGGTCCTCGTCTTTGCAGAAGGCTCTAAATGCTTTTTCAGCAGACATGAAAATCCAGTTAATGTTCCCTTTCAGTTTGATTAACGTGCTTTAATGCAATCCAATTAACAAAGTATTATGGTTTCTAACATCACAGCTTTTATATCCTTTCCTAACCAGGAAAAATCTATGACATATGATACAGCCATTAGAAAGGAGCAGATAGCTTTCACTCAAAAGGCTCCCTATCGCCTGATCCAAAGCCAGATAGGGTCAGCAGAAAGACATCTGCTGACTACAGCAGGTCACGGATCAGGCATTAGAGAGTGAAATCTATAAATGTCCTTTCACTGGGGAAGTCACATTACTGGAGTCCATGAATTATGGGGGGCGGGGGGGTCCCAGCTAAGAACTGCAGTATTTACAGCACTGTCTCAGCTATAAAAACCTTTCCTGGGAATCGGAGGTTGGGGAGCGTGGACTGCAAAGGACTTTGTGAGAATTACGATCAGATGGATTAGCTGAGCATCAACAGACCAAAGCTGCACAGAAACATTAGACAAGGAGTATTTGAAAACCAGCACAAAGTCTTTCCAGGATTAAGTCCTTCCACTGTTCTTCCTTTTGAAATAAGTAAAAACAAGGTAAGATTAATTCCTTGTCAAGCCCGTGAAGAACAGACTCCAGCACTGAAATAAACACAAATTGAATTTACTCTGGTGGCTTCAGATAGGTCACATCAAGCCAGAACTAATGCAGTATTGACCCACTCTTACTCTAGACTACATAGCAAAGCAGCAAACAACATTGCAGGTGCTGCGAATTCATTTCATTTAATGTCGTCTGGGCAGCAAAGTTAGCTTGGGATACAGGCTGCACTCAATAGGCACCCATCTACCAGCGGGAAGCAGGACAAATACTAGAAGCTGGATGCTTAAGTGCCATGTGAGAGAGACAAACACGTTGTGTTCCTCACTGCAGCCCACTCGCAGGGGTCCACATGCAGCCTGTCGCCCACCGGACCGGCCACGCCATCGCTCTGACTGATAAAACCCAAAGACCTGACTTGCCAGCCAAAGTGAAAAGGCAGCGATCTGCTTTTTAGAAACCCCACACTGCAGGCACTCAGTATTCATTTTGAAGCCGCCAAAATTTGGGTAGCACAGCCACCAGAAGAAAACTCCCTCCCTGTAGAGCCAGGTTTTGCAGTGCTGGTAAGAGACTTCTGCTGTGTGTTTCCTGCAGATGCTGCCCAGTCCTCATCCATCTCTGCAGCCCTCAGGGGGGACCAGCTGCAGTCACAAGAATTGTGCCGGGAACCCTTCCTCTCTTATGCCCCAGGAAGACTGGGAGGATTCAGGTCTGATGCTTCATTTATTGATTTTCAGGCAAGGCAAGGAACACGCAGAGAAAGAGCCACAAGAACAGAGCATTAAGCAGTATCAAGGTGGCACCATAAGGAAGTTTTGAAGAAGCTCCCATCTCCTCCCTGCCCTTGTACTGAGGATGACATTACACAGATCACACGAAAAATCTCAGAATAAAATATTTATCATATTCTCCTTTAATGCAAACATGCAGCTGTCAATGTAAATGTCACACAAACTTGAGAGTCGCCCTTCTATACCAGATGGAGCTAAGTGGACATGCACCTTCTGGGCTCTTCCATCGAACCAGGGCATTAGCCTCTCCTCTCTGCAATTAATTATCATCAGCCACACAACAGAATGGAAACCAGTGCGAAAAGCATAACGCACCAATAAACACAGCTATCACGAGAGCTGAAACATGCCCATGTCATTGTGTATTTTAGTTTGATGCTTACAAATTAATTTCTGCCAGCTATAATTCCATCAGGCAGTCCCTGAGACTGCGGGTCGCCCCCACTCATTAATGCAATCTTGGGAACCATCAAAGAGTCGCTCCCACAACTTATTCACAACCGCTGCTGCTTTCGATGGGAGTTGCACCATACATCAAAGGGCAAAATAAATCAAGCCTGCTTGTGCAAGTAAGGGAGAAGTAAGACCAAGGGTGCATGTTACTAAGAAGTTTCCATCAGAATGCTTTTGAAGGAAAATTGGGTTTTTGACAAAACTATTTGTCATGAAGGGTTCCTTTTCCTCAGGGAGCTTCTGCAGTCTGGGCAGGTAAACATTTAACACAAAACGATCAGAAAGCTTCCAGCCATGAAGAGAAGCCACGCTGCCCCATCTCACCGAGCAGTCCTATTGCTGCCTTGTCCCTGCATTTTCCTTTCTGGACACAAGTCCATGGTTTGGGCTGCACCTCCCCCCACAAAGCGCAGCAGCTGAGCAGAAGTGGCCGCGCAGCACACGCCGGGAGAGCTCTTCTGTGCCCCGCACCCTGTCGGGACACAACAGGCAAATGCTGCAGGACTAAATGTGCTCCTGCTGCAGCGCAATGAGAGTGCGAAGCCTCTCTGCAACGCCTGGTTTTTATTTTCTCCTTGATAAAAGCTAAATTTCCAGTGGGAAACCCACAATCATTTCTTACCTGCCCTAGCTATTGCTGTCCTGGGATGCTAGAGGTGCTCATTTCTTCCTTTTCCTGAGTTGAAAACTCCCAGCTGCAAACAGGGAATACTCCAATAAGCAACTTTCATTTTGTTCTTATTCAATCTGCAACCCCTGTCCCCCCTCCAGAAAGCGCATCTGTTTGGGGACTCAACCTTGTAGGAGAAAATGGCTCCATGAAAGGAGAGAAAAATTAAAAAGGGCTAAAACCACTCGGCCTCGCACAGGAGCCTGAGGATGTCGTCTTCCCCTTTCCCTCCAATGATTTATGCCCAACTTTTCTCCTTGCACGCACATGTATTACTCACACTACCCAATGGCTGGGGAAGGGTAGGAGGGACAGGTGAGTCTGGAAAACATCAGCAGTAAGTATCTTCAAGACCCCTCATCCTTCACAAGCGGTTTGATTTCTAAATTCCCACTGAACAGAGAAACACCGTTTATGCCCCCAAATACCTGTTTCAACCCATGAGGCAAAGCAAGACCTTGTTTCAGAGGAAACAGCGGTGGGAAAGCTCCAGAAGAGCATCCTCGCAGCCAGGCAGAAAACCCGCCTAACGCATTAGCTAAATGCCTTGCTGAGTTGGTTGCTGATCAGCATTGCAAATCAGCTCTGCCTTGCACAGCCCAGGCTCCAAGAACGGATGATGGACCCGCTCACACAGCTTTATACTTCATGCCTCTAAGCAACCATTATTTATAGCCTCACACTCAACCTGTAATAAACGCGAATCAGATTAAAAACCCGTTAATAGTTCATATTTATTAGCAGTGCATGGAAGATACTCATAAAAATAAGTAAATTATGATGGTGCAAGCCTGCGCATTCACTTCTTTAAATGAGATTTTGGGTTCGCTGCATATTAAATCATTTGGCTCTTGGATTACAGAGTATCATCTTGTTTCAAGCAAGTTCTCTAAAGACACTGCTCTGCCCTTTTAGCCAGCGTGCATTAGGGCCACCATTCAAGAGCACTCTCAGCCCCATCCCTAGGGCCCCACGGTTTCAGTGGCATGTGCTTCAGACCCCTCCTGGCAACAGTGCTTCTTTTGGTCTAGGCATTGTAAATGGTTGCCACCACATACGACATATGTTCCACAAGCAAGTTACTTTTCTCCAGCATTATTTATGCAGAAAAAGCTACAGCTTGATGCGGGAAAAGCCCTTTAGAGGATTTTATGTTTCAGGATTATCACCGAGAACTTAACAGGACTTGCTCACCCAACCAGTTTTCTACGTCATTCACACCTTGCTTCCAGCTCATCGCTGCACAGACTCGGCCACCAGCTCTGCCGACCTTGCTTCTGACCTGGGCACAAAGGGATGCCTGACATCCAAGGCGGGACATGCTCTTTCCCAAACACAGAGAAAGTGGCCATTCAGCCCTAGAGCACAGCAGCACAGGCTGTGCAGGAAAGGTACGTGATGAAACACCCACTGACTGCTGCCCCATTTCAGGCTCAGAAAGAACAGAACTTGTGTTTTGTCAGGATTCATGAGCTTCCCGAGGAAGAGCTGTGTACTTTTAAAAATTCCCAAGTAAAGACTATTGCAGCTCAAGAGTCAGCAGACATTCAAAAACTGGAAAATTCCTGGAGTCAGGGTCTTTGCCAGCCTATCCTTCGCTCCACCTTACTGACCCAGCACTACACCAAACTCAGGACACGTGGCGCAAAATGGTACTCACCTTAGAACTACACTTAAATGGCTTTCAGAAGAAATGCTGCTCACAGTGGTGGATCTCCCAGCTCCCACAATTTCCACACTACACAAGTGCAAATAAAGCAGTCATTTTGTATGTATGCGGTCAGTCTGGTCCTTCACACAGGTCACACCAACTTTGCACCCAATTTTCCAAAATCCAAACCACATATGCCAAGTCCCTCTTCCACAGGTACATTTTATCTTCTGGAGTGTAGAAGCAAATGGACAGGTAAAGCCAGAAAGCAAAGGCGGGTCTCGTCTCTTGGCACTCCCTAGGCAGGGATGCTCCAGCACCAAGCAGGTACACGAGGGTATCTCCGGTACCTGGGCTGAGCCCTCACTTCATATGACAACAGCAGGTACAAGGATCCATTGTTCAGAGACTGAAACGCAGCCCTGACTACATGCATTTACATACATTTCACCGCTTAGACAGAAGCTTGGGAAAAGACAAGACTATCGCAAACACTACATTGCAAACACAACAAATATAATCTGGTTACAACCAACTGCAGAGCTTATGATACCGCTGGCTATGGGGAAAAAGAGAGAGAGGCACTCTGAGAATTAATGTTCTTCCAGTCTATAGAGAAACAAATGAGTTTCTGGTGCTGAACAATTAGTACTCCTGTTAATTATGCGTGCGGGTTAGAAATAACACCAAGCATTTGGGACTGCTTCCATTTCGATTGTTTTCTTTCTGCACTGGATAACAAAAATATATTCAGACAGCTAAATAAATCCTTCATAACACTGATGGGACTTCTTGTTCACAGCAAGCAGTTATGCAAATTGCTAATTATGAGGCAGAGATAATAATAATCTAGCACATTTATGCAACCGCATGTACGACAGGGATAGCTAAAGCAATAGTTGCCTTATTGTCCTCACTGCATTTTTTAAAGTCATGCTGATGGGCTGGCTCACTGCACAGCATCGCCGCCTGGTGCAGTGGGTACTGCAGCCCAGGAGCAGCCCTGTGCCCCTGGGATGCAGGAGGGCCGCAAAATAGAAGGTTTAATACACTGGAAACTAACACAGTCACAAGAATAAAAAGCCCAGGTATCCCTGAGAAAAATAAATGGGAGAGTGGTTGTCAAAGCATCCCCACTGGTTTTAAACTGCCCCTTGAAAACCAACTGCAGCCCAAGCTGACATAGGTGGCCAGCTGCTTCTCCATGGTGCCAGGCTTCAAACCCTGGGCTCTCAGGGCACGACAGAACCACTGGGTCAGGTCCCACCTGCTCCAAACCTGCCTGAAATCCGGACCTGGTGTGTTTGGGACAAAAGCGTAAGAGATGGTAGGCACTCCCAGAGTGTCATTTTCTGGGATGAACTCCCAGAAGTGCAAGGAAAAAGACTCAGAGCTACCCAAAAATACAATCCTCCTACCTCTGATGAAAACAATGCCGTAGTACTTACCCTGAACCTCATTAAATAAAAAGTATCCACTTCAGGGATGTCCTTTTGCTTCAGGATGAGGGAAACTGATCCAAACCACCAGTCACAAAAAAAAAACCACCACGGGAGAGAAGGAAGACTGCAACACAAACACAAACCTTTCCAACCTAGAGCAATTCCTGCTCATTTGCTCTCAGCCAGCACACACTCACCTAGCCACTTCTGCCTACTGTCCCAGCTCAGTCAATCCAGCATTGCATTATTATTTGCACCTAAGGCTCCAAATTCAGAAACTTCCACCACTTACTGAAAAATCCCAGAGATAAGAGCACAAATGCTGCAATGCTGGGGAAAGTGCGTGGTGACATTCCCCAAAATCCTGCAAGGAAACAGCCTGGACAATGGGCTGTTTCTGCCTTAATTAGCTATCATTTTGGCAAATGCAAGGGAAACGCAGTGAAAACAACCCTGTGACTTCACATACCCAAAGACGGAGAAGAGAAACTCTGGATGGGCTCTGAACTGGAAATGATGGATGTGGCTCACTTGCGCGGTAATTAAATCTCCTTCCACAAAGTAAGAACAGCGATCTGTGTCCTGATGAAAAAACCTGCTGCATCATGGAAACGGAAAAGACCGATAGGAGAGACCTGGGAGGAATTGCCAAGGATTTTTTTTTTATCTAATTTTTTTTTTTTTTTCCTGTTGGTGAGATATTAAACTCAGAGAAAGAAAGGAACAGCTTGCTCAGACCTGGCCGCCTCTGCTGGCCGCCCGACCAGCCGGAGAGGGGTCCTGCCCTGGGTCATGGCTGGAGAGCCACCCTGTGCTGGCACCGAGAATGCAGCCACACCACCTTGGTGCTGCTCTGCACCGTCCTCTGCTTGCAAGGGGCTGGAGGCAACCAGGTAAGGGAGCAGATCTGTGCTGGGCTGGGTTCCCGTTCGTACCACGCCAGCCAGCCTGGCACTGCACATTACCCAGTGCCTCCACATTACCACCAGACCCAGTGCCAGGAGCTGGTCCTGGCACCTTGCCTCCTGGCACCCATCTGAGGTCACCCCAGTGCCCAAGTGACATCCCACTGCCTTGTAGAGGGCGTACAGCAACAGCAGGGGAGAGTCACACCTAAGCATGGATGCTGGCCAAAAAACAGTAGCAGCTTTCCAGAAGTGAATGCTGTATGAGACAGCAACTTCAGAACGGCAACTAGAGGCAATCCAGGACCAAGCCTTCAAAACTAAAAAATCATCCATGCTTGGTTATTTGCGTTTGACTTGCACTCTCAGAGCATTTAGGTTCTTGTCTTCAAGCTGTCCTTAGGATCTTAGGAGATTAGAAATCTAGTTTGTTCCTCACAAAACGATGATGCAAGTAAAACCTTAATTCCTGGAGAAGAATCATCAAAAACCCCACACCAATTTCAAGAGGTGACCCTCAATGCTGTAAAAATTTGGCAGGTTCCTGAATGTATTATGCTGGGTTTGACTAACATGGCACACCAAATTCAGTTTTACCCTGGCTGGTGAGCATTTTGCAGCATTGATACCAAATCCTTGGTGACAGAACAGAATATACCACAGACTGTTCAGTGCCAATTGCTGGCGATTTCATTCCCAAAATATAACGTAAAACCCAAGCCAGACCAAAGGTTCAGATCTACACACTTTTAATAAAAACAGGCTTACCTTCAAGTAGGAATTTCCAGAAGAGTTGTGATGAAACATGGAAAATGCCAAATATCCAGCCATTTCAGGTGTTTCGATTATTGCAGGTGAAAGGTATTAGGAAAGAAACAAAAAGACTGATTAGCATAACAAATACAGTGTTTGCAACAGTATTTTTAACACTCCTAATTGCACTTGTAATTCCTGTAAGAACCAAGAGTTCTCATTCTGGTTTTCCTCTAAAGGATTTGCTTGTATTCGAGACTGGATTTATACAATTTTCCATCAGGCTCCATCTTAGAGTCCTCACTCCGGCAAAGCTCCCACAACAGCCACGGAATTGCAGGAAAGCTCTGCAAAGCTTGGCCTGAAGGTCTGGGTCCCTCAGCCAAGAAAAAACAAACAAACAAAACCCCAAAAAAGTTCGAGTAAGGGGACAGCTGTAATTTATACCCTGTGGTAAGCAGAACTTCCAATTCAGAGTCTGCTCTGCTTTTAATAACATTTCTATCTGCAGCTGGAAGGTGCATTTCAAATTCATCCTTTTTCCTTGTGGAAATCAAAACAAAGCCATAAGAACTTCATTTCAGCACCAGTCTGTTTGTTGCCCATATAACTTTATGTGATCAAGCCTCACATAACCGTAATAAAAGAACTCTGTAAAACATAGTTTTATAATACTTGAGCACACATTTAAACAGCTGAGGAGTTTCTCCAACCTGATGGAGCATACGGCTTTCCATCTACTCCTAGTGACTGCAGATTTCAGATGGCTTTCACAGCCCCTCAGTGGCTCGCATTTTTCCCCAGTGGCTAGATGGCAACTCGCAGGGCAGTCAGCTATAAGTTTCTGGCTCACAGAGAAGGAGCAATTCTCGGCTGAGCAGTGAGAGGAACCCACCTTCGCAGTGCACCCTTAGGAAAGGATGGGCTAGCGGTCACTACATAGAAATTATGCCTAGAATTTGTATTTGTTGTTGTTGGTTTGTTTCCTCTTCCTCCTACTTTAAAAATCAGGCGAAATAATGTGAACTGGTATTTCAAAGGCAAAATAAGAAATACAGGACAGTCAGTTCCTTACAGTATTGCTAACTCTTTACATTTGATTACACTCCAAACAACCTTAGCTCCTGGAATCATGTGAAGTCAGAATCTGAACTCCCATAAAAAACACATTAATAATTTCTACTCCCCGATTACTAGGAAAAGCTCGAAAACATGATCCCTACAGACCTGGTATAAGCAAATAAAGAAAAACCAAGTTTGGCTCTGATCCTGCAAATCACTTAAGCGCATGCTTAGCTGTGCAAAATCAATGGGACTTCGTGAGCTTCTAGAGAACTCCAAGCACACGAGAGATTTGTGGGATCAAATCAGGAAAAAAGCCTTAAGGTCTTAAGCCTTAACCTAATGATATTTCAGCTTCTCTTCAGCCTGGCTCATGATTTTTAATTTAAATGCTGAGGACTGAGCTTAATATGTTTGCATAAAAATATTTACTCAGCAGTCTTTAGAAAGGTGAAAGGTCTTTGCAGACCTTCAGCGGGTGAGGGGATCTAACAGAGCAGCTATCGACCACCATCACTCCAGTGTCCCCAGGCAGGAGTCTGGAAGGGCAGCAGACCCAAAAAGTTAAGAGACACCCCCAAAATCCCCATGTGCCTCTATCTTCATTACAGCACTTTTTTTAGTACCTTCAACATAAACAATGCTAAGGCTTAAAATGGCAAAAATGGTACAAAATTGTTATTGCACTTCACCCCAAGCCATTACAGCCTCAATTACAACCAAAAGCAAAATAACAGGAACTGTCTATATTTCAAACATTTGGGGGGGGGGAAAAAAAACAAAAAAATAATTAAAAGGATTTTGCTCAAACATCCAGCAAGCACCGAATGGCCCAATGAGTCTTCAACCAACATGTTTGTTCATACTGGCTAACAAGAAAAAAGGACTACCAGCAAGATCTCAGAATTAGCTTAACACCGTTTCTTTTTTTTCCTCCATCAAATTATACAGTCCTCAAACCAACATGCTTCTGATGGGAATTCACTGTTTTAGCATCTCCCCAAGGGTCACTGCAAGCAGATACTGACAATGGGAAAGCCAGTGCCTCACTCAACACCACCTTCTTCTTCTTCCACTACTTCTTGTTTTTAATGAGTCTGAACTAGTCAGTCGGAGGAGCTGCCTGATGACAGCTAACAGCCCCGACAGTCGCTGCAAGCACAGGAGGATGGCAAAGGCAGCACTCCTCTCCCACCCAAAGCACCCATTGTACCATGACAGCTCTTTTTCCACAGAACCCAATGAGACATCTCAGCAGATCAAATGGAAGCTGATACAGTACAAGAAAAACAACAAAACACTGACTGCATAGAATTAAAGAGGAAGAGAAAACTGAACAAAAAAAAAGTTGTATTAAGAAGTGAGCTAAAGTGTTTTCCAACTAGTGATGAAGTAGACTAAACCTCTGCTAGCCCCTTTTTTTAAACCTATTTGCAATCAAAGGCAGGATAGAGAAGACACTTGAAAGCCATTAACAAACTACATTTTGAATTATTCCTTTATAGTAGCTGTTAAACCATAAACACACATTCTACTAATGCTCATTTCTCATGTTTCCCCCCAAATGTTGTTTTTACTGCTGGATTGCAATGATAAACACCAGCGACTCCGATATTTCTTCCACTTCCTTTGAGAACGAAGGCGCATTCCCCCAGCAATGCATCCACCCAGGCACCAATCACATTTTTTAAAGTAAGTGGATTTGATGATGAGAACTACTGAACAAATCTTCAGCAAATGGTGTTTATTGCCTATGCGAATGTTAACCACGCCACGCCAGCTGATATACAGGTCCTTAAAGCACTCAGCATTCTGTATTTATAGGTACAGCTCTCCCGCTCCGGAGTGTGAATTAGCTGAGCAAAGCCTGGCCATTTCCATACCCTCCCACCACCCTCCAGCATCACTGCAATTTGCATTGCAGACTTGCACACTCATCCGAGCGCACCTTCCCTGTAAAATACATTCCTGCCTGAAGCTTCGCAAAGATTAAAAAGTCTTATGTTCTGCAGCTGGTTTTCCTAAAGTGCTTCCCGACTGCCTCAGAAAGGGACCTTTCTAAGCAGAAAGGTTTAGTTAATTTCTTTCTGATGACAGGTTAAGCGCTGAGTGATTTGTCCAAGCGCAGGATGCCCACGTGCACATGCGGATCTTCCCCCAAAAGCAGACATCACCTTGCAACCCCTGTAGGCCACCAGATTTAACTTTGAAGCTGGCCCTGCTATGAGCAAAGGGTTGCAAACGAGACAGCCGGAGACCGCCTCCAGCCTACCCCGGCCCCTGACTCTACGCCGACACCGATGCACCAGCAGACAGCCCATGCCAGCATGCAGCAACCACAGCCCAGAAATGCAGATGTGCAATTCTTCACCCAAGCAGCATGACGGCACCAGCCGAAGACAGCTGCAGTGTGCTTCAATACCGCAAGCAGTGTGATGTTCCCGTCTTAGGGGCAGGCTCTTCCGACACAGACCGTTTATTTTACTATCTCTGCAGCCTCTGCAGAAGGCTACGTGCCCCTAGCACAGACCCTGAGCCGAAATGCCTCCAGACTCAGCTGCTGGCACTGCTGCTCTGGGCACCGGGCAGAGCTTGCACTCACTTTCCTCTGTAAAATCAATTTCTCCAAGAAGCATAAGCTTTGCATACTACAAGGCTGGAGAAAAAATCTGAAATTAAGAAGTCTGGAAAGAAAATCTGAATATTAAGAATTTGTAAAAGTTATTCACCGAATACCATAGTCTAAACTAACTTTTAACAGCCTGAATCCTTTTCAAATTGACTGATTTTCTCAGTCAAGAGCCTCTGCTGGCAGTGGTCTTGAGAAAGCAGAGAAATCGCGCGGACAGTAAAACAGAGCAAGTCAAGGACAAAGATACAACCCTTACCATTGATTTGGATTTTGCAAGATTTCTAAAGATATTTTTTTCAGTCAAGCTGATTAGTGCTATTTTAATGTGCAATATTTTGTGTTTAATAACCCCGGCCTTGCTTCTGAAAGGAGGAAAGGGTTTTACAGTTCAGCATTTTACAGTCATTTTTGCAAAGGGCTACCACTAGATTGCATCCATAATTTTTTATGCTGCCATGTCTGACAGCAGATGGCAAACTGCCACGATGGAGTCCAACCACTTGCCTGAAACAGCAATGTTTTGGGGCAGGTGGGGACAAAATGTGACTGCAAAAAAAAGAAACACCAAAAGAAAAGCAACGTAATTTGGCCAAGGCTGCTAAACAGAACTACCCATGCATGTATTTACTTCAGAAGTCTCCATCCTCTCTGAAGTCCTCAAACGGGACAAAAAAAAAGAAAAAAACCATTTCACTCCTCTGCCAGTCATTGCCCATCCCAGCCTGAGATTATCTGCACTACTAAAAGCAGGATGGAAAGACTATTAAACACCTGACAATAAGCATTTGGGGTCAGCCTCCTGCATCGTCTCCCTGAAGGAGCTGAAGGCGAGAGCTGCCCCAGGAGTCCCTGCATACCTGCCATGGGTGCTCCCAAGGGACAGACCCCACTGAGAGCAAAACACCCCCTGAGTGGGAGATGGCCGATTCCTCCTACACTTCTCCTGCAGACGGGTACACCCAGACCCAAAGCCAGTCCTAAAACACAACCAAGAAATCTGCCGGGCTAAAAATCGCTGGCTTTACTCAACACCTCTTTGCTTTTCCAAGGAGCAAAGAGCTAGGGTTTTATCAGGATAAATACCTTCCATAGGAAGGGCTTCACTTTTAATTACACCATTTTAAGGTTATAAATTGTTTTCTGGCCCTTATACATAATTAAATATAGATGTTCTCTGGGCTTAGTGTCAGTTTAAATTCCAGGCCAGAGCAAGTAATTTGTTTGCATGTTCAATGAACAAACCATTCTTGCAGGTTTCAAAGAACTGTGCTCATGCATCATGTATAAAGGTTGCCTTTCTCCCAGCTAAAAGGTCAAGCGAAGCAGAACTGAAATTACACTTGGCCCTCTAAGGAGGAACTGAGGGCCCCTAAAAACCAGAAATCAAACTTCTGATCTTCCTGTCTTGAAAACCTAACAGTTCCAAATTTTCCAGGCCAGCTAATGCCCGAGTTGCTAGCGTGATCCCAAACGCTCCTATGCTGCCTTGCATCAACACGAGCTGCAGACAGCAGGCTAAGGATGCACAGCTATTGCGGCAATTGTGCAAAGACTTGGAATTACATTCCCTGGAGTCATTTAACTCAATGCTGATGGCCAGCCACCATCCAGGAACGACTGGCAGGCCAGATGTAAAAATGCATGTAAAAATAAACACTCACGCCTTCCAACCTCTGCACCATCAATGTTTGCTCAACTATAGCGGATTAAAATTGCTAGCTGGAGACTTGTGAGAAATGAGCTGATGAGGACAATTTGCAGTGGGGATCGCGGGTTCTCCTCGCCTTGGGGCTCCCAGCCGAGCTCTGTGTGGGGTGGGCAGCAGCAGGATGGCAGATGAATGCCCACACCCCCGACACGCAGCCACACCACGGGGCAGGCACCCCCCGGCTGGACCAGGGCTACAACCCTCCTGCAAACAACTAGGTTAAATCTACCTTGGCCAAAACCCTCATTTTTTGAAGACCTTCTGTGAAGGCCTTGCCCACTATTGATTTATTATTTTAAAAAATAATAATAATAAAATATATATATATTTAAGTTTGCTCTTCCTAGACTTGATCGAGTTGCAAAGATTTCTACCCATGAGCACCCACACCACCAATGAGGTGTGCTTGGAGAAAGAGGGCTGTCAAGACACACCTTGCCTCAGAGTTTCAGAAGAAACCTTCCTGATCCCTAGGGAGCATCCCTTTTCCAGCACAGGGCTGCTAAGTCATCTAGAGAGGCAGCCTTACATGGAGCAGGCTGGGTTCTCCCCATCGCTGTGCCAAAAAGCATAAGAAATGCTTCTCCCATGAGTAACATTGAGTTACTAACCCCACATTTTGCCCATCCACTGAAGATGCACCATTTTCTAAAAAGCATCGTTTGATCCCCTAAAAAAAAAAAACCACTGGAAAGACACCAAAATAATTTCTTTGCAGTAATTGCTAGTGATTTTGCTCAGCTTGCGAGTACAGAGCTTTTACCACTTTATTTCAGTAACACTACACAAGTTAGCTGACAGGGGAAGAGCTGGCCCATTTAATGATTTATTTTGTATCCTTGTTGGTAACTAAAGTTTTTACAAGTCAAGTGCTCCACTGAGACTTAACGCTTGTAACTTGTTTGTACTCAGATGTTTCCTCCAGCAGGATTATGCTGCTCTCACTAACATCAGCAGGAACCACACCTTCACCATTTTGAGCCTTGCACAGGACTGATATTAAAAGTAGTAAAACTTCATTCACCTGGGGAAGCAGGCAAGCTGTGCAAGCAGGC